>NC_056421.1:10618125-11236250 GCF_905147365.1 Aricia agestis | reverse complement strand
AGTTAATATTCGTCTTTTTTCCACGCAGCGAAAATGTATGCCTGCTTCATTTTTATCAAGCCGTAAACCATTGCTATTTTTAAGTATTGGAAATAAATAGGGAAAAAGGAAACATAATATTTTCAGAACGATGTTCTATTTGCCTTGTGAGATAATAATTATTTAAAATTACACTCAAGCTTTCCTTGTAGCAGATAAGAATGTTAAATTAATATTTAAATGATAATATGGACAGTGAAGTATAAAATAAACACACAAAAAGTAATTCTGTGTATTTCACTATTATTAAACGGAATTATTGCGAAACTGGTACTCGGCATGAAAAATACCGTTCCCTCAGGATATTATGTTATAATAAACGTTATTTATATTAAGTTAATGTGCCAAATATTTCACAATAAAACTACGCCCAAGTGGAATTGTTATAAAAATATTTTTGGTATAAAGTGTTAATTATTACGTAAGGAGATCTTTAGCAAAGAAATGCGGAGTAAGAAATGTGTGAGTGAAATTAAGAGCCTATCTGAACTAAAAGTTAACGACTGGCAAAGTAAAATTTAAAATTCGTATATTGGTTTTTATTTACGTATCCCACTTAAAAACATTTACCTACATCTGCTCGCCTATGATATTGTATTTTTTTTTATAAAATAAGGGGGCAAACGAGCAAACGGGTCACCTGATGGAAAGTAACTTCCGTCGCCCATAGACACTCGCGGCATCAGAAGAGCTAATAGAGAGAAGAGATAAATAGGGTAATAGGGGAGGGTAGGGATGAGAAGGGAAGGGAATAGGGTAGGGTATAGGGCCTCCGGAAAACTCACTCACTCGGCGAAACACAGCGCAAGCGTTGTTTCACGCCGGTTTTCTGTGAGAACGTGGTATTTTTCCGGTCGAGCCGGCCCATTCGTGCCGAAGCATGGCTCTCCCACGTATAAAGTAGATAGATACCACGTATAAGTGTATAGAGTAGATTTAAAGTTGAGATGTATTTAGGTGATGTGTAGAGCATATTGTTACGTGCTAGGGTTCGAAGGATTTGGAGAGAAAGACCTGCTGAGTCTCTTGAAGACTTTATTCACTAAGTCTAGGTCACATAAGCACACACTAGGTCACAACACTTAGCACTAAGTCCAAACACTAATCACTAGGTCCAATCACTAAGCACTATCACTGTCCTAGGTCGTAGCCAAGTCGCAGGTTTCACTGGTTCACTCACTAGTTCACTCACTTATTGTCACTCTGAAGTCGCTTTGATGATCGCTTGAACCGAACTGACTCGCCGGGCCTGCCTGCGGCTTTTTATATGGCGAGACGAATTCCAGAAAGTTTCCGATTCACGTAAACACGCAAACAAATAAACGGTAAACACGTAAACAAACATTGGACCTTTCTAGAAAGTTCGAGTATGTACTTGCGCACCTCATGCCATCTAGTATTGAGAGGGGATTTATGTTGCCTGTGCTCCCTCGGTAAGTTTCGCTGGTTTGTCGCTAGATGGCACCACGTGTCTGTATACCATGTACCGTAACAATATTTTTAAGCTATCGCATAGCTTTAAGAGGATACACCAAGGGCTAGCAAAATTAATAAAAAGTACGTGTAATATCTATAGCTGTCTCCCTTACCTCAAGCCTATACCGCAGAACGCGATAGAGACAACTGCAGAAAATCCAGAAAATCAACGATTCGTTGTCCCCTGACTCCTTCTCCAAAACTTAACCGATTTAAGTACTTTTTTCATTAAAGATTAAAGAAAGGCTTGAGCTGTGTTCCTATGTTTTATTTTTATTTGTATAATCTAGGCAAATCTGTTTTCTGGATGTTTGAACACAGCGGAAAATCTGGCCATTTTTTTGGGTTTTTGAACGTTCATATCTTATTTAATAATAAAATTATGAAAAAAAAGAAAACATAGGGACATTTTATTAGTGGACGTAGACATTCAGGAAAAAAATTACAACTCTACTAGCATTATCCAGGGAGGAAACAGGGGACAACGTTTGTATGGAAAAAAGGGCGGTGTGGACTCCTCTTAATCGTGGGCTTTGAGCACGGCGATGGATTAAAAAAAATATGTAACGAAAATTAACCTAACACTTGTCTATCGTCGTTTCTGTTCAGCAGATTTCGGCACGCTGATTGTGTGCGTGCTGTTATATACTAGGTTAGTATATAATAGTGCCTAGCACTACTCTTTCCATTCGATATAATATAATCCCTGCATTCGACCCGATACCTCAGTTCTTGTCCATCTCTCTACATCCGCGCGCGGCATTTGCCTGGCTATGTTTCAAAATCTATTTCTAATTCTGATTTTGAATTAAACTAAGTGTGTTTAAATAAAATCCTTTTTTTAAAAAGAGGTTTATAATTGACCGTGTGACAGTGCGACTAAACGTATGCGTATAGACTAGCTGCTACAGTTAGCAGCTAGTCTACACGCATATGTCTAGCTTTACCGCGGAAATCCTCAGTGCCAGACGTATTTTTTTAAATAGACAAAATATAATATAATAGCGTAAGATCGTTTGGGATGGTTAGGAGAGGCCCACTTTTAGGCTGCGTTTCCGCTAGAGATGTGTTGCGAGCATGTGCTTGTGACAACCAATAAAATCGCTTCATTGATATCAGCGCAGCGTTTCTATTGGATCTTAAAAACACATTCCTCGCAACACATATCTGGTAGAAACGCAGCCTTAGCAGTGGATAAAGGCTGATTATGATGATGGAGTAAGCAAACTCAAAGGCTACATCTACCATCACATTAAAAGCTAAAGATTTCAGAGTTTTCAGATATGACAAGTCAATTTAGAGTTCCAAAAATATTATCAGCCTCGATAGAAGTGTTTATACAAGGCTTTCCACTTTGACGGTCCAAAGTTTTTCAGAAGATATTTTCGATACAATGCACGGAAATCGATATTTGTCTCCTTTTTGAGGTGAAAACTTCTTTAGCGGCGTTGAGCACTTTTGTGGGATGGGTAAAAACTGTGAAACACGCGTCAGATTCTCGTACTGATCGAAAAACCGTAAGACGGTTGGAGAGAAGTGTTGTAACATCGAAATTGATTAATAGAACAATCGATTGTTTTTTTTCGATTGTCGATATCTTTTAATCGAATCGGGTTTCGATTAATTAAAAAAATGGGTTAAAAAAATAATGCACAACATTAATAATCAAGTTTTCACTTCTGCCGGCACTCCCGAAGTGCAACCCGTCTTTTTGTTTTAAGGTTTTGTTTATAAATAGACGTAGACAATTTTTGTTAATAACTTCTACACCAGCTTCAGTGACGTTGGCTGGTTTCATTGGAACCAGGCCGGTTACGCAGCAGTAATTTTATAGTGTCCAAGTGTGTGCGCAGTACACAAGAGCACTCTCTATTCCCTTATTCTCATAACCCACTTGGACGGAAGACCGACGCGACTGGCGAGAGATTAGGCGCGGGACCGACTTTTTACATGCCCATCCGACGCATGGATCATTTTACATAACAGACAATCAGGTGATCAGCCTGTATTGTCCTAAAACATGGAAATAACATGTTTCCAACGCGGGAATCGAGCCCACGACCTCCGAGTCAAGAGCTGCTAAACCACTGGACGTATTACGTATTTGTAAAGATAAGTATTTTGAATGCTCTTTCAAGTTATTGGAAATCACGCTTATATGTACGCGTGTTTAGTAATCACGTTCTACTGTATGCTTTATACTGTGGTAGTAACATAAGCATTCCATTCATATTTAAAGAGGTTTCTTTGTGTGACCCAAGTCACTTACGGAAATAGTGTACAAACCAAAAGTCCCGGGTCACGCGTTTTGAACCGACCGGGATGAAGAAGGATTTACGGATCCGGATATGGATTTGACAGCCGTGATATTATGATTTTTAATGTAAAAAAAAATGTGTTGCACTCGGGGACTGCCGCGGTGACACCATTGCATATCTATCAACTTATGCAATTATAATTCTTATACGTCTATTAATGCATACAAACACCATGCCGAAGTATGGCGACGTCGCACCAAGCTGAAGTCTGCCGAATTGTAATGACGTTATCAGATTTAGTTCTTTTCCCCCGCATTGGCGGCGCTTCAAATAGGCACAAAGAGCAGGTGAGTATCATAAGACCAGCGTACCTTACGTAAAATGGAGGTAAAAGATTTTTTGCCTAAACTTTGCGCATGTAGTAATTAGCTGTTGTTTCATAATAATGTTATTCGTTTCTGTTGAACATTTTTTTAAGTTTCCCAAAACAAATCACACTAATATTATAAGGGAAGTAAAGGAAGAGTTCCTTCTGCCTCTCCAGGTTTAAACATAATACAGATTTCCATTGAATTTGAAGTTAAGATAGCTTGACTACCAGGAAAAAACATATGATACTTTTTGTCCTAAAACATGTACGATTATCGAATTAAACGCAACAAAATTAAGGCCAATATAATTACAGTATTGTATAAAAATAATTATTATCACACATACCAGTAGCATTTACAAAAGTCGCGTTACAATTTTATGTTTAAACGCACCTAAATCACCTATTTATTACATTATATCTGGCGCTAGCATCTCGAGAAAATTTTAATTAGCGTCCATTTTGGTATTATTTCGTTGATCATTAAAAGTTTACGGCCGAACAAATGAACTGTGATGTTGTTGTTCATTTTACATTTTCGACTTTCTATAAGATTACTGCTTTCCGACTTTCTATTAAACGAACGTTTCTATTTTTAGATTAGCTAACAAAAATCATAATATCTGTAAATATACACTTTTCATGTACCTATTCCACTTTATTAATATATTTTGTTACAATATTAATGCACCGCCCGCGCCGGTTTGGATAAAATTATTCTCAGGCGTCAGTCTTAAATCCATACTAATATTATAAATGCGAAAGTGTGTCTGTCTGTCTGTCTGTCCGTCTGTCGATGATGTCGATAAAATTTGGTATGGAGATACTTTGAGACCAGAGAAAGGACATAGGATACTTTTTATCCCGGAAAAATGTACGGTTCCGCCGCGATATACGAATTTCAGTGCAACGGAGTTGCGTGCGTCATCTAGTTCTTAATAAATCATAGCTACGAATGGCATTAAAATTCTTGTCTGTATTCAATTGCGAACACTTTGAAATATCAAAATGTCCTTCCTGATGTATTTAGCAACTGTTGCAGAGAATTATTTTCGTTCATATTAAAAATCATCACTAAAATAAGTTATAAAACATGCACACTCGCCTTTATATTTTTATATTTTGGGTGCGTTTTAAAAAAATCCCACAAAAACTGACGAAAACATGTTTCGAGGCATACGATCTATAGTATATACGGAGGATTTTTTACCCTTCCCACAATTTGTATAAAATTTTACAAATTTTTTTTGTTTAAATTACAAAATAAAAAAGCGTTAAATCTTTTTTTTTAATAACTGCCCCAATTTGCACATTAGCGGCAGCATTTCTTCAATAGTACCGCTCCGTTTCCATTTGAAAGGAGAACTTTTCGAACAAAAAGTTAAAGAAACATTGATTTATACGGCCCATACATCAATGTTTTGGTTTCCTTAATTCCTTTCGTCCAGCAAAATTTACCGTATTAGCGTTGACTTATATAATACTAGTTGACCCGGCAAATGTGGTTTTTCCATATACTGTATTTTAGTAAACATTTCTATTGAATGTAATTAATGTATTACAAATTCGGTCAAGTGTGAGTCGGACTCTCGCACGAAGGTGGTGTCGTTTTGGTGGTGTCAATTTAAGGGCGTTAGGGTCAATTTATATGCGTCCGCGCGAACGAGCGGCTTAGCTGCTACATCGCAAGATCACGAGCAATAGGCATGATGACAAGTTTTTTTTCTTATCGGTAATTGGAAGACACTTAAAAAATAGAAACATCGTTGAAAGAATGACTCTGATAGCTTAAAAATTCACCAAGATATAACAATTCAAATATCTCGTAAAAAGACCTGCCCGAAACGCTCCATACAAAGTGCTACAAAAGTATGACGTCAGTCTTTCGTAGTTTGTACGCATCGGGAGACAACTTTGTTCGACAGGTATATTAAATATTGCGTTTATGAAAGTGGTTTCATAACAAAAGTTGCTTTTAATTGCATAAGTTATCGAATTGTATACAAATATTAAGAAATTTAATTGAAAAAAAATTCGACTTGAATATCCAACTTTGAAGGCGCATAACAAAAAAAAATACAAATGCTATCAAGCTGAATTTTTGGGAACACTTATTTTTTACCGTGATTTCTTTATTTTACTATCAAAATTCGCTAATCTTTGACCTTGTCATCATCCCTATTGTACATAACCGGGGTGACAGACGTACGTCCGTTACGCGAACTTATGGCTCGACGATCTTAATCGCCTGTGTGTCAGCAAAGAGCCGCGAGCCTGGGGGCATGGTAATACAGTGTGAGCGATTCTCGTGTGTCACCGACGCGAGCCGAGTAAGTTCGCGAACTTAAAACCCGCATACTTTAAGTTCGTACTTTTATCAGGCACTTAACGATTGTGATCTCGTGATCTAGTGGTGCATCAGCAACTTAAATCGAGCCTTATGGAAACTCACAAAACGATTTAGACATGTCGACCTACGATCAGTTCGACCGGTTCGTTCGGCCTCAGCGTATATGAGGGCCTTTACAGTTCATCCTGCAACCAGGTACGTGCAAACGACGTAATACTGTAACGGTACAGCGCTTGCATCTCATTTGCCTTCATTACCCAAGCCATGTATCACTGTCATAAGCATTTCGAGATATGGCCAAATTGAATATTAGGTAGATTACCCACTATTATGACAATCGCGGCCATTTGTAATCGGTCTATTAGGCGGTACATATCAGATTTGCATGTGCAACCGTTGTAAAGGAGTGCTTTCGACCGTATAAATAGGTACCTACTATGGTTTCACCATAAAGTTAATATACCTAGCGGAATAGAGCAACAATCTCAAGCTGTCAAACGAAACCGAAATTGGTTTCATCTGTGTGTAATAATATGTGTACGTATACACTTACACAAGCATGAACATGATTTCTATGAGATTACATTGTCAACGTGCGGCACGTGCCGACTGGACGTCAAAAAAGGAGTGCTGCTGTCATGTATCACTCGTCTCTTTTAACCACGCAGTGTTACTTGTAAGCAGTGTAAATTTTTTTGAGGATCGGTTTTTTATGAGAAAAATTTCATGACAATCCTTTAGCGGTTTAAGCGTGAAGAGTTAACAGACATACAGACACTCGCATTTATTATATTGGTACGAATGTTGCTTTCAAATATTTTTTTTGATAAAGAGGAGACCCGCCCATACATTCACCTTCTTACTTAATAAGAGTTTTACGCAGCATATAATAATTAGTGGGCCGCAGTGCTTGTTTGCTATGTATCTTTTCCAATAAGAGTGACAACCAGACCTTGTATAATATTATCTATTTGCTGGATTAAGCCAATAATATAAATTTTATTAGAGAGAGGATTAGTGAACAAAATACGCGTGGCACTCGGGGACTGCCGCGGTACAGCTACTGCATAGCATTTTTTATTGGCTTATGCAATTATAATTCGCATACGTCTAATCACTCACACACAGACACCGTGCCGAAGTCTGGCACACCCAGCAGAAGTTTGCCGAACTGAAACGAAGTTGGACGAATGTTAGGTGTTTTTCGTTACTGAATGTCTTGATTCGTTCACCGCGGTCAAATCCCGCGATAATAGCTATGCAATAATTATAGCTTAAACAGTATGGAATGCATAAGCATTCCATACTGTTTAAGCTATAATTATTAAAAAAAAATGCTGTCAAAAAATAATTTTTGACAGCATTTTTTTACAAAAGCCGTCAAAGGGAAGATTAAAAGGTATTATAGACATCTAAAACACGGAACCAAAGTTGTAACAAAAGTCCGAATGTACTGAACACGGTATTCGTTTTAAAATTTCACCGGGAGCTCATAATCTGAGGAGGTCTTGTACAAAAGTACCCTCTTCGGGCCTCCTTTAAGCCGAAATTTACAAGACTCGAAGAAAATTAAATTCCAAACGTTGGATTCTCTTTCGAATCTTTGTTGGCAAATGAATGTCTTTAAGATAATTAGATGTACTAGTTATTGTCCTCAACTTGATGTGTCGAAATGTATTTTTACGTCAATATTTTTTTAAACTTTAGTATAAACAATATTACGGACAGAATTCGGCAATTTGAGAATAGTATGTGATTTGTCATAATATACTATTCTCAAATTGCCGAATTCTGTCCGTAGCGGTCATTGACCCCATGCCAAAAAACTCAGTCATATTTCATTGTTTTCTATACAAACCGCGATTGACAATGAGGTGACAGACGTGAGATGTTTCAGTCCAATATTGTATGATATTTTGTATTTTGCAGACTGTTATGATGATATTGTATTTTGCATACTCTATGAGAACTCAGTATGAAGTATATCACTTCGAACTCAGAAATAGTTTAAGATTATCATAATAAGAAGTTCCAGGAGGTTTTCCGATGAATCTGTAATAGTATTGGATCCAAACGTAAAATTCTGCAGGAATCGTTTTTTTCGATCAAATATATTTTAAAATAATCTTTAGAACGTATAGAACGTATAAAAATTAATGTTGGGTTGCCTTGTCAAAAGTAGCCGCAAGTACCTCTAATTAAGTTGAATGTTCATGAGATAAATGCATAATTTGCATGTATATTTTTTTCAGTAAATTTTACATCATTTGAAAGAAAATGACGTGAGAAAATAAGGTATAAATGGTTGCCAGCTCTAAGTCGGCCGCAACCTAGGGTTGCCACCCGTAAACAGACATAGGCCTTCATCAAAATTGAAGCATCGATTTTTTTAATAATTTTGATACCAAATTAAAGTTTTATGCATTTTGTACATGAATACCCATGGTTGCCAGTTGCACGATAGCCGCAAACTGGGGTTGCCATTACTTTTGTATATGACAAATGTTCAGGCCTACAATTATTATACCTGGCATTATTTGAGGACGTCGAGAACTCGCAAGATTGCTATTTTTATTTAACAGGCGTTTTTATTTTTATGTGTATTGTCCGACTGTCATTCCTCAATGTCATTCCTTACTTTTCTATTGAATACACGCAAGTTTGTATTACGGGCTTTCATTTTGCTCAATTAGAGGTACTTGCGGCTACTTTTGACAAGGCAACCCAACATTTATCCATTCTATACGTTCTAAAGATTATTTTAAAATATATTTGATCGAAAAAAAACGATTCATGCAGAATTTTACGGTCGGATCTTAGGATATAATAGTCTGTGTCTTTGTCTAATAGTTCAATTTTTTTCTTAAGTTAACAGAATACAGCGCGAGCATTTTTCACATAACTCCTAGACTAGAAAGATCAACGACTACTGGTGCCACCTTAGATTATTTGGACTATTTTAATTTTTTTTATGGAATAAGGGGGCAAACGAGCAAATGGGTCATCTGATGGAAAGCAACTTCTGCCGCCCATGGACACTCGCAGCATCAGAAGAGCTTCAAGTGCGTTGCCGGCCTTTTAAGAGGGAATAGGGTAATAGGGGAGGGTAGGGAAGGGAAGGGAATTGGGGAGTGTAGGGAAAGGAATAGGGAAGGTGATTGGGCCTCCGGTAAACTCACTCACTCGGCGAAACACAGCGCAAGCGCTGTTTCACGCCGGTTTTCTGTGAGAAAGTGGTATTTATCCGGACGAGCCGGCCCATTCGTATCGAAGCATGGTATGGTCTCCCACGTATATATAATATTATACAAATAATTTATTTATGTGTTAAAAGAAGAGCTTAAAAATTGTTTCATTATTAATGAAGTCTCTTTTTAATTTGTATTACTCATTTTGTATATTTAAGCAAATTACGTTTTTAAAAATATATTTAAAAGTTAATTTAGTCTACTTAAATTTAAATCTTTTCTAATCTATTTTTCTAGTACTTTAAAAGTCATTTTTGTTTATTCATATTTTGTTTTCATTGGCATGTTTGAACTTTTTATTTGATGTTTTAGATAATTTTATTCTAATTTATACGAAGTATTTAAATTACCAGCGTTTATACAGAAAACAATAAAGTATTTGTAGGGCTTAAATAGCCGTTATTACTTCGTAAATCTAAATCGAAGTAATTAAGAAAACAAAAGATAATTAAACCATAATCATTAATTGTATAAATAATAATAGAATTTCCTTAAGCTGCGTCTACACTCACGATCTCTACACAAACAACCACAAATCTCGCGAGAAGTGGTCCCTAAGAAACGGGTGCGTTATCCTTGAAATGCGAACAGTGACATATCATTGAGACGTATTCTTCGTCAATCTTATAGGTGGGGACCCAAAAAAGGGGTCTGGATATTCAATAATATTAATGTAAATTCTTTTGAGCCCATATTCGGAGTGCTGAGCGTCAGATTTTGGGACTGTTTTGATGTGATGGCGCTGTTTTGCAGTTCTCAAGCGTAGTTAGGGTCAGAAGTGACAAAAAATCAGATAAGCACACCGATCGATATACCATTAATTGATTGCTATACTTTTACTACTATAGAGAAATGAAATAAAAAAAGAGAATTTGAACTAATTCGTTATTTATTCACGCCCAAACCACTTTTAACCATTAAAATTTGGTATGGGTGTACTTTGAGTCCCAGAAATGGACAGAGGATATTTTTTACCCTGGAAAAATGTATGGTTACCACGCGATAAACGAATTTTGGCGCAACGGAGTTGCGGGCGTCATCTAGTATAATTATTATCATACTTTAGTACACTAAGTAAAAAGTAAGACCGAGAATTCTCGGCTTCTCGGTAGAGTCTAAGCACGCCTTAAAAGCTCCAGCAATACAATAAAGATGTCATTAGTGGCGAAATCAAAAGAATGTTTGTTACCGACATCATAATATCCTGAAGCGATAATAACAAAACAAATTGGGTACTCAAGATTGCTTTTGTTTGGATTAAAAGATTTTCGTGCAAACTAGGGCCCGCTTCAGATAGTCTGGACTATTGTTAAAAAAATTGCCTTCTCTTTTATATGTTTTAAGGGAAGAGAGGTATATCGTGTTAATATTTATTTCTCGCTTAACTGTACGTAGATAGTTTCACTGCCAGCGGTCTGAACGATACTCGATGTATGAAAATCAGGCCCCATTTGGGCCCCTGACTATTATATTTTTAGGGTTCCGTACCCAAAGGGTAAAAACGGGACCCTGTTACTGAGACTTCGATGTCTGTCCGTCTGTCTGTCTGTCTGTCTGTCTCCAGGCTGTATCTCAATAACCGCTATAGCTAGACTTCTGAACTTTTCACAGATTGTGTATTTCTGCTGCCGCTATACAGCAATTACAAAAAAATAAAATAAATATTTAAGGGGGGCTCCCATACAACAAACGTGATTTTCTTGGCCTTTTTTGCTCGTTATCAATAATGGCAATTGGCAACATTATAGGCATTTGAAATTTTCACAAAATCTTCAATTATAATATGTTTTATTTAATAATTAAAAATAAAATAAAATAAATATTTATTGCGGGGCTCCCATACAAAAAACACATTTTTGGGCCTATTTTTGCTCTATAACGGTACCCTTTGTGCGCAAGTCCGAATCGTACTTAGCCGATTTTTTACTATCAATTTATATACATTGTACTTCTGCATACCTAGCGAGTGATGACTGATTTCTGAGCGTTTTTGATAGAAGATACAGGACTATGGCGCTTGTTGTACCGTCACAAGACGTAAGCCAATCAAAAGCGTTGCCGAGTGAAAATCTCCTTTAAAAATCTCAGAAACTTATGAGTGAGTAAGAAGCAAAAATAATCACCACCACAATTAACCACGTGTTTTTTTTATGAAATAAAACGAGACGAGCAAACGAGCAAACGGGTTACTGATGGAAAGCAACTTCCGTCGCCCATGGACACTCGCAGCAGAGCTGCAAGTGCGTTGCCAGCCTTTTAAGAGGGAATAGGGTAATAAGGGAGGGTAGGGAAGGGAAGGGAATAGGGGAGGGAAGGGAAGAGAATAGGGTAGGGGATTGGGCCTCCGGCAAACTCACTCACTCGGCGAAACACAGCGCAAGCGCTGTTTCACGCCGGTTTTCTGTGAGAACGTGGTATTTCTCCAGTCGAGCCGGCCCATTCGTGCCGAAGCATGGCTCTCCCACGTATTTTGTATACATATATACGTAAAATTGTCGTACCCAAACACCGCGGTCGACGGGTATATGAGACGTCGGGGTGAGTAATCTCTGACCCTTAATACCCAGTATCCATCTGTTTAATATCCGACTCGTATAAGCTATCGGTGAACCGCCGCCCTATCTAATGACTGCTGAGCTCTATCAACATCATCATCATCATGATAATAATTGAAGACGTGAGTGGAAGAATCGAACAAGTAACATTTCGTAACATATGGACAATAACTCATTTTTTTCCTTAATTATTTTAATAAAACTTGTAACTCATTTACTTCATAACCTAGCTAATATATCTGGCTACACATATAATCCATAGTTTTTCTATTTCAAATATTTTTTTCGGCCCTAAAGCCTCCATTTAAGCAAAAAAAAACGGGGAGTTTTTTCATGTTACTTACCTTATTCTTCCACTCACTACATAAATTATTTTTTCGATTTGGGAAGAAAAACGCCTTTCGGATAGTAGATGGTCTTTAAAGATAACGATGTAACTTGAAAACACATAGAGATACGCAAAGGTCGGAGCAGAGAGCAGCTGCAGCAGCACAATCAGTAAATAATACGATCAAAATGAAAAATGTTGCACACATCATATCCAAGGAATTTAGAGCTTGACTCTAAATTCCTTGATCATATCAGAATATAGACAAAGACGTTGTCAAAAGTCGAACAAAACTTTTACTGTCGGGCCTAGACAAGCGGCAAGCGATTATCGTAAATGCCAACGCCAACGCCACAAAATGTATAGGATTTGACATTAGTATTCGCTAGCAAAGCGATGACTTATGTCAAATCGCATACATTTTGTTAGCGTTTACGATAATCGCTTGCCACTTGTCTACTAGGGGGTGCTGCCTGTAGCGTTTCAGTAATACATACTATAAGGGTGAAGCCAAACGAGCGTCATTTTGTGAGTCGTGAGGCGCAGAATGTCAGCCGTGTAAATATCTTTTCATACAAATCATGACTCACAAAATTACGCTCGTGTGAATCAAACAGAACTTTTGTATGAAACTGAATGCAGCAGAATTTCCGCCAGCCGAAATTCTGTGACTCACAACTAACAAATTACGCTCGTTTGGCTTCAGCCTCACATAGTGCTTAAAAAGTTATGGATACAATCCTACGAGAATTTGGTTAATCTGTTCTCTCTGAGATAACTGTTTTCGAACTGTTGTCGGCGTGGATATAGCCTTTTGTCTATGTGTGTCAAAGTTAATTAATATCATTTTCAATTATTTAATTATTTAAGTGACAGCTTAAATCCATCATTATCTAAGCCATTACAATGTCATCCACCATCCATCATCCATCTCTCAAGCATCTTTGTAGGCCTGTAAGCAATATAACTTGTGATAACATACGTGTCACAGATTTTTGTTTAAAAACTTTTCCGGCTTTCGTATTCTTTACATAGTATTAAACTTTACAAATTCGTCGAATGCGACCTTTAGTGCACTTAAAAACAATCCCAGGATCGAACCTGCGCCCTTTTTCGAGGCTTATGATTAGCATAATATAATAACACGTGTGTAATTTGAATAAAATTCGTTACATTTTAAATACGACCCCTGTCAACCTTATTTTATACCACAAATTAACATAGGTAGCATTAACATATTATGACAACCTCTGACAAAAGTTTTATCTAATTATGTACCTACTTTTGACCCGACTAATTTAAAAATTACGTGACTCGTTCGATAATATAAAAATGTTCGCACGAAATATAATAACATAATTACAAAATAAAACAAAACTTATACGTCTTACGTATAAGTTTTGTTTTATATAAAGTAAATAAAAAAGTATTTACCATACTAAAACTGAAAATTTATTTTAATATCACTGTGTAAATTAAATACAATGTCTCAAAAAACTGAAAAGATTTTCCACAGTAAAAACTCTTTGCTGTCAGTCCCAGACAAAGTATGACTCGAAAGGTGCGGGTCAAAGCCTGTTCAAAGTAAGACAACACTGCATTAATCCAAAGTTAACATTTTGTGAAATTATATTTTATATAAGTACATATAAATACATAAAGTAGGTATTCACGAAGGTTTTTTATCAAGAAATTACCGATGTTTGAAATTGTTTTATCACTAACAACAAAATTAGCTCTGAAAAAAAAACACGTGACGTAAGTTAAAACGGAAGGACTACAACTAATTTGATGCCTAAACTTTTAACATTAATTTTGACCGAAGACTTAAATCAAGATTTGACGGACCTTCAGGGAAATCAAGAGCTTCTCATACCTCATTTTTCGTTTCGCATGTCGCATTCGCACTCGCGGGAATTCGTGCGTGAACAAGCGAGATAGCACGTGAACCGATTTAATGGATAAATTTGTCTTCAGGAAGCTACGCCTAGCTCAGGCCGCAATCTAAAATTTTCACATCACGGAGTAAGGCCGGCCATAGATAGACCGCATCTTTCATCGCGATCTGCAGTTTCCATACTAAATTCATATCTGCAATGCACGGATCGCTCGAGCAGTTCTCGAGCGGTTGGAGCAGTCATTCAACGCGCCTGCTCTAGAGAAGGCAGTCCCGACTGCAACTACCGTCTATGGCCAGTCTTATAGGCCCAGTACCTATTTTAACATAAAATAATCTTATAGTAAATACCTAAATTTTGGATGAGTCTTCCCCTCAGTGATTGCACTACATGTAGACCTTGAATATCTAACTTCGGCGTCTGAATCTATACATATAAATAAAATTGGAGTGTCTGTTTGTAATATTGAAAGAACCGTTTTTTACTAAATGCATATGAATGTATATAGGGTACAGACAGCAAAACAACATTTTTTACAATTTTTGTCTGTATCTCTTTCTGTCTGTCTGTTTGTTCCGGCTAATCTCTGAAACGGCTGGAGCGATTTTGACGGGACTTTTTTAGGCACATAGCTGATGTAGTAAGGAATAACTTAGGCTACTTTTTAACCGACTTCCGAAAAGGAGGAGGATATATTTCACTTTTTTTATAAAGGAACCTTAAAAAAGGGATTTTTTTTTCCTCTTTTTTATTATCTTTGTTATCACATTTTTCTGACGCGGACGAAGTTGCGGGCAACAGCTAGTAATGAATATAATAATGTTTAACGCCTCCGTGGTCTAGTGGTATAGAGCGCGGCTCTTGACTCGGAGGTCGTGGGTTCGATTCCCGCGTTGGAAACATGTTATTTCCAAGTTTGGTTAGGACAATGCAGGCTGATCACCTGATTGTCTGACAAGTAAGATGATCCATGCGTTGGATGGGCATGTAAAAAGTCGGTCCTGCGCCTGACCTCTCGCCAGTCGTGTCGGTCGTCCGTCCCACTGGGTTATGAGAGTAAAGGAATATAGAGTGCTCTTATACTGCACACATACTTGGGCACTATAAAATTACTCCTGCGTAGCTGGCCTGGTTTCAATGAAACCGGCCACCGTCACCGAAACCGATGTGGGAGCTATTATTATTGTGTGCTCGCAAGTAAGACAGTCTGCGATCGACATTCGATGTATGAGAATCAGGCTCACACTATTACAGATTCATACCCCTAACACAGTTCGTGGTAATACTCAATCAAACTTGTATTAGCTCAATTGAGTTCAGACTATGGGCCGATTCGATCGAACTCGATTTATTAAGTTGAGTTGAGCGATCAAATACTGGGACTCAATGAATATGACGTCGTTAAATAGGGTCTCGAAGGTGATTATATAAATGTATTGGGTTGTAGGAATGTTGTATTGAAATCTGAGCTTATGAAGTGGAATCGAATACAATATTTGAGCGATATATTTTATGTCCTAGACATGTTCTGTCTGAGATGGGTCCTATAGATGCAGCACCAATGTATATTAGTGATCGAAGGCACCAATACAAATTTATGTACGGAATACAAAACATGCTATAGCAATTGTTCAGAATCATACCTCCTGCAACTGTTTGCTATCGTTCTACGCGAAACATATACCATCATCATCACCTTGATGATTAGCAGTGTCCTGTATGTTTTTCGCGCAACTTTCTGCCGCGCACTATAAAACTCTGGAACGAACTGTCACCACCAGTATTTCTGGACCAATACAACCTGCAAATCTTCAAGAAGAGAGGTATTCCTCCTTAAAAAGCCGGCAACGCACCTGCAGCTCTTCTAATTTTGCGAGTGTTGATAGTGACCCGTTTGCTCATTTGTCCCCTTATTTTGTATAAAAAAGCGACCATTTAGTCCCCCGTGTGCCCGTTATAATATGTATTATATAAGTTATGAAGTTACTTGTTAAAAGTTTGGGCGAGCCACGAAGTACGCGAAACCACTTAATATAATTAGCGAAGTTTCTTCTTTTGATACACGTCCAAACTTTTTCACTTCACGGTTTACACTACAGGTGGATTTATTAAAATTTCTTTGCCTCTAAGATGTTTTTTCTTTTTCTAAACCTTGTTAAGGCGGGAAGCAAATGCAATAACTTAAGTGCGCGCTATATTTTTATAATTAATGCTCCACTCGTGAGAACATGTACCGCAACTAATAATCTATATATATAAAACTCAAAGGTGACTGACTGACTGATTGACATAGTGATCTATCAACGCACAGCCCAAATCACTGGACGGATCGGGCTGAAATTTGGCATGCGGTTAGATGTTATGACGTAGTCATCCGCTAAGAAAGGATTTTGATAAATTCCAACCCCAAGGGGTTCAAATAGGGGATGAAAGTTTGTATATAACAATACTTCTTAACGCGAGCGAAGCCGCGGGCAAAAGCTCGTATTTTCATAAAAATAATAAATACACGTAAAACAACTCTTCTATTAAAATTGGCTACAGATTTTTATGCAATGTGGCTTTTCGACGGTCCTGCAGAGGCGCAAATCGTCTATGTTCGCCCACGATAGTCGTAGATTGTGCATGCTATAGACAGCTTCCCAATCATGGTAGTCATCATGTTTATTGTCATTGTTTAACGTCCAATCTAAGAAACGAAACAATTAAAAGATATAGCTCCATTAACATATTAAACTGACGTCAAAGGCGTATCTAGACAATATCAAAACGAGTGGTTAGTAAATCGATGAAAAAAAATTTGAATTGTCGAATACGAGATTAAGGATACGATGTTGTTCCTGTCACCCAACATAAAATTGAAGACGTTATAGATGATTGTGTGTATAGCCAGATACATTAGCTAGGTGATGGAAGCAGATAAGTTACAAGGCTTGTTCAAATTATATTGAAAAAAATTGAGTTTATATCCGCATGTTACAAAATGTTACTTATCGTATTCAACTCAGGTCTTCAAATAATTCGCCCATGACTATTAACAATGTCGGATGTGAAAAACGACAACTTTACAGGAGAGCGATTCAAAGTCTAAATTGTGCATAACTTTTTACTTATTTCAAGTAGGATCATGAAATTTCAGGGTAATACTATAAAAGTTATTTACGTTTGATATGTTATTATGAGTATCTCGTATTTTATGCCTAAATATGAGAAAAGTCACTTCTGACCTTTTTAACGGGGTACGAGCAATGCTGATTTGTCGGAAGTGCCAGAACCGACGTTGTTGCTTGTAGAAAATCGATGATTGCTTGTCGGAAGTGGCATTTATGTCATTGTTAAGTGATAACTGTTAGTTTAAAAATATGTCGCATGTAGAAATTACCAACAAAAACGACAACAATTTAAAGAAAAAAAATAGTTTTATGGACTTCTGTCAAATAAAACGTAAAAACAATATGCGTATGAAAATACAAAACATTTCTTATGATTTAAATAATTCGGAAAATCAAATTTTCATCCGAAATAAAACTTATTTAAAACATTGAAATTAAAAATTATTACCAACACTATTTTGTTGACTTTTTGATAGCATAACTTAAATTAACTAAACAAAATAAAAAAAAATTTAATTATAAAGAGAAAAAGTTTGTTTTATTCATATGTTTGTTTGTATTGAATGGGCTCAATAACTACTGAACTAATTTTAAAAATTCTTTTACTTTTGGAAAGCTACATCATTTGCAAAGAATACAGACTATGTATTATTCTAAAAAATTTTAGGGATCCTACCGAAAATAGCAAAAATATAACCCAAAGTGATGAAAATTTGCCAAAAATTTGATTATTTCGCTTCCGCTACGAAAAATACTGATGATACATCAAAATAATGTTATACATGTTTATAGTACTCATCAGTATCTACAAAAAAGCCCAGGGCAGCTTATGTCTATCTTTTATGGTTAACGAATAATAACCATTACTTTCATTAAAAATTTTAGTTCAAATCATCTCGTTCTAGCGGGACTTTTTTTGCATATTCGTTATTAATGCTTACCTACATAAATATCAAAATATTAATTGGAATTATGTGAAAAATAGAATTGTCCTTTAAATTATTACCATGGGCCAAATATTTTAGAACTAAGGACAGTTTGATTAAAACTCAAAATAAGGCGCCCGCGCCGACGCGGCAACGGCGGCGGCTACCACGAATGTGTAATGGAAAATATTTTATTTGCAAGTCGAACGACCGGCTATCGACCTCATCTAGATCTTCCAAATATGCTGGAGAGATGATTGTATAGACATGAGCCTATTCCTTATATTCCTTCCACTTTCAAATATCCCGCCAACCGGGCGTATCGCCTCCCGCCAACCGGGCGTATCGCCTCCCGCCAACCGGGCGTATCGCCTCCCGCCAATCACTGCGCGGGAGCAAGACTCGGAAAATATATGTCCGCCTGAAAGAAAACGCGTGTGCGCGTCTGTGATTTAAAAATTCAGAACTAAAGAACTAAAAATCTCGTTAGAGGTTTGCTGACTGGATTGTGCTCAATCTACAGTGGTGAATTTGTGGTGCGATAGTTTTACACCCACCAAGGTGTCTTCGAAGTGTTTTCCTTTGCCGGCCGGCGACCAGCGACGCCCCGAGTTAAAGAGAATCTTCCTTCAGTCCAAACCTTTGCTGAAAAATTCACTAGGTATTGAAGCACAAGCTTCAGGGAAATGCAGCTGCCTCTCCAGCGAGAATCATACAATGATAGTGCCTAAATGTGTGGGGAATACAGAAAGTACTGACGAAGGACTGACTGTTTTGCAGGCCCATGAAACGAAGTTCGCGGAGTCAAGTAGTTCTTAAAAATTTCTACATTTTAGGACACTTACGTACCACCACATCCTTTGTTTACATGAAAAATTGAGATTAGTATTTATTAGATTAATTATTCAAAAGCAGTCTTCTTCATCCGAGATTTTCTCTGATCCATTGTGGTATTTTAAATACCATTTTAGATATTATTTTTGTGAATTATGTCACTTTTACATAATTTGAGTAAATCTTTATGTTTGTTGCCAAGCAAAATGCCAAGAAAGTCTGGCTTTATTGCGGCTACTAGTCACCAAATCGCAAAACCATGAAAAATACGATTAATAAATAAAAAATTATATTAATTCATTATGTATGACGTGTGCCAACAAAAACCTAATTTTCGCACAAAAGTTACCCGTTTTAAAGCCTTCTGAAATTTTTAAAAGTCGGTAAGCAACGACAGATATGGTACAAACTACAAGCGCCATTTAATCAATAAGAAAAGTAAATGAAATGATTATGATTTAGTACTACCGACATTTTACCAATTTATAAATCCACATAACAATGTCAGAAGTGGCACTACCGACAATTTAACCATTTATAAAATCGATTAAAAATGTCATATGTGGTACTACCGACATTTTACACATTTGAAAAACCGGTTAAGAACGTTGGATGTGGTACATCCTACAATTTTAAGTTACCTACGATAAATTAATGTTGATGAAGTTAAGAATTCATCTCATAATCAAATCTAAAGCAATAAAACATAAGCTATACTGTTAAAAATATTTAAAAAATATTATAAAGAATAGTAAATACCATTTTCCGCACTAGCGTTAGCTTTGGACATAATATTACCATCAGCATTTTTTGCCTTTTACTATATTTTTCTTCATTTCGTTGAGTACCAAGTTTTAATTGGCCGTGCTGATCTTGTAGAAATTGAAAATGGCGTCGAAAAGTAAAAAAATACAAATACGGTAGCAAAAAAAACGAGTGACAGCGCGACGTCCATTCCCTCCGTTAACATAGTCAGATGTGGCACATCGTGCGCTCTTACTCGCTTCCGCGTTCCGTTAATAACGTAGGTAGTGACTATCCGACATTGTTAGCGGGCTATCTTAGTGATATACGACATTTTTAATGTGGCTATTTCAGAAACTACGCATAATATAGATTTTTTCTTTTCAGCTCATGATAGCCTTGGTTATAAGGACATATTTTATGAAATAAACAAAAATGACGACTTTGCACATCCGACATTGTTAATAGTCATGGGCGAATTAACCGATAACAATTAAGCAACACGTTCAAAGCGTAGTAAAAAACCCGCCAACTTCTCCGCAAAAGTCCCACACTATTATATAGAGCAATATTATTAATTCATGCACACTACCCGACATTTATAGTAAGATTGGATCCTGATTTGGAATGGCTCTCCAAACTCCGAGTAATTCCGTTCCATCCCACATCTGACCCTCATCAAACGGGAATTGTCATTGCGTTGTACTGGATGGTGCTTATCAATTGACAAAATATAAATACGTTTCATATGAATTTACGGATTAAAAATACCTGATGGGTAAGCTGTTCCGCTTAAAAAGATGTGAATATGCATCCATAATATAATCACAGTAAACAGAAGTAACAGTAGACCGACTCAGAAGAGATCTCGAACGCGTTACTCAGCATTGTAAAGCATGTTGAAACTGACATTAGCGCCCAACTCACCTATATATTAGCCAGTTTTTTTTTTTAATGAAATTAAGGGGCATACGACCAAACGGGTCACCTGATGGAAAGCAACTTCATTCACCGTCGCCCATGGACACTCGCAGCATCAGAAGAGCCACAGGTGCGTTGCTGGCCTTTTAAGAGGGAATAGGGTAATAGGAGAGGGTAGGGATGGGAAGGGAAGGGAATAGGGTAGGGGATTGGCCCCTACGGTAAACTTACCCACTCGGCGAAACACAGCGCAAGCGCTGTTTCACGCCGGCTTTCTGTGAGAACGTGGTATTTCTCCGGTCGAGCCGGCCCATTCGTGCCGAAGCATGGCTCTCCCACGTATATTTGATTCTTTGAAGTCGAGGTATTCCTTACTTCTGTCTACTCTGATATTATGGGTTCGTCATGGATACTATGTTTACAATCTTATACTTGCTGATAGTAATAAAATTAATATAATTTACGTAATCTAAAATAACTAACAGTAAAATAAAATTGAAATTGTAAAATAATTAATTATTTATTAGAAAATTTTTATTCTTAAATACTCTGTAAGTCTCACACAACTTTAACTACGACTATATTTATAAGAACCTCAGTGATCATTTTTCCAAAATCAAAAGAAGGTAATGTTCGCAGTTCGCATGTTATGCAAAGAAATAAAAGCGCACAACAAAAAGCATTGTCATGAAAACAGCGCCAATGACACGATGACGTCACGATGATGTTAAAATCAAAGGCTTGATTAAAAAAATCAGCAACAAAGAAACAGTGCGGGACAAAGTGAAAAGATTTTCTCATTATGGCGTGTGTCGGTTAACAGGTTGGAAAACAATGATGTTGCGAACAAATGATTCATCATCATCAGTTAAAAGTTAAGCCAAAATAATAAATGAAAAAATTGTTTTATTTCTGTATGAATTTTAGTTAAATGTTTACAGAACGTCCTACGTGTTGCCTGCCATCGGTTCGGAAACTAGCCCGGCGAGAAGAACCGGTAAAGAAGCTCGCATGAGGCCACTTTGAAAAAGAGGCCTCATGCGAGTTTATCATCAAATTTATCACACCCTTGTGGGGAGTATATCAGTATCTGTATGGTTAGGCTACATTGTTCGTTTGTTGATATAGTTGCAGTGGGTTGATCGTGCCTGAACTATGCCTTAGCGGGGAGTGGTGCACCGTGGGGTTCGTGGGTAGATCCTACGGAGAGTCCCACATATCCCGGCCGATATCCCCAATCCGAGATGCGCAAAGCATTTATGCTTTTTGTCGGACGGAGTGTTTTAACGAAATGACGAACACAAAATTTGAATATGGAAGGCCAACATAACAGCAACGCAGATATTGCGTCCTTCTATTACAAAACCACAACGCACCAGTAACGCAACAGCACTACAGAGCGAAGCGCTCCAGCTAATAATAATAGCTCCCACACCAGTTTCGGTGATAGTGGCCGGTTCATTGAAACCAAGCCAGCTACGCAGGAGTAATTTTATAGTGCCCAAGTGTGTGCGCAGCACACAAGAGCACTCTCTATTCCTTTACTCTCATAACCCAGTGGGACGGAAGACCGACACGACCGGCCAGAGATCAGGCGCAGGACCGTCTTTTTACAAGCCCATCCGACGCATGGATCATCTTAATTGTCAGACAATCCGGTGATCAGCCTGCATTGTCCTAACCAAACTTGGAAATAACATGTTTCCACCGCGGGAATCGAACCCACCACCTCCGAGTCAAAAGCCGCGCTCTATACCTCTAGACCACGGAGGCGTTATCGAGGAGGAATATAGCCATGTATATCAAATGCACACAGGATGCGGTTTCAGCCTGCAGCTAATGTTGATACTCAACTTGACGCATCTTCCGAGCATCCTCGAGAGGCTAGCTACCACACCAGTGCATTAGTATCAATAATGTATGTCATGGATTTTATCAACAGCATTATCAATTTCTTATGCCTTAATAATACTCGTAGGTGTCAGCAATTTACAACAGTAAACAAATTATTAAAATCATCTAACACTTTAAAATATTACGCGTAGTCTCTATGTACACAAAATAAACGTTATAATACGAATTGAGTCAAGAACTCTATCTGGATTTTTCATCGGTAATAAATATTATATTATAAACTACTTTATAAACCATTGCCTTCGTTTATACTTACCATCGTTATAAAAATTATTGTAGTATAAAATGATCATTATTGTCACAATTTTATAAAGATACAGCTTCTAAAAAACATTAAATGATATATATTTTATGTTTCGTTATCAAATCATAGGCTTATTGAGAGAAAAAACATAAATGGGACATCTTTGGATAATGATAACTGAGTGATAGAGATTATACAAAATATACAATAGTTTTAAGTATCAATATTGCCACTTGCTTCTAATACGGTCTGATATATTAGTAAATAGTACCATCGAGGAAATTGATTCCTAGGCAGATGACAGACCAACGTCATTTAGTCGGATCACGTCAATTCAATGTTAACGACAGAGTAGACAGAATGATAGAGTATGCCAACTTAGAACCGATGTTGAAATTTTTAAATTTGACGTATTATGACGAAAATCGTCGCTACCTACGAATTTAAAACTATGACATATTCGATGGACGTGTTCCTCTGTGTCGTATTGTTGTTTGTGTTTTGGCACATGCGATTAAAATTGTCAGAATCCAATTTTGAAATCTTTATTTTAAATATTTAAAAATAAATTATTTCAGCCAACACGAGGCACATTCCGCTTATAATCCTAGTGAAACCCGACGAATTTGACAGATATTGAAACCTGTCCGTCTCTTTGCAGTCGAACTACTGGTCCTTATGTCTATTGTGTTAACGATCTGTCGGCTGGGTTTGACGTAACGCGAACAAACTACGTAGGTCCCCCATCTGACTAGAAATCAACTTCTCTGATAGTACAAGGATTTTTTAACACTTTAAGGGTGAAGCCAAACGAGCGTAATTTGTGAGTTGTGAGTCGCAGAATTTCGGCTGGCAGAAATTCTGCTGCATTCGGTTTCATAGAAAATTCCTTCTTCATTCACACGAGCGTAATTTTGTGAGTCATTATTTGTATGAAAAAATATTTACGCGACCGAAATTCTGCGACTCACGACTCACAAAATTACGCTCGTTTGGCCTCACCCTTACTGTTTCACCACTTACTGATAAGTGCCGTATAGGCTATCCATAACTTATCTGACAGATATGGTATAAAGTGTCTTTCAAATCAGTTGTAGATTGCCTATCCGACACTTATCAGGAAGTAGTGAAACAGCTCCTTAAACTTTTTTCTTATTGTTCGCTTCCTGTGATGATGATAAACCCGGTTTTTGATTGGAACCGTCTGACGCCCCCAGGTTTGTGAGCTATTAAAGATTAATATGGCACTGTGTGGCCTACTATTTATGTAAGTGTGTACACTGTAGATTGATTAAACCCGACTCCGGTAAATCTGGAGCGAGCTCGGTGTTGCCAGCGCACATACGAAATTTTAAAAGCAAAAATTTTGCATATTTTTACAATTTTTAAATTAAAATTACTGAGGAAAAATCATGTGTCGATGTCGATTTTTATGAGCCAAAGTAATCATTTAAATTGTTAAAAAAAAATAAAGTATAATAAAATATTAAGTTTATCAAAAGTAGCCTAATTAATAATATTAAGTATTAGTGCCAAGTAAAAAATAAATTTACTTCAATGTTTTTTAAAATACATTTCAAAAAACAACTTACAAAATTGCATTAATAATAATCATCTATTAAGTACTTTTAAATAACATAACAAATATAATTTTTCAATTTTCCGGCGAAATTTAATTTGATGTCTGGCAACACAGCGCGTTAATTATTTCCCACATTTCAGTATGAGCGCAGTGTAAATTGCAATTTGGTACATGTTAGATTTACATACAATATTGAGTGACTTTATTAAAATGTGAAAAACTTTTATTTTTTGTGCCTCCGGTAATAATTTCGCGAATTTTATATTCAAACTGACCACTGTTATAATATTTTTATGTTTAAACGACAAAATTTTACAGTAGTTGATATAAATGTTAGTTTTGGGATTCCGCGTTAAAAATTCTCGCGTTCTTTTTAGGGTTCCGTACCCAAAGGGTAAAAACAGGACCCTATTACTAAGACTTCGATGCCTGTCCGTCTGTCCGTCTGTATGTCTCCAGGCTGTAACTCAAGAACGGCAATAGCTAGAGAGTTTAAATTTTCACAGATTATGTATATCTGCGGGGCTAAAATGGTCGATTTGAAGAATCATGATATGAATCATAACATGATTCATTTTTCTAAAATCGCAAAATGCAACTCTGCTTGCAATTCATTTCTGTATTTTTGTACTGATTTGACATTTGTCAGTTTGACAGTTTTGACAATTCATTTGCTGAATTGATTGAGAGGAATTGCTAAATGTGACCATTTTAGCCCCACTGTTGTCGCTATAACATCAAATACTAAAAACAAAATAAAATAAATATATAAGGATTCCCATACAACGTGATTTTTTGGCCTTTTTTGCTCTATATCAATAATGGCAACAGACAGGTACTTAAATTTTCCACAAAATCCTTAGTTATATGTGTACTTTAATATTTAATAATAAAATTAAAATAAAATAAAAATGTAAGGGGGCTCCCATACAAAAACACAATTTTTGGTCTAATTTTGCTCTATACCTACTGGTACGGAACCCTCATTGCGCGAGTCCAACTCGTACTTGGCCGATTAGTCAACCGTAGTGATGGCAAAAATTAGTAATAATTGTTCTTGTGTTGATGACATTCACGCTTAATAATTGACATCTAATTAGTAATTTATTGTTACTTTTTTTGCATTACAATAATATAATAAAATATGATATTAAATAATAATTATTAAGTATCATGTATGACTTATTTTTATGACATTATTATGGTAAAATATTCTGTTGTAATTGGTAATAATTGGTGACGTTAATGTAATTTGTATAATAGGTTTTGTGATAATAATTTAACGAATATAATATGTATTATTTTATATTACAACGATTTTGATTTTGGTTGTAAAATTTTAGTTACCCACTTCATGCACTCATATCTTTAATTTATAAAGCTGATATAAGCCTGTAAGTGTTTCACTCGTAGGAAGCCACTTCAAACGTCTGCAGTTGATAGTTAAGTTGAGTGCAGTTATACTCGATGTTGGTTTAAATTGAGTTTTACAATTCTTTTGCGAGTTGCAATTTATCATGAGTGGTGATATAAATAGTCGGCCAAGTGCGAGTCGGACTCGCGCACAAAGGGTTCCGTACTATTATAGAGCAAAATTGGCCAATAGTTGTGTTATTTTTATGGGAGCCCCTTTAAATATGCAGACATACAGACGGACAGACAACGAAGTCTTAGTAATAGGGTCCCGTTTTTACCCTTTGGGTACGGAACCCTAAAAATACGTTTGGCACTCGGGGACTGCCGCGGTAAAGCTATTTAATTTTGTAGCAACTTATGCAATTATAATTCGCATACGTCTAGTCGCACGCACACAGACACTGAGCCAAAGTCTGGCAACACCGTTGTGCCGATCAGAGTGAGAGTGTTAGGTGTTTTTCGTTACGTAATTTCTTGATTCGGTCGCCGTACTCCGAGCCCGCGATAAAAGTTACGCAATAGTTTAAAACTGACATAGCAACACGATGATTTGAAACCGTGGCTATTCTTCTGTGGATTCGAACGTAAAAGTATAATAAAACAGTGATTCTGTGTTGATGCGCAGATAATGTTGGAAACAGCATCATTAAAATCTGGTGCATATGCAATTTCATAACGAATTCCCAACGCTGTGTCTGCGGATGCGTCAAATGTATCAAAGTACACAACTTTTATTATTATTCCGTTACATTTGTGTATAATATTTGCAATGTAACTACTTATATTTTTATAGTATTTGATGATAATTTTACATTATTAATGTCTACAAAATGTTACCTGCAACCTAATTTTTTTTTAATGAATGAATGAAAATACTTTATTGCACCAAAACAAACATGTAACAACAACAAAAGTACAAAAGGCGGCCTTATCGCTACAAGCGATTTCTTCCAGACTTTTTTTTATATCCCGGAGGGTAATTTTTTTAGGATAAAAACTATATTTTGTAATTTGTTCATACTCCTTTGAAGAGTGCAAACACACATCACATTTTGGTATTAGATTGAAATAATATTATATTGCTTGCAACTTTGAAGAGTTCCTTAATAACAAGATAACAACAGCTATCCTATGGAAGAATCTTAATTCAACGCCCACCCATCCAAATCAGTTTATTATTATTGAAGGAAAGAGATAGCCTAACAGATTTTTCTTTAGCAAGTATTCCTTATTTACTCTGTTTTTTTTAATTTTTTTTTTAAATGAAATAAGGGGGCAAACGAGCAAACGGGACACCTGTTGGGAAGCAACTTCCGTCGCCCATGGACACTCGCAGCATCAGAAGAGAGGTGCGTTGCCGGCCTTTTAAGAGGGAATAGGGTAATAGGGATGGGAAGGGGAGGGTAGGGAAGGGAATAGGGTAGGGGATTGGGCCTCCGGTAAACTCACTCACTCGGCGATACACAGCGCGAGCGCTGTTTCACGCCGGTTTTCTGTGAGAACGTGGTATTTCTCCGGTCGAGCCGGCCCATTCGTGCCGAAGCATGGCTCTCCCACGTCTAATTTTTTCGGGTTTACTGCATTTCACCAGATACTGTTGACAAAATAATTCAAAGAAAACTGACGAGTTTTTCCTCAACAATAATTTCCTTAGTGCGAATGAATTGACGTCATGTCGCATGCGAGACAAAGCACTAGGTAGGTAAATGTAGGTATAGAGAGTACAGACGAGACCTCGAGTACCCTCATTGTCAACCAACCAGTACTTTAGTGTGGGGTCCAAGTGGACATTTTAATAAACTAGCTAAAAGCCCGAGCTTTGTGAGGGCTCGCGTCGTCACACCTTGACTGACTATTAATAACAATCACACACAATATAAATAAAAATAATATGTTAAAGCACAAATCAATAGGCGTGATAGTTTTTCCGTAAAGTGTACCACAAAATGTTCAGGTTGTGGGATATACTAGCGTTCGCTTTGCTTCCTAATCAAAGTTGGTTTTATCCGCCAATATTATGCAAATTAGAGTTGTTGTGGTTAAATAAAACTATGATACATGATAAATACTAATCTGTCTTATTATTCGGTATTCTATATTTTATTCGCTGTGTAAATATTTTTCTTAGCAAGGGTGATAGGGAAAAGGGAAAGGTGTACGGCATAAAATTATGAACTTATTTAGCGTAATGTGCAAAAATTAATTGTGGATCAATTTTTATGATATCTTTGGACTTTATTACAGAAAAATTTCGGTCGTGTTTTTGTCTTTACGGCGACGATTTAGTATTTCCACGGTTTTTTTTTTAATGAAATAAGGGGCAAACGAGCAAACGGGTCAACTAATGGAAAGCAACTTCCGTCGCCCATGGACACTCGCAGCATCAGAAGAGCTGCAGGTGCGTTGCCGGCCTATTAAGAGGGAATAGGGTAATAGGGGAGGGTAGGGATGGGAAGGGAAGGGAATAGGGGAGGATAGGGAAGGGAATTGGGCCTTCGGTAAACTCACTCATTCGGCGAAACACAGCGCAAGCGCTGTTTCACGCCGGTTTTCTGTGAGAACGTGGTATTTCTCCGGTCGAGCCGGCCCATTCGTGCCAAAGCATGGCTCTCCCACGTATATCCCTAGATATTCGTGATTTTTTGGTATTGTATGTTTTGACGTATCAGAGCAAAATGCAAATCTGTATCAGTGGTGAGCGCGTTGGTAGCTCAAGCCGGGGGTTCGAATCCCGCCGACGGAACAAAAAGTTTTCAATGTTCCCGGGCCTGGATGTGTATTAAATATGTGTATGATATAATAAAAATCTTAAATATATGTATAGTATAAAAGTATTAAATATATTTCCGTCGTCTGGTACCTGTAACACAAGTCCTTTCTAGGTACTTAGCACGGGGCCAGACTGACGTGGTGTGAAGCGTCCATAGATATTATTTATTTATTTATAAGTTGTATGAATTATGGTTAAATCATTTTTGAACGTTAAACAGTTTAATGAAGTTATTGAAAGTATGGTTTACATTGTAAAGCGTAATAGTTTTAAAGTAATCCTCAACGTTTTCTTCGAAAATGTTTTAGAACTAAATTAATTAATCAGATTAAACCTTAATCAAATCAATTAGGTTACAATTAATTATCTTTTTAGAATTTTATTTTATTAGAGTTTAAAATAAAAATCTAAAAAGATAGTTACAATTAATTATCTTTTTAGAATTTTATTTTATTATATTTAATTAGAGTTTTGGTGATTCTTAGCTAGGTGTCATTATATTAGGACCATATTGTGCTACCTAGATGACATCTGCATGTATATTGTAACGAGATGATGCACAAAATTCGATTATCGCGCGGGAACCGTACATTTTTTCCGGGATAAAAAGTATTGTATGATCTTTCACAGGATTCAAAGTATTGCCGTACAAAACATCAGTAATATTGGTTCACTGGTTTGGGCGTGAATCATGGATCATAACACTTGACTAATATCGATTTAAGGCCGTATACAACGAGGATTAGTGAAATTTCGTGTTTTTATTTTCGCCAGAACTCTGACCAGAAGTAATTATAAGCATTCAAACATTTTCTGTAGGTTTTTTACCTTGGTAAGGATATCAAGGTTAGGCTCAGCTTAAAATTTTGATTTATATACATTTACCACCATAAAAATGTGTGTTAAAAATAATACTTTAAATTTTTTATTTTTTCTGGAATTCAGCAAAAACAAAGACAGAAAAAACCATGACCAGGAAAAATCATGCAATCAATTTACGTAGGTCTAGGCTCTGACTTTACATTTAACATTGATGACATTATAACAATTTCGCATCACTCGCTATAGCTTGTCGCCTAGTCCTGTTTCAGTACTGAGAAGATCTTCAAACTTGTTCGAAGTTACGGTGATTATTATAATGATACGGTTTGTACTAACTACAGTTTATTTCAACAGCTAATAATGCAAATGATGTGTATATACAAGTTATGTTTTAGGATCTGATTCGCGCTTAAACTACTGAACCATTTTAAGTTAAAATTTGGAGATATTTAAAATATATTCGTATCACATAATATCGTTGTTAGGACCCTAGCACACGTGTCGACGTGTGCTAAGGCCTACGAATAATAAAAACTAAGGAAAAGTAACTCCGTCAAAAACATGTTCTACAATAATTATACTTGTCAAAAATGTGTACCTACCTAAGTATACATTTTCAATACATTTGCAATATTTAGGTGGCCTTCAGCGCGGCGGTATCAGGCTGACGTTACATGACAGTTCGAAAGGAACCAAATTTTAAACGATAATGGGAGTTACGTTTCCATAGTTTTTATTATTCGTAGGCTAGGGCCCTTACTTATATGTGATACGAATATATTATTTTTACCGAAAATCGTTTCTGTAGCGATACATCCATCTCGCGATTGCATTTGCAACGCGCGATGGTAGCGGTCCAAACGCGTGTCATAGCGAAGCAAACGCGCGACTATAGCTATGAAAACGCGTCGCCGTGTTGAGTGACCGTATGTACCAGTTTTTGCCAAGATGCAACGATTTAGACCTGTAGCCCTAGCACGGCCACCAGTAGAAATGCGAAAGTATAAACAAACTGTGGACATAAAGTAAAGGTGCCGTTCCGATCTTTACCGCGGCCAATCGCGACCGACAAAAATTCAATTAAAATGTCACTTTATGATAGACTATAGTGTATGTCATAGAGTAGGATATTATTTGAATTTTTAGGACTATAGTCTGTCATAAAGTGGCATTTTAATTGAATTTTTGGGAACGAAAAAGATCGGAACGCTACCTTAAGTTTATCTCCACAGTTTGTCCATACTTTCGCATTTCTACTGGTGGCCGTGCTAGGGCTACTGCTGGATGAACTTTTCTTATTTGTATTCGCGGGAAATGCAAATGCGGAAAACTAACTTTTCACATTGTTATTCATATAAAATATCAAGTATTGTTAATATTTTACTAGAGATAATAAATTCTCGGTGCATGGTGTAAAAAATGAACTAGAGATTTGGTAATGCCGCTTAACAAATTTTCACTTTAAGAATGGTTGGGTATTAACACTTTTTTCTTTAACCTTATTTTTATTAAAATACTAGACGACCCGGCTAACTTTGTATCACTTCCCTCCTAATTCCTGGACTTCCACGAATATTTCAAGAAGAGGAGTCCACACCGCCCTTTTTTCCATACGAACGTTGTCCCCTGTTTTCTCTCTGGATAATGCTAGTAGAGTTATAATTTTTTTCCTGAATATCTATGGCCACTAAAACAATGTCCCTGTGTTTTCTTTTTTTTTCATAATTTAATTATTAAATATGATATGAACGTTCAAAAACCAATAAAAAAATGGCCAGATTTTCCACTGTGTTCAAACATCCAGAAAACAGATTTGGCTAGATTTTAGAAAAAAAAAACATAGGAACACAGCTCAAGCCTTTCTTTAATCTTTAATGAAAAAAGTACTTAAATCGGTTAAGTTTTTGAGAAGGGATCAGGGGACAACGAATCGTTGATTTTCTGCAGTTGTCTCTATCGCGTTCTTCGGTATAGGCTTGAGGTAAGAGAGACAGCTATAGATATTACACGTACTTTTTTTTTCATTTCTCTAGCCCCTGGTGTATCCTCTTAAGCCGCGAAATTTTGCGAGACTAACAGGCATTCTGGTCTAAAAATAAATAAATGCGCGGCCAGAACTAAGAATATTTCCAGGTTAATTATACCTTAAACTAATTCTATGAATTTAACACTGTTAATATACGTTTTTAAGTAGTTATTTAAGTTTCCGTACGTAGGTAACTCATAATAATAATAAATAATACCTAATATAAAAAAATGCAGTTACAGGGTTAAGTTCATGATATATTTTTTTAAAGTTCTTAATATGGCCTAGCTATTTTATATAATCCTAGGTCTGGCCACGCAGCTTTTTTTCTAGACCAACATTGTATGGAAATTACCTGATTTCCTTTGAAAATTAGTTTTTATTTCTAGAGATATTTTAATATTTTTTTATTGCTTCCCCGTTATCTAATTTATTTTCTGGCGAAAACAACATTTCGTTTTGTAAATACTTGGCACAAACAACCCCGTAATTGGGGGTCTGTGTACGAATCGCTAATCAACTATTTAGGGTGGTTTATCATCAGAGTACCTTCTAACTTTATTATACTTTGTTATATTATGAAGAGGAAATGTACTTGTTTGAGTATATGCGGTTTATAGCGTATTCGATTTTGATAGAATTTTATATAGAAGCTCAACAGAGTACAGACAAGTTGGTATCCTTATTAGGGAGATCACCTTTTTTTTTTATGAAATAAGGGGGGCAAACGAGCAAACGGGTCACCTGATGGAAAGCAACTTCCATCGCCCATGGACACTCGCAGCATCAGAAGAGCTGCAAGTGCGTTGCCGACATTTTAAGAGGGAATAGGGTAATAGGGGAGGGTAGGGAAGGGAAGGGAAGGGAATAGTTGAGGGTAGGGAAGGGAATAGGGTTAGGGAATCGGGCCTCCGGTAAACTCACTCACTCGGCGAAACACAGCGCAAGCGCTGTTTCACGCCGGTTTTCTGTGAGAACGTGGTATTTATCCGGTCGAGCCGGCCCATTCGTGCCGAAGCATGGCTCTCCCACGTATAACGTGGGAGAGCCATGCTTCGTGGCTTCGTGACCTTATGGGTCCTATGACAGACTTTTTTTCGTGAGAAAACATACGGTTCTAAGGAATTAAATTTTGCTTACACTTTTAACCGTGCTTTCCCGAGACTCAAACTATCTATCTCCATACCAAATTTTGTCTAAAGGCCAATCCACACGTACCACAACCACACGCCAACCACACGACAACCACAACCACACCACTTAGTAGGGCGTATATTTCGTATTGTAAATGAATTGGACTATTCACACGTACCACATTTTGCAGTCGTTGTTGACCACAGGTGTGATACCGACCACATCGCAACCACAAGCGAACAAGTGGTCGACCACATCGCAACCACAACGTTGCATCGTGGCATTTTGTCTTTGCGACGTGGTGTGATTATGGTACGTGTGGGTTGGCCCTAAATAGATTTTGAGATTAAATCGTGAGGTGAACAGACAGACAGACACACTTTCCAATTAATAATATTAGTTCGGAATATCCGTACTAATATTATAAATTAGAGAGGCTCTAGCTATTTAAGAGGAGTCCACACCGCCGTTTTTCCATACAAACGTTGTCCCCTGTTTCCTCCCTGGATAATGCCGGTAGAGTTATGATTTTTTTCCTGAATGTCTATGGCCACTATAAGCATATCCCTATGTTTTCTTTTTTTTCATAATTTTATTATTAAAAAAGATAAGATCATCCAAAAACCCAAAAACATGGCCAGATTTTCCTCTGTGTTCAAACACCCAGAAAACAAAACTGGCTAAAATATACAAAAAATAAAACATAGGAACCCAGCTCAAGCCTTGCTTTCATTCTTAATGAATAAAGTACTTAAATCGGTTAAGTTTTGGAGAAGGAATCAGTGGACAGCGAATCGAAGATTTTCTGTTCTTTTATTAGAACTTTGTCGTGTTGTCTTTATCGCGCTCTGCGGTGGGAGACTTGAGATTGCGTGAGACAGCAATACATTTTCAAATACCTATTTTCAATTTCTCTCGCCCTTGGTGTATCATCTTAAAAATATCTTTACACAGTAAACATACCTTAACCCAATTTCTTCTTTTTATGAAGGCTTTGAATGGCCGATAATATTGAATATAATTATTCTTGCTGTCATTTATAATCATTAATAAACTTGTTATTTGCGTTATGACTCGCTAATTATGTTAGACGGCTTAAGTAAGATCAATTCACACGTATCGCGGTACGCAATACTTTTTAAGTAAGACATTATTTTATGGTAATTAAATGAACTTTTGTTGCTACAAAAGAGGTTACATTTCATTCCGTTTCATTGAAAAATCTTGTATTTTGAACTGAACTATACAGCACCAAATGGAATACGCAAGAAAAAGTGTACCTATTTTTTGCGCAGTAAAAAAAAATAATTTTATTTGATAAGAACCCCAAACCGCGAGTATCAGGTCACAAAATAACAGTGTGAAGATACACTAAACCAAAACAATTGGTATAATTATTGGTTTGTTTGCATGAAATTTGATTCGGAATATTAATTTTCAAGCGTGAGTTGACCCCAGCTTTAGGGTTCCGTGCTACATAATGATGTAATCTGAGAAGGTTGCGCGGAAATCTGCGTTAGGGAGATCGCAGACGGCACGCCTTTTGTGTGATCGAATCTGCGGAGCACATACAATCTGCTTGGCCGCGTCATGCCGACTGTATGTGCGCCGCAGACTCGATCACACAAAAAGTGTGCCGTCTACGATCTCCCCTAAGGTGACGCCGCGTTAAGGCGGGGATTAATCTCAATCCAAAACGATAACCTTGCACACAACCAAAGACCAAGCGCATACGCATCGCAATAAGATTCATTTTAGCTTAGCAGAAAACTGTAGGTTCTCGGGCGGATCTTCTCTATTTTTCATGTTTTTTTTAAATATCTTTGGAAATAAACATTAAGAAACAAAATTGTTCGGTTAAGGGCATTTTAATATAGATTTACTAACAATTTATTCAAATAAAATGTATAATTATCCTAGTTAATACTTATATTTCGATGAAATAGATTTTTATCGGAGGTGAGTTTGTAAATTAATTACAGCCAAAGTATTACGTTTTATTAAAATGTTTATAGTTTAAGGTATTTTAAATATTGTGCTTAATATCTCATATTTTTTTAACACTTCTTTATTATATTGGAACTAGGTAAACCGGGAGTCACGGAATAACAAATTGGGGTTTATCCTCGCCTTAAAGTAAAAAACCGTGTTGGATATGTTTTAGATTTCTTGTTTTATATGAGAAGCCAGCCCGGCCTCTCATAGAAAACAAGAAATGGAACAGCAAGAAATGGAAAGGGCGTAAGCGACAAAATGGTTTTTGTCGAGGAATTTAAAACCATAAATACATTTCATTTAAGCAGCTATGTGCAAATTAAAGTGTATGCTTGAACCAATCTATGTATGTACAAATTTTGGAAGCTTAAATCACTCTCATCTGTTGGCAAAATAAGAATCCCTTTTTTTACAGAGGTCTTTTTGATTGATTATTCTGTGTTATAAAAGTTGACCAATCGTGTTATGCTATGGGTAATTCAAAGACAAAGACATGATGAATGAACTTTAATTTCTTAGCTTTAGTTATTGCTGAGAAAAATTATTGATACCGCTACAGCCAAATTATCAATGCGTTGCCTTAACAAATAAGTTAGTTTGTAAAGCTTATTTAAATATTATCAAATTCTACCTATCAAAAGAACATGAATATATTTTTTTACTTTACTCCATATAGCAAGAAACAATAATACCGCTAATTGAAAAATCATAATTTACTGTCGAGTTGCATCTATTACTTATCTATCAATAATATAATTTACAATTAAAAATATTTCTGCATTTTTTTCACGCTAGACGGCAGCACCAGCACAGACAGTAAGAAAAATGTTTTTTTTTACGTTTGACGATATAAGACGTGTGCAACACATTTGGTCGGATTATTTAGTGTATGTTTTGGTAGCGCCCCCTGTAGTAATATTCCGATTGACAATAAAAGTAGTGCTGTTAAGAGTATAATATTAACATACGCGTGCCTTATAAAATAACACACATGCGACATAGACCGACTCTCTCCATAGCTTCCCACTCTACTAACTACAGGCAAAATTCTTTCTTTATAAGGTCTATGTTTACCTTCAACCACTATTATAGCACTCATTCGGCGGATGGCTCCGCACTCGATCTTTTTACTTCTTCGCCGAATGTTTTTAGAAATACATTTTCTAGAGACTGGTTCTCAAAATAATTTGTTACTAGTTGTTAATCAGTTTAATTGAGTTTTGTTAAATGTCTTTATTTCCTCTTGTAACTATCCATATGCGAAAACAATGTAATTGTGTATCTTCTTGCTATGTATTTACTCATATTGTTACTTAATTACTGTTTTGTTTTCCAGTAAAATAAAATAAAATAAATAAAATAAAATTACTATATCGGAAATATCAGTACATATTTAGTAATTGCCAAAGGACCAAGTAAAATAACCCTTAACAACATTTAAACACACAGATCCAACCGACAAAGTGCAATAAATCCCTAAATGCGATTACATTTGCCTATTAGCATTCAGTAAAAGAAACAGCAGAATCAAAAGCACATTCAAAGCCGGCGTCTGTAAAATTTTACCTAACAAAGTATTTCAAACACATTTTAAAATTAAACGCAGGAACATTTCAGCCGTAGTTTCACCATACGTCAGTTTATGTGCGGACAATTTTTAATCTTATATTTTTATAACTGAGCATTTTTGTCAAATAATAAATGATATTATATAATGATGATAAATAATCGGCCAAGTGCGAGTCGCACTCGCGCACGATGGGTTCCATACCGTTATAATATAGGAAAAATAGGCCAAAATTATTTTTTTTGTATGAAAAGCCCCTTAATTTTTTATTTTGTTTAAATATTCTTATTAATAATTAAAGTAGACATTAACTATAGCTTTTATGTAAATTTCAAGTGACTAGCTGTTGTCATTATTGATTACGAGCAAAAAAGCCAAAAAATAACATTTTTATGGGATATAAATCTATATACTTATAATAAAATCGTAGAGGTAAAATTTTTGTACGTTGAAAATAAACTTGAAAAAATGAGTCAGGGGCATGTAAGACGAGTAGTAGAACACATTTTAACTGTTTTTGAATTTTTTGTTTATCTGTGTGTTTGTCTGTATGTCTGTTTGTCTGTTTGTACTGGCTAATCTCTGAATCCGCTGGACCGATTTCAATGAAATTTGGCATGATGATACCTTACATCCCTGGTCAAAATCTTAGATACTTTTTTAACCGACTTTCAAAAAAGGAGGAGTTAATGTTTACTTTGCTGTTTGTGGTCAGATTTTCAAAAATCTTTTTTTGTTGTATACATTGCCCAAATTTGATACCATATTTACAATAAAATCGGCCAAGTGCGAGCCGGGCTCGCGCACGAAGGGTTCCGTACCGTTATAGAGAAAAAATAGGCCAAAAGTTGTGTTTTTTTATATGAGTCCCCCTTAAATTTTAATTCTATTCTAATTTTATTATTCATTATTAAAGTACACATATAATTAAGAATTCTGTGAATTTCAACTGCCTGCCTGTTGTTATTATTGATATCGAGCAAAAAAGGCCAAAAAAAATCATGTTTGTTGCATGGGAGCCCCCCTTCAATATTTATTTTATTTTATTTTCAGTATTTTTTGTATATACATGTGTTATATACAATGTTTATTTTATTTTATTTTCAGTATTTTATTTTCAGTATATACACAATCTGTAAAAATTTCAGAACTCTATCTACAATGCTAGACAACCTACAGTGTAAATCTGATGTCGCATACTACGGTGATATCGTGGACAGCGCTATAAGAACTTAATCCGTGCCTTCAAGCGTTTTTGTCACAATAATTATTATTGGCAACAGTCCACAACAAATTCCAATATTAATTTAGCTATACCTACTGTGGCCCCCATCCCCTGTCCACGCCAAGCGGTCTTCAAAGAAAGGATTTTTCAAAACGATAAGTATCTGAGGTTCAAGTTTCCTGGGTCTTTAATGTAAATTAACAATTTCGTATGTAATAATCCAACTAAAATAGTCGTAGATGAGTGTTCAACTTTCTAAATCTCGATTTTAATAACATACATTCACGCGAACGAAGTTGCGGGCAACAGCTAGTATTAATATAAACACATATATTAAATATTAATATTAAATATTTATTTTATTTTCTCATCAAATACTAAAGTATTTGTTTTTATAGCGGCAACAGAAATACACAATCTGTGAACATATTTTCGGATGTCTAGCTATAGCGGTTATTGAGGTACAGCCTGGAGACAGACATACAGACGGACCGACATCAAAGTCTCAGTAATAGGGTCGGGACCCTATTATATATATAGGGTAAAAACGGGTTTTTACCCTTTGGGTACGGAACCCTAAAAACGGCCATTTACTATGACCATGTGTCCGCCACTGTGCTCGCGTAACGGCCTCATTGGACAAACAGCCTTATAGTAGACTTGTCCTAATTTCATCAGCACGTGTGGCCACCACGCTCGCACCTTCATTCCCCAAATACCTCTCACTTAATAGGAGTTTTTTCGCATTGGGATTAAAGTAACCCCGACGCGTCAGCGTAGTGTTGGTGTCGCAAACTCGGTATTAATAGGATTACATGAAACAAGTTTTATTCTTCTCGTTACTCATTGCGTGTGTTTTCTTCATTTTTTTACGGAACACAATATAACGATGTTCTTTTTGCAGGGTCGAGGTTTTTTAATTTTACTTGCTTTGTTCTTCGATTTTGAGTACGTGAATACTGAAGGGCTCCCCCTCCTGAAATCAAACTTTGGTTCCCTATTTTATTATAACTAGAGATTGCCCAATGGTCGAAATTAGACCTTAGTTTCAACGACATTAGGACTACTACCTATATTTTGTAAAAAATATTGACTTTATCATATTTTTTTCAACTCTTGTCTCTGGGACTCAGCTGATCTCAGATTGGCCATGTAAGCATTGTCGAATAGTAGATTCAATAAAAAAAAAAACTAGAATCCATTTTCAATTTGTCACCTTGTTGTCAGCAGACTTTAACCATAAATAAAAGAGTATAATTCGTATGTATAGGCTTGTCACTCAAAAATCTGTCATTTTTCCTAGTGTGTGTGTTGTAGTGTGTGTAATGTTTTATTTGTTAAAAGAATGTATGATAAAAGCATAATTTCAAAATAATATTAACTCGATGTACTCCTTCACCATGTAAACTATAACTGTGCACATTCACCTACGTTTCCCCGTTTTTCGTCAAAAGGGATATAAAGTTTTTGGCTCACGTATTAATATATTGAATATTTTTAAAATCCTCTTTTACTAGCTTTCTACGCTTTGTATGCGGTCTATTTTATAACTGTCTACTTTTCACTTCAATAACTATGACGAAAAGAAATAAAAAACCGACTTTAAACAGTATTTCCTTATCATAGAACCAGCTTTGAAATATCCTCTTTCCAACAAAAAAATAATTATCAAAATCGGCTTATAAACAACGAAGTTATAACAAATATAAAAAAGCTTATATGAATACGGTCGAATTGAGGAACCTCCGCCTTTTTTGACGTCGGTTCCAAACAGTAATCAGACTTCTACTATAACTAAACTAACTAGCGGTATAACGTCCGAAACTTCGATGAAACTAATTTCGGTATATTTAAATTATTTAAAGTTTCTCAAACTTTTCCAGCGGTAATTTTGTAATGTAAACTTTGACAGCTAAATGCGATGGACATGTAAAATCGCTTTGCCCGATGGCCGTTTTTGTTTAGATTAGTTCATACTTTTCATTCGTTTAGTTGTTATAAAAATATCTTGTTTTATTTGTTGCGGTGTTTTTTTTTGGTGTAAATTACGGGAAAGATTACCTTAAATAACGCAACATAATATACCTAAGGTCTGCTTGTATTTTTCTGGCTCATTAGGATAAGTCAGTTTTTTTTTCTTGAGGAAATGTGTTCACGCAGACGACAGTCTGAGGAGGGCTACTGGGGTATGTGGGACTCCCTGGGGGCGGAGGGCCGCGCCCGGGCTTACCCACTAAAGCCCCAATGGTGTTCCTGCTTTTCCGCTTGAGGCAGAGCCACGGATACGCGGAATAAACAACCCACGTGATACCCACGATCGAGGTGCTACGCCACTTGACAGACAAAGATCGCGGACCTTGAATACTTGAATAGTCTGCTGCTGTTGTTTGATTCGAATTAGCTCTGAAATAACTGGGCCAATTTTAGTCAAATTTGGCGCAGATATAGAGAAAACTACGAGAAAATCTCTTTCTGTTGTCGCGTGAAAATGCACGGATCCTGCAGGATTTTATTTGCGCTTAAAAACTCGCGAGCAAACTTAATCCATACTTCCAGAATTCCGTACCAATATTATAAACGCGAAAGAGTGTCTGTCTATCTATCTATCTGTCTGTATCTCTGTTACCTCTTCACGCACAAACCGCTGAAGCGATTTTGCTGGATATGAAGAATGAAGATACTTTGAGTCCCGAGAAATGACGATACTTTTTATACCGGAAAAATGTTCAGATCCTGCAGAAAAAAACAATTTTGGCGCAGCAAAGTTGTGGACGTCCACTATATAGTGCACTATATATTTTTTCGATGAAATTTTTCACTCCTTTCGCAAACGATTTCGTTACGCAGGTCGTGTTTGTCTGTAATTATACATATGACTTCCATTTGACCTCAATAACATACAACCACGCACGTATAACTCATTTTTATTTGGCGTGGGGTCCAGCCCCGTTTTTGCCCCCGTTAATGTAATAAACAGAATATGGCGCGAGCATAACAATACTTAATCCGAGAATCTATGGCAATAAATGAGGTTTCGTTATCTATATATTATATAAAACTCAAAGGTGACTGACTGACTGATTGACATAGTGATCTATCAACGCACAGCCCAAACCACTGGACGGATCGGGCTGAAATTTGGCATATAGGTAGATGTTATGACGTAGGCATCCGCTAAGAAAGGATTTTGATAAAATCCAACCCCAAAGGGATCAAATAGGGGATGAAAGTTTGTATATAATAATACTTCTTAACGCGAGCGAAGCCGCGGACAAAAGCTCGTTACAGTATATATCTATTATCTATGTGTTACCTTTTCACGCTTAAAAGGCTGAACTGATTTAGATGAAATTTGGCATAATACTTTCAGAGACGGGAATGGTTTATGATGCTGTAAAATGTACGGTTCCCGAGCGATAACGCACCGGGTTATGCCCTGGCAACATGCATTTATATCATCAGGAGGGCAATTTGAAGAGGATCGCATAAAAAAAATGAGGTGAAATAGTTTTCGGTACTCATGCGCTGACTCGTGCTAGTCTAATGTTATAACGTAGGCATCCGCTAAGAAAGGATTTTGATAAATTTCAACCCCAAGGGATTCGAATAGGGGATGAAAGTTTGTATATAATAATACTTCTTAACGCAAGCGAAGCCGCGGGCAAAAGCTTGTATTGAATAAGTTCGTATTCTTATTAATCCATAGGTACTAATATTATAAATGCGAAAATAACGTGTCTGTCTGTCTGCCTGTGTATCTGTTACCTCTTCACGCCCAAACCGCTGAACCGATTTTTATGAAATTTTGTACGGGGATACTTTGAGAACCGAGAAAGGACAAAGGATGCATTTTATCCCAGAAAAAATTACGGTTACGCCGCGATAAACGAATTTTGGCGCAACGGAGTTGCGGGCGTCATGTCATCTAGTAATTTCTTATATGAGAGTGGCAGTGGATATTATTATTTTATTTTAAAGTGAATATTGTGTACTTTTGAATGCGTAAAAAATGTTGGACTCGCCTCTTGTACAACCGCACAATATACGTAGTAATGGAGAGTAAAAAAAATATATACCCTTCTCTTTCTACTAATTTTGATCAGTAAAGGCGAAAATTGATTCCCACTAGCAACAAGCTATTTCGTTTTACCTCTGCGGTACTTTCAGAGTGCAACACTTTGTTTCTTTTTTTAAATAAATAACGTCATACTTACAAGCAATGGGAAGTCTTCAGATTAAATTTTTCATTTTGTTTTTCAGTATTTACGAGAAATCTCAATTACCAATGATATTCTTCTTATACAGATCTGTTACGTTCATACTATTTTCCGGCTTAAATCTCTTCCGAACAACATTGACAGATAAGTGAAACAAAAGATACGAAATGCCACTTACATAAAAGAGACAGACTAAATAAAAGACGACCCAATTGGGTCGTATTTGAAGCTTCACAACGCGCGCGGTAGTAACATATCTGCTTTGAGTTTTTAATTATTATATCATTGTCAATTACTGTCATTCAATTATAAACAATATTACATGAAACTGCTGTGCTGCAGCCTGCAGCTCGCTTTACTTATTTAAAACTGTTAATTACTTTTTTATATATAAAGAATGCATAACACATACAAGCATATTGCAGACTTTTACAATATTTTTGGAACGAAGTTCGTTATCGCGCGTTTGGCGTAAATCTGAACGATATTTGACATTGATTTGACCTCGAGACTTTTTTAATAGAACCTGCATGTTAGGGGCACAGGGCATTGATAGTAAGTATTCCTGTGCATAAACTAGGTGGCGTTTTTGTAAAATAAACAGCAACGCTGTTAGTATTCCTGGGCGTCAATAGATGGCGTTTTTTTAAAAATTTTTTGAGTGTCTAATATGTATACAGGTTTTTTGAACATAAGAAATAACTTTGTTCCATTCGGGTGTCCCTTGACACCTCTCAAGTTTTTATGTTTTTGCATGGTTATGACTTTTTTTTTTAACAATGTAGTAATTTATAGTATAAGTAGGACTTAAAGCTTACAAACAATAGCTAGTCACGTGACGAAACAAAGAGATGGAAATACAAAATTGACATTTTAAATCATAAAGTTGATATATTACCTAGAGGTATTCCTCTAGGTAATATATCAACTTTTTTATTATTAACTTTATGTTTTAAATAGTTGGTTTATTTGACATTTCAATTTTATACTAATCATCGTCGCGTCACCTCTCGTTACATCGAAACTGACCCTAACTAAACACGCTAGGCCGAAAAAACGTAGCTGAAGTTCGGCATGATTACGCCTGCAATGAGCTACGCATGTACAATATAACGCGACGTAATTTCGGCATGATGTGTCATCAGTAATTTAAAATACATTGCAGGCGTAACCATGCCGAGCTTCGGCTGCGTATTTTCGGCCTAGTGTGTTTAGACACTTACGCTCTAGAGAGAACCTATACAAATATTTTTGCAATCACAGGCACTATGAATATAATTTGGACTACTATTGTGAGCGGGCCTCGGATCGTAAATGGAAATAATTTATCGAGTGGCGTCCGCCAACCACAATTTACCGCGAACGAAGTGAGATTCAAATGATGTTTCTAAAGTAAAGATAAGCCCTTACAAACATGGTAGGGATAGTCATCGGTACGAACTAAGTCGACTGTAACCACAGTGAAAAAGGAAACGATTTTTAAATAACTATTGCGTTGTGTTTTATCAAGTTAATCACCGTAGCATGTTAGATGTCAATATGAAAAACTATTTACTTATTTTTATACGCTCATTTGAAAAAACAACCGTTATTTTAAGTACATAAAACTTGCCACCCGCTACATTTACTTGTCTTGTGTCCATGACACGTTTTTAATGATGTTATCGTTACTTAGTATCACTTTTGAAAGTTGATTTGACCCTATAGGTCATGCAAATCATTTTTAATTTAGCCAATTAAAACTAAATTTTATTTACTATTTATGTAATTTACAAACTAGCTGCCCGCTTTGTTAGGCAAAATAATATATGTTTATACAATTTTGACTATTATGCGCATTATAATATACTTAGCCATACTAACTATAAGTACTTTTATTTTATTGTATTTCAAAGTTAAAAGTTGTCTGGTAGAAACTGCCGCTTGCAAGAAGACATACATATTTTTACATAGTTTTCCTGTATTTTTAGTTTTAAGTTGTACAAATAAAGAATTTTCTATTCTGCCTTTTCCAATTTCAAATCACAGCATGTTGTAATGTAAAATGACGCTATATGCCACGTTTTTTGAAGACGATTAACGCTGAGACAGGTCCTATCCCTACGACAGTATTATAGTCGATGAATTCATCGGAAGACTTGTATCGACGTAATTCATTTATTACAGACAGCTTGTAACTTATTTACAGCATATCCGTTAACGTACATTAAAATGCATATTTTCATCGTGGAGTAAGAACCACTTTATGTCAATCATTTATGTTTCGCGTATGTAATACGATATTCACTATTTTCCGCTTCCAGGAAGTAATATTCGACAGTGATAATGAGAATGGTATGAGTCAAAGAGAATGGTTATTTAAAAGGTAAAATTTTGTACTTTTGTGGCCTAAAATTGATAAATGGCGTCAATGTTATCATAGTATGTTTTTTGTACCACAAAATATAAAGCTGTCTGTCTATTCGGCTCTTACGTCTCGCTGAAATCACTAAAGTGAATTACTTTTTTTTGAAGTCATTTAATCAAGACAGTTTTTATGGTTCCGTAGTCAACAAGGAACCCTTTGGCTGCCTTCACATTACGTCGTAAGCAGTGCGGCTGCAGCGCTGCTGCCGCACTGCTTACGACGTAATGTGAAGGCGCTCTTATAGTTTCGGTCTGTCCGTCCGCCTGTCTGTTCGCGGTTTTAAGCGCATCACAGACGGTGAAGATACTATAATATTTTATCTTAAGATGCCCAAATATAAAATATTATAGTAACTTAAGGCCATACACGGGACAATTATCGTAACGATTTATCTCCTCGATGTTAAAATCGAACGACAAATTGTACGTGTGTAGCAATATCGCAAACGATTTTACGTTCAAAAGATCGATTGGACGATTTTCTTGACGATCGGTCGAAACGACAAATTGTCCCGTGTATTTGTCGGGACAACTGTCCCGTGCATGGCCACCTTAGGATACGATATTATTAAAAATCTGTTAATTTCCTTACGAGTTTGCGTTGGTGCCACACGTATTCCTTGTTAGAGTTCTATATACAGGGTGATTGACTATGAGTGATACTGCCGTACTTCTTGATTTATTAGACAGCTCCTCAGACGATGATTCTGATATAGAATGTGAAATGCAGATTGCAGTAGCACATTCCAAAAGGAGAAACATTTGGACAGAGCCTCACATAAAAAAGAGAAAAACCTTCGGCGAATTTAACCTTTATCAAGATCTGTCAACGAAGAAGTTTCAGAAGTATTCCTTTTTGGACGCGGCACGGACCATCCCACTATATCTAGTGCGTCCGATCACCGATGAGCCCGCTGCCTGACACAAAAACACCCTGTATTCATAAAGATGTATATTATATTTCGCATCTTAAGATAACATATTATAAGATACGAAATATATATTTCCATATCGCTCAGTATCTTAAGATACAAAAAATGAAATATAAATTAACTTCGTCGTGTGTGATGGTTCATAGGATTTCTATGGTGAGCGATATTCTAAAATATGATCTAAGATAATATTATATATTTTATATTATCTTCACCGTCTGTGACGCCCTTTACTCTATAGGGCCCTAGACAGCCGTGACCCTGATGTTGCTAGTATAGTGAAAAACACGTTTTAGATGTATTCATTGACCGTATAAAATTATCAAAAACTAGCGGTACTACGGAGTACGGAACGATATATTGCACGTGGCCCGATACGCGCTTGGCTGGGTTTTTTTAAATAAAAAAACAGATACCCCCCCCCCCCCCCCCAAGAATTCCTTTGAACGAAGTAGCGAGTACTAGTATATTCATATTTTGTATAATACCACTCAGTAGAGCCAGTACTGCGCATGGCTGTCTTAGTTCCACGACAGTTACCAGCCAGCCGTCAACCTGTGCGGGCGTGTGTTACGTATCCGGTGTGCCAAGTTTGTCGGATGTGATAACGGATTTGCTAGAGGTAAGTTAGTGTGAAGATTATTTTTTTGAAATTATGTTTTTAAGAACGCATTTAAGTTTTTTTTTTGGGTTGGGAATATGTTTGAAAAGTTTTTATGAATTGAGCGTTAAGTTGGTTTGAAACTATAAAATAACTTTTGTTTAGTAAAAAATAGACTTTACTAGAGTATGACTAGGTGTTTACTTTTAAAACTGAAGTTACTTTAAAACCTTAAGTTAGTCACCGTTTATTTAAAATTAAAATAAATGTTTATCATGAAGTAAATAGCGTATTTAGATTTTGAAAACAGAAGCGCGATTTTGAAAAAAAATTAAATTGAAAGAAATACAATTATAATATTAGATCTAAAAATTTTGTATGTATGTACAGAGGTAAAATTTTAAGAAACTAATAACCTTATTTGTAGTTAAATTGAATTATAAAGGTCACACCAAATTTGTAAATATTAACACTGGACAGAATGATATTTAATCATATTATATTGACAGATTTTGATTTCCAAAATCATGACACTTATCTTACATCAATTTCATTGACGACATCCAACTACACAACTACTTTTATAGTGGCTAAGTTGTGCGTAGTTCACGCGAAAACTAGATTTTTTTACATTCGTAACCTAGCAGGTCGGACGACCGATACAAAGATCAAAGATCATCTAAATAAATACCCAGCGCATGGGTTATCTTAGTTTTAAACAATTATTATCAGACTGCATTATTCTTACAAAACAACATTTCTGTGGTGCCGACCGGGAATCAAACCCACGATTTTCCAGTAGAATGCTAGCTACTGGATTATGAAAGCCTTATTGCTACGCTTTTAGGGCTACCATTACTGTCTTTTATACCCTTTTTGAAGGGAATTTAGGGTCCCCGCAGATTTACAATTTCAAGTTGGCCGACTTTTAGTTGGATGCAATGTGCGCGCTCTCATAAGTCGCCATAGCTAACAGTATACTATACGATTTAGTCGGCCAACTTGAAATTGTATATCTGCGGGACCCTTAGTGTAGTCGGTTGAAAAATTAGCTTAACATATTCGGATTCGGTTCGTGGCTGAAGTTTGCCAATTCAAATCAGGCCGAAGCGCAGTGATGTAAAGTTTTAGGTCAGTTGCACACGAACGACTCCTAATTTGATTCCCGAGATTTTGTGAAGCGCAGTTGCACCGAATATAAATGTTGATGGACTTACATAAATATACGACCAATTTACGACAAAAATAACCTATGTGCCATCGAGGAAATTGATTCCTAGGCAGTTGAGAGACTAACGTCATTTGGTCGGATCATGTCAATTCAAAAGGTAATGATTGTGATCTATCGGCTGGGTTTGACATAACGCGACCAAACTACGGAGGTCTCCCATCTGCCTAGGAATCAACTTCTCTGATAGTACTTCTCAAATAAAATTTTATAATTTAATACTCACGAAATTTTAGAAAGCACAAAACTTGGAAACTTGACATTTGAAAAGTAGGTTACTTGCAGGATATAGAGACTTGCTAATCTAGATAGAACCTTCTAGCTAATGCGAAGGAGGTTATTATAAAACTTTTTTGAACTCTTTCTAACCTCCGATAAAAAAGTGGGGTGTTATAAGTTTGACGTGTCTGTTTATCTGTCTGGATCATAAAGTTAATAATATACCTAGCGGAATAGAGCAACAATTTCGAGCTGTCAAACGATAATGAAACTGGTTTCATCTGTGTGTAAAAATATGTGTACGTATACACACAAGCATGATTGAACATGATTTCTATGAGATTAAATTGTCAACGTGTGGCACGTGCCGACTGGACGACAAAAAAAGAGTGCTGCTGTCATGTATCATACGTCTCTTTTTACCACGAAGTGTTACTGATAGTGACATCTCTCTTGCTCAGGCCCTTGTTTCTCTATTCCACTAGGTATATTAACTTTATGGTCTGGATATACTTTTCAGATTCTTTGTTTTCCCAGTCACGAACATATTCTATGACGTAACAATTTACATTTTAGGAAATGTAATAGTAAATAGACAGTATAAAATGAAGTGATTTAAAATATTTTAGAAATCCAACTCAACAAAACGTTTAAGCAATATTTCAAGTACAAATTGGAATACATTTCAACATTCTGAATATCTAACCAGGACGTGGTTTAATCTCGAATAAATTTCGAAATCCGAGACTAAATTTCGAGAACACGAGACTAAATTTCAAGAACTCGAGACCAAATTTCCAGAACATACTTAAACGAAACGGAAAATTTAAATATCGAACGTAATGGCGCAGCTTATTAAATGACAGAGTTTCAAACGCTCGACTTCTCTGAATTCCTCAACGTATTTCAAATAAATAGGCGTATCGAAGCAACTGAAATTTCTGCATAAAATATTATCTTCATTTTGCTAGTCAATATTTGCCATTTTATCTATGCACCATCAGAAATACGAACTTCTTTCGCTTTCAACGCATCTGTCATGTATTTATTAAACATAATGTTAGCGGAAATGGCTACTAGTTACTTTTATAGAATGTGCTTTCACTATTTTTATGAAAAAAAAGACGGGTTGCACTCCGGGAGTGCCGACTGCCGGCAGAAGTGAAAACTTTTAACCCATTTTTTTATGAAAATAGTTTTTTAAAAAATCGATTTTTTTAATTAATCGAACCCTTACAATCGATTAAAAAATATCGACAATCGAAAACAAACAATCGATTGTTCGATTAATCGATTTCGATGTTACAGCACTACTCCAACCGCCTTACGGTTATTCGATCAGCGCGAGAATCTGACGCGAGTTTCACAGTTTTTACCCATCCCACAAAAGTGCTCAACGCCGCTAAAGAAGTTTTCACTTCAAAAAACGTCGTACCTGAGTCGTAAAGAGAAATTTCATTTTTTTTAACTATTTACTACTTATACTCCGACCAAAACTTAGTCTCCTAGTTATTTCTTGTTTACGTTGTAAAAGTCAATTTGGACTGCATAAAGAACTGTGTAAGAAAAGTAAGAGTGTGTTTTTCATATTTTCACATTCGTAACATTCACGTCAACATACTGACTGAGTTGTACTTACTAGATGACAAACTTTAGTATATTACTCAAACTTTTAGGGCTTAAGGCGGGGATTAATCTGAATCCAAAACGATAACTTTGCACACAACCAAAGACCAAGCGTATACGTATCGCAATAAGATTCATTTTAGCTTAGCATAAAACTGAAGTCACTCGAGCGGATTTTCTCTATTTTTCATGTTTTTTTAAAATATCTTTGGAAATAAACATTAAAAAACAAAATTGTTCGGTTAAAGAATTTTTAATATAGATTTACTAACAATTTATTAAAATAAAATGTATAATTATCCTAGTTCTTTTTTTAAATCTATTTCGATGAAATAGATTTTTATCGGAGGTGAGTTTGTAATTTAATTACAGCCAAGGTATTAAGTTTTATTAAAATGTTTATGGTTTAAGGTATTTTAAATATTGTGCTTAATATTTTTTAACACTTCGTTATTATATTGGAACTAGGTAAACCGGAAGTCGCGGAATAACAAATTGGGGTTTATCCTCGCCTTAAGGTAGAACTAAAATGATGAATAGCAGCATGGACATCACTTTATAACGGCTGTAAAAGTGTTCCGTACCATTGTAGAGCAATTTTTTTTGTATGTTTTTAAAAATTATGTTTTTTTGTATGTTTTAATATTATTATTAAATACGAGCTTTTGCCCGCGGCTTCGCTCGCGTTAGCAAGTACTATTATACAAACTTCCATCCTCTATTTTGACCCCTTGGGGGTAGAATTGATCAAAATCCTTTCTTAGCGGATGCCTACGTCATAACATCTACTTACATGCCAAATTTCAGCCCGATCCGTCCAGTGGTTTTGGCTTTGCGTTGATAGATCACCATGTCAGTCAGTCACCTTTGAGTTTTATATATATAGATTAAAGTACACATATAACTAAGGACTTTGGGAAAAAAGCAAGTACCTTCCTGTTGCCATTATTGATATAGAGCAAAAAGGGCCAAAAAAATCATGTTTGTTGTATGGGAGCCCCCCTTTAATATTAATTTTAATTTGTTTTTAGTATTTGTTGTTATAGCGGCTACCGATATATTACATAGTCTGTGAAAATGTCAACTCTCTAGCTATTATTGTTCTTGAGTTACAGCCTGGAGACAGATAGACAGACAGACAGACGGACAGACAACGTTCTGTTTTTACCCTTTGGGTACAGAACCCTAAAAACACAACCGCTTGACGTTTTATATATCGTTTTATGATATATTTTGTAAGAATATAATTTTGTAGTTTGATATGGATTGAAACAAACCTTGTTCGATCCAGATCTCGTTTGGCGTTGGTGTTATATTTTTCATGATATTGTAATTATTAGAAGTAGATAATGGCCTGGAAATGAAGAAAGATAAAACATTGAATTAAAATATCAGAATCTCTAGACTTCTATAAACTATGGAAACGGACTGGATCCGTAGATAAAACAAAGCTGCATCATCGTAGAGTAGAATAAGGGTCCCGGCTGTCTCGCTGCAGCATTAATCTAGCTGTATCATTTTCACCGCAACTCTCGCGAGCCTGGGATTAATCTCGACTTAACTTCGCAACAAATTTAATCAAAGTATAAGAACGAAAACAATAAATCAAATAATTTTGGGCGTTTTTAAGTTGGCGTGTACATATTACTCTAATCAACATCCTTGCTAGGGCCTTATTTATAAATTAAGGATAATTTTAACAGGCCGAGATGCTGTCCGCTTTATATTATGTCCAAAAATTCTTTTGTATCGCGGTAACAAATTATTTTTTTCTTCGTCCCCCTATCAGAGTCAGGGCGTGTTTCTTTTTTTCTTAACCGTACATTAATATTATGTCTACACAAAAATTATTGAGAGATTGGGCAAAAGAAGGAATGGATAGACAGATTTCATTTTAATGTTAGTTTGGATAAACAAAACTACCTTTAAATACTGTAATGCTGAGGACAGGTCTTTTAAAATATCAGAACGGTTACTTAAGCACGTGTACGACATTCTTGCAATATAATCGGCCTAGTCTAGAGAAATGATAGGTTAATACGTCTGGGACCAAATATGAGTGGTTTTCTTTACGATGTTTTCCTTTCGTACAATATACCATGAAATAAAAAAGTTTTATAGATTGATATACACGTATGTTATTTGTTAAAATTATAAATATGTCGTGATACGTGGTTTTGCTTAACACAACTGATTACGTAAGGTCTGATAATAAATTATAATTATATGATACAAATTCATTGTCTTTATTTAAACAATGAGTTTGTATCATAATATTCTATTATCAGACCTACGTCTTAGGTCTATTGGCCTACGATTAAATATTGGAATACATTAATTACAAAAAAAAACACAGTCACTAGAAGAAGTATCCTGATAATTGAACCTGCTCTGACTTCTGATCTTTTAAAAGCTCTAACCACTAAGCTACGGACGTTTGAAGATCAAAACTTCATCTGTGCTCTGTATAATTTTTAAGTTCCACGGCCAAAATATTAAAAATGGGCACGTTTCAACATGTATATACGTAGGGCCTATCAAATTGAAATCTGACGTACGACGTACCTTTGCCCTCATCAGCTCAATCAGGTAATGTATTCAATTAATTTATGTTCGGTAATTGTGTAGGCCAACCCTCGTAACCTTCTTGCCCTTTGAATCAACTTGCAGTATCATTTTTCGCTAATTTAATAATCCCTTATTTACCTTAATCTAATATAGGAAGTATCGTATATCTGTTTTCATTAAATGCAGTGGTGCATGATAATTGGTTTTGGTGAAACGTTTATTTCACTTAATTTATTTTGTGAAAAAATGTCCTTTGTGTCGTCTTTCCATGCTAATTATATCATTATTTGTTTCACGTGTGCAATAAAGTGTTAAATAAGTAAATTAACAATTCATCTGAGATCTAGAAACTTAAAATTTCACTTAGTCGTTCGTCTTATGATGGAGGCACTAAGAAAGAGTTTGTCATAATTTCATATTTCGACGAAAGTCACGAACACAAAAAAATATTTAATCGGTTTCTCAGCAATGAGTGTGTTTTCACGACATTTTATATGTACTTTTGGAGAAGGAAGATCCCACACCAAAAACATAAATGTAAAAATGGAGAGCCAAGTTCCATACAAATATTATTCTTTTCTATGGACTTCGCCGTAAAAAGAACGGATATCTAAATGAGTGCCAAGTTCTATGGAAAATTGAAATATGTACTATGTATGTTTTTTTTTTTATGAAATAAGGGGGCAAACGAGCAAACGGGTCACCTGATGGAAAGCAACTTCCGTCGCCCATGGACACTCGCAGCATCAGAGGAGCTACAAGTGCGTTGCCGGCCTTTTAAGAGGGAATAAGGGTTTAAGGGAGGGTAGGGAAGGGAAGGGAAGGGAATAGTTGAGGGTAGGGAAGGGAATAGGGTAGGGGTTAGGGGATTGGGCCTCCGGTAAACTCACTCACTCGGCTAAACACAGCGCAAGCGCTGTTTCACGCAACCATGGCTCTCCCACGTATAGGAACCAAATAACATTATGAACAAATAATACGAGTCTAGTTCTTTGCTTAATTGGATATCTATAATGATTGATATTATTTAAATAATGTGAGATCTTACAGTAGATTAGATCTAACTTGGCCAGTTTTCATTGCATTAGTCATTTCATAAAGTTATTGAAATTTTTAATTAAAATTGTATTTTAACAATAGAATATCAATGAGCATTGAAATAAACTTATAATTTAATTTTTTATTTGAGGTTGAATTTCGACGATTGGGCGAACTCTAGTTTGAATAAAAACACATCATTTTATTAAGACTTCAAAACATTTGATTAAAAAACCTTTTCCAGAAAACCGTTTTAAATATAAACCAAGTATTAATTACACGAAACCTTAAATTATAAATTGATAGCGGGACATTGTTTCTACGCAATTAGAAGTAATTTATGAAAGGCCCGAAAGCCTTTCCGTAGCCCTGCTTGGAACCTTATTTAGACAGGACTGTAAAAGTTTATAGGCAATGGCTTCTCACGTACTCGTAAGGTAATACTGTGAATAATATATCGACGGGTTTATGGTACAAGTATACGAGTTTTGTGATGGTCACTGTTTGATACTTGATTAAAAATGCAAAAATGTGTTATTAAAATATTATGTGTTATCACTTCTTCTTTTATAAGGAGACATACCTAAGTGGGTAAAGCATGTAATGGGTAATTAACTTTTTTTTAAAATTCGTTTTTTGTATAAATTGAGGCTTTAAGACCTGGAAATTGATTTGCAATAAAAATGGATGTTGCTAAATTAGACGTAAAATCCATTTTTTATTAATATTTCCTGCCTTTATTTTGTGGTTTTGATCCAAATATCTCGAGCATTGTAATGAGAGTAACATATAAATAACTACTCATAATCCTTGCGAAGTTAAAACTCTCTTGCCTGAGTGAATACAGTGTTCAACGGAAATTATTTATTTTCAAGACACAAAATCACAATCTATATAATTGGAAGCTGTTAAGCATTCGTGTACTAACCCACACAAAAATTACGTATTGAGTTATGAATGCAGTTATACATTATGTTTTTATAGATGAATTCATTAATATAGAGATACATTTATTATTTAGCATATTAGGCCAGTCATTAGAGCCAAAACCCGATAGAAATTAGTAACTTAATAACATTTTAGGGGGTTGTTAAAGAAGGTAAAATAACTAACCGTGTGATTTTGCAGCGTTCTGGGGTGTACGGAAAGGGTTGAAAAGCGGTGAAAAAGGTTTTTTGTTAATAAAATTGCGTAAAAAAATTAGTTACACGCTGCAAATTTGAAATTAGGTTGTTCTTACCGTTTTGTAATGTGTATTAAATTAAGTTATGTTCTTAAGTTGATTTAGATCAAGACTGCATTCAAAATTTAACGATTAAAAAAATGTGGGTTAGGAAACTAATGCTTAACAGCGACCATATATAAAAATGGATTTTGAATTGTGTTAGTAACGCTAAAACTTGAAAACGGCTGCACGGATTGGGCTAATTTTAGTCTTAAAATAGTCGTAGGAGTCCAGGGAAGGTTTTAAAGTGACACGAAGTTCACCGGGACAGCTAGTCAAAAATAAAATGAAAATAAAATCAAAATAAAAAATATTTATAAATAGGTTAACAAAGTTAACACTTTTAGAACGTCGAGTCTACATGAGGCCGGTTCGGGAAATAACCCGGCGAGAAGAACCGGCGTGAGAAACTTACGGCACGGGGCCACTTTTTACCAAAAAGTGGAAAATAACAATGATATCTTAAACTAATTAACACTAAGTATTTAAGTAAAGTAAGTTACCTATGGTCTGTCAGCTTATTTTTCCCAAGGTGTGCTATCATTGAGAAAGTCAGTTACCTTATAATAAGCCTTAGCACACAAACGTTCTTTAACAACTTTTTTTAAATTTATTAACTGAAAGATTTTGGACGTTTTCTGGGATCTTATGGAATCAATTTCCTCGGTGGTACATTGTTTTTTTTTTTTTTTTTTTTATAATAATAATAATAAAAATTTTATTCAAACATAAATACAATTTTTAGGAAATAAGGGGGCAAACGAGCAAACGGGTCACCTGATGGAAAGCAACTTCCATCGCCCATGGACAGTCGCAGCATAAGAAGAGCTGCAAGTGCGTTGCCGACCTTTTAAGAGGGAATAGGGTAATAGTTGAGGGTAGGGAAGGGAAGGGAAGGGAATAGTTGAGGGTAGGGAAGGGAATAGGGTAGGGGTTAGGGGATTGGGCCTCCGGTAAACTCACTCACTCGGCGAAACACAGCGCAAGCGCTGTTTCACGCCGGTTTTCTGTGAGAACGTGGTATTTATCCGGACGAGCCGGCCCATTCGTGCCGAAGCATGGCTCTCCCACGTATTGTTTATATTGTTACCACATTTACAGTATTAGTTATGCCATTACATCAAGCGATGTATATAAGAATTAAAGGAATATTATTAGGCTTCCAGCTAATAATTACATACTGCCCCTAGGGGCAGGGGGTCAAGTTGGAATAAGGTAAGAAATAAATCAGAGAGAAATAATTAATGCGTACTCTTACCAGTACACTTCAGGGAATAAAAGGAAATGTAAGCTTTGGTAGTGGTTATAGGCTTGGTGTTCATTGTCACAGATAAATTGGTTTAAATACTGCACTTGATTGTATGAATACTTGATTGTAATAAAATGAAGATTTTGACAAAACCCCATAGGCTTTGTCCACACTGTGCCTTGTTTGTTCATCAAGGGCATGCGTTAGCGCAGTCAACATAGCACGTGAGGCATACCCGCGACGCTATGACACTTTTCTTTCCAACGCGGGTGGATTTTAATATGCCAAACGAAAGTTGAATAAAAAGATGATGACGAAAATTGAAGATGAAATTGCATAGTGTGGACATAGCTATACGTCATTATCTGTCAAACCTTACATTAAACTTTTTTTCTATTTTTTTTTCTTTTTAATTGTTGTTTAATAATCAGAATTGATGACATTAGTAGAAGTTGTGGGTAACTAACATTTAATAACATAAGGACAATAATTACTCATTTTGAGCTCATTATTTGAACAAATCTGATGAAGAAGTAGGTAAGTTACAACTCACCTGTCATCTGGCTAGTATCTGTCTTTAAATAAAGTTCAAATTTTTTTATTTCAAATCATTTTTTCCGTCGTAAAGCCTCCATTTATGCAAAAAAACGACAATTTTCAATTTGTTATTTACTCACTTCTTCCACTCATTTCTTCAAATTAGGAATACCCTGTATATCATATCAAAGAAACCACAGTCACATTTCGCTAAACAAAACCAACTTTATGAATATCAAAATAAGATATTATTCAAGTCCCAAGCCTATACCTAGCCTTAAATACCTTAAGGGACCGAAGCGGCGCAGATTCTCGGAAGATATTATTATTATTATATTAATATAATATTTGATTACATTACATTATAATAAAATTAATTTTTATTATCTTTTCTTGTTACTACCGCCATTTTTGCTCATTGTTTTGGTAATATTTGATGATATTACTAGGCATTTGAGTTTAATTTTTCTTATATTTTATAAGCGAATAAATTTCATATTGTAATTCCAACTTCATAAAATTTTGTTAAATAAACAACTTAAAGTAGCTTATTACATTATGTTTTTATAGATGAATTCATTAATATAGAGATACATTTATTATTTAGCATATTAGGCCAGTCATTAGAGCCAAAACCCGAAAGAAATTAGTAACTTGATAAAATTTTAGGGGGTTGTTAAAGAAGGTAAAATAACTTACCGTGTGATTTTGCAGCTATGGATACACTGATCAGTGACTAGAAAAACTATACAACTAGTAAAAAAAAAAACACAATTTTATAATGAAAGTACTATTCCTAAATCATCATAAACAAAGTAATAAGTAAAAGTATAAAGTTTATTTTTTCTCCCCATCTGTTCAACTTCAGTTTTTCCAGTCTTTTCTATTAAAAAACTTCTTAGACTTTCATTTATTTTGAAGCTAGTTTTCTTCGTGTTTAAATATTTTTCTTTTTGTAAACGTGCTGTAATTAATACTTTTGGAACACTGTTTTTAGGATTCCGTACCAAATTTTCGAGATTCGAACTTGCGACCCCCGGCTTGAGCTGCCACTCACTCAACCATTGAGCTACGGAGGTCGTCAGCTCTTAATACAAGTAAAAAAAGGTAGGCGGCCTTGCATGAACAAAATGAAAAGTTATTTTCCGAATAAGGTCATATTTAATATCATAAAGCATATAAGTTTAACATTATTTTGCACTACCGGTCTCCGAAACTATTTCTCTCGTGCTTAAGATATAAACTTTGTCGAGCGTGGAGTATGGAATATACCACATACTTGTATTATGCGGTATAAATATTATCATACTTTACAAAAGTGTGCAATACTTTGTTCAGAAATTCCGTAAGTGTTTTTACATGTACCAACTATGTACCAACAATTAAATAGACTCATAGACACATGTGACATGGCGGTGTTCAAAAAAATTACGTTAGCACTAAAACCCTAAAAAAAAAAACGATCGCTACAGCAGAAACTGCAGACTTGGTTATAGTCTGTCAAGAAAGTGAAGAAATTAAAAAGTGGCAACATCGTAGTGTCATCCCTTTCAAATCAATCTAAGAGAAAAGGGATATGACACTACGATGTTGCCACTTTTTAATTTCTTCACTTTCTTGACAGACTATAATGCTTTGTTCAAATCTACGCGACCAAAGCGACTGCGAAGCGGTTGCGTCTACCGCGCGGCGGGCGCTGCCCATTTTGTATTTAAAGGTCAAAAACGTATCAAGAAATTCTTTTATCGCACCAGAACATTTTACGGGATTAAAAGTATGCTATGTCCTTTCCCGGGACTCAAAATATCTACATACCCAGTGGTTCAGAAAAGAGGTAACAGATAGACAGACAAATGGACAGACAGACAGACATACACAATTTTGCTTGTATTAGTAAAGATGTTTAAAAAAAATCACAAAAAAATTCTGTCCATCTGCTACAATTTGTTTTAGCTATTAACTTCATTACATATGCACGAAATGTTATATACAATTGAAATAAAGGTATTCAATAGTTACGTCTCGGCTTAACAATTAATTATGAAAATGGAGAAAATTTACGGCTTACAGAAGTATTGTTAAAGTGTTAAATATTTTATTTGATGCGGGTTTTTTTGGGAAAGGCGATTACACATTGGAGATGGCACTTAAACATTCGTCATGCAATTATTGGTTTCAGTTTAAAATAAATGTTCCTTAAAAATGACTTTCCAGTACAAATAATAATGGTATTTTTAGATAAAATACGTTTCTCTCATCAGTCCGAGCATTTGCGTGTAATGTAACATTATAGATTCGACTTTGAGTATTCCATGGCAAGTTGACTTTACTGTCACGTAGCATTGATGTTACAAGTCATATTACACATTGTATCATTGCAAGGTGAAGCATCGTAATGCTCGGTTCTGTAACGTTACATTACAAGCGAATGCTCATGGTGACCAAATATAAACATGCTTAATATAAGTATATTCTGTAGAAGTAAAATGAATTTTAAATTATGTTAGTCTTGCTAAAATAAGAGAATGGCTGAATCAATTTTGATAGTCTCGAAATGTTTGTGAAAGTCCAGGGAAGGTCTATATTAGGGGTAAAGTGAGACAAAGTTTACCGGGTCATATAGTACAATCTAAAATCACCAATATTAAAAAAAATGGTCGTAGAATGTAATATATCAATCTACGAGCTTTTGCCCGCGGCTTCGCTCGCGTTAAGAAGTATTATACAAACTTTCATCCCCAATTTTAACCCCTTGGAGGTAGAATTGATCAAAATCCTTTCTTAACGAATGCCTCCGTCATATCATCTACCTGCATGCCAAATTTCAGCCCGATTGGTCCAGTGGTTTGAGCTGTGCGTTGATAGATCACCATGTCAGTCAGTTATCTTTGATTTTATCGCGCACAATGTACGGTTCTGGTGGAATAAAAAGAACCCTCTGTCTTCTCCCGCGACTCAAAGTATCTCCATGCCTTAGCGTGAAGAGGTAACAGACAGACACACTTTCGCATTTGTTATATTAGTTTCGATTTAATTCACACATATCACTCATTTTTTTTTAATGTAAACAAAACAATTAGGGGAGCGTCTAGTGTGAAGGCGGCTTGGGAACACTTAGTACATTCCCCCACGCGAGTCCAACATCAGCGACATGCGACGGAATTATTAGCCGCCATTATCAAACGGAAAATTGTATTTAATTGTACCCGAATTTTCTGTTACACAAGACCGTTATCATCATGATTTTTAACCGACAGTAAAAGAGGTTTATTATTTTACCTTATATTAATTGTTTTTTTATGTTTCTTCGCGGATGCTTCGACGTTTATGAAACGATTTTTATGATTTTTTTTGTTGTAAAGAGGATATTTCACAAGGAAGTTTGAAGTCGTTTTTTTTTCGTTAAAATTATTGTATTTCCTTTTTGTATAATAATTGTTTTAAATCACAGCCTAACGGTATTTTCGTTTTAGTAGTCTGTGGGAAAAGATGCTATAGACTCAAGTCATGGCGAACAAATTAAATTATATTTTGACAATTATTATTTTTTTCTTTCTGTTTTTAGTTGAGTTTTTTTTTACTCTGTATCAATTATTACTAATAATTAATGTGTGGCTATCTTCTTTAAGGCAAATATGAATACAGAAAACTTATAATGTAAAATCACTGTAATAACTAGGTAAATATTTATATTATGTATTAAATTTTGCATGCTTCTAAAGCAGAATGTTTGAAACTGTATAACATTCTTTGCAAATAAATGATGATTATGTAATAATAAAAAGCCTCGTGAACATTGAAACACTCTTCTGTTGCGTAGCACATCTACAGCGTAGCGCCTCTTAGGGCGTTCACTGTGTTTAAGCGTGTGCCCGGCGTGGCCACCCGCGAGGCGTGCTTGTTTCATGGCATCCCATAGAGCAGCGCTGCGTGAGGCAGTTCAGCCGTCGCACGCGGCGCGTGCAGCGGTGCCCGCCCCGCGGGCGACAGATCAACAATCTAGACGTGACAAAAGGGCTAATTGGCCTTTGTACAATGTACACTGTACACGTCGGCGTCGTCGTCTGTTGGCTAGGTATACAAATAAAAAATCCATAGGTATTGACTGTACACCCACGCTATCGACATTATACTGGCCCCTACGAAAGACGCGTGACCGTCGCGGCCGCCCGCGCCGGGCACACGCTCAACGCAGCGAACGTCCGTAGTGCACTTACGTCGTAGAGTTTGGGTAGCACAGCTACACCAAAGCACATCTACGGCGTAGCACATCTACGGCACAGCATATCTACGGCGTAGCACATCTATGGCGTAGCACATCTACGGCGTAGCACATCTACGGCGTAGCAATTTCATAGCAAATACACGGCGTAGTAGTATGTAGTGTAGCAATCTGTTTATAATATTGGCCTCCTAACGGTGCGTCCACATTTGTATCATTTGCGCGATCAGATCTCCGATCAGATCTCCGTCGCGTATCATCGAAGCGTGTCAAAATGTTATGCGTATCATGATACGCCCCGATCGCTATTAACCGCGTATCTGATACGTGTCGTATCAAATACACACATGATCGGCACAATGATCTAATAGGCGTCCACACTATAATACGCATACTTGATACGGCGCGATGATACGCGACGGAGATCTGATCGGAGATCTGATCGCGCAAATGATACAAATGTGGACGCACCCTTATGCGTCTATGTCGTAGCTCTTACGTAACTTTGTTATTACTCGTTCATAATTACATGGCTTTGTTAAAATATAATTTATTTAAATATATATGATTTATTGTGAGATGTTTAAGTATAAAAACCTTTAGTTACAACCATGTGAGCTCAAAACTTTTTATCGAAAAACTCATAAATTATGTATCTCGTACTTTTGTGACATTTTGTTTCACCAGAACTTTTTCACATAACAGAAAACCTGTTAGACATTTAAATAGATTAGGAACGAAATTGTAGTGTGCGGCTCACCTCCCTGCTATTAGCTATATAAGATAATGTAATTAGTTCTTAAGTTAGTTATTAAACATATTTCGCAGAGACAACTCTCTTTCAATCAGTCTCCCCTTAGCCGCACATTGCATGGCGACCCTGCCAGTGCTGCCTTGCGGCAGCGCTGCGCAGCAGGTACAGGGGCTATTGAAGTTAATTTAAATAAATAAATGGACTAAAATTATATTTTACGAAGATAAGACTGTTATTAAGTGAAAAGTGGAATTTAGCATTGACTCAAAAATGTGTGTGAAAATATGTACTGATAAAAATTAACGGCCGTTAGTTAGTTAAATAAGGAATAATGTAGGATTAAAAAATATTTAACTAAATAGTGTAGAGATAAATAAGAGACTAAAATAAATACAAATCTGTTAATAGTGCAAAATAAAATAAAAAGTCAGTGGAAAAAAAAAAAGTTTTTTTTTAAATCAGAGCTTTACCTAACTAAAAAAAAAAAAAGAGTTGCAAGAATAATATTTATTAAAAACAAAAAAAAAGAATAGCTGCTAAAAAATAAAAATCGACAAAAAAGAAAAGACTGGATTGGCGATGTAAAGCAGGCAGCTGGGAGTTGATGGAGTCAGATGAGAGGAATATGCAGGCAGCCGGGAGATGTTGGAGTCAGATGAGAGGAAGGTAGAGCAGGCGGCCGGGAGATGCTCGTGTCGGAAGTGGATGGAGCCGGGAGAACAGAGAGACGAGGAAGAGAAATGCGATTCCAGCTGTAATTTTATGTCTAAATTTTAATATATAAATTATATGTCGTATTTGTAACTACAGCGGTATGTATAAGATTGGTAACTAATTATGTTACAAGTTTACAAAATTTATATTTTATATTTTAAAAATATCTGCTAGTTCCCTATAGATAATAATAGAATTTGAATAAAGTAACAAAACTCAGGTAATTGTTTTAGTACCTAAAAGGTACAAATGCACTTTCAGTTTAATAATATGACAATTTAATATAATTTTGGATAAAAGTTATTAAAAATTTTAGAAGTAAAGAATTCGATAAAAGTAAGAAAGTAAAAAATTAACAGTTTATTTATTAATGGAAAGTCAGATTGCTGTATGAAACAAATTAGTTTTTGCAAAAATTTATAATATTAGTAATATTTTAATAAGGTTTACAATTAACTGACTTCATGGAATTTTCAAATAGTTACATTTGATATACTTAATAAGACATTTACTTGTATTTTTTTTTGTTTGCATGTTAATTTTGTTTTAATATTGGTTTTAATGATTATATTATCAAATAATTCTGCATTATTTTTGGAAAAGATTTTCGGAGAATTACGTTTTGACAATTATTAAGTATTTTTAAATATCTTTAAGTCATTTATTTATCGTTTTGAGAGTAAAAATAAATAAATAATGGTATTATTCTGCAACTTAGCAACTTGTAAATTTTTAGGTATTGGAAGATAAGTTAATTTAAAAGTTTAAAGAAAATAATGTCTAAAGAAAAATTAATTTATAGAAAATAATGATAATTGGAATAATATTCTAAAATAAAATGTGACTTTGGTGATGTTATTGTGCTTTCGTAGAGAAAAACTTAGAAATTTTAAATAGGGTGTTGACGATGAATTTTTATATGGAAAAAGATTTGGTATAAGTAGCGCGAGAATATTTTGTTTTAAAAGTATATTACAGTATAATAATAAATAAATAATACATAAGTATGTATATACTGTGTATGACAAAAGTATTTGAAAATAGGAAATTGTGTAGAACAATGTTAATTTTGTAGAGTTGAAGAGTTCTTAATTTTGTTCTTGGAATAAAGGAATACATAGCAACTCATAACTAATCGAATATTATGCGCAGTTGGTTAAAACAGGTAGGTAACACCTCAGGTAAGTTTCCACGGTATGCAACGCCTTTGCGGGAAAAGCGTCAAATGTCCGCGGTGCCAACTCAGCATTCGCGCAACGAAATGTAAGTAGATACTTTTCTAACCGACTTTACAAAAGGAGAAGCTTGTTTGTCCGGCTAAATATGTTTTATTCATTAGGGTTCTTGGTACAAACCAAGTATAATTTTGTTTAAATGGTTTTAATCAACATAAATTCCTTAAAAAAAGGTATAGATTTCGTAGCAACAGGTTCTTTTATGAAAGATTTTAGCGATTTAAACTTTTCACAAAATATTTCATTTTAAATAAGTAATTAATTGAACCAAAATAGCTTTATTTTAAATCATTTTTAAATTATTCAATAGTTAACAATCTTGTCTTTTGTGCGTAATTTCTTATTTTTCAAATTTTAGTTAAAGTAGTCAAAGATTCAAATAGGTCAGTAGTTATGTAAAATGTTAAATTTATTTTGTTTTTATTTGCAAGCTGCAAAGATTATTTTTTTTTGTCACAGGAACCAAATTTAGGTTATAATAATATGTATTTAACTACTTACATTTACAGTATAGTGTACAATATGGATGGTCCAAAAGAGATCATCATATTTTGGTATCGCATAACAATATCAAAACATTTCGTGCATCATATTTGGTACAAAGGTAAACATAAGAAACGTGATGCAATGAGTTTATGCATCCAAATATTATGTCATGTAAGCGCAGTCCATATTTATGTTTGAATATGATTCCAGTAATTTATTTCCAGTACTTTGTTGCTAAATTTACAATCATCATAATTAGCATGCATTCCAGGGTATGAATTTTATTAAATCTTCAGAACTAATAGTTTCACAAGTATGTTTTTAAATAACATATCATATTTTAAAATTATTAAAAGAATAAAATTAACTTTCTGTAAGATAAAACATTTAATTTTCTAAAATGAATTTTGTTTTTGGTCGCAGACAACATTAGTATACGTTACGTAGTTGATAACATATTTCCAAATTAAGTAAGTAGTTTAAAATTATTTTTCAAATTTAATAAAATTTCTAATGTAACTGAGTATTTTAAAAAAAGTCCGATTTTTTCAAATTAAGTAAATTATGTATTAATAAACTTTATTTTTGAAATTTTATACAATATATACAAAATATAAAGTCTTTTTAAATACTTTCTTTTTCCAAATTAAATAGAAAATATGAGTTCATTTTTTAAATTTATTTTCAATAGTAGAAGTAGATAGGTAAATCACACACTGCTTATTTTCAGTTGTTATTTCACATTAAGGAACTGAAAAAGCACAAGAACATATTATTTTCACGTAAAAAAATACTAATTTAAAGAATAATTAATATAATATTTTAAAATGTAAAGGATATATTAAGGTACTTTTTGAAATAGCTATAATAATAATAGATGCATTTAATTAACGTTAATAAAAAATTATAAAAAGGTGATAATTTCATAAAGTGATTAATATAAAAGTAATGTTGCTATGTACCTATATCAATTCAATTTAATTCCAACTTAGAACTTAGAAGTTATTAATGAATAATTTGGTAATTAAAGAAAAAATAATAATAATAAAGAATGATAAACAATAATGACTTAAATATTTTATTTATAGACAAAAGAGGCATTTGTAAAAAAAAAGATAGCTACAATAGTAAAAAATTAATGCGAGTAAAATAAATTAAGTGATAGGGATTAGGATGTTATGATTATACGAGTAGAATGTTATTTTGCTATGTATTCCAATCCAATTAAATTCAGTAAGATTTAAGAAGTTAATAATTATTAAAATGATTTTAAAATGGTTTTGGTTCCATGGTTACTTTGTATATCTTACAGTCAAATATTTTAGAAAAAGTAGAGTAAGAAAACAGAAAAAAAAATTAGGAAACATGTTGATAGAAAAGAAATTTACAGTATGGTAAAATAAAAATATATATATACTATTTCATATGTGAAGTTAAGAGATAGAGAAAATGAGAAATAATTCTTGGGAATGTATTAAATTCTTTTAGCTACTTTAGTAAGTTGATTAGCTACATTTTCTAAGAAATTACACTGGATATGACTTACACGGATTTACTTAAAAGTATTTACGTTCATACGAGATATGACGTAATATTATAGTGAGAAAGGATTAGGAATGTGATATTTGGTTTGGTTCAAAATAGCTGAAAGCTATTATTTAGGTATAGAAATGGTTATTTTGAAATTAGGAATAAGGGTTTTTAGTGTTATAGAAGGTATTTGATTGGAAAAGGATTGTTTTTAGGTCGATAGGGTTGCATCAATGTTTAAAATGTTTGGTAGCTGTTGGCCTGATCACCCAATGGTTATGGATGTATTAAATATGGTACAAAATGGTACAAAAATAAATGGTACTTAGAGCATGCTCGGCGGGAACAATCCTTCATTTAAGTAAAATGGTTGGAGACATTTTTTTTTTGGTGGTAAGTTTTAAAAAGGTCCCGTTTAATGGTGTATAAATAAAATATATTGTACCAAATAAAAGTGCGCACATAAAGTATATTAAAAAATAAATATGTACCATTTAAATAAATAAAATAGTCGACTATAAATAAAAATATTATTAAATATAATGTACCACTAATATTGTTATAAAAGTAATATAAATAAATGAATAGGCATGCATGCATAATAAAATGACAAAAAGAGTTAAGTAAGAATTAAAGGAATAGGTACCTAAATATGACATGACAATTTAAAATGTAAGTGACTGGCCAGTCCATTAATCAAGGGGGTTAGAAAAATATGAATGAGTTAATAAATGAATAATTATGAATATATAGTTAGTAATAAGGTGAAATATTAAGAAAATGAATTTTTGAATGATAAAAATAAAACGAATTTGGTGTGTTAGCGAAAGAGGTTTTATAGAGTTTCATAAAATATTGAGCCAAAGAGGTTTAGAATTTAAAAAGCATAAAAAAAAGCAAAGTAACCATGAGAAAAGTATTATTTTTAAATTTTTGTTAAAAATTAAGTACATCGTCAACCACCCCTCTCTGAAGTAAAAAAAAAAAATGTATGTAATTTTTTTTATTAAAAATATTTTCTTCAAATAAACAGATATAATATAGAGTATACAGATTTGTATTTATTGTAATAATTTAGATTAAGAAAAGTTAGAGATAAGAAAAAAAAATACAAAGTTAAAGTTTTTTATATTTATACTTTATTGTTATGAAATGGTTCGTATTATATAATAGTAGAGTAAATAATAGTAATAAATAACAGAGTTAAAAGTGTAATAGAGTAGTGTTTAGTAAAAAAAAAAATGTTGATTTTTTTTTTCAAAAAACGGCGGAGGTGTAGTGTGCGGCTCACCTCCCTGCTATTAGCTATATAAGATAATGTAATTAGTTCTTAAGTTAGTTATTAAACATATTTCGCAGAGACAACTCTCTTTCAATCAGTCTCCCCTTAGCCGCACATTGCAAAATATTATAATTAACATTACAAAAAAGGATTTACGTTTTTCAATTAATAAGTTGTCACAGTAACACCTAAGGTTACTGTGGTATGTACACAGACATAGATCACGATAGATACCACATGTCGCTCCATTTGTATGAAAACGAGCGTGCCACTTTTTTTATAAGTATTGTGACGTACCGATGATAAGAAACGTGCCCATTACCTAGGCTAACGTTTCTATTTGAATTTCTACTGCTCAATACGGCACTTTTAGGCATTTGGGCATTTTAAAAATTCTGATTGACGTCCGATTCCGATAGCAGACTAAAGAAAAGACTTTCGAAAGACGAGCATCGCTCGTCGTTTTGGAACACGATATGGCACGCGAAGTACATACACATGCGGTATCTATCTTGATCTATGTCTGTGGGTATGTATAATAAATTCCCTTGAAGGTGAAAAAGCCACCAGTTGGGTTCTAGATTTATTGCATATTGCCACAATTATGTTTCGTGTACACCAATTATTTTTATTGCCGTTTTTATGCCGCTATAACTGGACTAAATTATATATACACTTCAAACTGTGTTTGGTTTTCAAGGAGTAAACGGATAATTTTGCATTTTTATAGTTTAACTCTCATTAAATTTTGTAATTAATTTTTAAATGTTTATAACTTAATTTTCTATATTTCTCCTCCATAAGCCCATGATACATCATGCAATGACTAAGGAGACCGCATTCTTAAAATCTATGTTTTACTTTCATTCATCAATCACTGCGCTAAAAGATACAAGTTAAATTAACAGACGTCTTATCCTTTGTGTCAGCCTGACATAACCTTTTTTAAATGCGTCGCGTCACCTCTTCACCACAATAGACATAACGACCAGTAGTTCGACTGCAAAGAGACGGACAGGTTTCAATATCTATCAAATTCGTCGGGTTTCACTAGGATTATGAACGGAATGTGCCTCGCGCTGGCTGATATAATTTATTTTTAAATATTTAAAATAAATATTTCAAAATTGGATTCTGACAATTTTAATCGCATGTGCCAAAACACAAACAACAATTCGATCAAAGAGGAACACGTCCAGCGAATATGTCATAGTTTTAAATTCGTAGGCACTTCGTAGGTAACAAGTTAACAACCCTAGCGACGATTTTCGTCATAATACGTCAAATTTAAAAATTTTAACATCAGTTCTAAGTCGGCATACTCTATAATTTTGTCTACTCTGTCTTCACCTTGCAGTTTGAACTGAGCCCTTAGCCTATACGTTTGCTTCATCACTTCTTAATAGAATCACCGATGAAAATGAAGACTTTTTTATCGGGTTTTTTATAGATACATCGATCAAAATATTGTATGGAATCGACATGAGCATTCGATAAAATATAGTCAACATTCGACTTATGTTATGTCAATTCTATACATTTTGATCGGCGATTCTAAATTAAAGAAATGATAAATAAAACGTCTTGGATCTCTTATAAGGCACTTTCTCATACAAAAGTGAAAAAAATGGTCTTTCAACGCTGCTACTTTCACAGTGAACTCTCTACAAGGAACACATACACACCCTAAAGTATTATTACTTAGTTTTGACTTTTGTTACACCCTGTATATCTAGATTGCCTACAAATTACAATATCTCCAATACTGATAAGTAATAACTATCTTCGATTAAATTGGGAAAGTCTTATCACAGACAAAAGTAACAAACTTTCCACTGTGTTCATCATCATCATCATCATCATCAGCCTATTGCCGTCCACTGCTGAACGTAGGCCTCCCCCAATGAGCGCCAACCATCCCGATCTTGGGCAGCCCTCATCCATCCGCTGCCAGCCACTTTCTTCAAATCGTCGGTCCACCGCGGTGCGGGACGTCCTACACTAACACTGTGTATTTCTTTTTAATTTTAAATTTCTAATATGAAAGAGGTCCAGAGCTCTAACTCTCACTACACTTTTTATAATTCACCTATACCTTTAACCCTGGCGCGATTAAGTGACAAAGTTTACTCGGTTTATCATAGTCCAAGAGCCCGCTTTGTTCTTTAATCTTGAGGGTAATTTGGAAAGGCTGACTCCGGGAGTAAGTTTGAAAGACCAATTACTTAGTTAATAGTCCATATTTACATACAAATGCTGGCGACGGCGTTTGTTTACGGGTTTCATTACTGCAACTTAATTAAAAGTTATGATTAGGAGTGCTGATGTCATTTTGTGCCGTCTTGATACTTTTGAAATTCTCGATTTGCATACGATATTAAAAGTTCTAAAAGTGTTATTTGAGAAAAACATTGCTTTATTCAAATAAAAATATTTTTAGTTTATTTGACTGCCTAGGTGCATTATTATCAAATATTTAAAAATTATATAATTTTGTTCTTTAATTAATAAAAAATCGTGTATACGAAAAGGTTTCCATGCTTTGATTCCTTTCTGAAATTAGACCGATTTTTATTGTAAATGTCGAAGACTGAGTCTACTTTTTATCGCTGAAAAATAATCAATTTTTTATAGTACTACGTGCAAAGCAACAACAAATTTAAAAAAAAATCTTACGCATTTGAAACAGAGAGAGTATCCATAACACGATGACGTATCTACCATTTTATTTCAAAATACTTTTACTGCGTTATTCAAGAATAACAAAAAGAGCAACCTGCATCAAACTTTCAAACGGAATAAAACTGCGACGTCACATCCTAACATTTGTCATACGTAGCAGTTCTTTTCCGTGTTAAAGTTTAAAACACTTCTCCCGATAAATGCGATCCTTACAATTAAGTTAAACGACCTGCGAGACTGTCGCCAACTTTTAAAACGCGGTCACTTTTTGTTATAAAATTCCCCTTTATTCTAATTTCTTGTGGTAAGATGGATGGGAAAAGTCTAAATTGAAAATAATCACTGACTTAGCCTTAGAGTTTTAACTAAAGGGTCAAATCTTAATGCTAATGAAAGTAGTTTAGTATAATGCTTTATACCAGATCTTTTACTATCCTTACTGTATCTTGTATAGATTTTTCGTTCATGTCTAGTTTTAGTAGGTTTTCACTATAATCTCTTGTGTACTATTCTGTACCCGTATCTACATTTCTCAATGTCTTGTAGGTCTGCTAGCATATTCTATGTCTTCTAGAGATTAGCACACCAATGTACTTTAACACTGTATTATCTACTTTAAGCAAGTTTTATAATTTTGTACATAGTAACAAACAAATCCCGTTGCTGAGACTTTGCTGGCTGTCCCATTGACTGCATCTCACCATAACGTGTGTCACCATAATGACTCATTACCCGTAATAACTGGGTACTTAAAACTATTTTACATTATCTTAAATCTGCTATTTTAATGTAACATTTATGTCACTTCGTTTTCTGTTTAAATCTATTCATTCTCTTTCAACTACTAAATAGTTTTGCCAATAGTTTTCTCACTTAAGCCAATCAAACTAGAACGAATAAGAATTCATTCATGTTCTCTATATTGATATTGTTATTAACTTATTGAATCAGTACACGATACTCAAATTGTGAGCTTCTAGGAATCATAATGGCTATGAGGGGTAGTTTATGAAAGTCAAGCCTGTAGGCCTACCACGAAACCGTTTTGAGACTCAAACAATCGCACGAGAATACCGCGTCCTGCTCTAACAACGTCGTTTCACGTTTGTTAGAGCAGGACGCAGCATTCTCGTTCGATTGTTTGAGTCTCAAAACGGTTTGGTGGTACGGGCCCTGCTTTACAGTCCCCGATTCCTCCGAGCTCGCGCGCAGAATATGACATAACTAAAACTTAACGTAAAGCAAATGTTTGCTTGGAGTTTGAATTGTATTTATAAAATAATATATCAGTTGTTATTAAAAAAAAAAAACTAGATACGGTTTTAAGGCGAAGCCAAACGAGCGTTATTTGTGACTTGTGAGTCGTGAGCCGCAGAATTTCCAGAAAGATCCGCAGAAAATCACGACTCACAAAATTACGCTCGTGTGAATCAAACAGGACTTTTGTATGAAACTGAATGCAGCAGAATTCTGCCCGGCAGAAATTCTGCGACTTACAACTCACTAATTACGCTCGTGTGGCTTCGCCCTTATTTCTATATTTTTATTAACTGTATAATGACAAAATATTTATGCTACTAACAACCGAGTTTTATAAAGTCAGTTAAAATTTTGCACGATCAAAACTTTCACATCAAACCCACAAAAAGCAAGCTAAGCAACAAATGTCAGGTCTCTTGCTTTGATATTTAATGACATTTTATCTCATTTTATACAGCAAAATACTCTTCTTTTTATACGTAAATACCACTTTATACGTGTTTTAATTGCCGTTTTGTTTTGTATATTTCGAATATTTTGTTGCTACACATTTTCTACGGCTACTTTGTAATAAAAATAATTATATCGTCTCTCGTTAGTCGATGTTGTATATTCATAATTTAAACATTGCTATCTAGAAAATATGTATGCCAATTAAGAACTTATGAAATAAGTTAATTAAACCATCTATAAAAATATTACAAATGTAAGAGTTTATGTCAGTGTGAGTTTCTGTGAGTGTGTGACGATTAAATAGCTGAATTGATTTTGATGAAATGTCTGAATACTTTGAGTCCAGAAATGATATTATTATGTTAGGATAGTTTTAATTTTGTAGTACACAAAGTTGTGGGAAGCAAAAAAAGGAAAGATAGTTTTGTAAGCTTTCGTCTTCTTATTTATTGCAATGCAGTCATCTCCCTAAAAAAAACTCATCCAAACAAAAATAAAATAATGTTGTTTTACAGTCGCGTTAAAGCCACCACAACAACAATTGTCACCGCTTTTTAACAATTGTTAACACTATAAACAATAACTATCCTAAACAAAGAATTTCCTGATTTACAACAGGAAGGAGAGAGAGAATGTAACAATTACTTTAGATTAATGTTGGGATACAGGGAATTTTATGCAAGGCGAGACTTTGTGAAGATTTATACTTGACCTCAGCTCAGTCCGTGTCATCTTTATTGTTTAAAATTTAACCAGAGTTTTATTGCCTGGTTTTCTTGATTAAACAGTTCCCTTGAATCCGTTTTATAGCATCAAGAGTCCGGACTTTAGGGGGAATATAATTTTATCGACGATCAAACATCAAATTAAATGTGTATATTTTTAAGTGTGTAGAAACCTATTTTTGCAACTTGGCGTCTTCTGCTTTATCGTGATGCGCTAGAAGGATAGCTAATTAGCTATGTTTTTCGTGTGTAAGTATGTGCTTCTTTATCACTTTAGAGCCTAAATAGCTTTAAATTGCTTTTGAGCATGTGCTGTATAAGTCTTATTAGTTAAATTGACACTAAGTAGAATTTGCAGAAAGTAAGCATTGTTTAAAAATCGGTATGATTTTATATAAATAAAAAAATTAACAACAATATATTGATTATATAAAAAAGCCATTTAGTCAAAATGTTTAGTAGCGCCTTAACATGAAAATCAGTCGTCAAAATACGACCTAAGAGCATTCGGCAGTATTAATCTAGATTCTAGGTAGTCTAGGTCAATATAAGCCTATTTCGTAGAACCTATATAGTAAATTAAATTGGGTGCCATGTTTTCAATATGGCAGACTAAGCGGTGATCACAAATCCCAGAGTAAGGGATACACTTAGAATCTACCTTTATTCCTTACAAGATTTAAAAACTGTCGAGTCTTGCATAAGAATAAGATGATGTTGAGATTTTGAGTGGTTTAAATTTTGTAAGGCTTAGACCCAAATTTACCAACGACTGTTAATGTTAACGATCGAAATAATATAATTTTACTATAATATTATTTTTAAAAGAGAAGACGTCATTTCAACAAGCTATTTACACTAACATACATTAATGAAATTGGGCCTTAATGGTTTTTTATAAGCTCATGTTGTGATTTTTTTAATAATGTTAAAAAATATAATTACATATTATAGCAGAATATGTAAACACTCAGAATATGTAAATGGAACTGTTTCAAGATATTTCAAGATAATATTTTGTAGTTTTATTGATGTGGTAACAAAATGGTTTATTATCACATTTAAGAAAGCAGGATGTAGACGTTAATTTTTATGATAATGAGTATAATGGTGATCATGATGCTCAAGATGTCAACAACAATGAATCATCACATTAACAAGCACAATGTTTACATACTGCAAATATTATAATTACACTACGAGTATTGTCAAAGGCTAAAAATTCATTTCCGACAAGTCAGGTTAATGAGCCCTCGGATGGTTGTGGCGTATTGTTTTACGAGCTTAGAGACCTTACACACTCGCTGCGGCGTCGCTGACGTCTGCTACATGATCGCCAATCAATCACAAATAATTTGATTCGTACAAATTTTTTTTTTTTATTTTTTTTTTTTATGAAATAAGGGGGCAAACGAGCAAACGGGTCACCTGATGGAAAGCAACTTCCGTCGCCCATGGACACTCGCAGCATCAGATGAGCTGCAAGTGCGTTGCCGGCCTTTTAAGAGGGAATAGGGTAATAGGGGAGGGTAGGGAAGGGAAGGGAAGGGAATAGTTGAGGGTAGGGAAGGGAATAGGGTAGGGGTTAGGGGATTGGGCCTCCGGTAATCTCACTCACTCGGCGAAACACAGCGCAAGCGCTGTTTCACGTCGGTTTTCTGTGAGAACGTGGTATTTATCCGGTCGAGCCGGCCCATTCGTGCCGAAGTATGACTCTCCCACTTACAATTATTGAACTAGTAAAAACATGTTCCTTGAGTTTTTTTAAGATGCAATAAACATTTATTACGGAAATAAATAATATGATGATGAATTTTTGTTACTATTGTTAAATTTGTGACTTTTTGTTATAAATTAATTCAATGTCTTTAACAACAGTAACAAAAATGCATCATCATCTGTTAAAATGTTAGGTATCGGTATGTTAGGTGAATACTTGTGTCAGACAGGCGATACTGGAGATAGAAAAAAGTATTCTAAACATACAAACCATACAAAATGACTGTAATGTCAAATAGTTACCAGAATCAGGCGTTACTTTGAAAATAATACACAGCTTAAAATTTAGGATAAAATTATATTTTTAACAATATTCCGCGAAATATAAGTAAACTCCCGCAACCTATACACCTGCCGCAACAAAATCTATTGTGAAGGCGTCTTTAAGTTGTTTATTAGGCGTATTTAATAAGCTTGTAAGTGAAATTTGAACATTAGCGAAGTCAAGGACCCCCATAAAAACTTGAAATTTGAAAGGATTTCGTAGAATACGTTCTTTGTGTGATCGAATGAAAATCTTGGGCTTTAATAAACTGATAAATTTTGTTTAACATAATACGAAAAGTTATTTTAAGATATCGAATTTTCCGCGAAAATTAACTGAAGGTTTTCTCCCAACAATCTTATGTGTACCTCAGGATGGTCATATTAATTTTATTTTATTTCAACGTATCATTTCCTGCTGGTGAATAAAGAAGTATTTTCCTCGAAAATTGAATGTAAAAGTGAAAGTATATTTTTCATTTCTATGTAACGCAAAAAGCTACGCTTCGATGCCAAATTATTGAGCTATTGATCCGATTCGGACCACGGCCACATATAAAACTGGTGAGAATTAACACGATATTATTTTATACTAGATGACGCCCGCAACTCCGTTGCACCAAAATTAATTTATCGCGCGGAAACCGTACATATTCCGGGTTAAAAAGTATCCTATGTCCTTTCCCGGGACTCAAAGTATCTCCCTACCAAATTTCAACAAAATCGGTTTAGCGGTTTGGGTGTGAAGAGGTAAGAAAGACAGACAGACAGACAAACACACTTTCGCATTTATAATATTATTAGTTTGGATTGTGGTGTTGAGTGAGGCACTGGAGACTAGAATTTTAAGGACTAGGAGCCCAACATTCAAGACACAACTCTAAAGAAGTTAGTTACACTTTAACAGTTAGCTAAGCAAATTAAAATTTCAAATTAAAAAATACGGAACTTTTATAGCATTTAAGAAGATACTGCCGCACTCAGAGTGGAACATTAATTACTTAATTGTAATTAATTCAAAATTTTGATATAAGCCCCATACATTATCTGTATGGGGCTTATGTCTTCATTAAATTGAAGGTTAATCGTAATTAAATGTCTCTGAGTACGGCGGTTAGTACGTAACTTTTCTAGCATTAAACATGGACACTATGTCCTGTCATTTAATACTATCAGACTCTATTAAAAAATATATTCATTTTCTCACGGGTCAAATCTAGGTCTTATTTCTCAGACTAAGACGTACTAAGTGCCTGTCTGCGCCTGACCTAAGATTTACAGACACTACATTCGTTTAAATTTCATCACGTTTAAGACCATTTAGCATGCGCTTAGTACAGATAGCAAAGGGAAACGACTAGTTTTAGTACAAGAAATTTAAAGAAAATTTATGTATTTGTGATTGTTTTTGACATTTTTCTAATCCATTCATATAAATGTAAAAGTTTATCTGTCTGTATATTAGTCCGTCTGTCAATCTGTTACCTCTTCACGCCCAAACCGCCGAACCGATTTTGCTCAAAGATATTATGAAGATACTGTGAGTTCCAGGAATGGACATGAGATATTTTTCATCTTGAAAATGTACGGTTCCCGCGCGATTAATTTTGACGTAGCGGAGTTGCAAGTTTAAAAGTTTTACTCAAAAATGCTGCGGTCAAGTCTTTTCTGCTGACTACACTCGGTATTTTATAAGATGTCAGTGGAGACGGCGGGACCTATGAATAAATTGAGCGTCTCCTTTAACACGAGAACCCGCTATTAATCGTCACTTGATATTTTCTCCTCTTTTTAAATCTATGCAAAACGTTTTCAGTTTCAAAATTTCCTCCTTCTTGGTGATTATGTAATAGTTAAAATAAGTTTACAGTTCACAAAAAAAAATCTTTTATTTTTTTTGGCATAATAGATATTAATCAATGTAAACCTCGTTTGTCAAAATCGGACCAGCAGTTTAGCAGTTACACGGGCACAAATATTATATTAAATAAAATATTATATACATTGACTGTCAAATTTATCACCCTTTTTTGACTTCGCCATAGTTGAGAAATATCGATGACTTTTCTACTGAAAGATAATATTATTATTATAATAAAGCTACTAAATATAACTTACTATTTAGCACTTAATTTGAGATTTGCGAGTATAATTTTATAATTATTATTATCATGCACTTATTTTATTTTTAACATCGGTAGTCAGGTGTTGTATAACAAAAAGTTTTTATCTTTTTTTACACCGCTCGCGTAAAGAAAAAGCTTTTATCCGACCTCGCGGCTTTCACGCAATTAATGAGAAGCATCCTCTACACCCTCGCGTCTGTCAGTCTGCCTCTTTTGTCTAAAAAGTGACAGACATAAAAATATTTTTTGCATGATTCGCAGACGCATTTATGTATTCATTGTACATAATATGCAGCAGACAATTATGGCAAAGCCACATTCTTATGCCGACTAATAGTCAAAACCACCAACATAATACGAGTATAAGCAATTTGTTTTTTTATAGTTATGAAGTTATAGTTTTTAAATTGTTGTTTTGAATTTCGAAACATAGACTTCTTTCAAAATAATAGATTTCTGGCCTTGTTCAATAAATCATAGAGTGTGTTTTAATTTTTTTTTGTCCATAGTGATGTTAGATTAACGCCTCCGTGGTCTAGTGGTACAGAGCGCGGCTCTTGACTCGGAGGTCGTGGAATCGATTCCCGCGTTGGAAACATGTTATTTCCAAGTTTGGTTAGGACAATGCAGGCTGATCACCTGATTGTCTGACAAGTAAGATGATCCATGCGTCGGATGGGCATGTAAAAAGTCGGTCCTGCGCCTGATCTCTCGCCGGTCGTGTCGGTCTGCCGTCCCACTGGGTTATGAGAGTAAAGGAATAGAGAGTGCTCTTGTGTACTGCGCACACACTTGGGCACTATAAAATTACTCCTGCGTAGCTGGCCTGGTTTCAATGAAACCGGCCACCGTCACCGAAACCGGTGTGGGAGCTATTATTATTAGATTAAAAAAAGTAATTTTGGCAGGCAAAGAAAAAAACATTGTATGTTCATATAATATTTACAAGTAAAACTATAGAAGTTTAATTTATAACCTTCAACTGGCAAGTACTTCTCTGCTCACAACGTAGAAAAATTGAAAAGTTCGCTTCCAATTTGAAAATTTCTCCCGCCAATATTTACTTTGGCCATATTTCATCTGTACGGGAGACTGTTGGATTGTTTATGCAAACACGTACTGAATATAGAATCACCCGTATAGAATAAGAAAGGTTTTGGTAATCTTTTAATAATAATATAATAATATCTATGGACGCTTCACACCACGTCAGTCTGGCCCCGTGCTAAGTACCTAAAGGACTTGTGTTACAGGTACCAGACAACGGAAATATATTTAATACTTTTATACCATACATATATTTAAGATTTTTATTATATCATACACATATTTAATAGGTACACATCCAGACCCGGGAACATTGAAAACTTTTTGTTCCGTCGGCGGGATTCGAACCCGCGACCCCCGGCTTGAGCTACCAACGCGCTCACCACTGAGCCACAGAGGTCGTCTTTGTTAAGCTACAAAAAACTATCTATATAAAATTAAATGAATTTTTAATTATGTTAGTCTCGCTAGAACTCGGGAAAGTTTTTAAGAAGCAAAGCCTGGACATTGATACAGATCATTGTTAGAGATTTGTATCAATGATGCTTAATTTTAATCTTGTTGAAAAAATCTAATATTTGCTTTTTAAAACTCAACAAAAAGGTTATGTAAAGCTCAAATACGTATCTATTTCTAAAAGCCACACAAACAAAAAACTTAAATATGACGTCCAGCTTTTTTCTATAGAATCTCCGTTCAATCTTAAAAAGCGTAAAGATAAATTAGAAGTTAAAAGATTTTTCTACAATATCTTACGCTAAAGTTCTTTGCTATAACAGAAAAATTTCCTCTTTTCTGCATCATGAAAAAGCGTAAAATATCGGAGCTCCATTATAACGACTACTTAAAAGACAATGAACATAGTTCACAGTACCGAGATGATATCGAGAGTATTATCTAGAAAGTTTACCTATAAAAAACGGGATATTATAAGTTTGATGTGTCTTTATGTATGGGACATCGTAGCTGTCAGACGCATAAACAGTTTTCTTTAAAAAAAAGTAATTGACAGAGGAAGGTCACGCTTATTCAGCTTAAAGACAATTTATTATCAATTTACTTGCTGCTAAGCAATCCGATGGTTTTATTTTGTAAAAGGTTGCGAACCCCTAAATATTATGTCATCATGTTATGTATCAACTCCCAAAATTCACACTAATATTATAAATGTGAGGCTACATCTGAGATGTAGCTTACCAACTGCTCCCTCTGGATCGTATCCAACAAAGGGCCGCTCGAATTGTTGACTGCCATAGTGTTTCAAACAGCTTGGACCTCTTGGAATTACGCCGAGATGTAGCTTAACACTCTGCATCCTCTATCGGTTGTATCACGGGGATTGTTCTGAGGAATTGTTCGGAATTATACCTGCAACTTTACGCCATTGTTCCATTCGAAAAATATACCATCCTCATCACCGCAGTTTTTCACCGTGCATTTTTCGCGTAACTTTCTGCCGCGCACTGTAAAACTCTGGAACGATCTGTCACCAGCAGTATTTCCGGATCTATACGACCTGTGAACCTTCAAGAAGAGAGCGTATTTCCTCCTAAAAGACCGGCAATGCACCTGCAGCTCTTCTGATGCTGCTAGTGTCCATGGGCGACGGTAGTTGCAGGTGACCCGTTTGCTCGTTTGCCCAAAAAATGTAGAGTATGTCTATCTGTCTGTCTATTACATTTTCACGCGCGCTGAATCTATTTTTCCTGAAATTTGGAAATACTTGGAGTCCCGGGAAAGGAAATAAGATTTCGGAAAAATGTAGGGTTCACGCGCGATAGTTGAATCTTGGTGCAACAGAATTGCGGGCGTCATCTAATTCATTATAATTTCGTAAATTTGACTGAAAAAAGATACCATGTTTCTAAAAATTACGGGTACCTATCGTAAAATAAAATATGTATGCCATCTTCATAGGTAAACTGAGATCAAGCTTAGAAAATTTCACATAGCTGAAACGTGATTGCGGTACGCCGTACGTAGCTTTTTGAACTCTTTCAAAAGATTTGTACGTCAAGTTGTCATGCCAGCATTCAGGCTTTGTGCTGGATATCAGTAGCGTCAGATTCAACCCAGTTACACCTACAGCCAGACATCCGACTCGAAATTGTTTCGTAGAATTCTGGATTTGAAATAGACGAATCTCAATAATTAAACATGCCTGTGTGATTTTGACTTTGATTCGATACTAATATTATAAACGCGAAAGTGCGTCTGTCCTTCTATCTGTCTGTTACCTCTTCATGCCCAAACCACTGAATCGATTTTTTTAATTTAGTATAGAGATACTGTGAGTCCATGTGAGAGACATAGAATACTTTTCATTCCGCAAAAATGTACGGTTCCCGCGCGATAAACGAATTTAGGCGCAACGGAGTTGCGGGCGAAATCTGGTGATTTAATAAGTCGTTTTTTTGAAATAATAATATAGATTTACGAGCTATTGCCCGCGGCTTCGCTCGCGTTAAGAAGTATTATTATATACAAACTTTCATCCCCTATTTGAACCCTTTGGGGTTGGAATTTATCAAAATCATCTACCTGCATGGCAAATTTCAGCCCGATCCGTCCAGTGGTTTGGGCTGTGCATCACTATGATATCAATCAGTCAGTCAGACCTTTGAGTTTTAAATATTATATAGATTACCAGGTAAAATAATGATAAACAAAGATAAAAAAAGAAAGTTTTTATCTGACAACAAAAATAACATCTGACCGGGTTGTATAAGTTGAATAATTTGTTAAAATGAATGCAAACAATATTATCTCTGTCTTGCTATTCTTTTTTCCACTTGGCTTAACACTATCATTCTTAAAAGCATACATCCACTTTAAATTAACAGCTATTCATTTAAAGATGAATAGAAATAACCAAGGAAATATTAACAATTTATATTCAAAATGTTTGAATAATTGAAATGTGAATGTTCTCCATATAACTTCCACGAGGTTAAGTCTCGGGCAACCCTCGTACTATCTTTCATTATATTTACCGCGGTAATATGAAAAGGAAGCATCATATTTACATATAAAGGAGACAGCAAACGTCTTCCATTTCTGGACCCGTATGAAGATATATAAGCCGAAACCGCTCCACCCGAATATAGTTTATAGTACATGGAAATATGATGTAAAATCACGTAGCAATAACGCATAATTCTGTGCATGTGTGGCTATAAAATTAAAATATATATTCTATGAAAACAAGTGATGATAGAATTCTTGTGTAACTTTAACAGATATTTTTGTCAGTTAACCCAACTACGACAAACCTAAAAGAGACTAATAAAAATAAATAAATAAATAAAAAATGTTTTATTTCTGAGTAAATTTAAAACAATTATTTCAGAATGTCTACCTGATGCCTACCACCGGTTCGGGAACTACCCCGGCGAGAAGAACTTTCTAAGCTTTTGATCCGAGTAAGGTGTCATTAGATAGTAGATACCCAGGCCATTATTTCTGTATTGAGTTTCGACTTTTATAGAGAACTTACTGCCTTATTTCTGAGGTTAGCCAATGAAACTCTTTGAACACGCTATGCGCACAAACTTCTATTAAAAATAACAGATTTTCGTTATATCGTTCTGTCTAGCCTTCAGATTTACGCCGAACACGCGATAAGGAACTTCGTTCCAAAAATCGCGCAACGCCGTTAAAAACGTTTTTACGTTAAGAAACCGGGTATAAGTTATAACATGGAGAGAAAATTTTCGTGGCGCATAATATCTAGTTCAATATGCTAGTTTAAAATGCTAACGAATACGAAATGACTTTACATGAAGTACAATGTAGGATAATAAGACACGTGCGCCGCTCGTGACATAGACATAATAACGTTAAGGATACTAGAGCAAAGAACGTAATGTGGTATCTAGGATTAACGTGTGAGAAACAGCATTTTTAGATGGAAAAACGGCGTTTTTTTTAGTTACGAATACGAATTGGTTAGGAATAGGATTGTATTGACGCGTATGTCTTAGCCGGCCCCTAGACGATCAATTGTATTGAGCAATATCACGCTTCAGTTTTATTGAACAGTTTATTTGACAATTAGATTGAAGGCGCGCCAACGCGCGTCTTCTTTTTGAACATCTTCAAAATCAAACCTAGACGGTCAATAATATTACGCAATACGTGATATTGCGCAATAAAATTGCTCGTCTATTGGCCCGCTTTTTCTCAATATCATAGCCTTATACGTGCTTATACTATGATATTGAGAAAAAGGTTTTGTTTGTGTATTTGAATCAAATAGGACTTAAAATTAATGTAACTTGCCGCACATACATAGAACCTTCCTTTGGCAGGAAGTGTGGTTTATAAGACTTTTCATACAGGTAATACATATTATTAAAGCCTTGATGATTGTAACGATCAAGACTTAAGTGAACACATAGAAATAACTGTATCCTGTAAAGTAAAGTGTTTCCCTGAACACTTGGCGGCTTAAATATATTTAATAGCTTCAAATATTTAGCGTGGGTTGCTTAATTATTAACTCACAGCCCCATTAAGCATTTTGCTTACTCGATGCGCTGATGAGGCGTGCTTTTACAGAGTTTACCTGCTGATGCTGTAGGTTCATGGTACAAAATGACTTGCATTATTGTGGAAAATTATAAAAAAATATTAAAATAATATTATGAGGATATTGTTATGACGCTAGGCGTCGCGATACATTTTTTTATGAAATAGGGGGGCAAACGAGCAAACGGGTCACCTGATGGAAAGCAACTTCCGTCGCCCATGGACACTCGCAGCATCAGAAGAGGGAATAGGGTAAAAGGGGAGTATAGGGAAGGGTAGGGAAGGAAATAGGGGAGGATAGGGAAGGGAATAGAGTAGGGGATTGGGCCTCCGGTAAACTCACTCACTCGGCGAAACACAGCGCAAGCACTGTTTCACGTCGGTTTTCTGTGAGCCCGTGGTATTTCTTCGGTCGAGCCGGCCCATTCGTGGCGAAGCATGGCTCTCCCACGTCAAAATGAGATATTCCTATTTAGAATCCATACTAATATTATAAACGCGTAAGTGTGTCTGTTTGTTGACACTTGACATACATACACTATTTCGCATAAAGCGTGAAGAGGTAACAAAGTCTTCACGCTTAACATCGCCATTGTAGGTATCGCAGACACAATAGATTTTCAATTATTGCTATGCGGCAGCCGGCTGCCGCTTGGGGATTGATGGGTTAAGGTGACGCCGCGTTAAAGTAAAGCCCGGTCTCTCATAGAAAACAAGCAATGGAACAGCAATATATGGAATGGGCGTAAGCGACAAAATGGTTTCTGTCGCGTAATTTAAAAACCATAAATACATTTCATATATTAATCAAATTAAAGTGTATGCTTGAACCAATCTATGTACAAATTTTGGAAGATTAAATCACTCTCTTCTGTTGGCAAAATAGGAATCCCTTTTTTTACAGAAGTCTTTTTGTATTTTGAAATAGATTATTCTGTGTTATAAAAGTTGACCAATCGTGTTATGCTTTGGTTAATTCAAACACAAAGACATGATGAATACTGATAATGAACTTTAATTTCTTAGCTTTAGTCATTGCTGAGAAAAATATACAGTGTGTAACAAAAATAAGTGATAATACTATAGAGTGTGTACGTGTTCTTGTAGAGAGTTCACTGTGAAAGTAGCAGCGCTGAACAATGATTTTTTTTTTCACTTTTGTATGGGCAAGGGCCCGAGCGTCACGAGCTTCCCCATATAAAGTGAAAAAAAATTTGGTCTTTCAGCGCTGCTACTTTCACAGTGACTCTTTACAAGGAACATGTACACACCCTAAAGTATTATCACTTATTTTTGTTACATCCTGTATATCGCTACAGCCAAATTATCAAGTCGTCCCCTTAACTGATTTTGCTGGATATGGATATACTTGGAGAGCCGGGAAAGAGCATAGGATACTTTTAATCTCGAAAAACTGTACAGTCTCCGCGAGACATGGCTTTAAATGAACGTGGCGAGAAAATTAACTTATGCTGCCATCATACAAAAACGTCATTGTCGCACTTTACGGAGTTACTGAGTTTTTTTTCACTTGAAATTTTCTACACACTAATCTTAAAGAATCACAGATCTCCACACTAGGATTCCCTGTGTCGTGGAGACCAGGTTTAGTAGATTATAAAAGTAAAAAAGCGTACACAATAATGCTATACGAATATCAATACCATAGTAATAATAAACAATAAAACTAACAATGCGTGGGCAAAAAGTTCTTCGACCGTAAGCTCACGGTACTCATTTACTCAACTAGCGTAAAAATCCCTAGTACTATGAGCCGTGCTTATTGTTAGGTTTAAGCCACGAAATGTGTAACAAAATCATAATCCATACTATTATTTTAAATGCGAAAATGAGTCTGTCTGTCTGTTACCCCTTCACGCCCAAACCGCTGAACCAATTTTGCTGAAATTTGGTATGGAGTTCCTTTAGTCCCGGGACATAGTTATATCCCGAAAAAATTGAAGGTTCCTGCACGATAAACTAATTTTGGCGCAACGGAGTATCACCTTCCTCCTAAATCCTAATATAAACCATTTAACCTCGAGTTTTTTATTTATATACAAGATTCTGATACATCTTGTGTCTTGAAGTGAGATTATTCCTAGGTCCTTTTGTTTCCAATAAACTTTGCATACTTATTTTAATTGAAATAAGGTAAAAAAAAAAGACTAGCTGTCCCGGCAAACGTTTCTTGGCCATATAAAGTATTTCGCCCGTATTATTTTATTGAAGTGACTCAATAAGCATGTCACCATGGCAACGTCCATCGCTATCCTGTTGCATAAACAATAGTCGCCGTCAGTCTCGAGTTGTAATAATTTACTATTATTTATTCAACAAATGCACTTATCAATATAAAAAGTACCCAGTAGCCGATTCTCAGACCTACTGAATATGCATATAAAATTTGGTTAAAATCTGTAAAGCCGTTTCGGAGGAGTACGCGGCCTAACATTGTGGCACGAGAATTTTATATATAAGAAGATTATTGATTGCCATAATACACCGAATAAGGGGTTGTAACAAATTGAATTTTAATGATGTATTGACGCCGGAAGTTGATAAGGAAAAGTGACGTAATTATTTATTAAGTAGGTTAGTGAGACCGACCGGAAGTGAAAAACATGTTTGTTGCTATGGGAAACTGTGGCCGAACTAACTAACTTACTAATTTTTAATGTATTCTAATATTACCTTTATTATTATTCATAATAGTGAAAGTAGGTACATCAGTTAGTCTGTACTATAATATTTTAATCCATCTACACCTACGAATAATAAAAACTACACTAATACGAGTATTATAAAGCTAAAGAGTTTGTTTGTTTGATCGCGCTAATCTCAGGAACTACTGGTCCGATTTGAAAAATTCTTTCAGTGTTAGAGAGCTCATGTATTGGGGAAGGCTATAAGCCATATATTATTGAGTTGAGATCAATTGGAGCGAAGAAACAGAGGAAAATGTGAAAAAAAAACGGGGAAAATTATATGAAATTGCTTTTTATTTTAAGAACTACTGGATCAATTTTTATATTTTTGGCACACATGAAGAATAGACGACATAAAGGGACATAGGCTATTTTTTTGCAAAAATGTACGGTTTACGTGAAATTTCTAAATTACGCGGGCGAAGCCGCGAGGAACATCTAGTAGTCTATATTATGTTATATACATAAATTATTGTCCGTTCCATACCAGTAACGATTCCGTCGCCGAACCCATTTTGATGAGGTTTTGAAGACATTAGACTCTCCAGAAAAGACAGGACGATTTTATTACTTTATTCACGGTAAAGTAAACATTTTCGCGTGATAGGTACATTAAGTTACTATGATGAAATCAATTTTGTTAGTCTCGCTAAAACTCGAGCACGAATGAACCGATTAGCCAAATTTTAATTTTGAAATATTATTATTGGAAATCCAAGGAAGGCCTACAATGAGCTAAATTTTTTCACCTAATTTTTTTAGGTGATAAGAAGTTCACGGGTCATCTAGTATACAGCCCTAAAGGTCTAGCCGTCTCCGTGGTCTAGTGGTATAGAGCGCGGCTCTTGACTCGGAGGTCGTGGGTTCGATTCCCGCGTTGGAAACATGTTATTTCCAAGTTTGGTTAGGACAGTGCAGGCTGATCACCTGATTGTCTGACAAGTAAGATGATCCATGCGTCAGATGGCCATGTACAAAGTCGGTCCTGCGCCAGATCTCTCGCCGGTCGTGTCGGTCTTCTGTCCCACTGGGTATGAGAGTAAAGGAATAGAGAGTGCTCTTGTGTACTGCGCACACACTTCGGCACTATAAAATTACCACCTGCGTAGCTGGCCTGGTTTCAATGAAACCGGCCACAATCACCGAAACCGGTGTGGGAGCTATTATTAGCCCTAAAGGGTATAACAAAAATAATAGGCTCGTAGAGAGTTCATTGTGAAAGTAGCAGTGCTGAAAAATCTTTTTTTTTTTCACTTATGCATGGGGAAACTCGTGGCGCTTGCCCATACAAAAGTGAAAAAAAAGGTCTTTAACGCTGCTAATTTCACAGTGAACTTTCTACAAAGAACATATACACATCCTTAACTATTATCACTTAATTTTGTTAATCCCCGTATATAAGACTTATTTGTCAAGCATTTCGCATCTTCAATTACATAAACATTTTTAAAACTCTCCATGGGTGTTACCTAGATAAAAGAAGTCTCTAGAAATAGCAGTAAGTTAGCCAAGCCATTAATTAAGCCAATAAAGGTAGCACTGGATCGAGTTCCATTCCACGTTACATTGATTAAGTATGCGAGTTTGTTACCTTCAGGAAGCGTAAGCTGGAATCCGCTGGCCAGCCATTAGTTTGGGTGTGATTAGGGAGTTGTAGAGTAGTAGAATACATGCAATTAGGGGGAGGAGAATAATAATCCTAAGGGTTGATTCAGACCGCAACGCAACACATATTGACAGATTGGCATGTTGCCTCGCGCAATTGAAATCTGTCAAGTCCATACAAATTTATGCCGCGCCGCGCCTCGTCTCGCCTCGTCATGTTGCAGTCTGAATTGACCCATACTTCCTTACCTAATATTAAAAACTAGATGATGCCCGCAACTCCGTTTTGCCAAAATTCGTTTACCACGCGGGAACTGTACATTTTTCCTTAGTATGTTTTTTTTCCAAGGACTGAAAGTATCTCTATAATAAATTTCACCAAAATCGGTTCAGCGGCTTGGGCGTGAAGAGGTTAACAGACAAACCCACTTTCGAATTTATTATTTTAGTATGGAAGTATAGATTGTATAAGTATAAAACAAAAGGAAATATAAAATAAAAGGAAGTATAAAACTGTCAAATAATGTCTTCTATATTTTCGAGTGTAAATCGACGTAGCTTATTAGTTACATCACAGCGGACTAGTTTCGAACTCGCGAGCCAGCACGTGAAGCCAATTACTGGCGCCACAACCATGCATAGATTACAGTGCAAAAAGTGCCGGTAACATGATTCAAGCAGTGTAAGGGCGTTTGTGCACTACATGAAATTTTACCGTCCGGCGTTCATAACTTTCACGTTTGCCATATAAATAAGGTAGGAAATCGAGATGCCGCGCCGCGCCGGACGGTAAAATTCCGTGTAGAGCACAAACGCCCTTAGGGTCAATTCAGACCGCAACGCGACGAGTAGATGCATTTCTAAGGATTTGACAGATTTGAATTGCGTGAGACGTCATGCAAATCTGTCAATTCAATACAAATTTAGAAATGCATCTAACACTGCTTGAATCATGTTACTTTTTGTACTGTATAATCTATGCATGTGGTGCTAGTAATTGGCATCTCGTGCTGGCTCGCGATCTCAGGTCACTTCAGAGTTCAGACCGCGTACCGATCTGCATTGACTCTTAGGCCTTGCGACGCGTAATTTTTCTTTGCCTAGAGCACTACCGCTATACAAAACCTCCACCACCTGCAAACCTTTAAGAAGAGAGCGTAATTCCCTCTTAAAAGGCCGGCAACGCACCGGCAGCTCTTCTGAAGACCTAGACAAGCGGCAGGCGATTATCGTGAACGCTAACGCCAACGCCATAAAACGTATGGGATTCGACATTTGTATTCGCTAGCGAAGCGCGATGACTTATGTCAAATCGCATACATTCTGTTCGCGTTTACGCTTCGCTTGCCACTTGTCTACTACGGCTGATGTTGCAAGTGACCAAGAATGACGGTAGTTGTTCTCCATCAGGAGACCCGTTTGCTTATATTCCCCGTAATTAAAAAAAATGGAAATATAAAGGCTTTTGCTCTTCGGCGCTTCAATATTTTCATAGCAAGCACTTAAATAATATAGCAATAAAGATGCTTTGCCCCAGTGTGAGTTAAGCTTTACACTTGACTTTTTGATGAGACTATCACATAGCATAGTAAACTAGCAGAGAAGTATTGAAATATCTATGCTTGCTTTGAGTTGTCAATTGAGTATTTAAATTCTTTTGTTTTGTGCGAAACGACTGATAGTCTGATTCACAAGTGCCATTTTCCTCAAAACTTTTGCATTTTTTTTTCAGCCCCTTTTGGAATTTTGATAGGATGTTCTAGATGGTATTCCGAATTGAATGAGACCAAAATCATAATTTTCGGTGCATGAGATCAGGTTTTGACGAAAATTATTAGGAGGAAAGTGATGAAGCAATTTTTTTTTTTTTTTTAATGAAATAAGGGGGCAAACGAGCAAACGGGTCACCTGATGGAAAGCAACTTCCGTCGCCCATGGACACTCGCAGCATCAGAAGAGCTGCAAGTGCGTTGCCGGCCTTTTAAGAGGGAATAGGGTAATAGGGGAGGATAGGGAAGGGAAGGGAAGGGAATAGTTGAGGGTAAGGAAGGGAATAGGATAGGGGTTAGGGGATTGGGCCTCCGGTAAACTCACTCACTCGGCGAAACACAGCGCAAGCGCTGTTTCACGCCGGTTTTCTATGAGAACGTGGTATTTATCCGGTCGAGCCGGCCCATTCGTGCCGAAGCATGGCTCTCCCACGTAAAATATTGTCTACCGTATCATCTAGTACATCTAATATAATATAAAATGCTCGTGTCACGGTGTGCGTGGTTGAACTCCTCTCGGCTCGACCGATTTTCGTGAATCTTAGCGAGCATATCGGCAAAGGTGGAGAATTGGACATTATCTACTTTTCATATTGATAAGTGCATTTGTTGAATAAATAATAGTAAATTATTACAACTCAAGGCTGACGGCGACCATTGTTTGTGCTACGGGATAGCGATGGACGTTGCCATGGTGACATACTTATTTAGTCACTTCAATAAAATAATATGGGCGAAATACTTTATATGGCAAAACGACATTTGCCGGGACAGCTAGTAGTAATATTATAAACCTTTCTTGTTGCGAATAAATCTTTCGGTACAAAAACGCACGAAAATCCGATGTGAAATTTTATAGAACTTACTATAATGCTCATGACAAACAGTAAGAAGCGAATTACTTACTACGATGGCTCAGCGACCCAAAGATGTGACTTTTTGCTAATAAACTTTGTAGTCATAAAACAAAAACTTACTGACCGTACAAAACGCTTCATTGTTTAGATTTCTAATGATAATTTGGCAAACGATACTCATATTTGCAATAATATATTTCTAGTTCTAATGCATTGTTCTGTTTGTGAATGCTTTGAGCGAAATTTTGTATTACTGTTTGTCGAATGCACGGCAATATAATTTCATTGTCGCCACCAAACATTTGCCAATTGAGATTCACAACAACACAACAACAACAAAACAACACAAGAACAACAAGACGACTCGAGGGAGATGAGGTGTTGAAATTAAACTTTTTGTGTATTTATTGGTTAACGCAAATAATTATTATTATTGGAGTCTTATGTGCAAGGGCGTAGGGCGTCTTATGTGCAAGGTCAACATAAACGGCACACACACACATGCACGCACGAACGCACACGCACACACACATATGACATACATGTCTTAATTAACAATTAAATATAAAACTATAAAAAGAAAAACTTGCCCAAGTCGTCCCCATCTGGCAGAGTGCCCAGCAAGCTGACAGCATTGCCACGTTGGATGGCAATTGCTATCCGCTGTGCCAGGTAGCTCCCAGCTCTGGGGTCTCGGGTGGCTTCAACAAGCTTCTTAGATATTCCTCTAAAAAGCTTATGTGCCCCCGGACCCCATGCGCCTAGAGTTTCCACCCCAAACGGTTCAAATATAAGATCTCCGCTGAGGTTCTCATATTTGCGCCGCTTGAGGTTAGGTTTATATTTAAAGTTTGTATATATAATTAACAATTTATAAGTACCATTATCCTATTTGTCTTTGCTCTATGGCTATATTCTTTTTTATATCTTATTTACTAAAATTCTTAGGATATAATATACATCCTAAGAATTTTAGTCAACCCCTACAACACAAGTATTCTTAGTGTATGGGGTGCGCACTTCAACTTGTAAACCTTGGTGCTACTAATTTGGAACAGGCAGCTCGATATCGCGATCGGCAAGTATATCAATTCAGTATTATCTTGTTAAGTATAATTCAGTTTTTTCAGGATATCGTTTCCCCTCCGTCATGTTGGTATGCGAATTGATCCTGATGTGTCACGCGTACCCGATTAAGTAGGTTTTACTGTGGTTATGCTCCGGAAAAACCAAACATTTTTGTTATTACAAAACACGTATTGTATTGTAGGTTATTATGTTAAAAGTGCTTGAGAGCTTTATGTATTTTTGAGAGGAAACATTTAGCCTGTGCAAAGTCTTTTCCGTTTTGTCTCGGTATAGCGAGTTCAGAGTTGTGCTAAGTGGTTTCATTTAAGCTTGTTGCCTTTTAACTTTAAACGTGTTTTGTACCATCAGAGAAATTCATAGGCAGAACCTACTTTGGTCAGTTTTGTGACCTGAGAGAGCCATGCTTCGGCACGAATGGGCCGGCTTGCCCGGAGAAATACCACGGGCTCACAGAAAACCGGCGTGAAACAGCGCTTACGCTGTGTTTCGCCGAGTGAGTGAGTTTATTGAAGGCCCAATCCCCTACCCTTATCCCTTCCCTATTATCCTATTCCCTCTTAAAAGGCCGGCAACGCACCTGCAGCTCTTCTGATGCTGCGAGTATCAATGGGCGACGGAAGTTGCTTTCCATCAGGTGACCCGTTTGTCGTTTGCCCCCTTATTGCATAAAAAAAAGCATACACTAATGTACTATCCTATTTAAGGTTATACTATCCTATGTAAGGTTTAAACTACCAACATCGATCTCAGTGAAGAAACCATTATTTTCTAAAGCGCTTCACACGGAGCAGCAATAATGTAACTGCAGTGTTTATTATATCACGATAAACCCTCAGAAATCGTCTTGGCTATTATGATTTAGCTGCCGTGTGCTTAAGGTCCTTAAATATATATAATTACTATAATTACTAGATGACACCAGGCGCGGTCCGAAGGGGGGGGGGACATGACCCCCCCCCCCCCAAATCTGGGACAAATGGATAAATCTCTAAATCTTGCCAAATAATAGAAGGAAATTTCTAGCTACCCCATGGCAGCTACATATTTTTTTAGTGTAGTGAATAAACTGTACTCGGCGAAACGAGGCGGTAGCGGTCATTGCTTCATATTCAGTTCACTTCAAGTATTGAGTAGGTATGCAAAATACCATATCGCCCTTAGACTAGGAACATCTGACATTTCATTGTCAATCACGGTTTCTATAGAAAATGGCAAGTTTTTTGACAGGGAGACAATGACCGCTACTGTCTGACCCCCTCCAAAATTTTAAGCTGCGACCGCGCCTGGATGACACACGCAACTCTATTGCACCCATAAAGTTAATATACCTAGCGGAATAGAGCAACAATCTCGAGCTGTCAAACGAAACCGAAATTGGTTTCATCTGTGTGTAAAAATATGTGTACGTATATACTTACACAAGCATGATTGAACATGATTTCTATGAGATTAAATTGTCAACGTGCGGCACGTGCCGACTGGACGTCAAAAAAAGAGTGCTGCTGTCATGTATCACACGTCTCTTTTTACCACGCAGTGTTACTGACAGTGACATTTCTCTTGCTCAGGCCTTTGTTTCTCTATTCCGCTAGGTATATTAACTTTATGATTGTGCCAAAATTAGTTTATCGCGCGGCAACCTTACATTTTTTCGGAATAAAAATATTTGTATGTGCTTTCCTGGGACACAAAGTATCTCCATACCGAATTTCAGCAAAATCGGTTTAGCGGTTTGGACGTGAAGAGGTAACAGACAGACAGATACACTTTCGCATTTATAATATTAGTATGGATTTACTTAAAGCGCTTGACGTAGACCAGCAGCTTTAAAATGTAAATGTGTTTATTATAGCACGATACATGTCTCCTTATAAAATATTTTAGTCATCATGATTTAGCTGCTCCGTATTTAAAGGCCGTATGTCGTTTGATAATATGTAATTTGAACAAAAAAAAACAACTTCATACAGTATTTTCTGATCGTGGGACCACATGTATAGTACACTCTTTCCAACAAATAAATATATGAAACATAGTAAAGGTATACGCTCGAATGGAGAAACCCTTTTTTGAAGTTGGTTAAAAACGCTATCGTCACTCAAACAACAACACGTCTCTAACAATGCAATATACAAGGTATACGGAATTTGCCACGCACCTCGCTTCTGCCTTGAAGTTCCCGCAATTTTCAACCCTATGCCGTTATAATAAAGAACATGTCAGGTAAAATATTTCAACTGGCCATTGACGCTGCACCATCAATTACGAGAACTGCCCATAACAGTTCTCGCCATGTGCGGCTCAGGCTATATACCGTTTAGAGCTATTTTGCATCTGATACCACCTTTATTCCAAAGACATAAGGCTCGTTTTACAGAAATCCAGACGTAAAATAACATAGCCGTAGCTTTGAGAAGATAGTCTATGAAGTGTATAGGTAGAGTGTGGTAAAACCCAGTTGGATTTACCACACCCTATCTATATATCATTTCTATATCATTGGTACATAATCTACTAGCAGTAATTTGTCATACTAGAGAAAAATCTTTATTTATAGAGGTAAGGCCGAGTCGCTTTCCAAAAGGAGGTCCATTCTCTCGTTAACGTCCTGTTTATAAAGAGAAATAAAATGAAAACCGATACAAGCGGCAAGAGATCAGGCACAAGACTGAATTTTTACATGTCCATATATTTTTTTTCTGTAAGTAATATTAATTTTATCCTTGCACTGACCTAACATCAAACCTTCGTCTAACATCTCCAACACCACTTGGACAGTAAACCCAACGACCGAAATATCAAAATATATCGTAATTCAATAATAACACTCATATTATTTATTACATTTCGGTTGATTTATATGTTTATAAACTCACATCCAATATTATACTCGTGCCGGATCCCGAATCGAGTGATTCTAATTTATCACGCATCGCCGCCCTAAGGGCTCTTATTTTGCGGCGTGGCTACGAACTCGTGCGATTGCGGTGAAGAAAATAGCAAGACGTTATAGAATATAGATGCGTCTAAGCAACGACGCTATAACCAGAGTTATTCTATTAACAGTTTTGGCAAAAATGAATTTTGTACACAATTACAAAGAAAAATCTTAATTATACACGCAGCTGGTATATACGGCTAAAACGATGTCATAACCAGAGTTTAAGATAACTCATGACACTGAAATTTTTAAGCAAAAGGGAATTTGTACACTACTGCAACAAAGAAGAATCATAATCATTCAGGCAACACTGATCTAGCTGCCTCCCAGTATTTTTAATGATAGTACTTGTAACTTAAAATTATACTAAAAGGATCATCTATTTTGAATACGAACGCCAACCGCATTTTCTTGATTTTCATAGAAACATACTTTTAATATTCATTCATTATCGTTGTCAGAATCCTTATTTCATTCCTGCCAGCTATTTTACGAACACCAATCCAAAATAGTTCTTTCGAGTGTTTATAATTGAAATCCCATAGATTAAATCCCATAGATTAAAACCGAAAATACATCATATAACTGTATAGATGCTCGCGCCGCTGTCGCACGACTTCGTGGCCACGCCTGTTATGATATAAAATATTTTAGTAAGCAATAATATAGTTATGTAAACAAGTTTTGGTAAGTTACATTCCCTAGAGGTTCAGGAAATAAAATACAGCTCTATTTTTGTATGGATTTGATTGTCTGTCTGTTTGGTACCTCACCAGACAGACAGACACACTTTTGGATTTTTTTTATAAAATAAGGGGGCAAACGAGCAAACGGGTCACCTGATGGAAAGCAACTTCCGTCGCCCATGGACACTCGCAGCATCAGAAGGTGTGCGGGTGCGTTACCGTCCTTTAAGAGGGAATAGGGTAATAGGGGATGGTAGGGAAGGGAATAGGGAAGGGTAGGGCAGGAAATATGGGAAGGTAGGGAAGAGAAAAGGGTAGGGGATTGGGCCTCCGGTAAACTCACGCCGGTTTTCTGTGAGCCCGTGGTATTTCTTCGGTAGAGCCAGCCCATTCGTGTCGAAGCATGGCTCTCCCACGTCAATATATTAGTAGGTAAGTAAGTATGAATTGTTCATAATAAAAATTATCAACGCTGATTATGCGATATGCATTCACAATCATGTTTGCGATCACGCTTAACGTGAAGAGTTGCTTTAACGAGTAACCAAACAAAATGGCCAGTCTTTTGTTATGGAATGATACGAAACGTGAAATTGTTGCATTACGCAGCGAGCAAACATTTCCCAACAATAGATTTCGCGACAAAGCCGCGGCCCTGTGAAAATGCTCCAGTTTTTATTGCGTTTCATACAGTTTAGTTATCAGAACGATAGAGTGTTGTGTAAATGAATGCATTTCAAATATCTATGTTATTCCTAGCGTACAAATTTTGCCCCTTTTTTAACCTAGGACGAAAAAGAGGGGTGTTATAATTTTGGGGTCTCTGTGTGTGTCCTTCCGAGGAATCGCAGCATCCAAACGGGTAGACCGATTTCGATCTTTTTTAGGGTTCCGTACCCAAAGCGTAAAAACGGGACCCTTTTACTGAGTCTTCGATGTATGTCCGTCTGTCCGTCTGTCTGTTTGTCCGTTTGTCCGTTTGTCCGTTTGTCCGTTTGTCCGTTTGTCCGTTTGTCGGTCTGTCCGTCTGTCCACCTGTCCGTCTGACCGTCTGACCGTCTGTCTCCAGACTCAACTCAAAACCGTTATAGCTAGAATTCTAAAATTTTCACAGATTGTGTAGATCTGCTGCCGCTATAACAGCAAATACTAAAAAAAAAAAATATTTAAGGTGGGGCTCCCATAAAACAAACGTGATTTTTTGGTCTTTTTTGCTCTATATCAATAATGACAACAGGTAGGTACTTGAATTTTTCTCAAAGTCCATAATTATAGTATGTGTACTAATATTTAATAATAATGTTAAAATAAAATAAAAAATCAAAGGGGGCTCCCATACAAAAAACACAATTTTTGGCTTAATTTTGGTATATAATACGTACGCGAGTCTGATTCGCACTTGGACGATAATTATTTTTTATTTGAAAGCTGACGTAATCGGGACTATTCTAAGCAATATTGAAGCATCAGCCCGTTTAGTGCTGGAATAAATTTGGGTTTATCTATTTCATGGGAGGTTAGAAGCAACTCTGATTTGATCAATTTAACTTATTTTGGAATTGTGATTCCAGACACTAATTATGAAAGTATGGGGACTAGCTTTTAAATTATCTAATTTAATCAATTAAGTATTGAAATAGTAGCGTATAACTATTGTTTACATAATATTTAAAAATCCACGCAGCTAAAGTTTAAATATTCTTGAAATCTTAATTACAAAATATTAATATGTTTTATTTTAACTAGCTATTTGACCGAGCTTCGCTCGGTATTCGATAAAACACGAATAAAATGATATTTTCTAAAAATGATTTCTTGCTAGATCGATTTATTGCCCCCGAAACCGGTTGGAGCCGATTCCGAGATTCCAATATATATATATATATATATATATATATATATATATATATATATATATATATATATATATATATATATATATATATATATATATATATATATATATATATATATATATATATATATATATATATATATATATATATATATATTATACAAGAATTGCTCGTTTAAAGACATAAGATAAGATATTATAGCAGTCGCTTTAGTGCTAAGCGTCATAGACACATTGCTCAACTAACCTAACATGCTAAATAGTGAAAACTCGCCCAAAACACGTAAACTAGCAAAGTTCTCACACGAAATAACCTTTGAACGGTACTAAAGTGAGTTCCTCAAGCCACCTCGAGTAATACAACTTAGCTAAAGTTATTATACCCGGATCGATGAAACTCAACCCGGTCTAAACTTAAACAAAAACACGTAGTGGCTTAAGATCGCCTGAATATTCATCAACCAATTGATTTTACTATCTATCGATGACACTGTATTTCCTAAATGTAATCTAATTGCGAAATTGATTTTACAATGATATTCACAATTGATATATAAATAATATAAATCTATTTGTCTACACTATAACTGTATTTATTTGCACAGGGTGTAACAAAAACAAGTGATAATACATATTAGGCTGTGTACGTGTACCTTGTAGAGAGTTCACTGTGAAAGTAGCAGCGCTGAAAGACCAAATTTTTTTGCACTTTTGTATGGGGAAACCCGTGACTTGCCCATTCAAGAGTGAAATAAATTTTTCGTCTTTCAGAGCTGCTACTTTCACAGTTAACTCTATACAACGAACACGTACACACCCTAAAGTATTATCACTTAGTTTTGTTACACCTTGTATACAAAATTTCAGCCAATTCGCTGAACCGATTTAGTTGTGTACCGATGAAGTTCCGGGTAAGGACAAGGGATACTTGCCCCGAAAAATATTCGGTTCATTGGTCATCAATTTTGGTCAAGTCGGTACAAGTATGCCAATTGCCATATTTTTGGGGATAAATATTTTATTTACGTTTATTTAACAACAAGACATATTAAACCTGAAAAGTTAGTACAAAATATAACATTAATTTTTTTTCTTTAATACATATAATATCTAATTACTGAAAAAATATTTTTTTTATAATTTTTGGTCGTATGTCTTTGCATAACAACAAACTCTAACTTACATTGTAATTTACGTAAAAGCAGTAAAAGCCTTCAATATAACCCAATTACCAAGAATCTGCTCGCTCAATATACACTTTAAATATTAAATACCTAGTAACTGTTTGAAAACTATCCTAATATCATTTTATCAAAACAAACTATTAGACGCTATCATAATTCATAGGGAATGATCGTTTCATAGTAATTTAATGTCATTTGATTTAATGTTAGTTTGACCACTTAAATGGTTATAAATTCCTGTGTGAAAGTGGAAAAGGTGTAATTTACTGATAATGTCTCATGATGACCAAATATTATATCAAAAATTGAGTCAAGATTTTTGTAAGTATCGGAAAGCCTTATTTGCGATTTTATTATTTCAAAAAAGTAATTTTGTTTGGTTCTACACATAATTCAAAGTTTTTAGTTCATTTAGCGAACATTTTTAAACAATAAGAATTTTATAATTTAATTTATCTTAATATTAAAATTAAAAAAGCTATCACAAAAAGTTTTAGTCCATCGATTGTAATATTACACGAATTTATATTATTTCTAAAGGAAAAGTTCAAAACAAGCCCTCTTGGAAAGAAACTGCTCAAAAATAAGATGCATTAATTATGTTAAGGTGTGGGGAGCTGGCGCAAATACACGACATGACACGACCACACGACAAGCAATCGTCTTGCTTGAAATTATGATTTATTCTGCGTAATTACTAACTTCTAGTAAGATATAGATGCATTATAATTATAATAGATACTATACTCTACAAAGTATCGCCTATATAATAATTAATATGCAATCGTTTTTTGGCTTTATACTTCCAAAGCAATGGTAAAATGTTTATTAACATTTTCATTCCGAGAGAAAATATATTTAAATATCAAACGTTTAATAAAGGCAACTACAAGACAAGGCGTTTCTAAAATATGGAGATTGTTACCGAATATATGAAAATGGGGTTTTTAGCGATGAAACACGACGCAACGTAAGAGAAAAATATTCAAAATTGAACTTTATATACAACTACATGACTCGGTTAACTTCTCATCACCTCCTAATATAAAACTTATCTGGATTCGCAGACTGAAATTAGCCAAATCGGTTCAGCCGTTGAAGTTCTATTGATTTTTTTATTTGGATGGAAAAATATTCTTACATTTTTTTATGAAATAAAGGGGGCAAGCGAGCAAATGGGTCACCTGATGGAAAGCAAGTTATAGAAATAATGATGGAAATATGCTAAATATAAAAGTAAAACTATCACAGCTAAAAATAATACATAAGTTATTGAGTACCTAATAGTCGATACTTCTTTTCGTTCAAATTCCTTTGAACGTAACTGAGATGATGTTATTAGTAGTGTAAAACACGTTATAAATGTACATTCATTGACCATACAAAAAATTTGAAAAACTAGCGGTATTACGGAACCCTATATTGCGCGTGGCCCGACACGCATTTGGCCGGTTTTTTTTTTAAATATATTACTATTATTAACAGCCTACAGTGTTCTACTGGGACAAAGGCCTCCTATCTTTCCTTCAACAGTTCACGATTTTGTTACGGTATACGTTTTGTCGAACGCGTCTAGTTCATCACACCACCATTTTTTTGTATCGGCCTCTTTTACGCTGACTAGTCGGTAGCCACTCCTTAGTTTGTAATGTCGGCACTACATATGGCCGACGCGTTGGCCGGCGCGCTGGCCCAATGTGTAGAACGGGCTTTCCCGCATTGGCGGTAGGTATTTCGCCTGTTCTACACATTGGGCCAGCGCGCCGGCCAACGCGTCGGCCAACGCGTTCGCCTATATGTAGCGCCAACTTTAAGATAAAGATTTAAAATTGAACTTTATTTGCGATAGAAAAAGATACGTATTTCAAAAATTTAAAAATACGACCTGCAAATCTTTAAGATCATATTCCCTTTTAAAAGCCGGCAGGCGGCAACGAACCTGCAATTCTTCTGATGTTGTGCGTGTCTATGGGCGATGGTAGTTGCTTTCCATCAGGTGACCCGTTTGCCCTTATCAGCTTTAATATTCTTGTGGTGTGAACAAAGTTTTAAACTGTTTCCTAAAATTGCTGCGTCTCGTCGCCTCTCATTGTGACTGTTAAGGGCTTTACAACCAAGGTCAGGTCAGGGCCGAATTAGCCTGGCTTAAACAAACTTAAGCAAGGGTATTAAAGGGCTAAACATTTTTCCAGCTCATAATTTCGTTATGTAACAATTTAATGTGTACAAAACACGTTTTGAACCTACTTGAAGGGCTCATTTTCATAAGTCGTTAACTCGTACGGTATACAGCATACGGGGAGTCTATGACAACGAATGGCGCATGTCTATTGGTCGTGGCATGATCTCCCGCACCGCGTATGCGGGCCCTATCGACCAGTGAAAATGCGCCATAAGGCTATAAAATATTATTATTTAGTAAATTAGAGCGACCGCAGACTTTCAAGTTGGCCAACTAAATCGCATAGTATACCAATAGCTATAGCGACTTATGAGAGCTCGCACATTGCATCCAACTAAATTGTTCACCGATCGTATAAGAACCGCGATTCCTTTCCTATTACCTACAAATTAAATAGTTGTCCAATAAAATTGTGAAACTGCGCAATTTAGTTGTACGATAGGCCCACTTGAAATTGTATATCTGCGGTGACCCTTATAATAATACATATTTCTTTCTTTCTTTTATTATTTACTTTAGGACTATAACAATGTATGTATACAGGTTGTAACAAAACTAAGTGATAATATTTTTTTCGCTATAATTAAGGACAATCAGTGTAAAATATTCTACCTCTATATTTGTCTTTACCCTAAATAACAGTAGGTACATAATATATAATATATATCCTATAATTTAACCTAACCTTAAGGTGAAGTTTTCCTCAAATATCAATAATAATCACCGATACAACTGTTACCTTCGTTTTAATTGTATGTTGCCATAGCAACCTGCCACATAAACCTAATACAGCTTGCGGTTGGCTCAGCTCTTCGTATGGACGGTAATGCTCTTGTGATCCTCTGTACATCCTTTATGTAGCTAAAATCCTGAAATAATGGCAGACGAGGCACAACGTAATATACGAACTATCTTCATATTGGACCACCCAAACTAGATTCACGCACACTTGCATAATATTATAATTATTATGTTCTAAGCTGTTCCGGCAAACGTTGTTAAGTACTATATAAAGTACGAGCTTTTGCCTGCGACTTCGCTCGCGTTAAGAAGTAATATTATATTATACAAACTTTCATCCCCTATTTTACCCCCTTAGGGTGAGAATTTTCTAAGATCCTTTCTTAGCGAATGCCTGCGTCATAACACCTACCTGCATGCCAAATTTCAGCCCGATCCGTCCAGTGGTTTGGGCTGTGCGTTGATAGATCACTATGTCAATCAGTCAATCACCTTTGAGTTTTATATATATAGATTTCGCCCATATTATTTAATTGAAGTAACTAAATAAGTATGTCAACATGGCAACGTCCATCGCTATCCCCTCGCACAATTATATAAAAAGTGACATAAGCCACAAATGTCACTTTTTATATAAAAAAATCAAAAAAATGTGACTTCTGTGTAAAATAAAGTATTTTAAATATATTTCGCGGGAATAGTATTGCAAAATAAATAGATGTGCATATAAATTTATGTAGTAATAGTATGAAATTAGCTAATTAATGTCGTTTGTTTTTTTGTATGGGAAACGAACCACCTTAAGTTGTGGAATATACTAGGCCTCGCTTCGCTAGCCCTGACTACAGATGATTTTTGCATGTTTGTCGTCGTTGAAGCTCCATTATATGAAAATTCAATATGCCACGTTCATAATAAGTGAATCGAAATTCGTACTACGGTCGAGCGTTTTCCGACGCCAATAAAAAGTCGTTGAAGATTCTGAACGAATTGAGTGCAATTTATAGGCAATTTGTTGTTGGTTTGATTTGTGTACTGTAATTGTGTGCTTTATTGGATGTTTTCAACTGATCCTGATTGACTTTTGATTGGCTGAAGTAAATATTCTTTGGGACACTTTTTGGGATGCCGACTCCCGACTGACTGACTGAAAAGTGTATAGGAGATACAAAAGATAAAATCGTACTTACTGACTGACTGACTGAAAAATGACTGAAAAATCGTTTTAAAAATAATTGCAAAAATATTAAGACCGTTATTTGGCTTGTTACAAAATCTTAATATAACCTGTGTAAAATTTTATGGTATTTTATCGTATTTAGCAGGGCATCTGTTCACTATAAAATTGCATAATGAGCAAGCTATTTGGCTTGTTACAAAATCTTATAATCTGTGTAAAATTTTATGGTATTTTATCGTATTTAGCAGGGTATCTGTCCACCATGAAAAAAAAAATACTCTATTAAACACGAGAAATTTTAAAATACTAATTCAATTTAAATAACTTCCTTTATAAATATCGTGCTACTCGTCAGATCAATGTGAACTGACCCAACTCAAAACCGACCGACGCTTTAAAGTAACTTAAAATATTTTTATCAAATTATTTGTTGCATGAAAACCATTCTAAAACTTTTCATCATAATGCAACCGTACAAATAAATAAAACTTTCTGGCGACATGTACTGTATTTTTGTCGTTTAAAATGTAGTTTTAACACAGCGAATCCCAACTTTTAATCCGGGTGTTAACTTTACTAACAAGTTTAGTTTAAAATCCCCAAAGCTCCGGAAATATATTTGTTTGTCACGGCACAACAGGAATTAGAATTTTAATTAGGCTAATTAAATAATGATGATTTGAATGAATTGCGTGATAATTAATATTAACGGAGGCGATATTGTCATGAATAAATACTGAGTAGTTTGACGGTTCAAATTAAAATATAACTGTGAAACTGTGAAACTCAGTTATGTATTTTAATTTAAACCACATCGCGTCGTCGATATTAATAAACTGTTTCATTTTTGATGCAATAGAGTATATTTAATAGTGTTTTATAAAATAGCTTTTTAAATAATAATTCATTTAAATTTAAAAAATTGCCGTACCTACTTTGAGTGATGGTAAATACTTTACATATTTTTATATTGTTTCAGATCAATCATGAGAAAGATAACGAAGTACGTAATCATCATGGCGTCGCTGATGACTGTCGAGCTCACGGTAACGGAGAGCAAGAACGACACGAAACTCCTGATCGACAGGCACCACTACCCTATGCCGCTCTTCATTAACGTGTGCGACATCGTCGACAGACGGTCCAAAGTCCACTGCTACTGCGACAGTAACAAAGTCAAAATGGCCACCCGAGCCGACTGCTGGATTTTCGGAGGCGGCCTCACGGAAGACGATCCGATCTGGCCGAGCTTCACCTCCCAATCCGAACTAGAGCACCTCATGTTCAACGTTCGAACCGACGACGCGCTATCCTTCATACCGGCCAAAGCGATCGTACGGTTGGACAAATTAAAACATCTGTCGATACACTTCGGCACAATAAAAAGGATTATTCCCTACGCGTTCACGAACTCGTCCACGATAAAACAAATCATCCTGAAATCGAATAAGATAACGAATTTGGAGAAACACGCGTTCTCGCAAATGATGATGCTATCGAATCTAAGCATCGAGGATAATCAAATATCGGAGCTGAGACGTGATGTTTTCTTCAATCTCCCGAACCTACACGTGCTTATACTATCTAATAATAACCTAAGTTTGCTCCACGAAGGTTGCTTCAAACATCTCAACAATCTGATCGAATTGAAACTCGATTACAATTACATAACTGTCGTGACAAAAGAGATGCTGGAAGGATTGGAGAATCTATCGAGATTGAATCTGAGAAATAACAAAATGGCGATGATCGGAAACTTAGCTTTCAGCGAATTGTGGGGTTTGAAGGAGTTGCTCTTGGACAACAATGCGATAGAGTACATATCGGATCGAGCGTTCGGTGGGCTCACGCAACTGAGAAAGTTAACGCTCTCCGGGAATAAGCTGACGAATTTTTATGAGGACATCCTCGAGGACACGAGAAGTCTGACCGTCCTGGATCTGAGAGACAATCTCCTAACGACGATATCGTACGAGACGATCCGCCCCGTCGCTGACAATGACAAGTCTCTCTCGTCGGTAGTGTACCTCGAAGGTAAGTGAAATATTACGAGCGTATATATAGAGGTAGTTCTCGCTCTACTTAGCAAGCTTGATAATAATTTAGATGCCTCAAGTTATGGCATCGAAGTTAGACAGACTGTTATGTACGGTAAGCAAATTTTCAAGTAATATGTATCGCTGGTAACGTCAGAGCAAAATCAATATTTCACTAAGATATTTGAGTTGAAAACTTTCAAGATAAAGATGGGGCATTTTGTTAAAGTGCTAATACGAAATATTACCATCAATATGTTTTTAACCGACTTAAAAAAGGAGGTTATCAATTCGACGCTTAGATGTATGTGATATTTCCAAAACTGTTCAGTTTTTATATATTATGTTAGTCTATTTCAGTGTCTAAACAAATGTGCCGAATTTCAAAAGTGTATGTATGTATGTATAATAAGTAATATGTTTTTATGTTTGTGTTCGCATATCTCCGGAACTGCGAGTCCGATTTAAGTAATTATTTTTTGTTCTACTAGGTTTTGTTCAACTTAGGGAACACTACAAGTTTCATCAAAATCGATTCAGCAGTTTTTGAGATAAGGCAATTTTAATTCTCAATTACGTACAATTTGAAGTCGGTTTTATCTTTTTAAAATACTATTATTTACAACAACAGGTAAATAAAATTAATTGATCAGGTGCTTTTCGTTTCTTTAAGATGATCCATGACCAAGAATCCGTGATCTAAGTTTTCCTGAAATTAGCTGTATTTGTGTTCTTCCAATTAATTAATATTATAGTCTCTGTGGATACAAAAGGTCAAACTCCTAACAAGAACTGAATGTTAAACTAACCATTAATATTTAATAACATAGTTTAACAGTTTATATTTGGGCTCACCTAACTTCAACAACTTTTGTCAGAACTTCAGAAACAATCAAACAAAAGTCGCAGAAAACATTGACAAGGGTCATTTTATATTTATAAAAGAACATACATCCAAAAAGAGAGTTTATGTGAAAGAAAATAAAAATAAAGCTCCCACGCCTACATCGTAACCTTTAAGCAGAATACAGAGATGATTTAAAGATTCAAAAGCATAATACTCACGTCAAACAAGAATAGCTTCACCATTTTCACAGGCAGAAAAATAAATATAAATGTTTTTCTAGATTTTATAAGGCTCGGTTCAGATTAGCTAAATATAATCGCACCTTTCGCCTTCGCTAACAATTATTGTTACTTTAACTTGTTTAGCTGCTTTTACACGCGTTTATAAACTAGAAGGAAATAGACCTATAATTTTGTAATCATCCTTTGGATTCCTTATTATTATTTTAATTGGGTTCTACGTAAAGTATTTTTTAATTTGGGGTTAAAGTAGTATATAAGACACAAAAAATACTTAATAATTATAAGCGAACTACCGCTAATTTTGTAACGAAAAGAAGGAAATGTGGTTTTAATAAAAAACTTGTAAATTGATTTCATCGACGATAAGGCTAGGCTTGGCATAAGCCGATTAAGTAACGCGGGTCCGCCAACTGCTTCTGAATTAATTTATCTGATAGTACCTAAAACTGAGATCACGTATTTCGAATAAAATTTTGTGACCTTTTTATCGCGTCGCGATTGTCTGGGCCCATCCTTAAACTCCGTAATTCGTTGTCACCTGTATTAAGTTTTAAAGTGAGCCTTCAAAAAAAAAACCCCTCAGCATTTAACTTAATACAGTGTTATCATCATATTACGCATAAGTAAAGGGATTTACAGAAAGCGGAATTTGATACCGCGACTCAATGTAAGACGCCTTAAAGTTGTTACTCAAGCACTTCTCAGAAAGTTTTCTTTGACATAACTAGAAGTGGGATTTAGTTATCTTAAAAGTATAAACAGTGTATGTCTTTCCATAGCGGTTCCGAAGACGGTAGCCGGTTTCATAGAAACCAAACCAGCTAGACCAGATAAATTTTGATTTTTTTAGAGTACAGCCTACGAATAATAAAAACCTAATGAGCATATTACAAGAACGCTTCTTTTTATAATCTTGTAGTCGATAGTTACACAATCATATTATAATCAACTTAACTTGAAAACCCTTGCTTTTAAACAAAAAAATGTTGTTGTTCTAATCGAAATATAGGTCCGTTTGTGACAAAATAATATTGGCTGGTTATATAATATGAATTATATTGTAAATTATTCGAAAAACGAAGTATACGACGCAGCGCGGCAGCATCAGCACTGCAATATTTTCATGTCATAAAACAGCCTTAGGAAATAACTACACCAATCCTACTTAATCGTCAAAATAACTGTAAAGATATAAGTATCCATAATTTCGTTAACCAAAAAGAAAATCTCACGAGAACTACATTTTGGCACAATCAAAGGAGACTTCGTTTTTTCCGTTCTCTTTTCGGTTCGGCTATTTTTGCGCTTGTCTAAACATTTTAAGGTAACATTTGAACAAAAATGTTATGTTAATTTTAACATTGTCTTGTTTTCGACATAACCACTAAATCCCTGTAGCTATTAAAATTAAAAATATTACTCAGAGGTACAGGAAAATATATCCAAGTTTTTAAAAGGAACTGAGTTTGACATGCCTTTATATAACTCAGTCGAAATTTAGCGCTCGCTTAGAATTCCGAAGACAAAACGTCTGACACAAAACCTACCAGCTTGCTCGAAAACTGTATTTTCCTCTGGAGATCCGAACAAATAGTATGTTCACGTTAGTAATATGTGCTTTGTCTATAATTATTATGCAATCTGAAATTATTCCAAAAACAAAATACCTAAATCTTCCCCGAGTAACAACGTGTTTAGGTAAAGACTATAGTTGAACGCCTCCGGGGTCCAGTGGTTAAGAGCATGGCTCTTGACTCGGAGGTCGTGGGTTCGATACCCGCGTTGGAAACATGTTATTCCCAAGTTTGGTTAGAACAATGCAGGCTGATCACCTGATTGTCTGACACGATGATTCATGCGTCGAATGGGCATGTAAAAAGTCGGTCCTGCGCCTAATCTCTCGCCAGTCGTGTCGGTCTTCCGTCCCACTGGGTTATGAGAGTAAAGGAATAGAGTGCTCTTGTGTACTGCGCGTACTTGGGCACTATAAAAATTGCTCCTGCGTACCTGGCCTGGTTTCAATGAAACCGCCCACCGTCACCGAAAAGGTGTGGGTGTGGTATTATTATAGTCTATAGTCAAAAACGTCAGTCGTGGCACAGACATTCATAGACATTTTGGGTGTATAAAGTTTCGTGTCTTGTTGCGCAATTGTTACTCTAGAATAGGTTCTGCTATTGTCATCCAATATACAGCTTCTCCGTAAACCGTAACCATACGTTGAGAGGAACAAGTTATCCTGTATACAAAATAATCTTTCAAAGTTGAATAGGTACGTCAAAAAGATTTTGCGTCATAAGTTCATAACCGACCTAAAATGCCCTTTTTCTACCCCACCGATATCACGGCACCGGAACTGTTTTATCCAGTCGATGTAACTTGGGCAGAATGCGTAATGTATTCGTATAAAGGTGACGCCACACAAGGCGTAACTACGCGGCAGCACTAGACGGCAGCAAAAAAGCGTGTCTCGTCTTGGCGGGGGCACTTATACCGTGCTCCAGATCCAAAAGGTCGTTACTATAAAACGTGACGCGTCGCTTTGCTGCAACATAATATAATGTCGCCTAATGTGTTCTAACGCGTCGTGGTATGATGCGTCGTCAGAACGGAAAAAACTCATCGGCTATAGGAAACGCAACGAATCCGCTGCGAACTGGTGTCGCCATTACGAAACTTAGAATCGATTGTTAACAAAATATACTTCAGTTCCTTCATGGTCATATGCGAGTGATAATAATATTATATTAAACACTGAAGTGTCGCCGCACCACAACGGGGCGATGTGGCCTCACTCTTAACAAAAACCACGACTAGGATTTTTGCAAACAAAGCTGTCGTATTGTTTACTGTTTGAACGCCTATAACGAGTGTTTTGATGCCGCTTTTAGGTTGGATCGGTTGGAAAAATGTTTCGATTTTTGTCTCCGATTTCATCACCGTCGGTCCAGGCGTTTCGAAGAAATAACACAGCGTGAGAACTTTATATAATACATTTAATAGTTTTGCTATAACCAAACTGACAAGAAGGCACATTTTAAACTTCTTTTACTTTTTATAATATTACGAGCTTTTGCCCGCGGCTTCGCTCGCGTCAAGAGGTATTATTCCAGTGTTTGGGCTGTGCGTTAATAGATCACTATATCAATCAGTCAGTCAGTCACCTTTGAGTTTTATATATTATATAATATATAATATAGATACCTATATAGATATATAGATATAGATAGATGAAGTTCGGTGCCTCGATACGCCATTTCTGCTTTAACTTTAATACAGTGCAAGTACAATATCGATGTACGAAAATCATTAATTTTGTTCAAGTAAACAAGAGGAACGTGATTAAAAAGATAAAAGAGATTTTTTGATCGCGAAAACCGAAGTGATTTCGGTAAAAGTGAAGTTTATTAAATTGTCGAATTAATTTATAATGGCCATTAAAAGCGCGTGGTTTTGAGCCCGGTGAGTTTGACCCCTGACCTGGAGGTGGGTTCGACCCCTTGACTGCGGGGGTGGGTTTGACCCCCTGACCCCGTGGGTTGACCCCAACACATACTCCAGCACGTAATGAGACGCGTATATTAAGAGCAATGAACAACGACCCTTCATTACAGTAGATAACGAGCACTGAAATAAGTCAAGTGCTTTATGCTTCACTTTGTGGCCATGTTTATATATAAAGGGAACATGCAGGAATTATAGGTGCAGCGTTGTGGGACGTCCCGATTTTGACAGGACATTTTTAAATCTATATATTACTACGTGAGCCAAAAACTTTGTGTCCCTTTTGACGAAAAATGGGGAAACGTAGGTGAATGATATTTTGCACAGTTATAGTTTATATGGTGAAGGAGTGCATCGAGCTAATATTATTTAGAAATTATGCTTTTATCATATTACATTTTTTTAACAAATAAAACATTACACACACTACAACACACACACTAGAAAGAATGACACATTTTTGAGTGACAAGCCTATACATACGAATTATACTCTTTTATTTATGGTTGAAGTCTGTTGACAACAAGGTGACAAATTGAAAATGGATTATAGTTTTTTTTATTGAATCTTAGATACTATTAGACAATGCTTACACGACCAGTCTGATCAGCTGAGTTCCAGAGACAAGAGTTGAAAAAAATAATATGATAAAGTCAATATTTTTTTACAAAATATAGGTAGTAGTCCTAATGTCGTTGAAAGTGAGGTCGAATTTCGACCATTGGGCGATCTCTAGTTAAAATTAAATGTCCCGCGCGGGACAGGCTCAGTCCAGCTTTTCGGGGACGACACAAACGTACATGCAGCGTACTAAAAAGAATGAAGATAACATAGCTGGGTACCGTTAATCAAATAGTTAACTTCGTTAATCGTTAATCCGTTAAAAAAATAGTTAGCTTCGTTAAACTTTAAAGCGTTGCATTTTGGACGAATTAACGCAAGTTAACGTTACTCGTTAATATGTGTAATATGGCCTTGTTATAACATATATATCATTGCGTTAGTGTACATACAAAACCTGTTGGTTTAGGTTCTGGAAGTTAACAGGTTAGGAACAAAACAAAATACTTCTATTATTATTGTATTCTACCTAACTAAATTACACTGCACTCTTCTTTATCAACATGCAAATGATCACTGACAGTAATTTATGATAACAATAAACAAATCACTTTTCACTCCATTTTTCGCGCCGCACCGCGGTGCCGACCGTGCGGTAAATAGTAGGCATTGGATTAACGATTAACGGACTTCTGCATATTAACGGAAGTTAACGAATCCGTTAAAATTTTAAAAAGTTAATGTTAATTAATGATTAACGGATTAACGAGTTAATGCCCAGCTATGGAAGATAAGAATCAAAAAGTTCCAAAGTCCCGACTTGCCACAAAAACATCTGGCAACGCTGTATAGGTGGCACATGTCAAGTAAATATTTGTGACGCCAGTATAGGCAGCACTTTAGACAGACTAGCTGAAACTAGTCGTAGGCGGCATATCATATAGTCAATATTGAAATGTTACAATATGAGCTTTGCATTTTTAGAGGACGCAAATTTATTTTTGGGACATGTGGGGTCAATAGAAGCTTAACCCCAAGTTTGTGGGGTCGCCACCCTTGTCTCACAAAAAATGACTGACAACAGTATTTTTGCGATTTCTTGGAAACTCGCGTATTAATATACAGGGTGTAACAAAAATAAGTGATAATACTTTAGGATGTGTACGTGTTCCTTGTAGAGAGTTCACTGTGAAAGTAGCAGCCCTGAACGACCAACTTTTTTTTTCACTTTTGTATGGGGAAAATCGTGACGCTCGGGCCCTTGCCCATACAAAAGTGAAAAAAAAAATTCGTCTTTCAGCGCTGCTACTTTCACAGTGAACTCTCTACAAGGAACACGTACACACCCTAAAGTATTATCACTTATTTTTGTTACACACTGTATAGGTACTTCGTAACGCGAGCGAAGCCGCGGGCAAAAGCTAGTGTTTCATATTTTGCGGAATAATAATAGTTATTCGCTGCGTATATTTAATTAGTAAAAGGGTGTTTTTGAAGCTAAACTTGATAATTTTTCAAAGTTCCTGGGTCATGGATGTGTATTAAATGTGTGTATCATATAATAAAAATCTTAAATATATGTATAGTATAAAAGTATTAAATATATTTCCGTTGTCTGGTACCTGTAACACAAGTCCTTCAGGTACTTACCACAGGGCCAGACTGACGTGGTGTGAAGCGTCCATAGATATTATTATTATTATTATTATTATAATAAGCGCAAGTGGAGAGAGTGGATCGCAGTTCCGTAATAATTAATATCTAATTTCCCTGAACAAACTATATTATGTAGTAATAGGTTTTGGCCCCGTTTTGCATTAGATAATTGAGATTAAGGGTCAATTCAGACCGCAACTCGACGAGGCGAGGCGAGGCGCGGCGCGGCATTTTATATGGATTTGACAGATTTAAATTGCGTGAGACAGAGTAGTACCCTGTGGATCCAATACACTGTAACTGCCAAAACCTGATTTTGAGAAAAAGAAGCCAATGTTTTTTTTTTAAGTTTTTGAATGATTACCTAAATCGTTGGTTAGTAAATATTAAGTGTTTGATATCAATTTAAAGGTATTTAAATCAGCTATCGAGCCAAGTATGTTTTATATATGCATTTACATCAAATATATTGATTTATCATAGAAAACTTGTTTTGTCGTAATAAGCATAAGAATGCGAACGTAAAAAATTATAAAGCAAAACACTGTATCTCATAGTTACATGGTATTGACTTGGTAAGAGATTCATTATAGCAGACAGGTAATTATAAAAAGTATTATAAGTGATGGGTATAAAACTAAAAACAAACAAGTATTTATTTTTAATCGTATAATATTTTCATATTATAACTATAAAACAAATTAAGTAATTCAACTTAACAAAAATAACAAACTTGTTATAAATGAAATTATACTTTTACAGTAATTATTTAAATTATCTAAACAATGTCATATAACTCTTATCAGTAATAATCAGTCTTACGGGTTTTCAAAAGAATTAGAAAATACTAAAAAATCTCAAAACAAAACAAAGTAAGTTTCAGAAAACAAAAAACTCAACTTAGATTAATAGGAACTTTGAAAACAAAAAACTCAACTTAGCTTAATAGGAACTTTGAAAACAAAATTTAAGGCTTAAACGTAATATAGACTATATAATCGTAATAAATGATGACTCTGTGAACACGACATTAAGTATTTGGTTCATCGTTGTAATCGTCGAGGTCAGGCTCAGACGAAACAACGAGATTTTTATAGAATATTGACCTTGTCGGAGGCATAGATTTACAAAGCTCTAGTAATTCTTTTTTCTTAATGTCACTAACACCCCTGGCTTCACTTTCTCTTGCTAATGATTCAAATAGATCGGCCTTGCCAATTGAAATTTCATTAGATATTTTTTGCGCTTCTTTTCTTTTCAGAAAATGTATTTCTTTAAAATCTCCATCATAATCATTCTTAGCAAAAATAGAAAGATGACCCCTTCTAAATTCTATGACTTTCAGGTTATGAATATTATACCCTTTTGGATATGACAGCTTCGAGTCATTTGAAAACATTATCATGTCTTTGTGAGTTAGTATAGCTACTTCCATATTTTTTCGCGAAGTCTTTATGTTGTGTACAAAGTCGTCAAAATCATAAATTTCTCCAGTCATTTTAAATTTTTTGGTAATAGCCGCATGCACAGTGTCAGCTGCCATAAATGTGTGACCACTTTCAAAATATTCTAATGTCACTGTTTCAATATCTGTTGTTTTATCGTTTATTAACCGTACCAAGGCTGATATTAGAACCTTATTCTTGTTTTGAGCGTTACAGTTATCAAGGAAAAAGTAAACATGTTTTTGATCACGACAATAATTTTTCAGAAAAAATATATAAGTCGTAGCCACATTATATGCTCTTCTGCCACTTTCACCCTCATGCCAAAGAATACATCCGGCAGTCTTATTTTTTCCTGGCGGAACGAAAGATTCGTTAAAAAGTACGAGTTGGCGAGAGAAATAAAACTCTTTTGTTGTCAATAGGGGCATTTGAATAGCTTTCTGCATATCAACTGTATAAACTGAGTCCTTACTTCCACTGTTTTCACACTTTTCCTCCACCAGTTTGTAATCTCTTCGCGAATTCCTTTTGTTTTTTAAATGCTGACCCAAATCAATACATTCCACACAATTACAAGGAAGTGGCATTGACTTATGCGCCGTTTTATGATTTTTACATTTGGTGCATATGTCATGTACTGGCTCTGCAGTAGAAATGTTCATTTCTTTAATCACCTTATGGAAATGGGTCCAACTGCACGTTTTCATAGAATTTTCCTGACAGTAAGTTTTAAAATCATTATAAATCGAGGAAAAAGTAATTCCTATTGGAAGATAACGGCGATTAGGGGCATGTTGAATGTTATAATGTGAATGAATGGGTTTATATTTTAGGATGAATTTTTTTATCTCCTGTTGGTAATCACTAGAAAATGCAGTCGAAGGTGGATGATGCCCTCGAGGATCTGGTGCTGCCCCTACTTTTGGATGTACATTTCTTGTCATATAATTAGCTTTTAAGACTGCTTGAACAACTTCGTCATTTGAATAGCCTAACGTACTTAAGAAAAAGCGCTTACATACTTTTCTTTCATCAAGCATCCAGATTAATGTGTTATGCCTTCTAGAATTTGAACCAGCAGTTTTGATCGCAGTTGTTGTTTTTTCCACCTGTCTAGATATAAAATCACGACGCCTTTGCCGATTCATGTTCCAAAACTGTTTATATATTTCTTCTCTCTTCAAATCATTTATGTGTTCACTACATGACTTCTTACAGTTACTGCAAGATGGTCTCATGGGATGCTTCTGTTTCTGATTTTCTAGAATATCTTTCGGATTTCGCAGTCTTTTTAATTTTCTAGGTTGTAAAATTTCTACCTGTTCCTGATTTTCTATATCAACTGGCTCTTCATTACTTGTCATTTTACGTTTCATTGATAGTGAAGAGTTATATTCGGTTATTGGTGTGATCTCGTCATAATTAATGTTATCCATTACATTTGGTTTCCTTTTTTTAGTTTCAGTAGTGGGGATGAATGTAACTTCGTTACAATGTGGTTGTTGCTCTATAACAGCCTTCGTTGTTACTGTGACAAAATCATTATTTACTGGTAATTCAATATCGTCGTTTAGGTCAATCGGAATATGTTCTGTAATTTTAAAGCTATGCGTAATCGATGATGACCCAACGACATCGACAGTTTTTAATTCTGTGTAGTTTCTATGTTCTGTATCTTCAAAAAAACTCGGAAAGTACTCAGGGTTACTTACGGGTAGTACAGGTTTGATATGGTCATAAGGTATGCAAGTAGGCCGGTTCGTGTTTGTTTCCAGATCACGGTTTATATTAGACACCATTGTAGCGCAATTAGAGTTATTATAATGTTGTACACTGTTTTGAGATAACTTAATCAACAACTTGTTACGATTACTACTCATATTGAGAACTAATAATCACATAACCTCACTTATAACTTCAAGAACAAAAAACTGCAAGCGCATTACACGGCTTTCAATTTGTAAATAAACAAATATTACGCACCACAGTCAAAACCCACTCGATAAACCAATAATGATTAAGCTTGACTCCCGCCACTGCTCTGATTGGCGCGTTCGAGTCACGCGAGGCTCTTGCTAACCGTTATGACAAAACACTGTATCTTGGGACGCGTCGAAATTATTTCAGCAATACACTGCATCTTTGAATACCTTGTTTTGCCGTTTTAGACCTTAAGTTTTGAGTAAATACAGTGTAATTCATATAATAATATCTCAGTACTTTTCATACTGACTAGAAAAACTGTGATATTAGTAAGTTAAAACAGGCTGAAAGAAGTCCAATAAACGTTGTTAATTCAATACACTGTATCTTAAGATACAGTGTATTGGATTCACAGGGTACAGTAGACAGAATGATAGAGTATACCGACTTAGAACTGATGTTGAAATTTTTAAATTTGACGTATTATGACGAAAATCGTCGCTAGGGTTGTTAACTTGTTACCTACGAATTTAAAACTATGACATATTCGATGGACGTGTTCCTCTTTGGTCGTATTGTTTTTGGCATATGCGATTAAAATTGTCAGAATCCAATTTTGAAATCTTTATTTTAAATATTTAAAAATAAATTATATCAGCCAGCGCGAGGCACATTCCGTTCATAATCCTAGTGAAACCCGACGAATTTGACAGATATTGAAACCTGTCCGTCTCTTTGCAGTCGAACTACTGGTCGTTATGTCTATTGTGCGTGAGACGTCTTGCGAATCTGTCAAATCCATATAAATTTATAAATGCATCTACGTGTCGCGTTACGGTCTGAATCACCCCTAAGAAAGTAATACGACACAGTAGTATCAAATTATACTACAAAGCATATAATGGTCAATTTAAATTATTTCCCGTGGGACCTGTTGAGCACGCCAATGATATAATATTTTATACTACTAAGTCATATGCCCATTTATTTTCTTTCGAACAAAGTATCTAGTATATCCTCTTCTCGCCTGAACCGCTGAACCGATTTTGCTGAAATTTTCCATGGAGATAATTTTAAGTACCGGAAAAGGATAGGAAATGCTTTTTATCCCGGAAAACTGTATGGTTATTAAATTAATTAAGGTAATTTTGGTGCAAGAGTGCTGTGTCGGTCATCTATTTTACCATTCAAATTATCATCCATAACTATTTACTAAAACAAAGTTCTAATAATATATTTTTATCACATATACATTACAAGACATCGATAAAGCTTCAATTTCAAATAACTATTCATTCCAACTAACCAGCTCCAACGGCAGAAAAAAATGGAGTGTAATATTCTAAATTCCGATAACTCACAGCCGGGACAAATCGGGTAAAAACCCCAATTCCGGATAAGGAGACTAATGGTAACGTATGACGTATCAGGCGTGCGATGGGACGTGGAAAAATTCCGTGGAATAACGGCAGCACGTGCGCCCGCTCCCGACTATCCATTCCGTGTTGGCAACTTCGCGAGATAATTTCGAAACGTTTTCGGAATGTAAATTGACCGGTATACCATATATCCCCTTTATGGCCCAATGTAACCTACGGAGCTTAGCGTAAGACAAATCGTCTGGTGTAATGTGGATTAAGCTGAGCACTTTAAATGGGAGCTTTTTAGAGAGATAATTTACTGAGTAATTAGAAATAAGAAGTAGGAGTATCTTCAAGTATGGTAAAAATAACAAAGGTCAAGTCATAACTTGTATCAGTTATGACTAGAGACAATACATTCTATTTTTATGCACAAAACCTTATTATATTAAAGGAAATATTCGAGCCTTCGCCACTGGCATCATTACCATTAATCTGGAATAATTTTATCTCCAGATTTTCATATTCATGGCGTCCTTACATTATGCCAAGTCGACCGGGAAATCTTAGGATGAGAATTTTTAGCAAAACTTAACTAACATTTGCATTAAAACACTTAAGTCAAACGATACCCTCAGGCGTAATGACCGTCTGAATATGGAGGAAGTGCATTTACGACCCATAAAACGGAGCACAAAAATTTAATTACCTGCATTTGTAATATATGCAAAGCGAAGTAAATTAGAATGTCTATTAAAATTCTCAAAAGGCATTAGCTCAGTCGGGACCGTAATTGAAATAGTTATAATGTTAATGATACAAAGCATTCTAAATGGGAGCGTCGCTGCAATTAGAAATTTTGGCTCAGCTCGCAAGTAATCTGTTATTTTGTTCCAGGTAACCCACTCAGCTGTAATTGCCGCTTGTCCTGGATTTATGTGCTACGAAACGAGACCCAAGACAATACGATGAAAAAAGCGCTCGAAAAAGTCTCGTGTGTCGCCGAAGCTACTAACGAGAGACACACCAGCGAACTCAAAGAGGACGAGGAAGATAACCACAACGTTCTCTCCGACGATACATACGAATATTACGATAAAACCGACGACTACAATACAGATAAGGAGAAACCCAAAGTAAATAAATCTATAAAACTAACAGACATTCCGCTAGAGTCGCTCCCTTGTCCGAAAGAAATAATGCAATCGATAGAGGAAACCTACGGCCACCCAGTTCAAAATGAAATAAGATTAAAAGCGTTCTCCAAAGTTCGCCGACTCTCCCCAATGGGAGTGTTGCTTCTGATCATGTTGGCTGTACTATAAAATGTTTTAATCCTTTTAATACAAACATGTTTGTGATATTAGACGTTAAATTTGCATATTATCTAGTCGATATTAACGTTATTTGTAAATGTTAGCGGATCGAACTTAAGTCTTCACATAGTTTTAGAAAAATGTAAGAAGTCATCGAAATTATTTTGTAAATATAGTAAAAAATATAGTTCAACTTGTACCTATTTTAAAAACTGTAAACAGTTAATATTTTGTTTGATGAAATCGGCCTACTATTATGAGATAATAGATAAATAAATAGAACCATGTCACTAATCTTTTACTACATACGATATAGTTATTAGAATTATAAAAATAATAAGCAATTCATTTGAGCAATCAGCAAAAAATTTCAAGATAAATGAATAAAATAGTATTTAAAAACAAATTTCATTTTTATGAACATACCGTACATTATTACTTTATTTTTAATGTAGCTAGTTCAAGATAATTATTAGATAATAAATTATAATAAATAATAATACAGTATTTGATTTCTTGTCGTGGAATTTTTCGCTGATTTTGATAATCATACTTCATAGTTTCAAAGCTTACCAGTCTTTTAAAGACTTACTTAAAATGTGTCATTTATACAATTAGTTAAATTAATGTAAGTACCTAGTTTTTGAAAACGGATTAAATATATTATAACAATTTTTAATAAACCAAAAATGTTCAGTAACTTCTACTGTTTGTAAATAATATTATGATGGTAATATTTTATACATTTTGTTTAAGTACCTAGGTACTTCTTTATTAATTTTGATTAGTATCATATTATTGTTAAAATTGGTAGTTTAATTAAAATTTTAAAACATTATTTTCTAATGCTTGATGTGTATTTTAAAAGTGTAAATATTTGTGAAAGGATTGAATTATGGATGTTACCTTTTTATGAATAAAGAGTTCTTGATTTGAAATTGAAATTTTTTCATTTGAATAGCTTCAAAGATTTTTCCGGAATTATTACTTTTGTAAAGTATTCAATCGGCTTTTACATGGCTTTCTTTAATCGAAATATATGATTTGTATGCATAATCATTTACGAAATGAAATTTCCAGGTATAGAATCATGCGTAAATACCTAATTAATAATTATCAGTAAATACTGTATTTCGAACTAAGTAATTAATTAAATTTTCATCTTTTAACCACTAAAATAGACAAAATACGCCTACCTACTCCCTTAACTTGTATCCAACACAGCTTATCTTTTAAAATTTTACGTATAAAAATATGTAAAAGACCTCAAGTCGGGATAAAACAATAAAAAGTGTAGCGCTAGTTATTGTAAGGCAAGTTTCGAGCCCATATAACTTGAATACAGGCTAAATAATAAATGAAATGGGAAAAGTTTTCGTGAAGCCAGACTTTAGCGAAAATATAAACTCGCCGTGGTAATATTTTTAATAAAATAAACTTGGATTTTGCGCCACAACCCACAGTCGTCAGGAAGGCGTGAACTATGGAACTTCAGTTCGCTAATTTAATAGTAAAAGTAGTGACCTTCTTTAAAACGAATTTAAATTATCGCAAGTTATTTTTTCATTTTTAAGAGGTAATAATAATTGATATTGTTAGTCCTTTAATCATTGCAGTCATTACAAGAAATGACTTGTTACAAATCCTACTTAGATTACTGCAATTTATTATAATACATTTCGTAAAATGATTGTGAACAAAATATTTAGATGTAAAGTGTAACAAAAACGTTTCACGCAACCCGGCTTCAAAAAGTCTTTAATAATACATGAAACTTGATACACAAACAAAAACTTTAAACTGAAAATAGAAGCGTCGCCGAAAATATTTTTGCATTCACGTAACTCGACGTCAGATGCAATAGAGTTCTTTTATCTTTTATGAGGTAAGTCGGTATTCCAAGCTTGAACATTTCGATTTGCTAATAATATTTTTCTCTGTGGGGAAAGGGAAATAGGGAAAATGAGGGGATGCTTACAAGGACCCTTGAGTTGTAACAGACGTGTAAGCTATAGATTTTAGATTTAAGTTTTGCTATTTTTAGAGGTACTTATTTTATATTTAGCTTTCAATAATCCAAAGGAGGCGTTTGCGAGACAAGTGGATACCGTATTTGTAAGTATAAATACCAAAACAATAAGGGTCACTTGACACCGATACGTAACGATACGCGACAAACGACGTATTATGTCAAGCGGCGACACAGATTGACATTTCCATTTTTAGGGTTCCGTACCCAAAGGGTAAAAATAGGACCCTATTACTAAGACTTCGTTGTCTGTTCGTCTGTCTGTCACCAGGCTATATCTCAACAACCGGTATAGCTGGACTTCTAAAATTATGTAGGTCTGTTGCCGCTACAACAACAAATACTAAAAACAAAATTAAATTAATACTTAAGGAGGGCTCCCATACAACAAACGTGATTATTTTGGCTCGATATCAATAATGGCAACAGATAGGCACTTGAAATTTTCAGAAAAGTCTTAATTATATGTGTACATTAATAATTAATAAGAATATTTAAATAAAATAAAAATTTAAGGGGTCTCCCATAACGTTAGGTACACCTTAACTGTTTACGAATTAAAAAACTCGATACCCAATAAGAACACTTTTCGGAGCAGCTCATAGTAGTTACTGCCAATTTATAAAAAGTTGCCAATAAAAATAATTATATGACATTCAAGCACGCATAATATGCTAACGACGCCAAATATAATAATGTGTAATATTATGAATACAATAGTTGCGCATAATATACGCACGCATATTACACACACGCTGGATGCTATAAATGTGACTAATATTATAAATGTGAAAGCGTTGTGTCTGTCTGTCTGTTACCTCTTCACGCGCTAACAACTCGGTCCCGGGATGTCATGTCCTATCCCGGGACCGAGTATACTATAATAGTAGTATCCCATGGGATACTTTTCATCCCGGAAAAATTTACGATTTCCGCACGATATATTTTTTTAAATGAAATATAAAAACGAGCAAACGGGTCACCTGATGGAAAGCCCATGGACACTCGCAGCATCAGCTGCAGGTGCGTTGCCGGCCTTTTAAGAGGGAATAGGGTAATAGGGGAGGGTAGGGATGGGAAGGGGAGGGAATAGGGGAGGGTAGGGAAGGGAATTGGGCCTGCGGTAAACTCATTCACTCGGCGAAACACAGAGCAAGCGCTGTTTCATGCCGGTTTTTTGTGAGAACGTGGTATTTCTCCGGTCGAGCCGGCCCATTCGTGCTAAAGCATGGCTCTCCCACGTATTTAATTTAGGCGCAACTGGACACACGTATTCACGACACACAACATAATAGAAAGACCTCAATATATTTTGCGAGCTTAGTTCACGTTTTAACGAAACAATAACAGTACATCAAAGTAAGAATATGATGACGGAGCAGTAAAAGATATTAATAGGATCCTGTGAAAGCGTTATATGGTGCGAACTTTTTTGGGTATGCATACTTTTTTTAATTGTACGCATTGAAATGGCTTTCAATATTATGAGCCAATTGTGATGAAAAGTTGGACATAAGGTAAAAGGAAAAATATTATGTTCGTCTATATAAACGTAGAATATAATAATATCATCTTTTCTTCTTTTTTGTGTAGTTACAAGGAATAAAGGCTACCTACCACGGTGGTAAAATGGACGATTCCACGGTATTTTGTGCGCACAAATCATGGCATGGCACAGAATAAAAGTTATATCAAAAGTTTGTATATGCTAGCAATCATCCAAAAAGCTTTCAATAAATCAAAACTGAAAATACAAAAAATATTCGTACACATTTATGTTTAAAAAATATAAAAATCCAGAGAGGCTGTAAAGGTTAAGGGCCCTCAAACTGAGCTCTGTAGTTTTAAACAAACTGCATGTGAAAAGCGAAATCAAATAAAGAAGTACTTGAGTATTGTTTGACGAGCTATATTTGCCGGCCAAACACTACAGAACACTGCGTTTGTACAGTCATCTCCTGAACTATACCCGTATTAATGCTGGTGAATATTGTATAAGGTAATATGAAAATCTTGTAGTTAGGGAGCCCACTTAAAACATTTTAAGCTACTTAAACTGCTATTAATGTAATGCGACCATGGTATCCATAGTCATGTTATAAATGCGCCAGCTATATGTCTGCCTGTTTGTTACCTCTTCACGCCCAAACCCCTGGACCGATTTTTCTTAAATTTTAACAACAAATCCTTATCATAAAGGATAACTTCGGTAATGTTGAACGATGCTGATTGATTTACTTTGGGCTTACTTAAAAATCAAGATTGTTGTATGGGAGCCCCACTTGAATATTTAATTTATTTTGTTTTTAGGATTTGTTGTTATAGCGGCAACAGATATACACAATTTATGAAAATTTAAACTCTCTAGCTAATACGGTTCTTAAGTTACAGCCTGGAGACAAACGACGGACAGACAGACAGACGATTTACTTTGGGCTTACGCAAGTCAATTATTTCAAAAAGCAGCTCTTAATACTGAAGTTGTTCACAAGATCCATACTACCCATAAGGGATAATTATTCATATTGCAACGTTGTAGCGTAGCTACTTATAAATTATTAATATCTCCCTCTCTTTTTTTCAATTTGTCAGCTGTTCTTGTAATCAAGAAGCTAAATCAATACTTAGTGCGCCATCTCTTGATATAGTGCGGAACTAAAACGACACTTGTTTACTTAAATACCTTTTTTTTTTTTAAATAACTTTATTTCAATTAATTCTACTTACCTACTTAAATGAACTAAGTAGCTTTATGTAGTTTTCTTTTAATTTAGTTTGAGAAATATTAATTTGAAGTACCTTTTTACTTAACGAGCCCTCCGGATATATTCCTTAGCCCTGTCAACGTGACAGGAAAAAAAATAAAGTCCGACGGCAGTATAAAAAGCCGCGGATATCCTCGCTCGTCCTTTTTTTTTTACTCCATCAAAATGTAGGAGTCTTTGATCCCCGTTATAGGTGAGTGAGTGTTTTGTGTGTGTCCGTGGAATTTTCCAAGGTATTTGTCTTTTAGTTCCTTTATTCTTGTAATCCAGCTTTATTCTGTATTTCGTTTTAATTGTTGGCGAAAAGCATATTGTATTTTGTCTAAATTGTAAAATCTTTTCTTGTGACCGACCACGTGTTCGTCAACTTTCTTTGTTTCAACTTTTTTGTAATCAGTTCAACTCTTAAACCTTGTAAAAGTAGATTTTATTTGTAATGTTTACTGTATTAAGGCAGGGATTAATCTCAATCCAAAACTATAACTTTGTAAACAACCAAAGACCAAGCATATGCATCGTAATAAGATTCATTTTAGCTTAGCATAAAACTGAAGTCACTCAAACGGATTTTCTCTATTTTTCATGTTTTTTTTTAATATCTTTGGAAATAAACATTAAGAAACAAAATTGTTCGGTTAAAGAATTTTTAATATAGATTTACTAACAATTTATTCAAATAAAATGTATAATTATCCTAGTTAATACTTATATTTCGATGAAATAGATTTTTATCGGAGGTGAGTTTGTAAATTAATTACAGCCAAAGCATTAAGTTTTATTAAAATGTTTATGGTTTAAGGTATTTTAAATATTGTGCTTTATACCTCATATTTTTTAAAACTTCGTTATTATATTGGAACTAGGTAAACCGGAAGTCGCGGAATAACAAATTGAGGTTTATCCTCGCCTTACGCTCTTTACCGTGGTCATACTATTTTATGTTTTATTTGTCATAACAAAATTGGCCATGACCTAGTTATGGCTGTCATTGTCAAAAGTTCCATAACCTTTTGTTGTTGTAGCTTTTTCTAAATTTTACTGTTTCTTTTGATAGTTTTTTTGTGAAATTAATGTTTGTGATGGACTCCGCAACCACGTGCTCGAAGTCTTCGGGTGGAGAACACGTGCTTGCGGGGGTCATCAACAGCGTGAACACCTATCCTAAGCCTCTTGTACGGAACATTCCAGGGGTGCTCGGTCCCGGACAACTCTACTCTGCCCTGCTCGGTCCCGGACAACTCTACTCCCGGACAACTCTACTCTGCCCTGCTCTGTCCCGGACAACTCTACTCTGCCCTGCTCTTTCCCGGACAACTTTGCCCTGCTCGGTCCCGGACAACGGACCACTACTATCTTGCAGCAGAGTTTGGTCGCCTGGAGCCGACCACGTGCTGCTCATGCCGTCTGATTGACGCACCTACCGCACATTGAACTAGCTGCCACCGACGGGGTCCCAAACACCTCGGCACCAACAGCTGGCCGTCGACCCTACGCCTGTCCGGTAGATCGCGGAGACTTGAGGAGCTGGAGTCCCCCACGTCGCTGTCTGATCCCAAGATAAGTGTAGTGTCCCTACCCGTGAATTCAAAGAACCCCGGAATAGACTGAGGCTAGGCTTCGTACCCACCTTACCCGCTCTCCCTCTGACTAGGTTTCACTTCTTTTTTTCTATTTAAATAAATTTGTTAAATTGTTAAATCCTCTTTTTATTACTCTCTCTTATCTTTTTATTGTCCCTGCTCTGGGCCAGGTGACAATTGGCGCCCACTCGGTTTTCTTTTTTTCCCAAAACTAGCCTCAGTCGTTTCTCGGTCTCTCCGTGGTTGCGGGTTCAGTTTGTGTGTGTGTTGTGCCGTCCTCGTGCTGTACTGACTGTTCGAGTAAGTATTTTTTATCTTTTCTTGCTTTATTTAATTATTTTTCTATTTTTACTTCCCTGTATCGGCCCGGGGTAAGAATTGGCCGCATCCTGCTGGTATCCAGGTTGTGTAAGAGGCAGAAACTGATACCTCTCTCTGCACACAATATTATATTTATTTATTGTATTCTTTTTATATTTTTCTTTTATATATACCTTTATGCTAAAAAGGTGTATAGGTACTTTTCCAAAAAATTTACCTGAACTTCTTACAGGTTAATTTTTCTCTTTTGTATTGGGGAATATACCTCTAACTTTTTTGGCGCTGTGCCTTACTAATTACTTTTAAATACTATATATATTATCACACTACACTTCACAGATACACACCCCTACACACCCCCACTCACATACACATACATTCTCTTGCGCACACAGCAGTGTTACCTTCTGTAACACTTATGTGTTTTGGCTTTTACCTTTTTTCGGCTTTAATTTAACCTTAACTTAGGAATTCTAAGTTAAGATAACATATCTAACCTCTAAATTCTAAATTCTCTTTGCCTTTGTTTATTACTAAATACTTTGCCAATTAACTTTTAACTTTTAAAACTTTTAATTTTTTTTTGTGGCTATAACTTTTAATTTAAATACTATATTTTACTTAAACAGTCAGTCAGTCAGTAACTTGTCTTGTCCTTTATTGTCTTTGTGTAAAGTATTAGGTTATACAATACTTTATACTTACTTAATTTGTTTTAATTTTGTTTTACAAAATTAGTTTGTTGTTTTTTTTTGGAAATCTACGGACACAATATCTCACTCACATTAGGGTTCTCTTTTTATTGCTTAAATTTGACTTTGGTAAATTAACTTAAATTTCGAGGCAATGCGATGCATTTTTAAATGACCAATTCAAAACTGAACTCTACTTACTACAGATGAAGATACACAATGAAAGACTTCTAGCTCACGATTTCAGACTGCACTGGCTCATTTAATAAATAATAATCGACCAAGTGCGAGTCGGACTCGCGCACGAAGGGTTCCGTACTACAGTAGAGGAAAAATAGACTAAAAGTTGTTTTTTTTTATGTGACCCTCAATTATTTCATTCATTTAAATTTTATTATAAATAAAAGTACAAATAAACTGAGTGTATCTTGAATATTTCAAGTGCCTACGTATTGCCGTTATTGATATTGAAAAAAATAAATCAAGAGTGTTGAATTATTTAACCTTAAATATTTAATTTATTTTGTTTTGAGTATTTGTTGTTATAGCAGCAACACAATTTGTGAAAATATCAGAAGTCTAGCTATGCGGTTCATGAGTTACAGCCTGGAGATAGACCGACAGACAGACAGACAGATGAACAGACATCGAAGTCTTAGTAATAGGGTCCCGTTTTAACCCTTTGGGTACGGAACCCTAAAAACGTGTTAAAAAGCATCGCAACACTTCGTGCCATTGTCAGTTGACCCTAACACCGTCTTCAATAGAGCCATAACAATGCAATAATAAACAATAATCTGGGCTAACACCACAACAAATTAATAGTGACTGTCGTGTTTTGGACTGTCTCCAAGTTGGCTCGCCCGGGCGATTTGCAATGGATATCGGGGTTTTTATCAAGTAATATCAGGATTAGAGCAGTTTTATGCTGAGCTTAAACCAAGTTTACACTTTTAGGGCATTCGTATATTCGTAATTGGGGTGATAATGCTTTGGCGGAGTTTTTTTTTTTTTTTTGTTGTGAAGATAAAGAAAAGAGAGAAGATAAAGGAAGAGCAATGGAAAATACATTTTGTTGGAGTGGGAATTAGTAGGAAAAATAGATTCATGAGTAATTAGGAACTTTTTATAACTAAATCCATAAAAATAGGATCAGTAGATTTTGCAACACGGTAGATTAAACAAACAACAACCAAATAACATAGGTCCGCGTACGTCATAATAATTTGAACCAAAATTTGTTGAACCAAAAGTTGCACCAAAATTAGTTTCTCGCGCGAGAACTGTACCTTTTTCCGGGACAAAAAATATTCTATGTTCTCTCCCGGGGCTCAAAGTATCTCCGTACCAAATTTCAGCAAAATCGGTTCAGTGGTTTGGGCGTAAAGAGGTAACACAAAGACGGATAGGTAGACAAACTTTTGCATTTATTGTATTATTTGTATAGGGATTTATTTCAGTATAGCTATAACTTTTTAGATTGTAATTAAAGGTCAATATTTTTTCAACAATAGCCCGTTACAGTCAGGTTTCTTGTTTTGCAAAGACGTGTTCTACTTTTTGTCCTATCAAAGTACACAGATTCAAAAATTTTCTTTCATACGAATTTTGGTAAAAAATCTAGAATCAGTATTAAATAGGAAAGTTTTTCGCCCGTTGTAATATGAGTTTCAGTGACTTTTGGCTTTGTTTCAGCTTGAGAGCTTATAGCGAGTTGAAGCAAAACTTTTTCGTAGCATATTCATGACAGGGCACAAAAACTTGTATTTGGTGAATCTGAGTATTTTTCACGTTACGTAAGTTTAAAAAGTTGTATATCTATAAGTTTTATTTGAATAAATAAAAAAATAATATATATATATATATATATATATATATATATATATATATATATATATATATATATATATATATATATACAGGGTGTAACAAAAATAAGTGATAATACTTTAGGGTGTGTACGTGTTCCTTGTAGAGAGTTCACTGTGAAAGTAGCAGCGCTGAAAGACGAAAAATTTTTTTTACTTTTGTATGGGGAAACTCGTGACGCTCGGACCCTTGCCCATACAAAAGTGAAAAAATGTTTTCGTCTTTCAGAGCTGCTACTTTCACAGTGAACTCTCTACAAGGAACACGTACACACCCTAAAGTATTATCACTTATTTTTGTTACACACTGTATGTATATATATTTTTTAATGTATATACATACAGTGTGTTTATGTAACGCTAAAACGCCAAAACGGCTGAACGGATTGAGCTAATTTTAGTCTTTAAAGTGACACGAAGTTCACCGGGACAGCTAGTTATAAATAGTTTTCTTATACTAGTTTTATATTTTTACTGTCTGTATGTTTATTTTATTTATAAAATAAACGCCATAAACGAATTAGTGGGTACATAATTTATTGTAAGAATCAAAAAGAGTATCTCTAAACCAATCAAAATGAAATTTATATCTATATATATAAAAATGGATTTTCAAATGTGTTAGTCGCGCTAAAACTCGAAAACGGCTGTAGGGATTGGACTGATTTCAGTCTTAAAATATTCGTAGAAGTCCAGGGAAGGTTTTAAAGTGACACGAAGTTCACCGGGACAGCTAGTAGCTATATAATAGGGTTAAATTTGTACTACAGTTTCTGGATGAACCGACAATCATACACTTATAAAAAAGCGCAATTAAAAAAAAATTACGAAAAATAAACTATCTGGATAACATGACAGTTGAACGAGCATACAAATAAAACGGACTTGTGAGATACAGGGTAACTCCACTTTTATGTACATACTGTCGCAAGTACAAAGTTTACCTAAGTCCTTACCGTAAGGACTCTCGCCTGCCAAAAGATCTTCAACTATATAATCCAAGAGCCAGCGACAGCCAGAGTTTCGTTTTTTTAAGGGCCTTTTTTTAAAAGAGCTCTAGCCTACCACACATTCCCACTACTGTATCTCCTATGTTGTCAGACAGCGGTATCCAACCACAAAAAACCTTTGATATGATCTTAGGGAACCCGAGGCACATGCTAACGCTGCTCTGGGACCCGCAACGAAATTAATCAGAAGAAAATAAGAAGAGTACGAAGAATTTCTAGATAAGAATTCGTTGATTTTCCCTGCTAGTCACCACTAAAGTTTAGATTTTATTAGACGTGGTCCGGCAGTAGGAGTCAACTGTCAAAAATGTCCGGCAGTGGAATACTAGATTTCTATAGTCATCCCGAAGACAATAAGATAAAAATCTAGCTTTATACTTTATTGAAGGTTAGGTAGACATTTAGAACTGGATACCTCCTAAAACACAAAAGTAACCACAACCGGAACTCCATAGTGATCGTTCTTACCTCTATAGGGGTCATATACAGGAAAATTTCAGCTTTATAAAATGGCGAATTCTGCCTGTAGCTGGCTCTTGGGTTAGTACAGTGTACACTGTACAGTACTAAATGCTATTACTATCAACTTTAAAGTACTTTTTACGTCGCATGCTGTAATTTAATTTACTAAAATGTTTCGTGCTGCTTTTTTGTTGATATACGACCTCAGAGGTAATTTTAAGCTAAGCGATGTTTTAATTAAGTCTTTGCGATTATGCATTTTGATAAGTGAATTGCCTAAACTATGTGCACTTTTAACCGACCTCAAAAAAGGAGGTTATCAATTTGACGCGTATGTATGTAATATTTCCGGAACTGCTCAGTTTTTGTATATTATGTTAGTCTATTTCAGTGTATGAACAAATGTGCCAAATTTCAAAAGTGTATGTATGTATGTTTTTATTATGTTTGTGTTCGCATATCTCCGGAAGTAGAAGTCCGATTTAAGTATTTTTTGTTGTACTAAGGCAATTCTCAATCATCACGTACAATTTTGAAGTCAGTTTTATCTTTTCAAAATACTATTATTAGACGTAGTATCTACTCTTGTATTGGAAGTGATACTAGGCAGGCCGTGAGCAGCTTTTTGTTCAACAAAATGTCAGAAATAAAAACTCATGAGAGTGAAAGAAAAAAAATATCTTACGCACTACAACAGCTATTTTCGAAAGCAGCGGAAATTTTTTTTTTTAAGTTTTCTCAGTTCTGGGGTTAAAACCGCTACTGCCACCAATTTAATGGTAGCCTGCCTACTTTAAATGCAATGGAATCGTAATTCTAACGTCATAAAATTGGACTTCAAGTCAATACCGGAAAATACAGTAGGTAGGTCTGCACTTCGGTATACTATAAATCATTACTTTAAAGATATTCTTTTCATAAAAGCGAATTCCACTTTTTGTGTAATTTGATATTTAAAGTTAAAATTACCAAACCATGACCAAAATTCCAAGCATAATATACATTGGACGGAATCAAATATAAATATTATACAAACAATCTTCGCATTCGCGAAATATTGGTATAACCTCGAACAGGTATATTATACACCTGTATTTTAAAAAATGAGACGACGGAATGTTAAATAAAATATATTCCTGCTTCTGAACTCTGCCAAATGGATTTTAATTTTTAATGTGCCCTCAGCGAAGACATAAACTTTTTCTTCACTTATAGGTTTCATGGGCGATTGCTTGGGGAGTGTTTTTCCTGTGATTTTACTTTTGATTTGAGAGAATATTTTTTTAATGAAATAAGGGGCGAACGAGCAAACGGGTCACCTGATAGAAAGCAACTTCCGTCGCCCATGGACACTCGCAGCATCAGAAGAGCTGCAGGTGCGTTGCCGGCCTTTTAAGAGGGAATAGGGTAATAGGGGAGGGTAGGGAAGGGAAGGTAATAGGGGAGGGTAGGGAAGGGAATAGGGGATCGGGCCTCCGGTAGACTCACTCACTCGGCGAATCACAGCGCAAGCGCCGTTTCACGCCGGTTTTCTGCGAGAACGTGGTATTTCTCCGGTCGAGCCGGCCCATTCGTGCCTGTTGCGGCTGCACCGCAACGGGGCGCGCGGGGCGCGCGGGGCGCGTTCTCCTAGCTGCGCCGGCGCATGCGCCTTAGGCGCGAGCGCACACTACACAGCTATATTAGATATACTTTTACTTTTAAACTTGAGACAACTGCATCGTGCATTCCATAATTGTCATCGTAGGCGACCAGATCTTACCTTGTAATATTAGCAATCTTATTTAATACAGTCCACTTAAGTTCTTAAATCTTTTATTTAAAACCTGGTAGCCTACAGTGCCGAAGCATGGCTCTCCCACGTTTTTTTTACAACAGGAACAATGTATTAAACAAAATATAATCCGCTTTGATAATGTTACGAGGGTGGCCTCACGGGTGGTACTAGCGTACATAATCGCGCTTTTGTTTGAGTTTTATGTTTCGGAAAAAGGTTATGTTTGGATGTTTGTTTTTATGAAAAGTCAGTTGGGGGACGGAAAATGGTTTCCGATGTGTGATATCAGAGTCGCGAGTGAGTTGAAATACAGAGAATCGTGGTTCAAAGTATTATAGAGAACTAGAAAACATTTATAGTACTTAGGTCTAACATAATCCTTCTTATAATTATGTTATCTATACGGGCTGTAACAAAACTATAAGTTATAATACTTTAGGGTGTGTACGTGCGCTGATGGAGCATTTTTTTCACTTTTGTATGGGCAAGCGACCCAACGTCACGAGTTTCCTCCTACAAAAGCGAAAAAAATATTTGGTCTTTCAGCGCTGCTACTTTCACAGTGAACTCTCTACGAGGAACACGTACACACCCTAAAGTATTATCACTTAGTTTTGTTACAACCTGTATATTATATCAGGTTCCCATTATTCCAATCCATCGCTGGATTGATACCAAAATAATGGAATGCACTGGAATGCACTCAATTTTATTTATTTATTCCAGCGCCAGATTGCATCACTGGATTGGAATGATGTAAACCGGGGATTTACTATTCAAAAGATTTATCCTGCGTATAACTAAGGGCCTGTTTCACCATTTTCTGATAAAGTGCCTAATAGGCTATTCACTACTTTTTTGACAGATTCTCCATACTTGATCTGTCAAGTTAATTGGTGGATAGCCTTATCAGGTAGTGGTGAAACAGGCTCTAAGTCTGCTTGTCTTTGTCTGACATATTAGAAACGCTATAAAAGACAACGGATCCGTAATAGTTATACGCTGCGAAAGAGCCTATCCACACGGGTGTTGCGTCAACGTTGCGTCGACGCAGCGCTGCCGTTTGATGCATAGCCGGCCATACGGGCAATGCGTCATCGCAGCATCGCACTATGCAATTGCACCTTCAATTTTCGTCACCACCTTTTTACTCAACTTTCGTTTGGCATATTCAATAATAATCAAATGCGTCAAAATCCACCCGCGTCGGAAAGAAAAGTGTTAGCGTCGCGGGCATGCCTCACGTGCGATGTTGACTGCGCTATAACGCATGCCCTTGATGAACAAAAGGCACATTGTGGACAAAGCTATAACGACGCAATCAACACGTCAACACGTCCTCCCGCTTCGTCTCGGGGGCTGCTCTTCGTCATGTGTGCGTTACGCGCAGCTGCCACGATGCACCGCGCCATGTGAACACCTTGTTTGTATGTAAAAGAACGCAACGGCAGCGCTGCGTCGACGCAACGTGCCGTGTGGACAGGCTCTTATCCACACTACGTGGGAGAGCCATGCTTCGGCACGAATGGGCCGGCTCGACCGAAGAAATACCACGTTCTCACAGAAAACCGGCGTGAAACAGCGCTTGCGCTGTATTTCGCCGAGTGAGTGAGTTTACCGGAGGCCCAATCCCCTACCCTATTCTCTTCCTTACCCTCCCCTATTCCCTTCCCTTCCTATCCCTATCCTCCCCTATTATCCTATTCCCTCTTAAAAGGCCGGCAACGCACCTGCAGCTCTTCTGATGCTGCGAGTGTCCATGGGCGACGGTAGTTGCTTTCCATCAGGTGATTCGTTTGCTCGTTTGTCCCCTTATTTCATAAAATAAAAAAATAAAAAATAATACACTTCCATACTAATATTACAAATGCGAAAGTGTGTCTGTTTGTCTGTCTGTATTTCTGTCTGTCTGTCTCTCTCTCACGCTCAAACCACTGAACTGATTTTGCTGAAATTCGACATGGAGATACTTAGAGTCGCGAGATACATAGGGTACTTTTTGTCCCGGAAAAATGTACGGATCCCGATATGCGAGTCATCTAGTATTTTTTTTTAATTGGGCCGCAGCTTTACCTAAGATCTTTATGCAGCGTATAGGGAACTATTATTACTATACAAGGTTCACATGTTTTTGTCTGACATGAGACTTTTCTAATGGGCCAGATAAAGAAGAGATGACCATAATCTCTGCTTTTACTCTCATTCGTCTTATGTAACACAATTCCAGTGGAAAACATTTCTGAAACTGCCGGAATCAATTGCGCAACTCCTAAAGCTCTTTCTTATCAGCCGATGAAGTAAATAGCCAATATAAGGTTCAATTTCACGATGCAACCCGGTTTAACATTCGGCCACTGGCAGCCAGCCAGGCTCAAGCCTAGATGAGCGCTGTAACTATAGTTACGCCGAAAAATATATTGCTGTGTAAAATTAAATGGCCGAAAATATTTTTATTGCTGCTTAACTGAAAACGTACCTACGATATGACAAGAATACCGTTTTATCTGTGCAGGTAAAATATACGTGCGTTCGGTTATTTTAACTAGCCATTCTATATACCTATGCATTCGATTTATTTTTGGGCTGCGTAAGTTCGACCATGTCTCGGAACATAGATCAATTTTGAAGTGGCTACCTATTCGTTTACGCAGGAATGCTCATGTGCTACACCTACTATATAATATACTTTTTGACCCCATGGCTCCCCCTTATCTAAAGCAAATGTTTACTTTTTCTGACAGTGACAGCGCGCGTTTTGCTTTCAAATTAAATGTCCCTGTTCAAAAGACAAAATTTTTTGGTAACTCCTTTTCGGCCCGCGCAGTGCGCTTATGGAACTCTTTACCTAATCATGTAAGACAGTCAGAAAACTTAAATGCATTTAAAAGACAACTTAAAAATTATTATCTGACTAAATCATTGAACAATAATGACACGGATGAAACATTATTTAGCCTTGTAAGTCATTAGATTTTTTAACATTAGTAGTTAAGTAGGTAATTAATAGTTTTTCATCGTGTACTTTCGCTTTAATTGTTTTGTGTGTGTGTTTATTAGTTTTAGTTTGTTATGCACATTATGCATCCACTCGTTTTTAAGTTATCTTTATATCAATGTTCTAGTCGTAAGATGGTTGCCTGGAAGATATCGCTACTTAGCGATAAGGCCGCCAGAATTGTGTTGTCCTTTTCAGATTTTAGTGTTTTCTTGTATTATTTTGTGGAATGCAATAAAGTATATTATTATTATTATTATTATTATTAAATATACTTAATATTATAAACTAGCTGGTGCCCGCGACTTCGTTCGCGTCAGCATAGTAGGTAAATTTGTAGGAACCGTTTTAGTGATATGAGCAAAAAACGGAAAATTATGAAACTTGTGCCCCTCCCCCCCACCCTAGGCGATATCGTAATAATATATAGCCTATGTGTTGACCCGACCTCTAAGTAATATTCGTGCAAAATTTGAAGTAAATCCATCTAGTACTTTCTGAGTTTATCCCGGACATACATACAGACAAACAGACAAAAATTCTAAAAACTACGGATCACGTCCCAAGTATTATTTTTCAAAAATATTCAATGTACAGAATTGAGTTTCCTACGATTTTATTATACGTATAGATGACTTAGTTTGTTCCTAAAAAGGAGAAAAAAGACGCAATACAAACGCCACGACACCATTCGTTCGTTATAAGTAACAGATCCATGGAGGGGGGGGTTGAAACTCGAAATGAAACTCGAAAACCGGATGTTTAGTGTAGCTTTTAACTTTGTTCTTAAAAAAGGAGAAATATGACTCCGCGACATCGTTTTGTTGAAAGAAACATTTTTGAGAGGGGGGGGAAGTGTGTCTGTCTGTCTTTCTGTATTCTTCACGCCCAAACCACTAAACCGATTTTGGTGAAATTTTGCATGGAGATACATTGAGTCCTGGAAAAGGACATAGGATACTTTTTGTCCTGAAAAAATATAATATCAGGCGCGATAAACGATTTTTGACGCAACAGAGTTGCGGGCGTCATCTAGTTGAATTTATCAGCGGTTTTTAGGCACAGAAGACATAACTACCAGTAGTTCGACTGCAAAGAGACGGACATGTTTCAATATCTGTCAAATTCGTCGGGTTTCACTAGGGCTATGAACGGAATGTGCCTCGCGCTGGCTGATATAATTTATTTTTAAATATTTAAAATAAAGATTTCAAAATTGGATTCTGACAATTTTAATCGCATGTGCCAAAACACAAACAACATTACGACCAAAGAGGAACACGTCCATCGAATATGTCATAGTTTTAAATTCGTAGGTAACAAGTTAACAACCCTAGCGACGATTTTCGTCATAATACGTCAAATTTAAAAATTTCAACATCAGTTCTACGTCGGCATACTCTATAATTTTGTCTACTTTGACCGTGCCTATCATGTGATTATGATTTATTACTATGTCACAAGATATATGTGTCAGCAGTGGCCCAAGAGCCAGACGATCAGACTTTCCTAATTTCGTAAAAAGCTGAAAGTTTCGAGAATCGAAGTAATAACGACCATCAACTATTTTCGGAGTTTCGGTTGTGGTTACTTTAGGAGGTATTCTGAAAAAAAATGAGCTTTATACTTTGGTAAGTATCAAGCTCAATGTTTTAATCATTTTTTTTTCGGGATAGCTAGGAAGGAATCTCTTCAGGTAGGAATCTCTTCTCCCACTGCCGGACGCTTATGACAGTTGTTTCTCAGTGCCAGACCACCCCAAAGTCTAATACTTTTTTTTTTATGAAACAAGGGGGCAAACGAGCAAACGGGTCACCTGATGGAAAGCAATTTCCGTCGCCCATGGACACTCGCAGCATCAGAAGAGCTGCAGGTGCGTTGCCGGCCTTTTAAGAGGGAATAGGGTAATAGGGGAGGGTAGGGATGGGAAGGGAAGGGAATAGGGGAGGGTAGGGAAGGGAATAGGGTAGGGGATTGGGCCTTCGGTAAACTCACTCACTCGGCGAAACACAGCGCAAGCGCTGTTTCACGCCGGTTTTCTGTGAGAACGTGGTATTTCTCCGGTCGAGCCGGCCCATTCGTGCCGAAGCATGGCTCTCTCACGTACAACTTTAGGGGTTTTATACTTCTAGAATAATAAGGTTAATTATCACTAGTGGCACGCCTTCCTATTTGAACTATAGAATATAGATGAATCGAAATTGAATAAAACATACAGGAATAGTAAGGTTAATGACCACTACTGCCACGTCACTTTGTCTGTAGCTGAATTAAAATTCTTGCTAAATATCGAAACTTAATAAATTACGGTACATATTATAACAATGTCTGTTTACGGAATAATCTCCTTTATATCAGCGTCCATCAGTGCGATGAGACACTCACACGGTCAATATGCTGCACAAAGGACGAGCCACTCGCGCACATATTAGGTAATTGTTTACATGCAGATAGTTCATTTACCTAACAGGCTAATACAGGGGTTCCCAAAGTGTGCGCCGCGGCACCCTGCCGGGCTAGCACGGCCATCAGTAGAAATGCGAAAGTATAGACAAACTGTGGAGATAAACTTAAAGTGAAGTTCCGATCTTTTTTCGTTCCGAAAAATTCAATTAAAATGCCACTTTATGACAGACTATAGTCCTAAAAATTCAAATGATATCCTACTTTATGACATATATTATAGTCCGTCATAAAGTGGTGTTTCAATTGAATTTTTGTCGGTCGCGATTAGCCGCGGTAGAGATCGGAACGGCACTTTAAGTTTATGTCCACAGTTTGTCCATACTTTCGCATTTCTACTGGTGGCCGTGCTAGCCCGGCTGGTGCGCCGTGGAAAGGCAAGAGTGGCGACGTGAGTCGATCCTCCATCATTATCCAAAACAAATATTACAAAATCAAATTATAATATAACTAGCGACCCGCCCCGGCTTCGCACGGGTATAAAATATATTATTATTATAGCCTACGTCACTAAAAAAATGAATAAAATCGATTCAGTAGTTTTGATTTTAAATAATTTATATTCATTACTACCCGTGGCCCGCATTGGTAGGTACTGCCGCAAAAGCTACGTTCCGCAATTTTTTAATCTGTAATACCTTCGAAAATCTGTATATATATAAAACTCAAAGGTGACTGACTGATTGACATAGTGATTTATCAACGCACAGCCCAAACCACTGGACGGATCGGGCTGAAATTTGGCATGCAGGTAGATGTTATAACGTAGGCATCCGCTAAGAAAGGATTTTGATAAATTCCAACCCCAAGGGGTTCAAATAGGGGATAGAAGTTTGTATATAATAATACTTCTTAACGCGAGCGAAGCCGCGGGCAAAAGCTCGTATTCATATAAAATTTAAATCATAATATGCTGTAAAGGGCCATATTAATCAATAATAATCACTATAATGTATTTAAAGTATTTAATTGAATAAGGATTATTGCCGTATTGGTTAAAATCGCTTCAAAAATTAGCCATTATTTGAAGTTAAAAGTAAAATATGACAAAAAAATGTTATTGTGGGATATCCTTATACGTAAGTACCTATATACCATCGTGGAGTTTTCTGTAGACCTTTTCAATGTGTACAATACTTGGTACATTATTTACATGAAGAATAGAACACGTGAAAGTACATAGGTTTCTTTTTTGCGGAAAAATGTACGGTTTTCGTGACATTCCTAAATTACGCGGGCGAAGCCGCGCGGAACATCTATTACATAGTGAAACCCTTCCCGTGAGCGCATCCCCGCATTGGTAGCGCCCACTTCGAAACGGGCGTAAATCGCAATATTTTAATTTCGCTATAACTTCTAAACCAAACGTCAAATTTTAATCATTTAAAGACCAAATATATTTTACATAAACTGTACTTTGTGATGAAATAATTTATTTTGATAAGGATTATTAGCATGAGTAAAATAAATCCGTTTAAATGTAGTCCAAAAAGAAATCAAGATTTTTAAATAAATAAATGGTTGTTGTGCCTCACTTGACATAGATAGGTATAGTGTGTTGCGGACATTTTTGTAGGTATTTATAAGATCTCCATTTACTTAGAACATTATATAGTTCTATCTCTTATAGTTTAGGCAGCGTACGCAAAATAAGTAAATTTTCTGGTTGTTTCCGAAAAACTGAAATATCTTACGGGACCCTATATTTTACAAAATAAAAAGTAGCCTATATTACTCGTAAATAATGTAGCTTTCGAATGGTGAAAGAATTTTTAAAATCGGTCCAGTAGTTTTTGAGCCTATTCATTACAATTAAACAAACAAACAAACAAACAAAGTTTACCTCTTTATAATATTATAGTATAGATTTATTATTTGGTAAATCAGGTAGATGATTAAAAATTTTGATTAATTAATGAAGACTAGGAAAAACAATTTTCTAAATATAAGTTTTCTTATTAAAAGTACCGTAAGTAATTTACTATTTTATATTATTTATTAAACAGAAATGATTATATTTACAAAACAATAACTTTTCTTACAACATAATTTATACAAATATTATTTTGAATGATCACAATAATAAATTTCGCAAACGCAAACTTTGTAAACAAGATTGTGCAGAGCGTATGAAACTTCAGGAATATCTACATAAATTTGTAAAGACAAAAAGAAATCCAAACTAAGTGGATGTAAGACAGCTATACTCAACCTGCGACCTGTGGGCCGCATGCGGCCTGCCGGGACCTTATCAGTGGCCGCGTTAAGCTAAGATAATTGTAAGCGGTTTTGAATTTAATGCCCACTATTTGACGACCTCCGTGGCTCAGTTGGTGGGCTGTTGGTAGCGCAAGCTGGGGGTTGCGGGTTCGAATCCCGCCGATGCACGATGGAACAAAAAGTTTTCAAAGTTTCTGGGTCATGGATGTGTTTTAAATATGTGTATAATATAATAAAAATATTAAATATAACATAATATTGTAAAGACGTATCTTAATATATATATTTCTTGTGTGCGTGTGTATGTGACTGAACTCCTCCTAAACGACTGGACCAATTTTGATGAAATTTTTTGTGTGTGTTCGTGGAGATTCGAGAATGGTTTAGATTTACAGTTTGGTCTACTGGAAAATGTTTTTTCAATTAATTTCTTATTTATAAGGAGTTGTTGATTTTGGAATGTTTTACATTAGATCCGGCGGACGGCGCTATCATCGCATTCAATATTATTCTATTTCAATTTTAGTTTGTCCTGACAGATGGTGCTACGATTAATTTGAAAAAAATTTTGTTATTCAATTCATGTGCTGATTAAAATATTAAATAAATAACACATAGGCTACAATTTTAACCGACTTTCAAAATGGGGGAGGTGTTATGTTCGTTTTCTTATATTCAACGATTACTCCGCCGTTTGTTAACCGATTTTCAAAATTTTTCTTTTGGTATATAGGATATCATCCCAATTTGGTATTATATTCAGAAAAGTGGTGATCTGATGAAGGATCCATAAGTAATCGAGGGAACTCCTCAAAACTTATAGGGAAAAATATGGTGACTTCGGTTTCGTGAGAAGTATTCTAAGCATATGCTACCAACAAGTAAGATTTTGCACCGAGATATACCTGGTATACCGTGGTTCGGAAGGTGCTGAGAGAATTCCTGATTCTTTATAGATACAAGTTTGGGAGTTTCGGCGTTGTTTTAAGAACAGAAAGCATATGCTACTATGCAAATTACATTCTTCATCATCATCATCATCACTACCATATTATACCATTTCATAGACTTTTAGATCGAGACTCGAGTTTGTCAAGCGATAATTTAAAAAAATCTATATCTACCTAATATTATAAACCTGAAGAGTATGTTTGCTTGAACGCGTCAATCTCATAATAATAATACTCCCCACGCGCGATAATAATAATAATACTCCCCACACCGGTTTCGGTGACGGTGGCCGGTTTCATTGAAACCAGACCAGGTACGCAGGAGTAATTTTTAGTGCCCAAGTGTGTGCGCAGTACACAAGAGTACTCTCTATTCCTTTACTCTCATAACCCAGTGGGACGGAAGACCGACACGACTGGCGAGAGATCAGGCGCAGGACCGACTTTTTACATGCCCATCCGACGCATGGATCATCTTACTTGTCAGACAATCAGGTGATCAGCCTGCATTGTCCTAACCAAACTTGGAAATAACATGTTTCCAACGCGGGATTCGAACCCACGACCTCCGGAGTCGAGAGCGACGCTCTAACCACTAGACCACGGAGGCGTTAACCCTAGATAATTTTAGTTGCGGCCCGCGACACCAAGACAAAAACGTGTTTGTGGCCCTTATCAAAAGGTTGAGTACCACTGATGTGAGGTAAAATTTGGGCAAGAATGGTTTGTAGGTTTCCCTTTGTTCTCACTGGCGAGATTGAAGAAAAACCGATAATTGACATAATACCTTATTTTTGTTAAACGTGAATGGAATATTTTGTTCGATTTGTTACTTTACAGTATCAGTGAAATTATTCCGAGTAACGTAGTAATCGGTAAACCTGTGCTCTTATAAATAAATTGCAATTTGTAACACACATAATATAATTATTGATTCATAGGGAGATTTTAGACCTACGTAATTTGGTATCGTTATGTTAAACTCAGCCGATAGTTCATGACTTATATTAAATTGACATAATCCGACCAAATGACTTAGGTCCGCCATCTGCTGAATCAATTTATTCGATAGTACAAGCTAAACTAAATACGTTTGTGGTGTCTGTCTGTCTGTATGTGTGTGTGTCTGTCCGTGACATCGTAGCATCCAAACGGGTGGACTGATTTTGATCTAGTTTTTTTTAATTTGAAAACTGACATTATCGAGCGTGTTATCTATAGTTCATCATCATCAGCCCGCTCAGTGCTGAATTTGAGTTTCATCTGCTTAAATTTTTCGAATCAAGGATTGTTTTTAAAAGAGTTCGAACCTTTTTGTATGGAGCGTGGCATACCTAATTAGTTTCAAGTATTTAAAATAGTATATTTTCGTCTATACGTCCTATGAAACATACGTCAATCGACAAAAAAAATAATAACAAACAGCAAAATATACTCTTTGACAAAATGTCGTAAATGTTATACTTTTTAAAATATTTCAGGTTCTTTAATTTACATTTTCAAACTGAAATAACTCAGAAAGTATATTATTTACGATATTTTGTCAAATAATATTTATTGTTTGTAAACATCTTCTCTTTCGATTGGCGTATGTTTCATAGGTGTACACCAAAATACGACAGGTATGCCAATAAGATTCGTTGTTCTTTATTAATTTGGCATTACTAAGAACTTTCACAGATAACAAAACAGATAAATAAAATAAATAAATAAAAACTTTCAATTCAATTCAATTCAAACAAACAAAACAGATAAATTTACACACGTTACAAAAACAGAAATAGTTTGAATTGGCGGCCTTACTGCTGGAAGCAGTCTCTACCAGGCAACCAACAGATACTTTGTAACAGTCAAAGTATAATTTATCGCATCTGCCTTTATCTAAGACTAGCGAAAAAATTTAAAGCTCTGAAGAAATACATTTCCGCATCATCTATTTCTATAAGAGAAACTAACATAATATACCAATTACCAATGCCAGGGACTCTCCGGGCTATGTGTTAAATATTTGAACACATTTGACCGTCTACAGCGAACGTTACTTTGCGTCGGTCGGTCCGGGTACAATACCCAGAAAAATCATTAATTATGTTACCCATGTGTGGTATTTTTAGTTTGGTCAGCATCATCATTAGCTTTGTCCACACTGTGCCTTTTTCTGTTCGTCAAGGGCATGCGTTTTAGCGCAGTCAACATTGAACGTGAGGCCTGCCCGCGACGCATGCCCTCTAACCGTATCCAAAACTTCAAAAATGAAAATATTGGCGTTGCGTTCCTTGACGCATTTAATTATTGAATGCGCCAATATTAAAGTTGATGACGAAAATTGAAGATGAAAGTGCACAGTGTGGACATAGCTATTGACATCGACGACCTCTGTGGTTCAGTTCGTGGGCTGTTGATAGCTCAAGCCGGGGGTCGCGGGTTCGAATCCCGCCGACGGAACAAAATGTTTTCAAAGATCCTGGGTCATGGTTGTGTATTAAATATGTGTATAATATAATAAAAACCTTAAATATATGTATAGTATTAAAGTATTAAATGTATTTCCGTTGTTTGGTACCCGTAACACAAGTCCTTAAGGTACTTAGCACGGGGCCAGACTGATGTGGTGTGAAGCGTCCATAGATATATTTATTTATCATTATTATACGTACTAATCTTGCTTAGTCCAAAGTAAATAAAGCGGCCATCTTGCAGTGTCATTTGAATTTCCCTCCTATCTATGCCGTAATTAATAAACCTCTATTAGGTACATTTAAGATTACACTCAAGGTGATTTTTAAAATGCTGTTTTAATTTATAGAATGCGGTTTACATTATATAATGCTGTCATCTATCTATAATATATTATTGTTACTTGTGGGGTTTTTTTTGTCAGTAGCGTAAGTATGATTGGTTGAACCTAGACTTATGTACAACATTTTTAGGGTTCCGTACCCAAAGGGTGAAAATGGGACCCTATTCATGAGACTTCGATGTCTGTCTGTCCGTCTGGCTGTTCGTCTGTGGGTCTCCAGGCTGTATCTCAAGAACCGTTATAGCTAGAGTTCTGAAATTTTCACGGATTGTGTATATATCTGTTGCCGCTATAACAACAAATACCAAAAATAAAATAAAAGCTCCCATACGACAAACGTGATTTTTTTGGCTTTTTTTGCTCGATATCAATAATGGCAACAGGTAGGCACTTGATATTTTCACTAAGGTCTTAATTATATAATTAATTAATTGATTATATATTAATTAATTATATAATTAAGACCTTAGTGCCTACCTGTTGCCATTATTGATATCGAGCAAAAAAGGCCAAAAAAATCACGTTTGTCGTATGGGAGCTTTTACTTCAATACATAAAAAAATAAGGGGGGCTCTCATACAAAATCACAATTTTTGTAATAAAAACAACTGCAGTACGGAACCCTTCGTGCGCGAGCCCGACTCGCACTTGGCCGATTTTTTAAATAATATTAATCAAACCACTCAGAGCAAGATCCTATAATCTTTAATGTTAAATTTCAAGTAGATATAAGGCGAATAAATAATACTTACAGAGCCTCTATAGGGCAAATAAAAAAACCAATCATAAATAGCAGAACCTAGTGGTTCTGAAGGTAGTCCTTCATTTAAACATTTTACGACAATTTTTTTTTATTATGAAATAAGAGGGCAAACGAGCAAACGGGTCACCTGATGGAAAGTAACTTCCGTCGCCCATGGACACTCGCAGCATCAGAAGAGCTGCAAGTGCGTTGCCGGCCTTTTAAGAGGAAATAGAGTAACAGGGGAGGGTAGGGAAGGGAATAGGGTAGGGGATTGGGCCTCCGGTAAACTCACTCACTCGGCGAAACACAGCGCAAGCGCTGTTTCACGCTGGTTTTCTGTGAGAACGTGGTATTTCTCCGGTCGAGCCGGCCCATTCGTGGAGAAGCATGGCTCTCCCACGTATAAACAAACAAAATAAACAGTAAATAAATATGCAAAAGTTCTTCAATCAAAACGGACACTGTAAGTAGTTTAGAGTTGACTCCCTCAAGAATTTCCACCGAGTTCTGATTCAGGTATTGACAGTTGGCGTAACTGTTGACTAAAACTGAAAGTGTAACTTGCGCAGTCCCCGCGGGAGGAAAAGTTATGTCGGTGCATAAAGTTGCATAAATTTTAAAGTAAATAGTGAATGTAAAATCCAAAATTAAATATACTTAAACAATTATTTGTTTTTTGAAAATAATTTTAATTTCAAACAGCTTGGACCCCCTGGAATTACGCCGAGATGTTGCTTCACTCTGCATCCTCTATCGGTTGTATCACGGGGAGTGCTCTGAGGAATTGTTCGGAATCATACCACCTGCAACTTTTCGCTATCGTCCCACGCGAAAAACATACCATCCTCATCACCTTGATGAGTGGCAGTCTTCCACAGTGCGTTTTTCGCGTAACTTTCTGCTGCGCACTGTAAAACTCTGGAATGGGCTGTCACCAGCAGTACTTCCGGACCGATGCGACCTGCAAACCTTCAAGAAAAGAGCGTATACCCTCTTAAAAGGCCGGCATCGCACCTGAAGCTCTTCTGATGTTGCGAGTGTCCATGGGCGACGGTAGTTGCTTACCATCAGGTGACCCGTTTGCTCGTTTGCCCCCTTATTTAATAAAAAAAAAAATTGAATTTACTTTATACAATGATGCATAAAATTATGTAAACTTTTTGATCACAAATGTCTACGTAAAAAAAATGAGACCATAGCTTTTTCTGCTCCTGCAAGTAGCAACTATCCTATAATTGGAAAGAAATACCGGCAACAAAAGTTCCTATGCGCTGCGGCCTTAGGCACTTTGGTATCATACTGGGAAATTATTCCAATCCAGTAATCTATTCCAGGACTGGATCACTATTAGAATAATGTAAACGGGCCCTGGAATGCAATTCATTAATTCCAGTGTCCATTTACAATATTATTCTAGTAGTAATTCAGCTCTGGATTGATTCACACGATTGGAAATATAATTATTATAAGTCTAGCGGACTTAATTAAAGCTATATCATATAAAGGTGCTCACTCACCCGGAGCAATGTAACGTTACAGAGTCCAGCATTGCAATGCGCACCTTGTAATGATACAAAATCGAGCATTACAATGCGAACCTTGTAATGATATAGTGTGTAAAATCTTGATACAATTTGTAACATCATCATATGGAATACTCAAAGTCAAATGATACATTACACGCGAATGCTCGTCAGTCAGGGAGATAGTATTGTTATGTAATGCTCAAAGTCTAATCTTTAATCTTATATCTTTAAACGAGCAATTCTTTGTATATATATAATTGGAATTTTGGAATTGGCTCCAACGATTTTCATGAAATTTAGTATATAGGGGGTTTCGGGGGCGATAAATCGATCTAGCTAGGAAGTCATTTTCATCGAATACCGATCAAAGCTCGGTCAAATAGCTAGTATTAGATTACACGTGTAATGTAATGCTCAAAAACTAATCTATAATGTGACATTACAAGTGAATGCTCGCGGTGAGGGAGCACGATCTTTATATTGGGCTTATAATGTATGCATTTGTGTATCCATTTTGCAAAGTCTCCAAACGGATATATTCACCGTGTATAGTATGTGGTACAATATAATTGTGTAATTTAACGTGGCTCGATATGCTCCACGAAGTTGTGTCGCTGATGCTGCATAATTGATTTATATTGTGATATATAAGGCTCGTTTCGGACGCTGCGATTATGGTTATTGAAGTTATATAAAAAGAGGTGTAGTTTTGATTGTGTTCTAACTTACTCTAATCATAATTTTATGAGGACAGTATTAATAATTTTATTTTATTTTAGCCTCTCAAAGTAAGAGAAATATAATGTAATTTCTTAATACTAAAGTAGACGTGTATGATATTATAATGTCAAAAAATAAATTATAACAAAATTTTACGTTTTCAGAAAATCGGTTTTGCAGAAAAAAATATTAAAATATCATTTAATAAGCTAACGTGGGATAAAATTAATTTTAGACGAATGCTACTGCTACTAGTATTTACCTTACGTAATATATTTTAAAACTTCAAAATCACAAAAGGGTGACACATTGAGAACAAAATTACTTACCACATTGTTATATTTATTCTGTCCTTCTTACACATTATATATTACTAGCTATTTGACCGAGCTTTGCTCGGTATTTGATAAAACACGAATAAAATGTCATTTTCTAAAAATGATTCCTAGTTAGATCGATTTATCGCCCCCGAAACCCCCTATATACTAAATTTCATGAAAATCGTTGGAGCCGATTCCGAGATTCCAATTAAACGAGCAATCCTTGTATATATATATATATATATATATATATATATATATATATATATATATATATATATATATATATATACAAGAATTGCTCGTTTAAAGATATAAGATTTAGTCTTAGTTAGCAGTTCGCATTTTCTTAAAGAAATTATAGCACATTATTCTGCTTCCCCTTACTGTCTGCTCTTTTTATTGTAATATTATAATTTTTCCAATATAGCATACAAATAAAAACAGACATAGTTATTAGCTGTATATCTCTATAAAATATATAATAAGACATTGTGCAGCTGCTATTCGCTGTATAAATATTTTTTTTGGAATGAGATAATTATAATAATACCTATCATCAGTGCAAGTCGCTATGTCCGAAAAGGGCCTTATTGTCTGATAATGTATACCGAGGCGTCACCCGAATTATACGTGGCCGGTATATGAGGCTGCTGGGAGAAATTTGTGTTTCGGGGCTGATTTAGTTAACGTCATACACTCACATACATCATCATTATCAGCCCACGTCTTGTAATTTACATGTGGATCGCACGTAGAAAAAAATACTCTATAATGCATACTAATTTAGAGGTGCTACATCTTCTTTAAATCTGGAAACAATACCACGCATTTAAAATACACTTTTTCGATAAATTCGTCCGTAATAAATGATTATTATTCTTCATTAATAAGCTCTTAGCATTTAACTACTTCGAGAAGCTACATATTTTTGCTCAACAAATAATTGACAAGTTTACACGTAGCTATCTAAGAAAGAGAGGGGAAATAAGCTGTTTCATCTCGTAAACACTAATAACATCACACAGTGCGTTACCCTGATGGGACGTTCCGGCCATATAACCTCTCACCACCTAATGTGAACACGGATTTCATTAGCTCAGGCCAATTTGCCATTATATTCAAGAGTTCTTGAAGAAGAATGTTTATTATTCCGTCCAAACTATAATATTTTATGCACGTGTCTGTCTGTCTGTCAGTTACTTCTTCACGCCTATATCGCTTAACTAATTTTGCTGAAATCATGTGCGTCTAGCATGCGCCCACAACGAGATATCTCACTCTCGGGTGTAGTTATATTGTCGATATCGACATAGTATCAAAATCATTTTTTGACATTATGTCGATAGAATTTGACGACTGATCTACACGAGAAAAAATGTATACGTCATGTTAGGGTCAATAGAGATGAAGAGACAAACCATTAAACATCGAGAAAACATGTACACAAAATTTTCTCGTTTGTGCATTTTATGCCGGATGGAGATACTCGTACTTTCAGTCCCGGGAAAAAAACATAGGATACTTTTTTATATCGGAAAAATATACGGTTCCCGCACGATATTATATACGTGGGAGAGCCATGCTTCGGCACGAATGGGTCGGCTCGACCGGAGAAATACCACGTTCTCACAGAAAACCGGCGTGAAACAGCGCTAGCACTGTGTTTCGCCGAGTGAGTGAGTTTACCGGAGGCCCAATCCCCTACCCTATTCCCTTCCCTACCCTCCCCAATTCCCTTCCCATCCCTACCCTCCCCTATTACCCTATTCCCTATTAAAAGGCCGGCAACGTACCTGCAGCTCTTCTGATGCTGCGAGTGTCCATGGGCGACGAAAGTTGCTTTTCATCAGGTGACCCGTTTGCTCGTTTGCCCCCTTATTTCATTAAAAAAAATACGATAAAAGAATTTTGCCGCTACAAGTCGCAGGCGTCATCATTTTATAAATAATAAAATTCGAGTGTCATAGTGTTTATTGATAAACTCCTCCGAAACCCGATGGCATTGAAATCTTGCGTACTTGACACTTGTGTACCTATGATGAAAATTTGCAGGATATTATAAGTTAATTCATTATAGTACGGGAGCCCTAGAGCATTTTTTATTATTATTATCAAGCAAAATTTTTGTGAGTAGCTTCATTATAATAAGACGAACAACAGTAGCTTCATTATGATAAGACAATTAACAAAACTTGGGTGATTGCCAAACCCTAAAACGGAACCCTAACAAGCTGGGTTTTGTAAATTGATGGGTTAATAGTTAAATAATTTAAGAATAACATTGTCCTACAAATACAACAATCCATATTTTAGGACCATCAAGTCAAAATATGAAATCCTTTCTATTTCTGTTAGCTACCACTTTCAAGATTGTTCGTAAATAAAAATATTGTTTGTCTTATCAAAATGAAGCTACTCACAAAAAATTAGCTTGATAGTAATAAAAAAAATGTTCTAGGGCTCCCGTACTATTACATAGAGAATTAGTTAGCGATAGAAAATTAATTCTAAAGCGTTTACCGAAGCTTCTCTAAATAAGCTTGTTCACATAATTAGCAGTGAACATGCACTTAAGCAAGCATTATCGTCGCAAACCACAAAATAATTATGTACAGTACATCATCTTCATACTACCTTAATCAAGCACACGCATATTTCCGTGATTTCTAAAACGTTACACACCAGAATAATGCAGTATCACATCGCTCGCTCCTAAGACACATATTCTCTGTGTTGAGCGAATTTGTTACCAAGAGTACGTCTGTTACTATACTGTTTCATTATTATACTATGTTCAAACCGTTGGATCGTGTACCTGACATAAAAGATTGATAGGCCTACAACACGGACTCAAGAATCATTAGATGAGGCATCTAATTAAAATCAATTTCCAGTTCTGTAATCTCAAATTGCTGAATTCTGTTCGTAGCGGTCATTGACCCTCTGTCAAAAAACTTTTCATATCGTCGACGTTTTCTACACAAACCACGATTGACAATGTAGTGACAGATGTTTCTAGTCTAAGGGCGATATCTGGCGATATCGTATTTTGCATACTGGATGTGAACTGAGTATCAAGTATATTATCACTTCGAACTTACAAATAGCTAGTTGAAGATTATCATGCTAAGAATTACCAAGGATTTTCCGATGAATTTTTAATCTGGGTGTATAGAAGACTTATATATTTTAAGTTAACAGAGTACAATGCGAGCATTTAACATATAGCTCCTAGACTAGAAAGGTCAATGACCTGTTGCCACCTCAAAAATGTTGACTATAATAACTCAAAGAAAAGCAAAACTGCTTACTTATGTATTATATTATGGTATTATGTGCAAAGTGCCAATAATTTGTTTGGAGTGAGCCAAAAAAATATGCTGCGACTGCCGCGAAAAATTATAAATATTTTTATTCGATTTTATAGTTGGACTCCTTAGTTTATAGAAATAAGTAAAAAGAAGTTGATTATTTAAGTTCCTCTATCTGTCAGATCTCTTAATTTAAGAAGGGTAGGTATATTTTTTGTTAAAACTACTAGTCTTGAAAGATTATAATATATCTCAAGATGTTATTATAGTTTATCGTCGCCTTAATTGTAATAAGTAGTATCTTAATTTTGAACGTAACCGACATTTTGTGTGCTTTGGATAAACGCGGGAAAAGGGCATCTTTCTCTTTCTTTCATTTGCAAAGTTTGTATGAAAAAGAGTGAGATAAAAGACTCGACGTAATATGACGCATCTTGAGTCACTCGATCTTTCTGCGAATATGCATTAACTCATTGAGTTGCCATAGTTTGTTGACATCGCAAAGGTTGCTCCGCGATTTATGTGTTGTGTGATTGTTTCTATAAGCTGTTAAGGTATGAAATTGATTATATTTTGTTATTTGACATTTATTTAATGTTTTAAATAAATATTATTTGTGAAAAAACCACTGATAGTAGAATAATTAAGACTTTTAAAGTTACTTTTGAGATACTGCCTATTCGATTTTAATTTTATAGTCTGCCTTTGATATACGACCTATTTACATGTAGGTGTTTGTATTTTTTTTCAGATATTATCAAAATGGATTCAGATGATGAGGACCAGGAAATACTTAAATTATTAGCAGAGAATGGTATAAAAGTAACGAATTCCAAGATAAAACATCAGAGCCGGGTAAAAATTTTAGAAAACATATTAATATACAAACCAGACAACGATTTCCTTCATGCAATTAATATAGCAGCCGAATCTGATCTTGCTATTAAGTCCCAAAAAGAAGCACCTTTAGAAGTTGATAAGCGAGCGTCGAACTTAGCTTCAGTACTAAATGTTTCAACTGAAAATGGTCCTGAAATTGAATTAGAAGACACCGTTTTTGTTACAGAGATTAATGAAAGTATCTCTGAATCTAATGCTACTATTAAAATATGCGAAGCTTCGGAAGGTGTCAGTGAATTGGCAATCGCGCATTTTGTTACCAATAATAGTCCAACAATTGGAGTTGTAGAATTGGATGCCACCACTACTGAACCAATTATAGAGACAGAAACAATGGTTGTGGAATCTGGACCTGAAATAATTGACAATGAAGAACCAAAGAACAAGCCTAAACGCAGAAAACATGCTGATTGTAAAAAATGGCAAAGAAATATAACGAAAGAGAAGAGAATGCGGGGAGAAAGTTATGCAGGATATTCAAGAAAGGGAAAAAATGTTACGACAGGTATACAAAGAAGTAAAAGGCTGATGGGACCAACATGTGATTCTAAGTTCTGTAAAAATAGCGACAAGCGGTTTTGCTCAAAGTTTGGAGAGCATGATAGACAATGTATTTTTGACAACTTTTGGAAGGAGCTAGATTGGTCAGGGAAGAAAAGTTTTGTTACTTCAATGATTGACAAGATCCCAATCAAACAAAAGACAGTTGATTCACATAAAAGACAACAAAGCTATGTGTACTACCTCAAGCTCAATGAGGAAGCAAACCAAGTCTGCAAAAAAATGTTTCTGAATACTTTAGGAATCAAAGAGCGCATGGTTCTTACCTGGATTTCAGAAGCAAAATTGGGTATTTCATTAACTGAGACTACAAAGCAAAAAAGCAAAAGAGGCAAAAAAAATTCTACAGAAACACCAACCTCCAGTGGAATCAGTCAAGCTGAACATCTGCAAAAGTTTTTTGAAAATATACCTAAATTACCCTCACATTACTGTAGATCTACCTCAACAAAACTGTATCTTGAACCAGTATTCGAAAGCAAAAGCCATGTATACAGTATTTACAAAGAAAAATGCGCAAGCGATAAGGTGAAGCCAATTTCAGCTTGTTTTTTTTTTAACAAGTTTGATGAACTGAACTTGAGTATTACCAAGCCAAAGAAGGATAGGTGTGATGTTTGCTGTGGTTATGAAACCAAAAACGTGACAGAAGAGGTTTACGAAAAACATATTAAGAAGAAAAAGGCTGCAAGACTAGAAAAAGAATCTGATAAACTATTGGCTATTGATGGAAAAATTACGGTACTTACTGTAGATTTGCAGAGCGTGAAGGTTTGCCCCAAAGTTCAAGCTAGCGCAGTCTATTATAAGACAAAACTTTGTTGCCATAATTTTACAGTTTACAATTTGGCAACTCATGAAGTAACCTGTTATTGGTGGCATGAATGCGAAGGCGAGCTACAAGCATCCAACTTCGCTTCTTGTCTAGTAGACTACATACAAGAGAAAGTTCCTAAAACTATTCCACTAGTTATTTTCAGTGATGGATGTACAGCACAGAATCGAAACTCAATCATGGCTAATACTCTTCTGGACTTGGCTATAAAAGAAAACATGTTAATAACACAAAAATATTTGGAGAAAGGCCATACCCAAATGGAGTGTGACTCAGTACATTCCGTTATTGAGATAAAACTAAAAAAAAACGACATTCATCTACCTCATGACTATGTTAAGCTAACTAAAGATGCAAAGAAGAAAACTCCCAAATATGACGCAAAATACCTTTCCCATGACTTTTTCAAAGATTTTTCAGTGCTGCAACGATATACCTCCATTCGACCTGGAAGAAAAGCGGGAGATCCTACTGTTACCGACATCCGGCAGTTGCAATATGCCCCAGATGGGAAAATTAAATTTAAACTAAATTTTACAGATGAATTACAGGAGTTGCCCATCAGATCAAAACAAAGTGGTACCTACACCATTAATCCAATGTACACAGGAAGAATACCACTGAAGCCAAGAAAATGGAAAGACCTCCAAGATCTGAAACACATTTTGCCAACAGACTGTCATTCTTTTTACGACAGTTTGCCTAAGGCAACGACTGATTAAAGATTAAGTTATATAATATTATTATATGAGGGGTTATTAATAGATAATAAGTGCGAGTTAAAGTTGGTATTTTTTTATTTAGAAACTAAGTATTTTATTTTAATGTGATTTTTAGTTGATTTGATAGAAGTTTATTTTTGTTTGATACTGTTCGATGATTCTTAATTTTTAATGAATGTTATTGTTAATTATTAAAATATATCTAAGTACTAAACTACTCTTAATTATTGAAAAATAAAGGTTTTTTACAGGATGATCACTTTGTTTTTTTATGTTAATATACATTATCTCAGTACATTCATTATGCTAATACAGCGTAACTAAGATATAGAGCTTCTTGGTCAAGCAAATTGTATTACAAGTTAAAAATAAGATTATACTAGTATTTTGATACTTAGTTTCGAACATCACTTTATATTGTTGTCTAAGAGTTAAAACAATAAAAACAGTTTTAAGACCTTCCTGAACAATTGTCATTTTTGAGATACGCTTTATTAGAATTAAGGCGACGAGTTATTTGAAGGTCTGAAATAGAAGTCCAAAGCATAAATAAGTATTTTACTCATTTAAGTCATTTCTAGATACCATAGAACCTGAATTTAAGGTGATTGTTCATGAGCGGTCCCCAGGACCGCACGTAGGTGGTTATGTTACAGAAATAGGTGGTAGGTAGTTAAGGGTTAAAGCATAATTTCAAAATAATATTAGCTCGATGCACTCCTTCACCATATAAACTATAACTGTGCGAAATTTCATTCACCTACGTTTCCCAATTTTTCGTCAAAAGGGATACAAAGTTTTTGGCTCACGTATTAATATATAGATTCGCTGTATACATATTTTTGTTTATTAATTATTAGATAGCCCGATGAACTTCGTATCACTTACCTTCATTAGAATGGAAGTGATACGAAGTATGTACGCTAAGGCTCAATTACATTAGTAAACCTTCACTAAACTTACACAAATACTTTAGGTCTTTTATTTTACTACCCAAATCATTATAACAGTCGTTCTCAAGTTCTAGTGAGTCAAACAAAATTTAAAATACATATTTATACAGGCTGTTCGGGTGAATACCGCTATCCTTGAAACCATCAAATGAGCCAGTCAAAATGAACAACTTTTTCTATGAGAACAATGCTGGGACGGTAACGGTGTTCACCCGAACAACCTATATAGATTACTAGATATAAATGCGAAGGTGTGTATATGACATATTATGTGTTCACTCCTAAATCATTAAACTGATTAAGATGGAATATTAAGGTTAAGAGTTGAGTTCTGTTGAGTCCCGGGAAAGGACATAAAAATAAATATACTTTTTAACACCAAAATATAATCTTCACGCACCAAAATTGCGGGTAGAAACTAATTTATTACAATTTTTCCATTTGGAACCTAAATTATACGAAAATTCCTAGAAACGTAGGCTGGAAAGCTTTTACTCTTGTAAAGGTTAATCTATTTTGCGTAAATTATTTTATGAATCTCTACAATAATATTCTTTGATGAAAGTATTTTTTGTTATTTCATTTCAATTTACCTACTACGAGAATATAATATTTAAAAGGCTTTATATTTATCGAAAACTTAGTAACGTTTAGTGTATAGCTTTTTGTGAGTATTACACTACAATGTAAGGCTAAGGCTCAATTTACACCGCTGAGGAATGGAACGAAATGGAAGCGTCGATTTCGCCTCATGCGAGGAAATTGACACCGCAGAATTCCGCGGAAGACGCGAGTCCAATTTCTAGGCTCGTATTTAATTTGTGTGTGATACTGTTGACATAAAGTCTTGTGCTATAACAGTTTCGTTGCAAGTCGCTTCCATTCCATTTCACGCTGGTATAAATTGAGCCGAACGCTTTAAAAAACTAGGTCCGAAGCTACGTTACATAACTAGTTAGTAAGGTTACCGACGACACAACTCTTTCAATACTCTAATTTAATCTTGTATTAAATGCAAGATTATCCAATGGAAATCGTATATTTTTTTCGGGATCTTTTTCGGGATTTAGCGGTTTAAACGAGAAGAGGTGGTTAGACAGACAGACACGTACTTCGCATTTATAATATGTATTATGAATAAATTAATGTTTAATCAAAATTCATTTAATCGTAAGGCGTAGCAACGTTGCTTACCCACTTTCAATTCCATTATCAGTTTTCTTATTCAATTATTTATTAGCACAATACAACAGAGTGACTTTCGCATAGTAATATAACAAAGAAATCGTAACAAAAGGGATTTATAACATAAACAACACTTAGTAGCTCACTAAATGTTGTTTATGTAAAACAAAATGACTTTCACATACTAAAATGACAAGGAAATCGGAACAAAATGGATTTAACATGGCATAAACAAACCACACATATCCATTGTTAATAAACGGGGTATCATTTTCATCCGATATCCTTTATATCTTTTGTATCCGGGAAATTTATGACCTTATCCCGGGTAAGGTCGCCGGTATTTGTACTAGTGACAAGACGAAACCTCCGAGGTGTCTTGGGACGGTGCAATATTACACCCACATTTTATATTGGTACTAGCTTACGCGCGACTTTACCTGCCTTATATAGTTAAAATGCATTAATATGGCACCAGCGGACATTGACCTTCTAGTAGGAGCGAAGTAGCAAAATATTGTACAGTATTCTTTTAAGTCAAACAAAAAATTAACTGTAATAAAAACACAGACAGATATATTTATCGGAAAACCTCTAGGTAACTCTCATAATGATGCACACGGCCTTTAGTAAAGTTTAATTCGAGCTTAGTAGATAAGTAGTTAACTCAGCCGTAAAATTTATCGAATTGAACCAAACCAAAGGCACTGTGCAGATTAATAGCAAATCTCTAGCAAGCATATTCCAAGAGCCGCATTCATAGAAATCATGCAAAGTACGTAATCCCTACAAGTTGAATCCGATAGAGTTTCCAGTGGGCAGGAGCTTAATATAAAGCACGGGTACCTTGTCATAATGTTTTGTTCTTTAGTAATAAATTAATCTTAACGTGTATGCGTACTGACTGAAAAAACGCTGCGTAATATTATGAACAATGCCAATGCCAACATTTTAGAGAATTCGTTAAAAATGACACAATTTTTTGGTGGTTGTTCATTAGGCACGGGAACTGATTTATTGGAGGACAACTGCCCTATGTCCTTATTTGAATTGTAAGTATCAAAATACGGATCTGTTCTGGGACAGCTACGTTTTCGTAACATGAGAGAGAAGAAAATTGTATGAAATCTGAAACAATCATACATTTCACATTAGAATGATACATAATATTGTATACCTATATTATATCAGAAAATTTTTGGCGCGTCGATTTCATTGTCATATGGGCGTAAATACCGCGATACAACTATTAATAAAATTGACGCCAACGTTGGCCTAGACGCGAAAATACTTAGATGATATCAATAGAAGGAAGTGCGCGTGAAACCGTTATCTCTCAAGTGTCATTATAATATTAATGGTGACTTTTAAAAATAAACTTGTAAGATTGAATTTGCCGCTGGAATGTGATTTAACCAAAGGAATCGCTCAATTACCTTCACCTCGCTATACGTAGCAATTTTATTGGATAAAAACATATTCCTCGCAACGCAGCTCCGATAAAAACGCAGTCTGTAGCGATTCCGAATTACATGCATAAACATTAAACAACCACCTTTAGAAATTCGCGTGACCAGCTAGTTTATGTGAGCGACCTATTAATTGGTTCTTGTTTTCAGTCACGGTCGCTTAAGTTGAAAAGCCACCTGGATACCCGCATTACACCAAACGGCTCGAACTAAAATTCGTACGATCACAGTATCAATCTTATACAGTACTTCCAGTAGCTGTTATTAAAGTGACAATAATTATTATTGCTGTCATATTTACCACAATGATTAGCTGTATCTCTCACACTAGGATAACCTGGGTCGTAATAGATGTATTAATATAATATTAATTCAATTTTTTTTTGTCATAACCCCGGACGGATGACTGACACGATTGATAAAAGACGCACCGGATCGACTTTTTACATGCCCATCCGACGCATGGATCATCTTACTGGTCACACAATCTGATGATAAGCCTGCATTGTCCTAACCAAACTTGAAAATATCATCTTTACAAAGCGGAAATTAAACTCCGACCTCCGATCAAATAGCGGCGCTCTAAACCATTTAACAACGGAGGCGTTTAAGCACAAATAATTTGCGTGTTTTCATATAACTTTAGACCGAACAGTGGAGTATCCCGCGCGCGTAAAACTTGTCTCTGTGTTGCACGAATTTGATTTCTAAACACGTTTGAGTTACGCTACTGTATATATTTACCGTATTATTGTATAATGTAAGTGCACTTACATTACATGCTTAAAACTATACCGTCATATTATTATCATAATTTGGCATTAATTCATGAAGCCCTAAGCGGCTGCATCCGGCCGCGATAACAATAGATAAGTTATTGTGTCTCGTTATTCCACGATCGATGGGTTAAAGGAAAATATTTGTAAATGTATAATTAGTAAAACTTTGTCTAGGTCAAGCTATGATGTTCCATGATTACTATTGATGATGAACCTGTGTAATAGTTTTCAAAATATGTTTCAACAAATAATGATATTTCCGATATTTATCTATTCACTGACACTTTTATTGACGGAATTTAAACGATTTTTAAGCAATTGTCAACGTTAGAGACTGCAATAAAAAAAGCGTGGCACTCAGGGACTGCCGCGGTAAAGTGCATAGCAAGTCTACACGTATACGCCTAGTCGCACGCACACAATCACCGTATCGAAGTCTACTGAGCTAACCTAACACCACGTCTCAGGTGTTATGTTTATTTTAATTACAGAATTTCTTGATTCGGTCGCCGCACTCAATGCTATGCAATGGCAAAGCATAGCACAGAAGAAGAATTGTATAAAAATATTATGTTGTAGTTTCAAGCCAAAAATATTATGGTATGTGTTGAAATTCGCCGAAACTGTACCAAACGCTCTCATCACAATGTATCCGATAATCTCTCCTAAAGTGGCAGAATAAAGTGTAAATATCCGAACTGCGGAACACTGTTGACCGGCTCAATACACTCACAGCCATGTCTTCAGCGTTACAGCCACCTGGGGAACGCTTATTGCTATCGACTTACTGCAATTTATATCGACGACATCCTCACCAAAATAACCTCTAACTTTAGGGCTATAAAGTGGAAATTTGCCTGCAGGAAAACGGTATAAGTTACCTTCTGCGGTTGCTGATAATTTGTACCCGTTAGTTTCTTCTTATCCTTTATTTATGAGATCTGTTGTGTGTATATCTCTGTTAGGGGACAATACGTTATTGTTGTTTAGTTTAACCGTTCTCTTAATTAAATAAACTGATACGTTTTATTGGGGACTCGGGATTTATATGATGAAGGAAATTTATTGTTATCTTTGTGTTGTACTTTGATGTTTTATCATGAGATGAACGTTATTTGGAAATAAAAGCTGGGTATTGTGATGTCCTGTGTTAAATGGCTTAGGCAGTTTAGGATCTATTTATATGCCTCCACGCGACAGGGTAGCTTGGCTGCTAATCGCTACAGAGCTTTCGCTTAGGGCCATCCCACACGTACCACAACCACACCACGTGGTCGGGCGTATATTTCGTATTGTAAATGAACTGGACTATTTACATGTACCACATTTTGCAGTCGTCGTCGACCACTTGTGTGATACCGACCACATCGCAGCCACAAGCGAACTACTGGCCGACCACATCGCAACCACAACGTTGCGTCGATGCAATGACAGTGCGCGCACACCGCCCGCGCTCTTCCCCCCTCCGATTCATTGACTCTCATACGTAACCCCATCGCAACTACTAGCGACAATGCAAGCACGTCGACATTTTGTCGCTACCACAAAAAGTAGGCCTTTACATCCATTTATTGGTGTATGTATTTTTCAGATCGAAGTAACTACTCCTCAAATACTGTAGTGCCTGTAACAAGTTTTTCGGTACCACAACGCAACTACAAAAAGCTGCAGCGACACCATTCACACGTAACCACTACTTGACGGCATTTTGTCGTTGCGACGTGGTGTGGTTGTGGTACGTGTGGGTTTATGTGAACACTTGGGGCCGGGATTATGTGAACACTCCCTTTAAAAAAAAAACAATTCTTACCGGTCGTAGACAGGTATAATATAGATTGCGATCGATCGCAACGATTGCAAATGAATGGTCATAAGGCCACTACAAATACGTTGTGCCGAAATTCGTTTATCATGGTGGAACTGTACATTTTTGCTCAACAAAAACTATCCATTGTCCTTTTTTCGGATTTGAAAGTCTATCTGTCAATCTACAAAATTTCATCTTAAACAAAAAGAGGTTACAGACAGACAAAAATAGACGGAGAGTAAGTAAGTTAACTTTAACAGTCGTCGATGAAATTGGACCTGATGTGATTACTTTACCATCGTTGCTAAAATCGCTTTTTGTATGAAGTGTGTATACTTTTAGATTTATTATTAAATCTAAATTAGTATTTACTGTACAAACAAACTTCCAAGTTTTCTCGTTAAGCTTTATAATTTGTAATAGGTATAGATTTGGATAATTTTAATTGATAGCACATCCAGTGATTGTAAATCGTAGCTGATGCTCGAAACTTGAGAGGAAATTAATCTTCGTACGAATTTAGACAATAGGGGACTATTAGCGAGGCTGTTCAATGATTTTTTTTACATTTTAATTTAATACATTACCAAGATCCGTGGGTGGATAAATTAAACGTATACCTACTTATGATTTCAAATTCATATTCAAAGAGATAGAGTAGATGTAGAGTAGATTTTGCTGGCATATTACGGACGGACAGACAGACGGACAGACATTGAAGTATTAGTAATAGGCTCCCGCTTATACCCTTTTTTTATGAAAAAAGGGGCAAACGAGCAAACGGATCACCTGATGGAAAGCAACTTTCGTCGCCCAGGGACACTCGCAGCATCAGGAGAGCTGCAGGTGCGTTGCTGGACTTTTAAGAGGGGATAGGGTAATAGGAGAGGGTAGGGATGGAAAGGGGAGGGAATAGGGGAGGGTAAGGAAGGGAATAGGGATTCATAGGCCTCCGGTAAACTCACTCACTGGGCAAAACACAGCGCAAGCGCTGTTTCACGCCGGTTTTCTGTGAGAATGTGGTTTTTCTCCGGTCGAGCTGGTCCATTCGTGCCGAAGCATGGCTCTCCCACGTAAACCTTTGGGTATGGAACCCTAAAAATGGACGAATATGACTCGTTTAGAATCAAAATCTCGCTATATGTGAATCATTATCATCATATTGTCTACACATGATAACGACTATTATAATGCTCGTTTTATGATTTAGTAGTTAAAAATTTACAACCCAATTAACATAAGGCATTGTAATATTCATTCTTTTGCTTATCTGACTTTTTATAGCATCGACATTAAGTCGAACGCGTAACGACACCAACTTATCTCTGAATGTCCGCCGAAACGATGCCGAACTTAACTTGAGTAGTTCTTAAGTGAGCCTCGGTTTTATTTTTTTTTCATCGCTTTTATTGGCTTCCTTATGTTAGTGCTTCTAGATATTTTGATCGTTTGAATGGGATGTCGCTCTGAGTATATTCGTAATATCTGTAATCTAGTGTAAATCATACACTAATTATAAAGAAACGAATTTAGGAGGAGCAACAATTCCAGTACATAATCCGGGAGTCATAATATGCCCTGCCAATACTATACAATAAAATAATAAGAGTTACAAGTTACAACTAATATATAAAATAAATTTAAAAAAGTAATTAAAGAGCGTTTGTGTGCCAAAGCCTACTATACTGATTTCCTAAACGATGGCACATCTTGGGAGTAGGATGACATTTATTATAATATGTGACTTACAATAATTGTGTATTGTAAATTTTATTTTAAAAGATTAATTTTCTATCTCGCTTTTTTTTTTTGAAAAAAAAGTGGGCCCCGTGCGAGTTTCTTACGCCTGTTCTTCTCGCCGGGATAGTTCCCGAACCGGTGGTAGGCACCGTAGTATCAACATTCTGAAAGCATTTTCTTAAAATCTACTCAGAAATAAAAAATATATATACTTATATTTATTTTTTTATTTACATGTGCAACGTAGTGCGTTGTTGACGTTGTGAGGACGCACCGCACCGCAATTGAGCAATTTCAAGTAACTATACAAAAAGACAATACATATTAATATTATAATTGCGAAAGTGTGTCTGTCTGTCAGTCTGTCTGTTACATCTTTACGCCCAAACCGCTGTACCGATTTTACTGACATTTGGTACGGACATACTTGAAGTCCCGGGAAAGGATGTAGGACACTTTTATATCGGAAAAATGAACAGTTCCTGTATAATCCAGGTTTCCGTATAATCTAGTATTTCATAATATATTTCATATTGATAATTTTATATCTTTAAACGAGCAATTCTTGTATATATGTATATATTTATATTTTAACGTTGTTCGTGGCGGCCGAAAAGGAAGATCTTCCGACCGAGCGAGATAGCATGCTCGGTCAGGCCGAAGCCCTATGACGTCATTTCAGACGTTGTATATATCTTGCCGTTCTCCGAAACTTCGATAGCGCGATGCAGGAATGTTAGGCGAATTGTGGGTACCGCCACATCACTCCCCCCCGAAGACCTGTGGTATTCTTCGATGCGCTTGTGTTGTCAGGTGTGGGCCGAAGCTACGCGTGCAATGACCAGGAGAGGGACCCCGTGCTCTGCTTGTTGACCGGTCGTTGTAGCCTATGGCTGCCCCGTTCAAGCCAGACACGGGTTCGACCGGCGCGGAAGCCTAACGCGGCTTATGGTCGAGGCGACCCGGTTATGCTTGATGTCTGCTGACGTGGTGCGGAGGGGCGGGGAGTGTTGACGATGATTAATGTCCAGAAGGATGCGTGCTCTTGTCGGTGGTCACCAATTTAACGTTGCTCGTGGCGGCCGAAAAGGAAGATCTTCCGACCGAGCGAGATAGCATGCTCGGTCAGGCCGAAGCCCTATGACGTCATTTCAGACGTTGTATATATCTTGCCGTTCTCCGAAACTTCGATAGCGCGATGCAGGAATGTTAGGCGAATTGTGGGTACCGCCACAATATCATTGGAATCTCGGAATCGGCTACAACGATTTTCATGAAATTTAGTGTTTAGGGGGTTTGGAGGCGATAAATCGATCTAGCTAGGAATCATTTTTATAAAATGTCATTTTATTCGTGTTTTATTGAATACCGAGCAAAGCTCGGTCAAATAGCTAGTTATTTTTAAACGTACTAAAAATAGTTCAGTTCTCCTTTTTAACCACTTGTTCCATCGGCTCCCTTTACAGATATCATCTCTCTTGTGACACAATTTAAATACGAAGGATCAAAGCACGACCTTTTCAAGGCCTCTTAACTTGTGAAATGTGAGTGCCACAAAAACGTTGGCAACAATTTGAACATTATTTTTAAAATGTAATGTATAATACTCGTAGGCTCGATGACTATTTTTTTTTCTTATTGGTAATTGAAATACCCTTAAAAAATAGAAACATCGCTGAAATAATGACTTTGATAGCTTAAAAATTCACCAAGATATGACAATTCAAACATCTCATAAAATAGACCTGCCCGAAACGCTCCATACAAAGTGCTACGAAAGACTGACGTCACTCTTTCGTAGTTTGTACGCATCGGGAGACAACTTTGTTCGATAGGTATATCAAATATTGCGTTTATGAAAGTGGTTTCAAAACAAAAGTTGCTTTTAATTGCATAAGTTATCGATTGGTATACAAATATTAAGAAATTTAATTGAAAAAAAAATCGACTTGATTATCTAACTTTGAAGGCGCATAACAAAAAAAATAAAAATGCTATCGAGCTGTAATTCTGGGAACACTTATTTTTCACCGAGATTTCTTTATTTTATCAACAAAATTCGCTTCCTGCGTATTAACAAGGTTTTCTTGACGACAGGATAAAATCAGAACGTTATCTTACTGTGAAATATTACGTGAGAGACATTTTTAAATTCAGTTCTATCAATATTATAAATAAGTATTATAGATATATTTTTATCTAAGCTTATACGTTATCCACGCGCCAAAACTCTTTACAATAGTCAAACTAGGCCTTTACATCCGTTATGGATGATTTATACAGTATTTTATTCAGAGCGAAGTAACCGTGGAAGTAACCACTCCTCAAATACTGTAGTGCCTGGGACAAGATTTGTAAATGTCCGTATGGTTGCCCAAGCGCATACGGCATTCTCGCATCATAGTCGGCCTTTTTTTTTTTTCACGCAGAGAAATGCATTAAGAGGATACCACAGCGGCTAGAGAAATGAAAAAAAAGTACGTGTAATATCTATAGCTGTCTCCCTTACCTCAAGCCTATACCGCAGAACGCGATAGAGACAACTGCAGAAAATCCAGAAAATCAACGATTCGTTGTCCCCTGATTCCTTCTCCAAAACTTAACCGATTTAAGTACTTTTTTCATTAAAGATTAAAAAAAGGCTTCAGCTGTGTTCCTATGTTTTGCTTTTTTTGTATAATCTATCCAAATCTGTTTTCTGGACGTTTGAACACAGTGGAAAATCTGGCCATTTTTTTGGGTTTTTGAACGTTCATATCTTATTTAATAATTAAATTATGAAAAAAAAGAAAACATTGGGACATTGTATTAGTGGCCGTAGATATTCAGGAAAAAAATTATAACTCTACTAGCATTATCCAGGGAGGAAACAGGGGACAACGTTTGTATGGAAAAAATGGCGGTGTGGAATCCTCTTAAGAGGATACAACAGGGGCTAGAGAAATGAAAAAAAAGTACGTCTAATATCTATAGCTGTCTCCCTTACCTCAAGCCTATACCGCAGAACGCGATAGAGACAACTGCAGAAAATCCAGAAAATCAACGATTCGTTGTCCCCTGATTCCTTCTCCAAAACTTAACCGATTTAAGTACTTTTTTCATTAAAGATTAAAAAAAGGCTTGAGCTGTGTTCCTATGTTTTGCTTTTTTTGCATAATCTAGCCAAATCTGTTTTCTGGACGTTTGAACACAGTGGAAAATCTGGCCATTTTTTTGGGTTTTTGAACGTTCATATCTTATTTAATAATTCAATTATGAAAAAAAAGAAAACATAGGGACATTGTATTAGTGGCCGTAGATATTCAGGAAAAAAATTATAACTCTACTAGCATTATCCAGGGAGGAAACAGGGGACAACGTTTGTATGGGATATGTGGGGCTCATCGCGGCGAAGATGGTATGTGCCGCGACCCTACCCACTAAAACTCTGGGACGCTCCTCTCGCCACCCAAGACAAAGCTACGGGCACGACACACCCACCGCAAATCCGTCAGTGGCCGTCCGACCTTTGTCAGACCACACCAAATTGGGGGCGCTTCTCGCCCCGCAGGCCGACAGAGGCTTCACTTGGGGCTTATCATAGTCGGCCTAGTCCAGAGGAAAGAACTAGTCAATACGTCTGGGACCAACTATGTGCGGGTTTCCTCACGATGTTTTCCTTCACCGTACGAGCGTCTGTATTATGTATTTGAGATCAGAAAATGTCTCATAGGAACACGCCTCCACCCGGGTTCGAACCTACACCCTCTTAGAGTGCGAACCAAAGGTCTACCCGTTAGGCCACGGACGCTCTTATATATATAATAGTCAACGTAATGTAAAAATGAAGACTTTTCATACTTTTTGTTTCTTTATTTCTCTTTCGTTTATTATATTGTAACGTCTTTGTTAGCTCTTTGAAGTGTTATTCGCTGGTAATGATTTCGTGGAATCACTATACAAAGAATATGCATAAATGTTAAAGCTATTTCATTGCAACAATATTTTATTGCTTTTTTTTTATAAAATAATGATTTTAAGTCGTCATTATAAAATGTTGCTTTAAAAGTACTAACAACTAATAATTTTCAGTCAAAATCACTTTTGACCAACATGTTAAGTCAAAAGTAGTTTCGACTGATTTTGCTAGTCAATAGTACTTTTGACTGGTTATGAGTTATGACTGCAACATATAGTTTAAAATTCTTGCAAACTACGATACGATACGAGTATATTATTATATTAGGTATTAGTAGGTGTGTATATACATCTCTTTTTTGTTATTAAATAAGGGGGCAAACGAGCAAACGGGTCACCTGATGGTAAGCAACTACCGTCGCCCATGGACACTCGCAACATCAGAAGAGCTGCAGGTGCGTTGCCGGCCTTTTAAGAGGGAATACGCTATACGCTCTTTTCTTGAAGGTTTGCAGATCGTATAGGACCGAAAATACTGCTGGTGACAGTTTGTTCTAGAGTTTTACAGTGCGCGGCAGAAAGTTACGCGAAAAACGCACTGTGGAAGACTGCCACTCATCTCGTCCTACTAATACCTTAAAAAAATCAGCAGTCGTACGCTGCTATTACCAATTATTAATTATTACCAATTATTGAAGTTTTTTTTTTTTATGAAATAAGGGGGCAAACGAGAAAGCAACTTCCGTCGCCCATGGACACTCGCAGCATCAGAAGAGCTGCAGGTGCGTTGCCGGCCTTCTAAGGGGTAATAGGGGAGGGGGGGGGGAATAGGGGAGGGTACGGAAGGGAATAGGGGTGGGTACGGAAGGGAATAGGGGAGGGTACGGAGGGAAATAGGGGAGGGTAGGGAAAGGATAAGGGTAGAGGATTGGGCCTCCGGTAAACTCACTTACCCGGCGAAACACAGCGGAAGCGCTGTTTCACGCCGGTTTTCTGTGAGGACGTGGTATCTCTCCGGTCAAGCCGGCCCATTCGTGCCGAAGTCGTCAAAAAATCCGCGGTCTTTGTATGGCATGAGATTTTTCCAAAGTACTGGACAAAACCAAGCAGACGTTGAACTATAGTAATTCTTTCAAATACCTTTCAATAGAAAACCCATTATATTGGTGCACGTGATTGGTGCATAGTTTTGGATTTCAACTAAAACGTATCAGCTCAACTATCCACGCTTTCACAACTTTAAGCCTCTTGAAAGGTATGAAGTTTTAGATATTTTTTTATTAAAAAAAAATTTCATAACTTTAGAACAAATAGACAGAGTAAATGTACTTTCGCCTGAGACCAGAGGCGCCCTTGGCCCAGTATATTTACAATGCGACAAGGTGAAGTGGTCATTTCACTGAGGCAAGTTTCAAATAGCTTTTGTAACTCTGAAATTGGTATCATCATGATCATCTTTAGGTTTACACTGAAGACTACAAAGGTTGGAATCTGTACTAAACTGAAATTATTTTTTATTGGAACGGAGTTCCTTATCGCGCGTTCGGCGTAAAGGAGGCTAGGCAGAACGATATTCAACCTCGACACTTTTTTTTAGTACCTGCTTGGTGGGGGCAGAGGGCGTTGATAGTATTCCTGTGCGTCAACTAGATGGCGTTTTTTGAGAATAAACAGCGACGCGTTGTTAGTATTCCTGGGCGTCAATAGATGGCTTTTTTTATATTTTTTTTGAGTGTATAATATGTATACAGTTTTTTTGAATATAAGAAATAACTTCGTTCCATTCGGATGTCCCTTGACACCTCTCAAGTTTTTTTCTTCAAAGACGCTTAATGTATATACATAAGTAAACTGCCTTCTCATTTTATAATACACATGCATTCATAAAGTAAAATATCGGATGGTCATGTACAGTTGATTCTGCGTCCGATTTTTCGCTCTAGGATGTCAATAAAGGATACAATACGTTCTACTGGGCTACGAGTTAAATCTCTCTTTTACTCTCGTTCTTCGTACACACTTGTGCACTATAAAATAATAGTGTATAGCTGTCATGGTCTTATTATAACCGACCACGATTATTGAAGTAGCAAACCTATATCTTTCCGAGTGCACTTTAAGCAGTCTATCATAGGGTCATAGGATCAATTCACATTGCAACGTGAGTTGGCCATACAATGAGTTTTGAAATAAGCCAAAAAAAATTGGCACACAATGCACATTTATACTAATCATATTGTATCGACATTCCCGTTTTAGTTTTGTTCGAAAAAAACCCCACAATCGCCTAGTGACGCGGAAGTTATAATTTTAAATCACTTACAGGCGTTTTTAACCCTAGAACATAAATCCTCATAATATACAAACTCTCCACCTCTTATTACATAGCAACGTTAATAGGCGGCCATGTATTACGTCAATTGAACTATTTTATTGCACGAATGAGTTATGTATCGCTGTTTCTGAAAGGATCTAATATAATAGCCGTTAATATCGGCCTACATAAATTACGGCCTATTGAAATTGCTTATTAGAAGGGTTTCTATTGGAAATCCGTTCCGAACTGGTTCGTACTGGTTTCGATTGGTTTCGAATTTTCAGTTTCCATCGCTTTGTTCGATGAATGATGAAAAACAAGCATAGTTTTAATACGGTATATAAGTATATTTTTTAAAATTTATTCATTTTGCAAAAAACGCAGGAAGTTATTTTAACCTTCAAGCGGGCGCGCGCTATTTTGTAACGGCAGTGGTCTCGCGTAACCTAAAAGACGTCGTAGGTGAATTTGGGAAACAAAACACTTTTCATTCAACATTATTTATTATTTCATAAATTTAATTATTACTATTTTTAAAAGTAATCAGTTCACCCAGAAAATGAAATGTATTGTTAGTAAAAACTTAGTTATAAAATCCGGTGACGCAAAGTAGCTTATACTGTGTGAACAGGGGCAGAAAAATTAATCGATTTTTTTTATCCTAGTTCCAATTTTTTCTTCATCTAAGCAATAACATTCGATGTTATCGGTCAACGACGACTTAGTTTTATAAATAAACATAGAATTTACCTCAATTATATGAAAACTACATAAAAATTATTATAAAAGAGGCGCGCTGAGTCTGTTCGACGCCGGCGCCGAGACCAAAACAATTGAGCTTCCTGCTGCAAAGATGGTGCGGGGAGTAATTATAAGCTATTTATTTGGTAGATAGATAAATTATGAAAAGCTACTGAGAGAATAATACGGATTCAACGAGAAATATCGATAATATCAACGTAAATGTATTGAAGGTTAACTTAAAGCTCATTCAAATTATTGCCTTAGTCTGGACGAGGGGCTTAATCCTGTCGATACATTGAAATGGGTATGATGTAAATATTTATTGAAGATTTTTATTACTTTTTATTATTAAAAACAAACAAAAGATGACCAAATATATGGATACAAAATTAACTGATAGTTATTACAGTAGTATACTAAAGGTACCAACGTATTGCAGTAGTTGACTAAGTTTATTTTTACATAATATCTAAACAAGGCGTAATTCCTCTGACTATAGCAAAATACCAAATACGATTCTAAAAGGCTCTCGAATTTTAATAAAGTCCTCATAATCTGGGCTGTGTCTTTGACGTGAAGGACAGCAGATCTCCGAGATAATCTCAACAATCAAAAGAATTTCGAAAACGATTATTATCCGCCGAGCAATCTCGATCCTCGTCGCTTGAGTATCGAAATCCCAGAAATCCGAACGCGATTATCATTTAAGCTGGATTATGTGGTATTTGTAAATCTATCTATAGCATTATAAAATATAAATATGAATGTATGTTCACGGGTAAATCGCTTTATTCTTTGTATAATTATTTATAAAATGTTATTATTTAATTTATAAAGTAGATTGAGCTAACCGCACGTCATATTTTGTCAGCACCGTACGCGTTGAACGCAACGCATAATATAGATTTTTTTTATTAAATAAGGGGGCAAACGAGCAAACGGGTCACCTAATGAAAAGCATTTTCGTCGCCCATGGACACACAGAACATTAGAAGAGTTGCAGGTGCGTTGCCGGCCTTTCAAGAGGGAATAGGATTACCGGGTAGGGGAGGTAAGGAAGGGAATAGGGAAGGGAAGGGTAGGGAATTGCGCCTCCGGTAAACTCACTCACTCGGCGAAACACAGCGTAAGCGCTGTTTCACGCCGGTTTTTGGGAGCCCGTGGTATTTCTCCGGTCGAGCCGGCCCATTCATGCCAAAGTATGGCTCTACCACGAAATACGGCACGTACGTGCTAATAAAATATCATTGTGCGATCACCTTTGGTAAACATAGGCTAAAAAATCTAAATCCATACTAACCTGGTCATACATTGAAACAGAAAATTTAATTAAAGTGTACAAATAACTCAACTTCATACTCACACATACACACACACACACACACACACACACACACAATTACACACCCAGTTTTATACACACCTATAATGCACTTCATTATGGTTATTAAATATAATAATTTAACCTAAGAATTTTAATTTTAGTTGCTGTATTAAGATTTTATTAAGTATTATTATTGTTTTTTAATTCCTAGAATATTTTTGTTAATTTAAATTTAAATTTAATTTTCTGTTTTTTTTTTTTTTGGCACTCTTTCTATTGTAATTCGTTAAAAATTCCCCCATAGCACAGGCTGCGCCTAGTTTGGGGGACCGCCACTTTTAAAATTGTAAACTAAGATTATGGTAATAAAGATTTGTATTGTATTGTATTGTATTGTATTGTATATTGTACTATGTCATCTAAACAAAATTTAGTTTATTCCGAGATTAAGGAAATCCTAATTGACCGGGATTCAAAGTATATTTTTGCTAAGATAAGAAACTTCAAGCATAAGTCATTGTAAAATATTTAAAAAAATCATCGTGAATTCACGTGTCAACTAATTAATATTATAATTAGCACCTTAAGAGTTCACACTACAGAAAATCCTATATTACTGTATTCAAACAAAAATAGAAGAAGCCAATGATGGGATGCCTGCTTACGGACCTCCGTAGACAGTCATCCCATTATTGGTAAATAGCATATCCTTCCTTGGCAGGACTGCCAACGTAGGCGTATGCCGCTTATGATATTTAACCAAGGATTAACTAAACTTAGAAGTGCTAAGTAATAGTTTCGTCGAGGTAATCGCTGAGATCAAGAGGGCGAGATGAACATCAGCGGCGTGAAGGTTGGCCGCGCGCCAGATGTAAAGCCTTCTTAAACGTTTAAACCCGGCTCGATGTTATGTAATCAGCTGAAGTATATAAGGACAGTTCGATGCCATGTATCGACAGAGTAGCGTTAACTTATTTACTTAAGTCAATTTCGAAATTATCGAAACTTTAGCCGACACAGCAATGGCAATAATGAGGCCATCTCTCATAATATTTTTAATTTTGCAAAATTAACTGATATAAGCAAGAAATATCATAAGTTAGAGCCATGCTTCGGCACGAATGGGCCGGCTTGATCGGAGAAATACCACGGGGTCACAGAAAACCGGCGTGAAACAGCGCTTACGCTGTGTTTCGCCGAGTGAGTGAGTTTACCGGAGGCCCAATCCCATACCCTATTCCCTTCCCTATTCCTTTCCTTACCCTCCCCTATTCCCTCTTAAAACGTCGGCAACGCACCTGCAGCTCTTCTGATGTTGCGAGTGTAAATGGGCGACGGATGTTGCTTTCCTTCAGGTGACCCGTCTGCTCGTTTGCCCCCTTATTTAATAAAAAAATGAGGCAATCTCTCATGATCTTTTTGATTTGTTGCAAAACTAACTGATATAAGCTAGTATTAAAAACCCCCATAAGAAATCGCAAATGTGCAGCCATTGACTACTAGCGCATTCACAACACGTAATAATTCACAACACTCACATACATTATTTCGCACTGTTCTTTAATGTTATAAACGTAACGTCTAGGGGTTTTGAAGATATAAGTAATAAATAATACTAGAGATCGCCCAATGGTCGAAATTCGACCTTAGTTTCAACGACATTAGGACTACTACCTATATTTTGTAAAAAAATATTGACTTTATCATATTTTTTTCAACTCTTGTCTCTGGGACTCAGCTGATCTGAGACTGGTCGTGTAAGCATTGTCTAATAGTATCTCAGATTCAATAAAAAAAACTATCATCCATTTTCAGTTTGTCACCTTGTTGTCAATAGACTTCAACCATAAACGAAAGAGTATAATTCGTATGTATAGGCTTGTCACTCAAAAAACTGTCATTTTTCCTGGTGTGTGTGTTGTAGACGTTGTAGTGTATGTAATGTTTTATTTGTTAAAAAAATGTATGATAAAAGCATAATTACAAAATAATATTAGCTCGATGCACTTCTTCACCATATAAACTGTAACTGTGCAAAATTTCATTCACCTACGTTTCCGCATTTTTCGTCAAAAGGGATACAAAGTTTTTGGCTCACAATATATTAATATATAGAATAATGGACGGTTAGTAAAACGAAAAACAATAATTTCTACAAATTACATTTACAATACGACAAAATTCTTGATACAGTCATAATTAAGTTTGCACTTGTCAACAAGGCTACTTTTTCTCTGGCAAAATTAAATAAAGCAGTACAAGCTAACTCGCTGAAGGCAATACGAAATGTAATTAAATTAGAAGTTGCCCTTCGGATAAATGTCCCGACAAACATTCTTGATACTTTATTACGAAGTATCTCCATTATGAACTAGAATTATGACGCAACTTCTAAACTTTCAGTGGGTTACTTATCTAATGCAATTGAAGTTAATTTGTGATAGAAGATAAACTAACATAACTTTGAACATTCGTAATTCTAGTTGTGAAGACTCGAGAGCGAAGTGGTATATATAGTTTTAAGATGAACGCATTTGTATCTTAAATATGATTTTTTAAAATATGCGTAGTATGTATGATTAAAAAAATTAAAAAACGATTTGCTTCCCAGTAAATAATACAGTGAATTTTTTTTAGTAAAATTTTAACATCCTGAGGGTTGATTCAGACCGCAACGAGACGCGTAGATGCATTTCTAAATTTTATAATATGGATTACACAGATACGGAAGACGTCTCACGCAATGGAAATCTGTCAAATCCATACAAATTTATGCCGCGCCACGCCTCGCCTCGCCTCGTCGCGTTGTGGTCTGAATTGACCCTTATACTACTGCAATTTTGTAGACCTGTTACAATATCATAGACCTGCTACAATCTCGTAGACCTGCTACAATTTCGTAGAGCTGCTACAATAGCATAGACCTGCTACAATTCCGTAGACCTGCTACAATTTCGTAGACCTGCTACAATTTTGTAGACCTGCTACAATTTCGTAGAGCTGCTACAATTTCGTAGACCTGCTAAAATTTCGTAGAGCTGCTACAATCTCGTAGACCTGCTACAATTTCGTAGAGCTGCTACAATAGCATAGACCTGCTATAATTTCGTAGACCTGCTACAATTTCGTAGACCTGCTACAATTTTGTAGACCTGCTACAATTTCATAGAGCTGCTACAATTTCGTAGACCTGCTAAAATTTCGTAGAGCTGCTACAATCTCGTAGATCTGCTACAATTTCGTAGACCTGCTACAATTTTGTAGACCTGCTACAATTTCATAGAGCTGCTACAATTTCGTAGACCTGCTAAAATTTCGTAGAGCTGCTACAATCTCGTAGATCTGCTACAATTTCGTAGAGCTGATACAATTTCGTAGAGCTGCCACAATATCATAGACCTACTACAATTCTGTAGACCTTCTACAATTTCGTAGACCTGCTACAATATCGTAGACCTACTACAATATCGTAGACCTGCTACAATTTCGTAGACCTGCTACAATTCCGTAGATCTGCTACAATTTCGTATAGCTGCTACAATTTCGTAAATAAGATTCGTAGGCACATCATTGATTTTTTTAACACAACATTTTTTGTCAAATTCGCTAAATAACTTAAAAACGACAATTTAAACATAATGTATTATATTTTATTGACTAACTCGAAAAAGTGGTTATTCAACATGACTGGTGAGACATTTATAATACTCGACGACGTGATATTTGGCTATTATATTAGATGAAAAAAAAATATAAAAAATAATATCAATTGATTACTGAGTCAATGTAGCTTAAAGTTAAATAATTATTTACCCAACGCATGGACACCGCGCGCGAGAAGGGTAGCGGCGCGGTGTTTCTTTGGTGGCGCACGACGCCGCGCCGGCCGCATAGTATGCCTACTTGCCTAGCCGCGTAATTCACTCAGGATCCATGATTCATTTAATTAAGCACCTAATTTTATTACATAATTATAATGAGAATCGAGTACCGAGTACCCTTTTTAATTATTGCAAATGTCTCACCAGTCATGCAGTATAACAAAATTATCTGAAGTTATATGACATGGTATAATTATATCTCAATATTTCACAACGCACGTCATACCTGCAATTGACCGCGAGCGGGCGTACTCTGTAATTAATTCGTGACGTCACACTTGTCACATAAATTCCTCAAGTTCATGCGTACTGGTGACCGAGTTGCCGTTTTAAATTCACTCGTTTTTGTATATTTTTACATTTAAATGTTGCATTATACTTTATGTTTATTATTACATCATATTATCTGTCCCACTGGGTTACAAGAGATAAAATCTAGAGTGCTCTTGTGAACTGCGCTCGTACTTGGGCACAATAAAATCACTTCTGCGTAGCTTACCCATTAATAAAACCGACCACGTTCACCAAAATCTGCGTAGAAAGCACTACTAAAATGACCTCATGCATTCAAATATGCACGCGATTGCCAAAAGTCACAAACCTTTTTCTCTTTGCAGTAATCGAGTAAAAATATTTACATAAAAGTGTAACAATCTGCGACGCTTTATTTAGAAAATAAGTGTATTTTCAGCGAACTCAACGCGGCAAAAGCATTCTTGTTTGGAGCCGGGCTGCCGTAAAAGATGCTGTCAAAAGCAATTTAGGTCATTTAGTAATCTAAATAGTCATTTAAAATACTGAACTTAAGACGCTTTTGGTGATGAAATTATGTTGCTTCTTTTTGTAGACCTCGGGCGTTTTAATTTAAAAATGAAAATACTGTTGAGGTACTTTTATTTGTCAGGATCTTTCCAAACAAAATAAATATGTCTTTAAATTTCTATTTTATTGCTTAAGCCTTTCTTATATTATTAGGTAATTTTTGGGGGTTATAGAGTCATATAATTCATCAGTGAAATAAGTTGATAAGTTTTCAATGATGAAACAATCAATAAATTTTTGTTCTCCTCATAATATTTTACAAAGTAGTTGATAGTTGTCAAGTTTTCTCGTAATTATCAACAGAAGTTAATTGCAGCTATGCAACTATTGTTAATTAATTTGAAAATGTTGAATTCCTTGAGACATCAGAGCGATAGAATTCAATTTGTTAACGTTGTATTCCGAACAATTTAATAAATATGATAATTTCTTTTCTTTTTTTAATATATATATGCCATTCACCAGATTTTTTAATAAGGTCGTCCACAAAACCATATAAGGAAAAATCTCTTTCCTTCTTGAAGCGTAAATAATTATAGTTTTTGTTTAAAGATTTAACGGTTGTATGATGTAGATATGAACAAAGAAAATTGGTTTAGGTTAATGATTTGCCAAATGGTATGAAACAATTTCGTATTCCTTTTGATGTTGACAAGTTATGTACCTCTTTGAAATTATATGTTTGGAGCCTTGTGCAAAATTTTAATTACCTAAAAAAATATTATTATGACAAAAAATATGTTTCTTTTCATTTTAATAGCCACTTAATCGTCTATTTCACACTTTATATTGAATTTAATATTTAAATGTAATTTCGTTCTTCATATGTACGTAAGAATTTACATGATAATATTTTAATACAAAACTATCTAAAGCCGAGGTATAAACCTCGGCTTTAGATAGCGGCGAGCCCTCATAAGAGGGCTCGCGTCGTCACACCTTGACTGACTGATGATAACACATCTATATGTAAACGAAAATTACTATGTTAAAGCACAAATCAATAGGCGTGATAGTTTTTCCGTAAAGTGTACCACCAAATATACAGGTTGTAGGATATACTAGGTTGATAACAATACGTAACTGGTTACTTATGTTACACCATAAATATAATATCATTCTTTTCATCATTTGGATTCGCTATTTTAGATTTTATATATTATAATATCTAAAATAGCCAATCCAAATCCAAATAATATTTGGATTGGCTACAAATTATATATAAATATTAGCCATTTGAAAATAAGTAAAGTAAGACTCATTTTTAGTCCACTTTGGTTCCTGGTACCTGACCAGGTGTCACACTTAGAGCTACACAAATTCGCAGGTATTCTAAGTACACGAGGCACTACCAAGAACCTATGGTTTCATCCATTTGAAAGTAAGTTATGTCTTATCCTTTTGGGATCCAGGTCTATTACCACTTCTTGGCCAAACCGCTGCACCGATTTTGCTAAAATTTGCCGTGCAGATACATGTAGTCCCGGGAAAAGATATGGAATACTTTTTATCCCGAAAAATAAAAACCCGAGCATGGTCCCCGAGTGATAAATAAATTTTGGCGCAACGAAATTGAGAACTAGTATTTTATATATTATATTTTTACATGTGTCCGAAGGCTGTTTTATAGATCTCCAACGTCACTGTTATCTAAATTCTACTAGGGCTGTTTGATAAGTTCTCGACTTTGAAAATTTTTCCAACGAAATTTTAAATTCAGTCCTTAACTAGAAGATATGGCTTTTAAAATTCCAATTACAATAAATTTGACTAAAAAAGTTGATTAAAAAAAGTTTTACAAAATGATCACCGAGATCGACTACGTCTCGTTGTAATATTTTCGTTCCTGGTAACTCTAATTTATGTAGATCTGAAAACTGTAATGTAATACTGAAACCCAAGCTAAAATTTTTCGGCACCTAGTGAAATCTCGTATGTATATATACCTAACATCTGTAAGTGTAATCATTCAATTTCCCCGACTGTGCCGGAGTACGCGGTTAACAAAACATGCAATTTCCGTCAACTCAAAGGACTCATTATCTACGAAATTAGTCTCGTATTCACATCTTATCACGGAAACATAACATGTCACCGCCATGTAACACTACTAACATAGGTACACGAATTTCTGAATAAAATATTTAACTGACAACTTAACTTTTCAAATAGTTCATATTGAATTAATGTGAAAAAGTTGTGTTAAACCTATTCAGAATCCAAAATAGATGCGCTTCCAATTCCATCCTGATGCTGGATGCTGGTGTCAGACGAGAGCTTGAAAATTAATTCAAAACGTGCCTTAATCATATTATTATCTCCAGGTTACCGTGACAAGAAAATTCACGTTAATAGTATTCACAACTGCTAACACTTAAGTGTTAGCAGTTGTGAACACTATTAACGTGAATATTAATACGACTTGAGAGATAGACTAAGATTTTAAAATCTTAGTCTATCTCTCAAGTCGTATTTCAACCCATTCATAAAAAGTTCAATAAATCATAAAATACCCTAAAATTCTAAAAGCAGCGGGAATATTGAGCACAAATAATATTGCATACATCGTTTCGCATGAAACATGTAGAAAAATTGAAATAAGATGAAGCGCTTATGAGCCGTTAGAGCGCTGCATAACGCCCCAAAAAGCATCGTGTACGGAAGGATGGGCAGATAATACATTGTGTTTACCTACGTCGTCCTTGATAACATTATTTATAGCATAAAATGTATTGTTCATAATAATATGCTTTGGACGAGAGAAAATTAACTTCGGAACGAATTGGCGACCTCGATGAAAAAAAATAAAACAAAAAACAAGCATGACAAAAAAAATTAAGTGCTCTCAGTAAAACGAAAAAATAAATAAAATGGCCGACTTGAATTTGGTAAATTATTGCGCAATTATATTTATACTTCATACTTTAATGATTTCATTGTATGTCTGTCTGTTCTCTTACATCTTCAAGCTAAATCCGTGACTCCCAAGACCACCGAGACTACAAAATTTCTTGGAAATTATGGTAGTCTTTTCCAAAATTCCAATTATTGATTAAACACCAGTTATACAAGAATATTAGTTGCTTAATCTGCACCATATAATTTCTTCTTAAACAGCGACCGGAGTCCATAAGATTCAGCAAAAACTTTATTTTTGCATTAACCGGGTAACTAAGTCAAAACTAAGAAACCATTTATTTACCTGAAACAAAAATGAAGTTTATAAGAATTTGTTTATCTCGAGAAACAGTAACTGGATCTTAATTATTTTCAAATATTAGGTTTAACTTTTTGTTACAGTTTGGGCTGAATTACTTATTTTAGCTAAGTTAGACGTTTTGATTTGAATACTTTGAAGGTAAAACTTACTTCATTATTCGTAGTTCTTAGCTGTTGACTATTCAGAGTTTTAGTTACAGAATTTTTTAATTACAAGATTGTAATATTATTAAAATAAACAAATGTTGATCAAAATAAAAGATTTTAATACGGTATCTAGAAGAGATACCGTATTAAAAAAAATCGGTATCTAGAGAGTGAATTAATATACTTATGAATGTTACTTTAACATCAGGTTAACTTTGAAATAAAAACAGCTGTTTCATACAAAAAAAAAACTCTTATGCACCTATTTATATTCTTACTTTATTCTTCAGAGGAATTTAATATAGATTATGCGCTTAATTATAATATTATCTAAATCAAGGTACATCATAGTAAATCACATACACTATTCCAATATTTCCTTCCAAATATAACCAGTACATTTCTAATTTGCATCACTATAACTCGATTAACATAGTATGTTGGATGTTGGTTTATTTACAATTTCCCGGCAGAAACACAATTTCAAATGAAGCCGAAACGAAGATATACCGCGCCGTGTTTTAACGAGAATTTAAAACCTTTTTTATCATTTCATTTTTATTTACACAAAGTGCAAAATTCATCATCTGAAATTGACTTTATTATTGCTATGAGAATTATATTTAGGAAAATCCTTTATAGAGTTGTTTCATGAAAAATTCTCATGATATTATTATTTTTGAATGTTACCTGTGACTTTGTTGCGCTGAAAACTAATTGGAATAAGAATAAGATGGAATAGAGTTTATTGCGTGAGAACCGCACATTTTTTTTGTTCCCGGTGTTCTATTGTCACTTCTGATGGCACGTCCATTTCACGGATTTCAACCCATTTTTTTCATTCATGCACTGTAATCATGAATATTCTTAGATTATAATGGACAGTTCTTGGATATATACCATTAAATGGCATATATATACAAATGGTACGTTCACACTGTAGCGCGCCAGGAACAATAGCTGATACATGTTCAGTAGCGTGTAAACACGGTATAACTTGTACGCACAAGGCGACAGGGAAGTGATCTTAATGATTAAATAGCGCAATTCTCAATCAATTTTCAACTGACCTGTATTTCAGATGAGACTAGCAGGTGTTACAAAACTTGTTATGCTGTAGATAAAATACTAGGAAAAATGTGGTCCTTCTCTTCCCTTCACCACCTTCATGTCAGTTTTGTCTACGTCACTTCTATCTCATTCTATGTCAGGTGTGCGCAATGAGTTTCTAAAATACTAGAGTAGCAATGTCTTACAAAAGATTCTCAGAAATGCGTAACCACTTTTTTGTTCAAAAGACAATGTCAAGTCATATATTCGTTATGTCATTATGTATGTGAGATATGCCTGCAGGCATCTTCGAAGTGGCAACGCGTTGCTACCGTAAACTTCCAATCTAGTTACGTTAGTAACATAGCATATCATTGGGTGTGCGTGCCTCATTTCTCTATAACGTCACTTCTTTACATTCACATCACTTCTTTCTCACGTCACTTCTGTCTTTTGCTGTCGTGTACTTTACGCTTGCTATTTTTCTCTATCACGTCACTTCTCGACATTTATATCGCTTCACTACTTTCGTATATTCAAACTTCAATTCTCTCACGTCACTTCTGTCATTTGGCTGGCTGTCTCTCAGTCGTGTACTACGTATCTCACCATTTCGCTTGCCTCTTACTTTATTCTTTTTACTTTATTCTCTACTTTCACATCACAACCCTCTCATCTCGCTTCTGTCTTTTAACTCTCTGTCGCGTAGTACGTACTTTTTGCTTGCCCACCCAACTCTATCACACATCTCTCTTCTTCTTCATCTCAGTTCACTTTCTAACGTCACTTCTGTATTTTAGCTGTCTCCCTGTCGCGTAGTATGTACGTCTCCGTTTCGCTTGCCCGCTCAACCCGATCGCATACGTTCCTGTCACCCCCGCTGTTTAGGCGATTCTAATATTTATTACAGACGCAGACATTCGCATACCGGTTGAGACTGGAATAAGCCGGGTATTTTTGTGTAATGGGGTAGAGAGCAAATACAGAAACGTTTTTGTGTAAAGAAGGCAAATGATTTCGGCACTATGTAAAAGTAATTAGTATACTTAATGTTTAGTCGACTGTAGTGAATTTGATTTGAATCACAAATGAGTTAACTACAGCATGTGATCCATACTAATCGATACTAATATTATAAATGCGAAAGTGTGTCTGTCTGTCTGTCTGTCTGTCTGTTACCTCTTCACGCCCAAACCACTGAACCGATTTTGCTGAAATTTGGTGTGGAGATACTTTTAATCCCGGGAAAGGACATAGGATACTTTTTATCCCGGAAAAATGTACAGTTCCCGCGCGATATACTAATTTTGGCGCAACGGAGTTGCGGGCATCATCTAGCTTGTGTAATATATTCTCTATCGTGGAAGTAACATATTATGCCCTTGATTAGATTTAAGTGTCATTAGATTCGTTAACCCATCAATCCCCAAGCGGCAGCCGGCTACCGCATAACAATTGAAAATCTATTGTGTCTACGATACTCACAATGGAGGTGCTACAATAACTTTGGTAAGAAAAGCTATAATATAATTTACTCATTGGAGTAAACATAATATTACTATTTTGAACCGGCTTTCAATAAACGAGGAGGTTATAATATGTTCGGCTGTGGATTTTTTTTTTAAAGTATTGATTACTTATTGCAATACCATTACGAAAAGTAGCATTGGTTAAGTGCCAATTCCGCTAACGTCTGTTTCAGTTAATTGTCGATTTATTATCATGTCAATTTCCTCGTTTTTCGTATTAATGAAAGAAAAAAATGTTTTTTAACAAGCAATTAAAACACATAAACATTTTCTCTCTCGATAACTCATCAATGACAATCTACGATTTTAAAGGCTTTTAAATTCAGTTCTCTACTTTTTTTGTTGCAGTGAATTTTTGGTGATATTACGTTATTCTACCTACACTTTGATACTGATAGCAAAACATTTTATATTATAACTAGCTGTTGCCCGCGACTTCGTCCGCGTCAGCAAAATGTGATAAAAAAAGAAAATGAAAAAGAGAGACATTTTCCCCTTTTTTACCGTACCGTATGTTATGTACCGTATAGAAAATCTTAAGGATAACGAATAAGAGTAAAATTATTATTTTTAAACAAAAATTGAAACCGACTTCCAAGACAATAGTTATTTTCTTAAATGAACTAAAAAGTATTAATTCATAATTCATATTCTGTAGGTTCTTAGTTTTTCTGTTCTCAATATTCATAATTTGAAGTCGGTACAAGTCATATAAGTTGCAGTTATATTTTGTCATGGAACTGGTGATTAGGTTAGCCGGTAGTTGGTACCGACTGCAAAATAATGAAGACTGAGAACAGAAATACTGAGTACCGAATATTAATTATTTAATACTTTTTGGTTAATTTAATCTAGATCTACAAAAAAAAGCGGTAAATTGCACATTTGCACATAGAAGCAATTTCTATGTGCAATTTACCGCTTTTTTTTAAAGTTAGCTGCTACGGAGTAAAAAATTATGAAGATTTAATACAGAAATAATTGACGCGTCTATGTGTGTCCCAAAAAATATCCAGGAGTTCCCCCTATATCTCACGAATTGCAGTATCAGATCACGACTTTCGTAATCATTGTACCAAATTCGGGTTATTGTACCTCTATAAACAGTAAACACTAAATAGCAACAAAAGAGTTTTGAAAATCAGTCAACAAACAGTGGAACAATAATATAATCAGCGGCAAGATTTTTGATAATAATATGATGATTCATGGCATAATTATTATAGTGATGATGATGATTAGTATTATTGACACATTGACATAATAATATGCTTTTAGTTGTTGAAACAACGCCAAAATTGCCAAACATCTATAAGGATTCAAGAGTTCTCTACAGCATCTTCGGAACCAGGGTGTACTTCGGCGCAAATTCTTATTTTTTGGTAGTTTAAGCTTAAAATCCTTCAGAAAAACGTAAAATCACTGTATGTTTCCATATAAATTTTAAGGAGCCCTGTCGATTTCTCATGGATTGCATCATCAGATCACCACTTTTGTGATCTTGTTACTAAATTCGGGCTACATCTCATACAATAACAAAAGAATTTTGGAAATCGGTCTACAAACGACGGAGTTGTCCACGAACCAATATAAAAACTGAAATATATCCTCCTTATTTTCGGAAGTCGGTTAAAAAGTAGCCTAAGTTATGCCTTACTACATCAGCTATGTGCCAAAAAAAGTTCCGTCAAAATCGCTCCAGCCAATTAAGAGATTAGCCGGAACAAACAGACAGACAGACAGACAGACAGACAGACATACAGACAAAAATTGTAAAAAATTTTGTTTTGGTGTATGTACCCTATATACATTCATATGCATTTAGTTAAAAACGGTTCTTTCAATATTACAAACAGACACTCCAATTTTATTTATATGTATGTATAGATGTATAGCCAATACTAAATAACATTATTAAATAATTATTTTGTTTCACTTCACACCAGCGGGGCTAAAATGGTCGCTTTAAAGAATCATGATAATATGAATCATAATATGATTCATTTTTCTAAAATCGCAAAATGCAACGCTTATTGCAATTCATTATGACTATTTTAACCCCACAGACGTCCTGTCATGTATCATTTCCAACCGTGATTCGTGAAATATTATTAAAATATTAATTACAATAGCTTTACATTAAAATACACATTTTGTTATAAAATTTAATTACAATATTGTGGCTTGATTGGTAATTTTAATTTTTGTTGATTAATTAATGAATCAGAAAACGCAGAAGTGAAATATTAAATGTACTATCAGAGAAGTTGATTCCTAGGCAGATAGGGTACCTACGTAGTATAGTCGCGTTACGTCAAACCTAGACGACAGATCACAATTATGAATTAACATTGAACTGACATGATCCGACCAATTGACGTTGGTCTGTCAACTGCAAAGGAATCAATTTCCTCGATGGTACTTGTTTACTTAGCATATGGAATATTACACAAAGATACATACATGCAGTAAATAATCTTACCAAAATCTGACATGGTTGCACTCGTCATATCAGAATGTTGACAGAAACGTTGTCAAATGTCAAACAAAATTTTTTTTATTAACTGTTTATGCTGGTGCCTCCAGCGTGAAAACATTGCAGTTACTTACTATTTAAAGCATAATATTTTTGTCTAGTTGACTTATATAGACATTAATTATTATTATCCTAACATAAATATATTTAATTAACCGAACAACCACTAAAATATTAAAACATTAAGGCATTACTCGTCTCGCCCGTAGCAAAACATTAGGATTAACCGTAACACACCGTGCGCACTAGCATTTACATGTGCATTTACATAAGTTTTTAAAAGACTTTTGGAGATGCTATGCACACAAATAAGTCAACACAAAACAACGAAATTATGACGTTTCATAAGCTCAAATATCTCGATTTTTTTTTATTAAATAAGGGGGCAAACGAGCAAACGGGTCACCTGATGGTAAGCAACTACCGTCGTGGAAACTTTTAATTGGCATATCGCTGTGTAATATGTATCTTATTGGAGTTGTAAATAGCTGTAAGTTTTCCTAAGAAAATAAAACAAAAATAAATAAATAAAAGTAAATGAACTCAACCTAATGGTCACTGAAAACCCCTAAACACATAAACCAAGGTAATCACTACAAACGATTTCTCGTATTATAATCCTTGTGCACACAAAAACTGTCCCTAACTAAGGGCAAACAGATGAAAGGGCCTTCCATGTCATTACACAAAGCAAACTTTGTCATACGTTTGTACTGACACATAGGGGCTTAGACGTAGAGATAAGAATGTGACAGATATGGTGACTGTACCGGACCCATAGATATAGATAACCTCGTCTGCCTAAAGATCTCTAAATAATATGACATTTTTAAGTTGTAATGATAAGTACTCACATACGGTTTTGCTCGATAGTTTTACTCCAAATAGAGCAATAACCACCGTGTCGACCGCAAAACTGACAGCTCGAAGGCACGCTTCGAGCCGGCTCGATGGAATTAAATATGTCAAGTATGTCATTTCCTTCGATTCGGAGTAAAACTATCGAGCAAAACCGTATGTGAGTACTTAGCATAACAAGGACTTATGATGAAATAAATACAAAAGGCCTCTATAATATATTATATAAGGAGGGGCCGACGATTGCGCTACAAAGAGTCATACGGCGACAAAATTTGCTTAGCTTGCTAGCCTTAATATCAAAATCAGCCGTTTTCGACGACCTCAATGGCTCAATTGGTTGAGTGTGTGGCAGCTCAAGCCGGGGGTTTGAATCGCCGACGGAACAAAAAGTGTTGAATGTTCCCGGGTCTGGATGTGTATTAAATATATATTGTATAGTATAAAGTTATAAAATGTATTTCCGTTGTCTGGTACCTGTAGCACAATCCCTTCAGGTACTTAGCACGAGGCCAGAATGACGTGGTGTGAAGCGTCCATAGATATTATTATATTATTATTAATGTTTTTTTCTCGTATATTTTTATGAGAAAATTATTATAATAAAATAACTGGATAAAACAAGGAATAAAATATGTGTTTTAATATTAATTGATTAAAATAGAATCGGTGTTCTAGTAGATTTACAGCTTGTTAAAATGTCAAGTCTTCTCTTTCATTCATAAGAAAAATGAAAGAGGTAACGTGATACTAATTCGAGCGTTAACTTTAACAGTCGTTGGTGAAATTGGGGCTTAAGATTTCAGTTTAACAAACGCTCAACATAAGAAGCGTTTGAGAATTTGGCCGTAAGCGCCATTAATGTAAATAATCATGGAACTTTTTGAGTAAATCACCGACTTCGCTAAACGATTGCTTAGTTAATTAGTTTGAGTTCAAAACGCAGTAAATTTGCTAATCGAAAAATTAAAAGTACCTACTCGTAATCGGATATTTAATTCTATTTTGATAAGTTTTTTTGGAATGGGATTATTATAATATAGCAAGTGTTGCACTCTATTCTATTAAATATACATATACCTATAAAAAAAAAAAAAAAAGTGTCCATGGCGTGATGGACCACAATTAATTAAAATTCATAATATTATTTCAATTATCCTTGGTGCGAAAAATCTAAATAATAAAATAACAAAAAAAGGATATGGACAAACAGTCTATAGACGGCCCCAATTTTATAATAATAAAAAAAAAAAATATAGCAAGTGACATTAAAAGAAGTGTGGCTCGGAAAAAAGGCAGCGGTTTTTTGCATAATAAGGTAATTAATGTACACACTCAGAAACTTTCACGTTTCGAGCATGATTCATTTCTGTATTTCAATGCAACTTTTTGCAAACACCCTAATACTACCAATCTTCACTATCTAGACTGACATGGTGATCTATCAACGCACAGCCCAAACCACTAGACTGATTAGGCTGAAATTTGGCATGCAGGTAGATATTATGACGTAGGCATCCGCTAAGAAAAGATTTTGATCAATTCCACCTCCAAAGGGTTAAAATAGGGAATGAAAGTTTGTATATTACTTGTATAATACTTCTTAACGCGAGCGAAGCCGCGGGCAAAAGCTTGTTCTAAAATAAATACTATTAATACATTAATATGCATAATATATTCAAAACGTGGGAGAGCCATGCTTCGGCACGAATGGGTCGGCTCGACCGGAGAAATACCACGTTCTCACAGAAAACCGGCGTGAAACAGCGCTAGCACTGTGTTTCGCCGAGTGAGTGACTTTACCGGAGGCCCAATCCCTTCCCTACCCTCCCCAAATTCCCTTCCCATCCCTACCCTCCCCTATTACCCTATTCCCTCTTAAAAGGCCGGCAACGCACCTGCAGCTCTTCTGATGCTGCGAGTGTCCATGGGCGACGGAAGTTGCTTTCCATCAGGTGACCCGTTTGCTCGTTTTCCCCCTTATTTCATTAAAAAAAATACCATCATTTGTGTCGTATTACATATATTAATTTTTATTAATTTAACAGTAAGTGTAATCAATCATATTATAACTTAATTACTGCAAGAAAATGACACACACAATTAATGTCACTGATTTATTTACCGATATCGAAACTGGATTGGAAATCGGCGGATTCGGGGTATTCATTTTGATTTAACAGATATAGGTTTAAAGGATAATAGCTCTAGCTATCAAGATGATAAGAGTTAATATGCTCTAAAGTCTAATATAGGATAGTTAATAGTTATCTAATTCTCCTTTGTCCTCTATTTCAATGTCACAAAAACTAACTTTTAAGGTACAAGTTGGAAGCCGGCGACATGAAGCGGCAGCAGACGACGTGTCGTCGCGACACTACTGGTTTCTATGTATTTCTATGATAAGTGACGCTAGCTTCGTGTCGCTAACTGCGCAGGGTATTTCATAGAAATACATAGAAGCCAGTTGTATCGCTGCGACACGTCGTCTGCGGTTGCTTCATGTCGCTTGCTGCCAACCGGCACTTTTACTCAATTTTATTGTTTAATAAGGATTAAGGTCAGATTTTTTAAACTACATCTTTTATTTACGGCATAAATATAATGTCCTATTAGAAAAGTTGATTCATAGGCAGATGGCGGACCTATGTAATATTATGGTCGTTTTACGTCAAACCCAACTGACAGATCACGGATTACATTATGGCGCCTCTACAAGATGGCCCAGCGCTGGCCCATCAAATGGCGGTGTGGCGCCTCTATAAGATGGCCCAGCGCTGGCCCATCAAATGGCGCATGCAGTGGCTATAGCTAGGGAATGCAATCCTGCAAGATAATTTCAATCCCGGTTTTTGTGGGATTGAACCATCACAATCAATTAACAATTGGGTGTTAGTCTGTAATGATAGTTGTAAGAATGTTTAATAAATAAATTAATCCCGCTGGATCCCGGTATTTGCGGGATCCCGCAGGGTGGACTTAAACTTTTAAAATAAATAAATCATTATAAAGACTACACTAATCAGCGTTGCCAGACGTCCCGATTTTGGCGGGACATCCCCATTTTTTCATCAAAATTAAATGTCCCGTGCGGGACAGGCACAGTCCCGCTTTTCGGGAAAAGCCCGAACGTAGGTACGTGCAGCGTGCTGAGAAAGAAAGGTGCGTAATGAAGATAAAAGTACGGGAGGTAGAGTTGTGGATTTTCTTTGGCTACTTTAGCTATCTTTTGTCACGCAAACGTTATTCTAACGCAAATAAAAAGATAAAAATTAAAAAAAAACTTTTGATTTTATACTTTTTCTTACATTGTCCCGCTCTAGACTGAAGAATCCCGCTTTTTTTCTCAAAAAGTTTCAAAGTCCCGACTTGGCACAAAAAAAATCTGGCAACGCTGATACTAATTGATAGAAACCGTTTTATTCTTAGAAACTCAAATAAACTCGGTCACTTTTTTTTTACAAGGGCTTATTAATACCTACTTCATACCTTAGATATAAAAAAAAACTAAACATGTTATAATAATAGTAAAAAAACTAAAAAACACGCCTAAATAGGCGTGTTTTTTAGTTTTTTGAAAATAAATATTTTCATCTATTATTAAAATTATTTATTTTTTCGAAATATAGAGAAAGTTGTGCACGTAAGAGATTGCGTTACATTTATAGGTACAGCCCAAGCTTATAAAATTATGTTAAAAAAGTTAAGGTATTAGTTGTGTCTGCCAAACGGCACAACGACACAAGACGACATTCGACACAAGGTAGCCACTAGCCAGCAGCTGAAAAAGTTGGCTCAGCCTCCACGCTGGTTGATACAATCATTGTCATTTAAAGTGAATTATTATAGGTGAACTGAATGTAAATTGTTTAGTGGGCTGCCTGTAGCCAGTTCACGCACCCCCGCGCGCAGAGCACGTATGAATCACGCTTCTTTGTAATCCCGCTAGTCCCGCGGGATCCCGCTAAATTTTCGACCGGGATTAGTCCCGCAAAATACATGCGGGATCCCGGTATCCCGGTCTTGCATTCCCTAGCTATAGCTATACAATGGTCGCAACGTCTCTACAATATGATGGCCGTGTTCAGTTGTGACTTGTGATCTAAACGTCGTTCAATATGGACGTGGAAGCATTAGCCGCTGCGGCAATATCTGTACAGCACATACCATCATTTCATTAATGTGCACACTGCACAATGTGTGTGTATGTATGTTTGTTATTATACATACTATACTGTCGCAGACGGAGTCGCGGGCAACAGCTAGTATAATAATATCTATGGACAATCTATGGTCAATATATTTATACAGCACGTACAATTCTGTATCGTATCAATTTTGTAACTTCACTAGCTGACCCGGCATATACATATTTTCATGAAATTTAGTATATAGGGGGTTTCAGGGGCGATAAATCGATCTAGCTAGGAATCATTTTTAGAAAATGTCATTTTATTCGTGTTTCATCGAATACCGAGTGAAGCTCGGTCAAACAGCTAGTAATATAAAAATGAGATAGAAACCCATTCTCAGGATTCTAACGAATGCACATACAAAATTTTGTTGAGCCGTTTTGGAGGAGTTCGTGCACAAATACTGTGACACGAGAATTTTATTTATAAGATTATTATAAGACGACGTACTCGTCATTTTGAATGAAATTCGTAAATTGACATACGACGTCCTCACTCACCTTCCTCGACCGCTCGCTGGGCATTGATATACAAAAATGAAAAAACCCAAGATACACAGTTGCGAACAAAAGTAAGACTCAAAACTGTCGCCAAATACTCGTCTTTACTATAATAGGTACTTGTAATCAAACTATAAACAGTTTTTTTACAAAGGAGTCCACAAAAAGCAATAAAATTTAATAAATAATAAAATATCTTTTTATTCAAAATGGGTATCATGATACACTTTTTGAAAGTCGAACGAAGAAACTACGTTGCCTACCACCGGTTCGGGAACTACCCCGCCGAGAAGAACCGGCGTAAGAAACTCGCACGGGGCCATCTTTTGCAAAAAAAATGGAAAATTACAATGTTATGGCTTACAGCTATGTAACAAAATTAAAAGAAAAGTAACCTGCATGGAGCCACCCTATTCCCAAGGTGTGCTGTCCTCGAAGAAATCATTGACTTTATAATACGCTTTAGCATACAAACGTTCTTTAACTGCTTTTTTAAATTTGTTTAAAGGTAGATTTTGAACATTTTCTGGGATTTTATTGTATAGGCGTATACATTGGCCTTTAAAGGATTTGCTTATTTTGGCTAGTCTGAACATTGGTATTGCTAACTTGTTCTTATTTCTAGTATTTACATTATGATTATCACTTTTCTTTTTGAAAATATTTATGTTCTTTATGATTATGACCGAACTTCGCCGGTAGGACAAGGCATGGTGGTGCGACGTATTTTTCATATATATATATATTTTAATTCTATGAAATAATTTGGTTGTAAGAGTTACTTAAATTGTGTTCTAAACACAAATCACAATCCACAATACAAAGATACTTAGGTTTTACAACTTTCATCTAAGAGTTTATGTTAAATAAATAAATATGTATATGTTTTGCGTATGATATAAATATGTATAAATGAACGAAAGAAATATTTATTAGATAAACTGTTATTTTTTTCAAATATTACAATTAAACTTAAAACTTAAATCTATAATAATTTTAAGAGTCATAATTATATGTAACACTTATCATCGCTGGCGCCATAAGCCATCCTGCGCCACTACGTCCTCCCCACGCTGGGCCATCGCGATGGCCAACTACGATGGCCCATCTTGAAGAGGAGCCATTAAATTGAAATATTCCGACCAAATGACGTAGGTCTGCCAACTGCAAATGAATCAATTTCTTCGAGGGTACAATTATCTGTTGCATTGATGTCGTGAGATCATAAAGTTAATATACCTAACGGAATAGAGAAACACAGAGCTGAGCAAGCGAGATGTCAATATCAGTAACACTGCGTGGTGAAAAGAGACGTGTGGTACATGACAGCAGAACCAATTTTTTTCACCTTTTTGACGTCCAGTGGGCACTTATTGGCACGTAGACAATTTAATCTCTTAGAAAAATGCTTGTGTAAGTGTATACGTAAACAAATTTTTACACGCAGACGTAAATCGATTTCGGTATTGTTTGACAGCTCGAGATTGTTGCTCTATTCCGTTAGGTATATTAACTTTATGCGTGAGATACAAATCCACTTTTTCGGGCGGAATCGAAGCCTTGACAATGTAGGTTAAAGGAAAGCAGAATCGGGGTACTCAAAAATTCCACATTATAATTTATAATCCAATTGAAAGTAAACAAAAATTTTGGTTGATTTTACAACGTTTCTGTCACTATTTTGATGTGAATCCTGATTTTGGTTGGATATATGTGCTGGTATCGCCCTCTACTGCGACCTTAGTGTATAATTCCCTATTACTTAACGTTCTGAGAATACCAAACTGTACTGACTGTCCATGATGGCACTGGAATCCCCTTATCGGTAAGATTGATCAACTTCCGACTCTATCGTGACAATTAAAAATGGTATTGAGAGTCGTTATCTTGAGTTCTTATTTGTTACATTTTTGTGAAATAGTTTTGTAATAAGATATTATATTACTGCAATGTTTTCAAGCTAGGGGCAACACCAGCATGTTATACAGTAAACAAAAAGTTTTGTTCGACAATTGACAATTTTTCTGTCAATATTCTGACATGACGTGTTCAACATGTTAGATTTTGTTCGGATTACTTAAGCATCAATTCCGTCAATCATGAATTATGTTAATAGTCTGATGGTGACTGATGGACTGACGAATGGTATTTGACGGTAACTCAATTCTCTTCAGTTTTATGTCAGTCAAAGTCAAAATTATCAAAGGTATACGTTTCTAATTTTTTTCCTATTTTGTCAGATTTTGTCAGTTTGTCAACACTCACTCAAAATTCGTGACTGATGGTTGCATGAAGCAAAAATCAAGATATCCAGATTTTCGTCAATCAACTTCATGCAACCGTCTGTCACGCTCTTACACGGTAGGTTATCCATCAGTTACAGCCATGACTGTGATAAAACTGACAGCCAAACCTACCGTGTAATGGATACCTTACACTTTGAGAGTCTCATTTTAGTCGGTTGCATCGCCTCGTCGTTGCAATGTTAAATTGTGAATTGACCGTGGGTTTTGTACAATTTATGGTCATAATCCTTTGCCACTCTGGGCCTGCAGACAAGTGGCAAAGCGCTAACTCTAACGTTAACGCTAACGCTAGCGCTACAAAATGTATGCGATTTGACATAAGTCATCGCTTCGCTAGCGGATACTAATGTCAAATCCATACATTTTGGAGCGCTAGAGTTAGCGTTAGCGCTAGCATCTTGCCACTTGTCTACGGGGGCAGTTCTAATTTTATCATAAACAATATGAAAATAATGTTGAAATTATCAAATCGTACTCCAGCTAGGCATTTCCACCTGTGGGAGTGTACTTAATACTCATTCCCTTATCAAATCTACGGTTCCATATTATCAACACCTATTCGAATCAAATTTCAAATTCAATGTTTAGGCTTGGTATGAAGTACAGGATAATTTTCATATTGTTCCAAGACTTCACAGTATAGGTGTTACGTAGTATATGACATTCTCTTTGAGTATATTACTACTTTGTATTTGAAAGAAGAAAATCTGCTGTTTCTCCCTTTGCCACAGTGCTTACGTAGTAATGGGTTGCACCAGAGGCTTATAGTTAAGGTTAAAGTTATCGTCAAATATGGCGTCCATTATTGACTTTTACTAGGGATTTGACAGATTATTTGACATTTTGTTATAGTTAAAATTATAGTTAAAGTAAGTTGGTGCAACCGACCTTTAGTAATTTGAGACAGTGCTAAAATGAAGAGAATTAATAAGTGTGCAATTGTCGATTTATTTAGGCAATTTATTTTAAATATATCATAATTTCGTAATAACTAATTTCCTCCTTCCTTACATAATTAATTTAAATTGAGTAAAAGATTGCTTGTATTCAGATGATTACGTCACTTCTGAAAAAATCGGCCAAGTACTAGTCGGACTCGCGCACGAAGGGTTCCGTACCGATACAGAGCAAAAATAGGCTAAAAAGTGTGTTTTTTGTATAATAATAATAATAATAAAATGTTTTATTCAAACATAAATACAATGCACTGCACACACTAAAGCAAAAAAAAAAACAAACAATAAACCAAAATAAAAACTCACTGACCTCCATTATATAATAAAGGTCAGTGAAAAAAAAAATGCATGGGATTTCAATTTTTATTTTATTTTAATATTATTATAATAATATATTAAAGTATACAATACACATATAACAAAAGAATATGTGAAAAATTCTCTATGCCTACCTCTTGCCATTATATAGAGCGCAAAAGGTCGCAAAAATCTCGTTTTTTGTATGGGAGCCCCCATTAAATATTTATTTTATTTTGTTTTCAGTATTTCTTGTTATAGCGGCAGCAGATATACACAATCTATGAACATTTCAGAAGTCAAGTTATAGTGGTTCTTGAGATACATCCTGGAGACAGACAGACGGACAGATAAAGAAGTCTTAGTAATAGGGTCCCGTTTTTACCCTTGGGTGCGGAACCCGTGGAAATAAACGTGGGAGAGCCATGCTTCGGCACGAATGAGCCAGCTCGACCGGAGAAATACCACGTTCTCACAGAAAACCGGCGTGAAAGAGCGCTTGCGCTGTGTTTCGCCGAGTGAGTGAGTTTACCGGAGGCCCAACTACCCTCTTCCCTTCCCTACCCTCCTCTATTCCCTTCCCTTCCCTAACCTCCCCTATTCCCTCTTAAAAGGCCGGCAACGCACCTGCAGCTCTTCTGATGCTTGGAATATCCATGGGCGACGGAAGTTGCTTTCCATCAGGTGACCCGTTTGCTCGTGGTATACGATTTATTTCATTAAAAAAAAGAAGAACCCTAAAAACATGCCTTATTGGCTGTTTACCTTATTCCCATCCAGTGATCCAATCCAGCGTTAGATTACTGTTGGAATAATGATAACGGGCACTGAAATACACTAAAGTAAAAATTTGTAAAAAAAAAAGGCGATGGATTCGATTACTGTATTGGATTAATATAAACCGGCCATAATAATTCTCAGTTGAATATTCCCACAAAATCAGTGTTGTCACCATAAAAAAGGCACCGCATTTAAACTGTCAGATTTCATAAACATCTCGCGCTAAGTAGAGTAAAAGCAATAAAAGTACATTCGTAATTTGTCAATGTCTCAACGATTTATACGGTCTTTTCACGAGCGTATTCCTCCCTCTAATTAATTGATGTTTTGATTAATCGAGGCCACATACGTCAGTATATTTGTTGTATATAAATCAAACACAATACTCTCGTTATGAAAAATGTGTTGTTAATAAGCCTATTGTTGTGTTGCTATTAATTTTTTAGTATTTTCCTCCTTGATGGACGATATAATAGCAGCCACTTATAATGAGGTTAAATATTTGAATATATTGAACAGTTTGGAAATGATGGATGAAATTTGAAGACACTATTGTGGCACAATCAATAAGTAAACAACAAATCGTTCCAGGTGTATATTCGCTCGTCCATGAAAATCTCGGCCTAGTAGGACGAGTTATGTAAGCCATACACGCTACGGTCTACCGAAGAGGTCACCTGTGCAGTTATGCCTGCGCAGGTGTTACTCGAAAGATTTTGCGCCGTTTGCCTGCGCAGGCTCAAAAAACTGCACAGGTGTATATTACCAAACACATTCCGGTCTACCTGCGCAGGCATTCCTGCACAAGTAGACCTCTCCGATAGACCGAAGCATGTATGGCAGCCATTAACAGGTTTTCTAGACGGTTTTTGTTGACGTTTCTATAATGAATTTTTCATCCGGAAGCTCAAGAAATTTAAGTGAAGCTAGTAGATGTGAGCCAAATAATGACTGCCATACACGCATATGGTGTACCGGAGAGGTCCATCTGTGCAAGTATGCCTGCGCAGGCTCAAAAAACTGCACAGGTGTATATTACCAAACACATTCCGGTCTACCTGCGGAGGCATACTTGCACAGATGGACCTCTCCGGTACACCATATACGTGTATGGCAGTCATTATTTGGCTCACATCTACTAACTTCACTAAAATTTCTTGAGCTTCCGGATGAAAAATTCATTATAGAAACGTCAACAAAAACCATCTAGAAAACCTGTTAATGGCTGCCATACATGCTTCGGTCTATCGGAGAGGTCTACCTGTGCAGGAATGCCTGCGCAGGTAGACCGGAATGTGTGTGGGAATAGACCTGTGCAGTTTTTTTAAATGAAATAAGGGGGCAAACGAGCAAACGGGTCATCTGATGAAAAGCATCTTCCGTCGCCCATGAACACTGGCAACATCAGAAGAGCTGAAGGTGCGTTGCCGGCCTTTTTAAGAGGGAATAGGGAAGGATAAGGAAGGGAATAGGGAAGGGTTGGGAAGGGAATAGGGTAGGCCGTAGGGGATTGGGCCTCCGGTAAAGTCACTCACTCGGCGAAACACAATAAACAAAAATAAAAAGGCGAAACAAAATAAAAAGTTTCACATCGGTTTTCTGCGAGCCCGTGGTATTTAGCTAGGCCGAGCCGGTCCATTCGTGCCGAAGCATGGCTCTACAACGTCGTTTTTTGGACCTGCGCAGGCGACCGGCGAAAAATCGAAAATCAATTCATTCTAGTGACACCTGCGCAGGCATAACTGCACAGTCGACCTCTCCAGTAGCCCGCAGCATGTATGGCTTACATTAGACAAGATTTTTTGATTATTGTCATTCCTTCTTATATTAAAGTAGAAACACTTTGTCACAAATACTACAGTGGCTACATATAGGCTATGACAGTAAAAAATCGAAATTGTAAACCTACATTGATTTTATAAATTGACATGTTACATCTGTGATAAAAACACGAATTAGTAAATTGTTTATTGTAAAGTATGGCAAGAAAAATAATTATATGACCGAATGTAATAGCTATGTAAGAAATTATTAAAAAAGAATGAATCAAAAGAAAAGAAATAGAAAGAAAAGAATAAGAATAAATAAAAGAATATAACAAGCCCTAATAATGTTAGGGGGGTGAATAAAAAAAAAAAAAAAAAAAAAATACTACAGTAAAATTCGTAATATTTTCAGTGAGTGCACAATTTAGCGGATAGCGTTTCAAAGAGCTCCCAAACGCAACAACGGTATTACAAAAACTATCCATACATAACATAAAAGGGAATAAACTAGCACTTATTTCTACAGACGGGGCCCCGCGGGCATTCTGTATTTCGCTTCCATATTGTTAACTCACAAACAAATAGTAAGGCAATTTTTGAACAATGGTACATAATATTTCAAATTGGGAACTTCCTTTTTACATATCGTATGTTGATTCACAATTAAATAAAATAAAAATTTATATTTTTCAAAAAAAAATTAAAACCGTTTTTATTACAATTTTCCAAATTGTTGACTTACCACTGGTTCGGGAACTAGGTCCACAAGACCGACGCGCGACGTAAAGTAAACGATTTTCGTCACTTCTTGGCAAAATAGTAAAAAAAATATATTTAAATTACATTGTCATTTAAAAAATATTCTTAACAAATAAAATCACATTGATGCGACAGTTATTATTCTTAGATCTCTTTCTTTTGTTTCCATATTATATTATTATATTAATGAAGAAATAAAATAAGTATAAAAAAATAAATTCAGAAAAACGCGTTAACTGCATACAGAATAAAATTATGAACGAATTATATTATACGTTTAAAACAATTGCAGTTTTGTTAAATAGTTATAAATAAAACAAATATTGTTACGAAATGGACAGATTGACCTATATCCAGCCATATGGTAACAAATGTAAATATGCACTGAATTTGAATAAACATGTTTTTATTAAATCCGATTTCAACAATTTCTATGTGAAACTGTGGTCAACGTTTTTATTTTTATTACTTTTTTTATGAAATAAAACGAGCAAACGGGTCACCTGATGGAAAGCAACTTCCGTCGCCCATGGACACTCGCAGCATCAGAAGAGCTGCAGGTGCGTTGCCGGCCTTTTAAGAGGGAATAGGGTAATAGGGGAGGGTAGGGATGGGAAGGGAAGGGAATAGGGGAGGGGATTGGGCCTCCGGCAAACTCACTCACTCGGCGAAACACAGCGCAAGCGCTGTTTCACGCCGGTTTTACAATGAGAACGTGGTATTTCTCTGGTCAAGCCGGCCCATTCGTGCCGAAGCATGGCTCTCCCACGAGCTCTTTAATAATGCCTCAGTGATATCCGTAATGCCTAATAGCCATGTCCAGACTCTATTCACTTTCATCTTCAATTATCGTCATCTTCTTTCATTCAACTTTTGTTTTGGCGCGTTCAACTGACGAACGATGAAACTAAACAAAGTAGTGCAAAGTAATGATAACGAGTATGATGAAGAAGATTAACGTGCGTTTGATGACCTCTTCTCAAAATTTAATTGTTAGAGCTCCCGCAGACTGCAGAGTGCAGACTTTTAAGAGCCCATATGACCCTAACTTGACTTCATACTTTCACCTAGATCTCAAAATCTGTAAGGTCTAGAAAACTGATTTTTTGACACAAGTAACTTTAGTTCATAAAGATTAAATGCTCAAGACGAAAACACGATTACTCAAAAAATGCTCGATAGTTTCTTTTTTACAAAAAACCTTGTTTTAGACACATTTTTTCTTGGATCTTCGAAGTTTGCTGTCTTTTCTTTACTATTTTTTAATATCTAAAAAGGTATTGATAAAACCTAAATTTGCTCAAAACACTTTTTTCATAATCATTATAGTTCGTCTTTTATTCAAGTAAAACTAACTCGATGATTCCGCGCCGTCCTTTTTCACCTGGCATATGAAAGACGGGCGTGAGTGTGAAGAGAGAAGGACGATGTTTGATTTTTAGAGTCAGGTGAGCTCTTAATCGGCCAATAGTGAGCTCTTAATCGGCCGATAGTTTAGAAGCTGTATGGAAGTGCGCATGTTACAACGATACCGATGTCGGCCGATGATAATTAAGTTTGATGGGCTATACGATTGTCTTCAAACTTAACCACCACAGCAAACTGTCGGTCGATGCTTAATCAGTACGACGCGACGCCGATTGTTTGGTCGGCCCGCGGCCGACTCGTCAGAAATCCGAATCATTTAAAAATTTTCCATTCAATTAACTATCGCTGTGAATGGAACCGTGCGAGAGCAGTCGGCCGGATGTTGGCTGGTGTGCGCGCCTACCACCAACCCTACTGTTTAGTTGGCCCCGTGTGCGCACTGACAGTCCAACCCGACCAAACTATCGGCCGATTAAAACTCTGCAGTCCGTGGGGGCTCTGAATAATATTCATATAATTAATAATCATTCATATAATTAGTAATCTAATTATATCACATCGATTTTTTAATTAGGCTGTGGAATTTTTTCAGTTGATACGTGACAATGATTGTCTAAATATAATACAACTGTCTTAATTCTAGATTTTTATAAGGGTTACAAACCTCAGGGATATACATGGCGAAACCCCGAAATTTTAACATAAATAGTCAAACACGCGAAATCAATATTACAACTTTGGAAAGAAAAAGGAAACGGGCCGAAATTTATTCGCGGAGTATATCAAATCTGAAGAAATTGTCGATATAGAAAAAGTTTTCGGTATTCCGAAAAGTTACACGGTCCGACCATTTGGGAATTAGAAATTATTTGTGGAATGAACCGTCCGAAGATACGTCTTCTTGGCACACGATCCGAAATACGTTACGATAATGAAATAAATAACTTCTTAAAACACTAAGTACTATCTCAAATTGATACATTGGAGGATGGCTGACATCTGCAGTTATTTTGTCGATTTTGTGAAGTCCAGTCGACGGATCGCGATTATCATTAACTTAGCATAACCCAATCAAATAGCGTAGGTCCGCAATCTGCATCTGAATCGATTTCTCTAGTGGTACATACACATAAGTACTGCATGATACATAATGATACAGAAGTACAGATGTGGTAAAGTAATCGCGATAAAATTTTGAGCATTTAACTTCTCTGTTTCGATGGATTTGAGCATTAATATTTTTTTCATCATCATCATATTATTTTTTACAATCAAGTAATAATTCTGCTCGATCGAATTGAACTTTAGCACAAAACCATATATTGTTATTATTTTATAAAATTATAGTAACATACCTGTAAACCTAGTATACTTTCTAGTAAAATTTTGGTCCAATATTATTTAACTTTAACTTTCAATTACTTGGTAGGTGAGTTTTTTAATGTCTGTTTTCGGAATTCCTGCCAAAAAGCTTTTGAATATCAGCCGTCGGTTTCCACGAAGAAATTGCTTTACCAAACATTATAATGATGTAATTCGAAGTTTGTGAACAAATCGCCGATAGCAAAAAGTTGGGAACATTAACAAAAAAAAACGGAATTAAAATTGTTTATAATTCATCATAACTCTCATATTCCTTGGAACTCTTAATAAATGGGATAATATATTTTGTTTACATCAATGATGTTCTTAACATGATGAGTTTCTTCAATTTTTACGCCGTAAATGCGTGAAAACTGACTCAAGTCACAAGCGAAGCAACTCAACAGTGTTAATGCACCATTAAAGTTAAAATTTTTAGTTATTGCAAATTTTATCGCACTAAAATTATTCCTTACTAGCAGTTGTTAAATATCACGGCTTTTTTGGTGTAATTATATTTTGGAACCGGAATGACATTATTTTTTGTGATTGATCAAATAGTAAGTTTAAGCAATAAATATTATGTTGTAGTTTTTAATTTTTAATGATATTGTCGAAACCGTGACTCAAAGGGAGATCGCAGACGTCACACTTTATGTGTGATCGAGTCTGCGGCTTACATACAGTCTGCATGGCCGCGCCATGCAGACTGTATGTAAGCCGCAGACAGGCGCGACCATGCAGACTGTATGTAAGCCGCAGACTCGATCACACAAAAAGTGTGACTTCTGCGATCTCCCAAAACGTAATGTAATTGTGTGTTGTTTGTGCTTAGTCTCACAGTTTTCGGTAACCCAAGGTAGCACAGGTTATTTAAATAAAACCAGAGCAATTAAATAATTCAAAGGAAAATAACTGGAATGAATATCAACAAAACTTTTAAGACAAACGGAGGTTAGAAGTTAAAGTTACGCCTCCAATAGTCAAGTAACTCATTTATCTATTACACTATATACACTGAGAAACTTCGAACAATCTAATAAACTCAGTTTTACAAGCGGGTTTTTATCAATTACTATAGGGGTTGCCTTTAACTTCGCTTATGCTGAAATATGTTTATTGCGCGAAAAAGTTTAAGTAAAATTGCCAGACGGACCGAAGCCCCCGTAATTGATTTTAGCTGCCGTATAGAATGCGTCCCAACACCGGTGTCCGATCCTTTCGTATCATAAATTCATAAAGTATGGCATATTTTATTGACAAAGTGGGTTTCAAAAATTGTTTTTCTCTAGCTTTTGAAAAAAAAATCTCTGACTCTCATACTAATCTGACCAATAGATCATAAGAAAATCGTTATAGCTTCTAAACTGTATGACTTACAGCATAGAAGTAAACGAATTAATTTGATATGAAAACCTCCTCTATCTTTATAAAATAAAGAAGAACCAGTTTAATGCGCTAGATTTTTATACAAAAAGTCATTGATTAAAAAATACACTTTTTTTCCATAAACTTTTATTTTCCTATACTTTTTTCCACGAAATTCAAAAAGTCCTATTGTCTGTGTAAGCGTAGTCCACAAGTTTAGCTATCAACTGAGAATTTTTTATCTTCATAGGATATTTACATGAGAAGTATTGGTCAGATTAGTGTGAAAGCCCGAGAAAAACTAAAATGGCTGCCATTTTGCAACCGCGAGAAAGAGAAAAAATTTGAGAGCCAATTTGTAAACAAAATATGCCATACTTTATGACATTAAAGGATCGGACACCGGTGTCGGGACACATTTTATAATAATATACCGATGCACTAAGGGTAAATTTATAAGAGTCGAAGCGAAGCGAAGGAAATTCCCAAACACTGAACACATAAATTCAACTTTAACTCAACGTTGGTCGGCCGCATTCACGAGAATCCACGCAGATGCGCGCGACTTTTTAAATTCTCAGAAGTAATAAAGCACCTTAACGGGTTGAATTTGTTATGTTCAATTTTAATAATTCGCTTCGATGCGCTTCGACTCTGCGCTAGTATAATTTGACCCTAAGAAAACTTCGATAGCGCGATGCAGGAATGTGGCGCTAATTGTGTAACTATAAATTCGTCGAACTAAACTTGACGCGAATAAACTCAACCATCTAAAATTAAGCCACAGATTCGATGGCGAGTCTTTATTATTTTTCTGGGCGATAAAACTCGATGATAATGATTAAGGCGCACTTGATACTGTAAATTAAGGAGTTCTAACCAGCTTTACGAGGGTGTATAATTTTTACGATCCAGCTCGTATTTCATAATACTTTCTCGGTTTGAACGCAAGCATTAGCACGATTAAGCGACTTACACAAATAGCGTTTACATTTCAGTAGCTGAAATGTAAACGCTATTTCATAATTTGTGGGTTATTTTAACATTTTACGAGTATTATATTTAGTTCTCCTCTTGTCTCTCTTCCCTTCACAGTACTATATAACTAGTAAGTACTATATAAGATCTTGGAATTATACTTAAATACGCAGTGTATATATGGTAATACTTTATAATACTTTTTAAGATCAACTGTCTATATTAATTGTTATGTTATTTTTGGAAACATTTACTCTATAGCGGGCTCCACACTCGCGCGCGAAAGCCCGCAAAGGCCGCGAACCGCGAGTGTGGAGGGTTGCGCGGCTTCGCGTTCGCGCTTCGCGGATTTCCCAGTCCGGTGACGGTTTTTTGGTCCGCAACAAGGGGCTCGCGAAGCGCGAAAGCGAACATCATCCACACTCGCTTTTATTCGCTGTCGCACACAGTGTCAGAGCATTAGCAACAGTGACTTCAACGTCCATTTTACTCAAATGCGCGAATGTAATTGCAAAGATTGCGAGTGTAGAGGGCCGTATTTATCCGCGTCGTGTTCATGGCGCGTAGCGCCCGTGAATCGCAGCTGCAATTCGCACCGCGAGATTTTGTCAGCACCGTACGCGCCGCTTTAAAAAAATCGTTGTTTCGATGACGTCACAAAATGCGGCGCGTACGGCGCTGACAAGTTTAAATCAGCTTATGATTGCAGCCATCAGCCCATTAAAAATGTACAAGCAGTCAAATTAATATTATGTAAAATGGAATAATATCATGTATAAAATATTTAACGCACGTCCGTAACATGACATGTCTACTGGAATGTTTGCTCTTGACGTTTTAATAGCTTGGCCACTTCAATTATATGAAACATGTTCAAAGTTAAAAGTACTTTAAATGTAAAAGTTTGTGATGATATTTGTTTTCACAAAAACGACTGGACTGATTTTTTCGTTTAATGTGGTAGAAGTTTGCTTTTTAGATACGTAGGCTACGCTATATGAACAAAATATGGTGTTTAGGCTACTTTAATAGCTCGTCTGTCAAACGCCCAAACGTCTTACTCTAAGACTATTCAAAAGTATTTTCGAAAATGGTTTGACAGTTGTTCGTGACAGATGAAATCATAGTTCAATGCGCGCACACTATGCTTAAACAATATGACGTAAAACCAATAAAACACTAATTATTAAAAAGATCAACACTGTTTAGCGTTATACTTACATAAAGTTTTGTTCTTATCTGAGACATTAGACAACTACTTTGATAGACAAGGACAAAACATTGTCTACCAACCTGAATGCACAGTGTAGATCTTTTATTAGTAAGGGACTTATTGTCCTAGTGGCCTGGTTTCCTTAGAACCGTGAAACGTGTTCTATATTTCGGCATAAGTCATGTGCTAGAAATGGGACGGCCCTTAGTAAATGTTTCCGGGCATTTAATATACGCCAGATAAAATCTATAGCGTATGTGGACTGGAGGCACAGTATAAATAATACACAGTATTATTAATTCAAAAGATGGAGTCCGACCTTTTACTATAGAGCGACTTAACTATTACGTTAGCAACCAATAATGAGTCGGAGAATTAGATACATGTGAGTGACCAACATAATAATCACTGTCGCCTAAGGGTCAGTTCACAATGGAAGGACTCAGGAAACAAGGCCATGTGATGACATTGGCGACAATTCAATGAAAATTCAATGTGTATCTTCTTGGCTCAATGTAGTTTTATTTCGAATTACTTATTTAAATCTATTTCATCGCATCGTCTTGTCGCACCTCAAAATTTACCGATTCCGAAAGGTCGCATCCTAAAAGAATTTTAAACTAACAAATCTTCGTAAGTACTTCTAATAATAATAACTTGAAGTACCGATACAATGCAATATAACGTCGTACGTAGTAAAACTTATGTTTGTACAGAGCTAGTTTGATTTCAAGATCAGGACTGAGCTACTGTACTGCTTTTTATTTATACTGTGGTGGAGGGCAGCTTTTCAGTGCCACACAGGAGACGGATTTCGTTATTATTCATTATGAAGAAATTCACATGTGACCTTAATATTTTCAGTTACTGCTAAAGAAAGAAATGACACTATATTTTTTCATAGTAGTAGTGCACAACATTCGAACAAACACGCAGCCTAGGTTCCGAAATACTTACCAGTGCTCAAAACATCATATTATAGCTGCCACTTTATTGTACTGGTGTGCTAATTGTGATTTGTGACGTATATAAGAAAGTCAATACGTCATTGAACTGGTGGAATTTTGGAACGAATTAACAATATGGTGTCGATTCTCGATGGCTTTATACTGAGTTACATTATGGAACATACGCAATAGCATAAGCTGGCATTATTTCCTTCCTTTTCAACTCCTCCGAAATTAAAATTCAAAACATCCAAATGATGAACTGAAAACTCAATAATTGAGCGTTTCCAAACACCGTGGACTATGGGGTAGGTATCTGATGGCATACCACCGGCCAGGATGACTAATGAAATTCTCCGGGACGCTCCTAATGCGCAGGGCCGTGTGTACATTATTTTGTCATCGTCATCATTATTATCATCATCATTATCATTTAACGCCTGTAGTCCAGTGATTTAAAACAGAGGTTCACAAACTCCTTTGTTTTATGAAGCAACCCCCCCTCCTCCCTACAATAGTAATCTATATTTGCTATTATTTTTAGTAACCGTCGCCTTACTTATTTTTTAACTTACTTGCTTAATTATTATCTACCTATGCTTTCTGATAAGAGAAATCAAGCCAACATGTTAGGTCTTGACTACAAACCAAAATTAATTATCATGCTTACGATTGTGAACCCCCATTTTTTGTCAGGCCCAACGTAGACCCCCGTCGAGTATCGCGTGGATTACGGGAGATCCATCCAGATCTGGATCCCTTTGGAATTACTAGTTTAGAGCATGGCTCTTGACTGTAAGGGGTGCCATCCTCGTGTTGAAAAAAATATTTCCAAGTTTGGTTAGGACATTGCTGATCACCTGATTGCCTATCAAGAAAGACCGAGTTTATGCGTCGTAGTATACGTAAAAAGTTAGTTGTGCGTTTTGGGTTATCTTTACCTCTAGGTTCTACAAGTAAAGAGAAGATAGAGTGATCTTGTGTTGATTGATGCACACACTTGGGCATTATAAAATGACTCCTGTGACGCTGGACTGCTCTCAATAAAACCGGCTACAGTCACCAAAATCGGTGCAGGAGGCATTATTAATAACTTTTTTTAAATGAAATAAGGGCGCAAACGAGCAAACGGGTCATCTGATGGAAAGCAACTTCCGTCGCCCATGGACACTCGCAGCATCAAAAGAGCTGCAAGTGCGTTGCCGGCCTTTTAAGAGATAATAACCCTATTATCTCTTTCCCTTCCCTACCCTCCCTTATTACCCAATAGGGGAGGGTAGGGAAGGGAAGGGAAGCGAATAGGGGAGGGTAGGGAAGGGAAGGGAAGCGAATAGGGGAGGGTAGGAAAGGAAATAGGGATTGGGCCTCCGGCAAACTCACTCACTCGGCGAAACACAGCGCAAGCGCTGTTTCACGCTGGTTTTCTGATGAATGGGCCATTCATGCCGAAGCATGGCTCTCCCACGTATATCCCACTATTTGCCCGATACATTTACCACATATTTTCACTCATGTAAATAGTATAAATAAATCAATGTCGCCTCTTTTTGGGGTCAGAGATCATTCAAAATTCACTTTCAAAATCTAGTAAGAAAGTCGACCTTTATTGTTATTACTTGTGATGAAATATTAACCTCCATCACGCCAAACAACGGCCCTGTCTAATTTCGTTAGCAATTACATGAGCCAAAGGTTGTCAATATATTCTATTGCCGTATTGCCCGAAACGTGAGAAGATTTCAGAGCGAAGCCATTACTCCGTTGCGTTGCGGTGCGTTGCCACAACGTCGGTGCGTCGTTGTATACATGACATTTAATGACATACTAAATTAATGTTTGTGTCGTTGGACGCGGTGTTACAACGGAATGACCTAACGTTTCTACTACGGCCATCCATTATATAACGTCGCTTGGCCAAGCGGAGAAAAGATGACAATAATATTAGTTTAATTTAATTTTTAACCGATATTTTCATCGCCGAGTAAAATTGGTTAGGTGATAATATTTCAGCAACGTGTTTGGTTTCATCGCGTCACCGCAGCGACGATGCAACGCAGATGCGATGTTCTTTTTCCGACTTTGCAACGCACCGTGACGCTATGGATCAACGTGGCCTCGTTCTAATGCGGGAAAACAGAAATAATCAACATTTTTGCATTCGGTGAGGGTCAATAAAAACGATTTATTTTTGTTAATTATTACGGACGAGGGAACAATATTTATTATTTATGGAGGGGCTACGTTGTTAATGAGTTAAGTCTGCGTCAGAAGTATTTTAACCGACTTTAAAAAGTTTTCTTATGTATTTTTGGTGTAGTATCCTAAGGACACTGGCTCACTAACACACCCAGTACCACTGCGGAGCGCACGTCTTTCCACCGTCACTGTCACTATGCAACTGAGAGACAGATGATTTATACAATGTGTTTAAAAGATTTATCAAATGTGTTCAAAAGAATTTGTTTAAGATAAAAACCTCCTCGAATCTTTTTTAAAACCACGATATGATCGGTGTCTGAGGCAAAAAACCTTTTTTGCCTCAGACACCGATCATATCGTGTCGTGTCGTGTCGTGTCGTGTCGTGTCGTGTCGTGTCGTGTCGTGTCGTGTCGTGTCGTGTCGTGTCGTGTCGTGTCGTGTCGTGTCGTGTCGTGTCGTGTCGTGTCGTGTCGTGTCGTGTCGTGTCGTGTCGTGTCGTGTCGTGTCGTGTCGTGTCGTGTCGTGTCGTGTCGTGTCGTGTCGTGTCGTGTCGTGTCGTGTCGTGTCGTGTCGTGTCGTGTCGTGTCGTGTCGTGTCGTGTCGTGTCGTGTCGTGTCGTGTCGTGTCAGGTCAAATCCAGCTGGGTTTTAGAAAATGCCCGGTTGAATTCGGTCACTTTTGTTAAGTGAAATTTAATTTTTTAGTCACGCAGAAATAAGCGGAACTAAACGGAACTCGCTAAATATAGACACGGTTTTTCACTGATCAAAATCAAGTACCTTCGATTTCTTGGACTTAAGTTAATCAGATTTTAACAAATTCTTTATACAAAACAAACTACAATCAAACAGACTAAGAAATCTAGCCAGAGAATAACTAAAAAACATAACATAAATTATAAACAAAAAACTTTTTGACAAAAAGCTTTTATTTAAACACTCTAAAATGAAGAAAATAATTTTTTCCTTAGAATGTTTAACTATTAAGTTAAAACGTATAACCTCAATATATTACAATTTGCATGATAATAAAAGCTTGTCGCGAGACTTAACAATCTGACAGTATTTAATTTTATTAAAATAAAAAAATGCAATATCAATTTACCCCTAGTTAAATTGGTACTAGTTTATTCACAAATCGCGCGACAAGCTTTTATTATCATGCAAATTGTATAATATATTGACGTTAATAGTTCAACATTCTAAGGAGAAATTTATTTTCTTCATTTTAGAGTGTTTAAATAAAAGCTTTTTCTCAAAAAGTTTTTTGTTTATAATTTTTTTTATTCGTAGCATCTATCAATGCAATATTCAATTTAAAGCCCATGGTATATAAGTGACTGTAAAAGTAGTTATACAGTTTACTGGGTTTTTATTTAGATTTATATAAAATATAGCTTCGCTGCAAATTATTTTACGTAGCTCGCACATCACGGACCAAAGCCTGTATACCTAATAAACATGTTTTCTTATTCCTTTCAACATCTGTACCGTGCCTTACATCCAACTTTGAAGCGTCTTAAGAAATATTTTAGCCCATAATAATTGTGAGTCACGAAACAAATAAAAGTAATACTTATATTTCAAGAGATATGTTCGTACATATTAATAATACTTTTGCTTTTCACTGCATATTATACGGACTGTAATTTTAGAATGTTCTACGATATGAAGGTACTTAATATGCATGCCGTACACGGAGAACATTTTATGTCTTCATTTATTAAGCTTGGCTAAACTATTGCATATTCGTATCATTATTCATTTGCTACTCGTACTGACTTTCAAAATGTAGGTTATTTATAAATGTAAATATTGAAATAATCGGCCAAGTGCGAGTCGGACTCGCGCACGTAGGGTTCCGTACCGTAGAGCAAAATTAGGCCAAAAATTGTGTTTTTTGTATGGGAGCCCCGCTTAATTTTTTATATTATTAATAAAATTTAAAGAACACATATAATTAAAGACTTTGAGAAAAATTCAAGTACCTACCTGTTGTCAATATTGACATAGAGCAAAAAAGGCCAAAAAAATCACGTTTGTTGTATAAGAGCCCCACTTAAATATTATTTTTATTTTGTTTTTGTTGTTATAGCGGCAACAGATATACACAATCTGTGAAAATTCCAGAAGTCTAGCTGTAGCGGTTCTTGAGTTACAGCTTGGAGACAGACGGACAGACGAACAGACGAACAGACGGACAGACATCGAAGTCTCAGTAATAGGGTCCCGTTTTTACCCTTTGGGAACGGAACCCTAAAAAAATATAATTGTTAAGCTATTGCATAGCTTTTATCGCTGGCTTTGAGCGCGGTGACCGACTCAAGTAATTCCGTAACGAAAATAAACGTAACACATCATCTAACGTCGTTCAATTCGGCAGACTTCGGCACGGTGTTTGTGTGCGTGCGACTAGACGTTTGGACTACGTGTAGACTAGCTATTGCTATGCAGTAGCTTTTGCGGCAGTCCCCGAGTGCACCGTATTTTTGTGGTTTTATTTCGTGTCATTTGAATCCTTATGAAGTATTCCTCAGTAATTGAAGTTTACTCTTCTCTTGAACAGCTTCTCTTGCTATTATTAATTTTAAGTTCCGGTCCGGTGTATTGTTGTGGATAAGAGCCTACTCGGAGGTGTGGGTTCGACTTCAGAGTCGAAATCTATAGAAAGGTAATTACCAAACGAATGTCATGAGGGTGATCGAATCTGAAATTCGGTTAATATTATGATGAAACGGGTAATTAATTCACAAAAAAGGAGCGTCCATATTAAGTGATTTTAGCAGAAAGGATTTTAACGTGGGAGAGCCATGCTTCGGCACGAACGGGTCGGCTCGACCGGAGAAATACCACGGGCTCACAGAAAACCGGCGTGAAACAGCTCTTGCACCACAGTGCAAGTTTATCTCCGGTAAACTCACCACAGTGCAAGTTTACCGGAGGCCCAATCCCCTACCTTCCCCTATTTCCCTCCCTACCCTCCCCTATTCCCTTCTTTACCCTCCCCTATTACCCTATTCCCTCTTAAGAGGCCGGCAACGTACCTGCAGCTCTTCTGATGCTGCGAGTGTCCATGGGCATGGAAGTTGCTTTCCATCAGGTGACCCGTTTGCTCGTTTGCCCTCTTATTGCATAAAAAAAATGTCGACGAGGTTTTAGTGAACACCTAAATAGACGAATGGACAGACAGACAAATGTTTCGTTGTTGCCTTTACGGAAACTCAAAAATATAGTTTACAATCCCACCAACCAATAGGCCACAGTGGCAACCATGCCATCCCATAATAATTATATAATCACCCCCACATTGAGACCCCTATAATGGGGTCGTTAGCTGTTAATGATGATGAATGTAGTGAGCTCACTAAGTTCAGCATCGAGTTATTAATTTTAATTAGAAATTAATTAATTTTGTCACATTAACACAGAGAGATTAAAATCAAATTAGTGTTAGATTTAAATCAGTTTGGAACTAAGTACATAAAGGATTTTAGGGTACGCATTCAGGACCTTTCCCTCACACAAACAGTTTTATTAGACTTAGTGAATACATGATTAAAGTAATTACTAAATAAATAGAAATAAACAACGTGAGTAATAAATATAATAATACTCCCCACACCGGTTTCGGTGACGGTGGCCGGTTGCATTGAAACCAGGCCAGGTACGCAGGAGTAATTTTATAGTGCCCAAGTGTGTGCGCAGTACACAAGAGCACTCTCTATTCCTTTTTACTCCCATAACCCAGTGGGACGGAAGACCGACACGACTGGCGAGAGATCAGGCGCAGGACCGACTTTTTACATGCCCATCCGACGCATGGATCATCTTACTTGTCAGACAATCAGGTGATCAGCCTGCATTGTCCTAACCAAACTTGGAAATAACATGTTTCCAACGCGGGATTCGAACCCACTACCTCCGGAGTCGAGAGCGACGCTCTAACCACTAGACCACGGAGGCGTCATATACATGTTATAGGCGGAGTAATAAATAATGTACTAGTAACGACAAATAATAAAAACTAAGGGAACGTAACTTCAATACCATACTTTTACTGTTTTAAAGGTTCCTTTCGAACTGTCATGTAACGTCAGCCTGATACTGCTGAAGGCCACCGAAATATTGCAAATGTATTGAAAATGTACATTTTCAAAATAAAATGTGTACCTAGATTTGTAGAACATGTTTTTTGACGGAGTTACTTTTCCTCAGTTTTTACTATTCGTAGAAAGTTTAACGCCTCCGTGGTCTAGTGGTAAAGAGCGCGGCTCTTGACTCGGACTCGGAGGTCGTGGGTTCGATTCCCGCGTTGAAAACATGTTATTTCCAAGTTTGGTTAGGACAATGCAGGCTGATTGACCAGACAGACCTGATTATTTGACAAGTAAGATGATACATGCGTCAGATGGGCATGTAAAAATTTGGTTTTGCGCCTGATCTCCCGGCTGTTGTGTTGGTTGGAACCACTGGAGTTTTTTTTATCCAATAAAGGTTGAAATGGTAATAAATGGAAATATATGGGTTGTATATGGATAAAGCAGCAGAGAGAAACTAGTTTGAAAGGAATAGGATATTTAAGAAATACCTACAAAGTGCAGTGGGCTAACTTGTAAGTTCTTAAACTGTTTAAACTTCAAATCCGCTCTCGTAACACTTAGACATCGACGTAATATACATACAGACGGTGCATTTGTATCAATAAAATATGTTATTGATATTATGAAGGAGTAAGATTAAAGCTTGCGTCGATTAGGATTCGAAACTGCTAACCGAGTTTAATTTTTGGCATTGATGTTAAATTCAAATTCAAATAGTTTATTTTAGACACGTAGTCCATATAAAATGATAATAAAATATTAATTAATACACAAACATACACAGCAAAAAAAAACAGTGTGCAGGCATTTGAGTCCATTTCATCATGAATGGACAATCAGTGTCCATTTGACTCGCAATGAGTTGTAGGTAACTGTTGGAGCTGTCGCGAACTCTTCTCATCAGGGATGCAGATCTTTTTCGCATTACAATTAAAGCCGTCCACCCCGGCGTCCGCGAACATCCATGACGCGCTACAGTAGTGCGGCAGCCCCATCAGAGCCCGAAACTCATTATTATATTGGACCCGCAGGGCACTATAAGCCGCTACATATTAGCGTATGTTTAACCCACAGGCTGCACGAATAGAAAGCCTGAAAATAGGCACGAAACAACGTTACCTTTACTTTTGCAGCGCATTTAGCAAACCTACGAGCCAACATATTCGCCCTGACTGACAGTGCCCTGCCGGCTAAGTTCTAAGTCAAGGATCTCAGTTCTAAGCTGGTACCGACTTTAAAAGAATTAAAATTGGGTGCCGAACTAGTTGAGGTTTAGTCGAATTTTGAAAAAGGCACTAATGAAGAATAAGAGTTATTTCATACTTATTAGATAATTTTAAGGATATTATTTTTACCTTGGAAATCGGGTTCAATTTCTTGTTAAAAATAATGTTAACTTAAAATCATGTATGTTAACATATTTTTAATATATCTTTATTAAACTAAAACAATAAAACTAAATTACAATAAAAACTAGCGTAAATATAAAAAAGGTTGTCATCCAGACTGCTGCCTTTAGGGAGAGTGCCCAGAATACTAGCCACATTGCCCCGCTGTAAGGCCAGGCTTAATCGCTGGCCAAAATACGCTCCAGCCCTCTGGTCACCTGTGCGATCTATGAGGCGGGATGATATAAGATTGAAAAACTTTTTCATATCATCCCCCCACGGGCCTAACGTTTCAAACGCAAGCGGCAAAAATATGTAGTCACGGCTTAAAGATACAGTATGTTAACTGTACTGTATTAAAACTATATAATATTATTTTTACATGACAAATTTTACATAAAATGCGAAACCCTGCGATATGGTACGTCAATGCACCTAGTTGATTATGCAACGTACCAACACTTTCAATTTTAGTTTACGAATATGCGCTACGTGCATTCAATTTAGTCGAAACTTTCTGTATATTTTAAGAGCTTATGAAGCATAATTTACCGCTTCATACCTTTGAATATGCCCACCTGAAGGTACATACCATACTCTATATAATATTGTATTTATTGATAAATATTACAGTAGACACCCGAACTATGTGGCTGAAAGTTTTAGACAATTGCATAGCTTTTATGATGGGCTTTGCGAGCGGCGACCGAATCAAGAAATTCTGTAACGAAAAAACCTAATACCACCCATTTCGACCGGCACAGCGGTGCGGCGTTGAGAGCTATGCATCGTCTATATTCTACGTCGTTTTAGTTCGGCTCTAATGGATTGATCTTAATGGATGATTTATACGTGGGAGAGCCATGCTTCGGCACGAATGGGCCGGCTTGACCGGAGAAATACCACGTTCTCACAGAAAACCGGCGTGAAACAGCGCTTGCGCTGTGTTTCGCCGAGTGAGTGAGTTTACCGGCCCAATCCCCTACCCTATTCCCTTCCCTACCCTATTCGCTTCCCTTCCCATCCCTACCCTCCCCTATTTTATTCCCTCTTAAAAGGCCGGCAACGCACCTGCAGCTCTTCTGATGCTGCGAGTGTCCATGGGCGACGGAAGTTGCTTTCCATCAGGTAACCCGTTTGCTCCTTTGCCCCCTTATTTCATAAAAAAAAAAAACTTCGGTTCGCACTCCTAGAGGGTGCAGGTTCGAACCCGGGTGGAGGCGTGTACTTATGAGACATTTTCTGATCTCAAGTACATAATACGGACGCTCGTACGGTGAAGGAAACCATCGTGAGGAAACCCGCACATAGTTGGTCCCAGACGTATTGACTGGTCGACCTTTCCTCTGGACTAGGGCGACTATGATGCGAGAATGCCGTATGCGCTTGGGCAACCATACGGACATTTAAAAATCTTGTCCCAGGCACTACAGTATTTGAGGAGTGGTTACTTAGCTCTGAAAATACTGTATAAATCATCCACAACGGATGTAAAGGCCTAGTTTAGTTCGGCAGACTTCGGCACGGTGTTAACGTGTGTGCTAGAAGTATGCGTGTAGACTAGCTGCCAACTGCAATACCTTTACAGCGGCAATCCCCGAGTGCCACACGAATCTTTTTATTTAGCTTTCTAACTTGGTTGTCGAAATTGTTTAAAAACATAGACGCGTTCACGATTTGCATAACATTGCTCATTATTATTCGTGCTGTGGGGTGTATATTAAACAACTTGAGAGGTGTCAAGGGACACCCGAATGGAACGAAATTATTTATTATTATGTTCAAAAAACCTGTATACATATACACTCAAAAAACTATTAAAAAACGCCATCTATTGACGCGTTTTTCACTGACGCCCAGGAATACTAACAACACGTCGTTGTTTATTTACAAAAAAAACGCCATCTAGTTGACGCACAGAAATACTTACTATCAACGCCCTCTGCCGTGTGTGTCGAGGTCAAATCAAGGTCAAAAATTTCGACAAAATCTTACAAGGAGGTTGCTGACATCCTGGATTAACACATAGGCTACATTTTTAACCGACTTTCAAAATGGAGGAGATGTTATGATCGTTTTCATTTGATTTTTTTTGTTCAACGGCTACTCTGCTGTTTTTGAGCCGATTTCGACAAAAATTTACAAGCCGTTAGCTGATATCCTGGATTAACACATGGTCTACATTTTTAACCGACTTTCGGAACGGAGGAGGTGTTATGTTCATTTTTTAAATTGATTAATAGGCTTTCGCCCTGTCGCCTGCTTGGGGGGGCTGCGCCCCCCCCTAACCCCCCTCCCCCCTCTTGGGACTGTTGCTTTTAACGAAATGGTATCGCGTCGTTAGTGCTGATTATACTTTCTACAAACAAATGAAGTAATTAATTATAAAAGTGATTTTATTCTAACCTAAACTACACACACGGATTTCGAGTGCCATTTGCTTAATAGGCTTTTGCCCCGTCTTCTGGTTGGGGGGGCTGCGCCCCCCCAAACCCCCCTCCGCCCACTCCTGGAACTGTTGCTTTTAACGAAATGGTATCGCGTCGTTAGGGCTGAGTTTTAATTATCCTTTTTACAAACAAATGAAGTAATTAATTATAAAAGTGAATTTATTCTAACCTAAACTAAACACACAGATTTCGAGTGTCATTTGATTAATAGGCTTTCGCCCCATCTTCTGCTTGGGGGGGCTGCGCCACTCCAAACCCCCTCCCCCCCCCCCCCCCTCCCCCACTCCTGGAACTGTTGCTTTTAACGAAATGGTATCGCGTCGTTAGTGCTGAGTTTTAATTATCCTTTTTAGAAACAAACTGAGTAATTGATTATAAAAGTGAATTTATTCTAAGCTAATCTCAACATATGGATTTCGAGTGTCATTTGATTAATAGGCTTTTGCCCCGTCTCCTGCTTGGTGGGGCTACGCCAGACTTACTAAACATACAGATTTCGAGTGTCGTTTGAATAATAGGCTTTCGTCCTGTCTCCTACGTGTAACTGCGCTGCAGCCTCAAAAAGATTGGAAATTCCTGATACACTCTGATATAGCCTACCTGGGTAAATTGGTTAAGATTTTTTTTTAATTGGATCAGTAGTTAATGAGATTAGCGCGTTCAAACAAACAAACTCTTCAGCTTTATATTATTATTAGGTATAGATGTGCCGCCCATCCGTCCCGTCCTCCGTCTCACAGTCCTTTACACTGCGAAATGTTGGAAATCGTTTCACAGACAGCGAAGTTAATCATAAATCATAAAAAAATCACATCTGAACATAAAATATATATTTTTATCTCCTTCGTTTTGGAAGTCGGTTAAAATAATAGCATATGACAGGTTAATCAACTTCCATCCCTCAGTCATCAAAAATTGATGTTTCCGATGATCAAACTCAATTCATTTTGTCTCTAATTACCAATGACTATTTACCTATTAAAACACAATTTAGTTTACCTAATAAATCGCGGGTAACACCACGGGGCACAGCTAGTATAGTTATATACAACACCCACCCCACAAACATATTAGTGGTTGTTCAATAGAATCTAACAGCTGGACCACCTTTGAAATAATTTGCTTCTGGTCGTAATTGGTTTTGGCGGTGAAACCGTCGCTATCGATTTTCCGCATAATTTACTGCGATTTTAACTGTTAGATAATGTGTTAATGTGATTAATTATTATCGACTTATTATTATTTGATATCTTGATCTTCTTCTTTTAAATATAAAATTCTCGTGTCACAATGTTAGGCCGCGTACTCCCCCCAAACGGCTTTACTGATTTTAACCAAATTTTATATGCATATTCAGCGGGTCTGAAAATCGGCTGGGTACTTTTTATATTGATAAGTGCATTTGTTGAATAAATAATAGTAAATTATTACAACTCGAGACTGACGGTGACCATTGTTTGTGCGACGGGATAGCGATGGACGATGCCATGGGGACATACTTATTTAATCATTTCAATAAAATAATACGGGCGAAATACTTTATATGGCAAATAAACGTTTGCCGGGACAGCTAGTATTTGTATATTATTTAAATCTATATACTGTATGATGTTGTTACATCATTTGGACTTTTTAATTACGTATTAGGTAGGTACATTTTATGCATATTTTGTCATTTTGTTAGTGCATAATAATATTATGATCCAGTGAAAGTACGGTGCTGCGCAACGCTGTGGCTGCAAAATCGAAAAAATTGCAAAGTTCTTGCTGTTTTTACTTTGATAAACTTTTATTTTGAATAGCTATTGTGAAACCGCATCGCGAATTGCGTCTCATCACTGTGAAGTGTGAACCACGAACTAGCGAATTGTTTAATAAAATTCATAACAGAATTAATTTAACACCAGAGGGGTTAGTGCGAGTTTTATTCGATCATACGCATCGAGCACGTTAACGCGAATTTATATGGAATCAAAGCAGCGCCATCTACTGGCTAACGTGGATACTGTTTTGATCCCATATAAATTCACGTTAACGTGCTCGATGCGTCGGATCGAATAAAACTCGCACTAACTATATACAGAATAGACAGAACCCTCTGAACTATATACAGAATAGACAGAACTAAGGAGTACCTCGACTTCAAACAAACGGGTGAATTGGGCGTGAGTGTCAATTTCAACATGTTTCACAATGCTAGTAACCACTGACCTCCATTATACAAGTACGCTGGACTCATGATACCCTTTGAAATGACAGCTAGTTTTTGTGCCTATTTGAAGCGGTATCAGCGCCCCCAATGCGGGGGAAGAGAACTAAATTTGACGTAACCACAACCAATAACAACAGTTGTCATCACTAGTATTAGTTCCAAGTACTCTCACTACTGCTATCAGCGCCAATATGGCGGCTTTCAAACGTCATTTTTAAGTCAGATTTAGTTCTCTTCCCCCGCATTGGGGGCGCTGATTCCGCTTCAAATAGGCACAAAAACTAGCTGTCATTTTAAAGGGTATCATAAGTCCAGCGTACTATGTATAATGGAGGTCAGTGTTAGTAACGCATTACTCATTAGCACGGCGCGCGCCGGCCGATATGACACTACGTCGGACGTATATTTCGAGATCTCTTCTGAGTCGGCCTACTCGATAGTTCTGTCTACTCTTCTATATAACTTCAAACATTTTGTGTTCGATATTGGAAAACGCCAACAATAGTCGAAAATTGGAGTTTTAAAGTGAAAATCCGTAACCACTGGAAATTGCTGTGAAATCCGTGTTATCTAAACAATGCTTTATGGAGAAGATTAGGGCTGGTACACAGGTGAAATAGTTTTCAAGCGGACACAAGACAATTAGCGTTTCTTGTATTAGTTGACTTCTTTTTTTTTATGAAATAAGGGGTCAAACGAGCAAACGGGTCACCTGATGGAAAGGAACTTCCGTCGCCCATGGACACTCGCAGCATCAGAAGAGCTGCAGGTGCGTTGCCGGCCTTTTAAGAGGGAATAGAGTAATAGGGGAGGGTAGGGATGGGAAGGGAAGGGAATAGGGGAGGGTAGGGAAGGGAATAGGGGAGGGTAGGGAAGGGAATAGGGTAGGGGATTGGGCCTCCGGTAAACTCACTCACTCGGCGAAACACAGCGCAAGCGCTGTTTCACGCCGGTTTTCTATGAGAACGTGGTATTTCTCCGGTCGAGCCGGCCCATTCGTGCCAAAGCATGGCTCTCCCACGTCTAAATGGAAACACGCATAATGGAATATTGTGTGGCTAAGCCGGCCCCTAGACGAGCAATTTTATTGCCAATATCACGTATTGCATAATATTATTGACCGTCTAGGGTTGATACTAAACATCGTGCGCCTTCAATCTAATTGTCAAATAAAGTGTTCAATAAAATTGAAGCGTCATATTGACAATAAATTGCTCGTCTAAGTGCCGGCTTAGCCACACAATTTAGCATTAATTTTTATAATCATTATTTAATATATAATGTAATAGACAATTATCTTCGGGATCGCAATAAAAAGAACCTCCAAAAAATGTTCAATGTTTTAAACTAATTCTAAGGAAAGTTTACGTAAGTGACCTACTTTAAAGTTTGAAGCTTTTTCTCTGCGGCTCAAATTATGGCAACCCTATTCTTCTCTCCCCTAGTTTTTCACGCTTTTTTGTTTTACGATATTTCTCGCGCAGATGTTCCGAGCCCAATAATATGAATTACTCAAATGCTTCTTTCTCCAGTACACTTTAAGGCTCGGTTCTAAAGGCGAAAAACTATGAGGCTTATAAAATAAAATATAATTTTGTATACTTACGTACTAAGAGATTGCACCCAACTCCGAAGCGGCACCCGGGTTCCGCATAACAATTGAATATCTATTGTGTCTGTGATTCCCACGATCGAGGTATTAATTTCGTAAAAAAATCCCGAACATGTATGCCATAATGTCATAAATATAATGCCAAATCGTATCCCGTATTACAAGTAAAGGTCTTAATATCTAAATTAAAGGTGTTTTACAAACATTAGTATGGAACATTTAAATTGTGGTGACGTGTCGTGTCGTGGTGCAACCTTTAGTGCCAAACATTTTAAAGCATTATATGTATTGTAATTGAGCTTTTGTCTTACCAAAGGTGCGATAAAGCAACGTAATGAGAATACGATGGAAATAAACCAATCCGAACTGGCCCTGAATAAAATAAGCCTAAATCCAAACAAAAAATTTATCAGTGCAGCAGTATCTTTAGTAACATAAGCTCTACATAACATTGAGGTACTTTATTTCTTTGACATCCTATAGCTAAGAGATAAAAATTAAAAATATTATGAAATCGTAGAAGTATCAAAGGCTTTGCATTACGAATGTTTTATTCGTCTCGATATAATATGTGTCATGGACTCAAAAAATCCAATATATTATTGACAATAAATAATAATAATTCGTAAAGCAACGAAATGCAATGTTATCACATATTTTTGGTAGATATTGGCTCAATAAAAATCTGTAAATCTCCACTAATTCTTGAATATACATTGACGTATAGCCTGTTGTCACAGGTCACAGATGGCCTGTTTCACCGCTTTCTGTTAAAGTGCCGAATAGGACATATCAAGTATGGACAATATTCACAAGTTTTTTGACAGATTGTCCATACTTGATATGTCAAGTTAATTGGTGGAGAGCCAATTCGTCACTTATCAGGAAGTGGTGAAACAGGTCCTTAATCTCATCAAAATCAGTAGATAGTTTTAACATGAAGATTTAACTATAAACTTTGCTAATTTCAAATCAACAAACACAATATTATCACCTTTCAAAATCTGAACTGAAAATTATTTTTTGATCACAATTTTCTTAACAATATAAAATATATTTCCACGTTATTTTAAATATAAAAAACTTTTCGTGGAAACTTCGGGAAATAAAACAACCCTCTTCCGAAAACCCGCGGATCTATATCAGGAACTTTACGCTTAAAAATATTATATACGAGGTTGAACCTTTATCATTTCGTTTTGAATATTTTAGATATAATATATTATGTTAAAAGTTTAGTGTAAAGTTTTTTTTTTATTTATTAAGAATATATAAAGTGTAAGCTTTTTTTTATTTATTAAGAATATACGTTACTCTAATAAGGATTCTGCTTAATCTAACCACTAAAATAAACCCTCTTTTTACAAACTATACAAATATATATACAAAATTTAAATATGAAACTGTAATCTAATAATAATTGTTATATTTTGTAAATGGTCAGAGGTGAAACCAAAAAGAAATATTATTATGTTTCAATTTGTAAACATTTAATCAAAAGCAATCAACTGACTGCAAAAAACTTGCTGAAAACAGAGCTATCGAACTGTTACTTGAGAGTCTGTTTCTTAAGTGTAGCCAGAACTTAAATTAAAGATCATATTAAGATGCTAAGACCGTATTAACCAAGATTAATATTGAGAAGGAATATAAAAGTATATTAATACAAGCCTCAGTGAGACTCCACTACTGAGTGCGAGAAATGAATTTAATTTGAATTAAGATTTAAGTGCCGCCTGCAAGTTCTGAATAAACTCAACTCATTTGCATTTGAAGATTTTCTAATAAGTCGGCTAAAGTTATGGCCGATTAGTCCCAGCCAAAGGCGTCTTAAATTTAAACACAAACTCCTCAATTTTCTTCAAGTTAATTAGTTTTTGCTTTGTTCAAACGAAATTAGCTTATTTGGTTAATCAGGTGGAACGTAATGCCGAAGCTGATAATGTTAACGTTTATCTCGCGGTTTCCACTTTAATCTTAGTGCCAGTTCAATACAACATGACTAGGCGATGCGATTAATGTGTAATACATACAAAGACAAAGACAAAGAAATATTTATTGCTCAAAACTGTGTTACAAATGTGTTACAACTTACAAATTTGTTGGTTTCAACAGTTCACCCGTTCGGGCATGCAATATTTGTATGAAAGGAAAAACATAGAGCACACATCCAAGTAATTTCATTTTACAATAATATTAGATATTTTAATTTTATAATTATTAAAATACTTACTTAATATTGTCGTCGATCGTCGATCATGGGAATCACAGTTACAATAGATTTTCAATTGTTATGCAGCACCCGGGTGCCGCTTGGGAGTTGATAGTATGAAACATTCATAAGTGAAATTTTTTAACTACACAAGAAGACACGCATTGAATTGGTATCCCGACACTAACCGACACTACATCGTGGTTTCGGGATGCCTCTCTCTATAACCTACATATGGTTTATGGTACAAAACAAATTTACATTACAAAATAACATGGATTACAAAATTTAATATTATGGCTTAATATTATTACAATTATTACAATAAGACAACAATAGACGACCTCTGTGGCTCAATTGGTTGAGTGTGTGGCAGCTCAAGCCGGGGGTCGCGGGTTCGAATCCCGCCGACGGAACAAAAAGTTATTCAATGTTCCCGGGTCTGGATGTGTATTAAATATGTGCATGATATAATAAAAATCTTAAATATATGTATAGTATAAATATATTAAATATATTTCCGTTGTCTGGTACTACAGGTACACACAAGTCCTTCAGGTACTTAGCACGGGGCCAGACTGACGTGGTGTGAAGCGTCCATAGATATTATTATTATTATTATAAAATTACAATAAGATATCGGTAGCTACAAAAGTGTTTTAACTGCAGTGCAGCTACCAATGCCTCTTACAGTTGTAACAAAAACAGTACTTAACTTAAAATAAATAATATAATGTATTATATATAAATAACAAGGCTACGGCTAATAACGGCTTACAAAATATAACAAATATGACATGTGATTGCCGTATATGTTATGTATGTGTTTAGGGGTTGGGGGATTGTGGACTAAGATGGGGTTGAATATTTTAGATTCATTGGATGCCTGTTCTAAAAAATTGCGTCGCAACTTAACTTGGACTGTTAATATTGCGAAAATGACTCTACATATTTAAATGTTGGTACTTTAGACTCAAACACCTGTACCAAATTTTAATGAAATTTGGTTTGGAGGTACTGTGATTTCTGCGGAAAAATGCAAGCACTAACTACTACAAAAACACGTAGTTATATGTACACCAATAAGTATTTAATACATTTGTAACCTCCTTAGGCGCCTCCGTGGTCTAGTGGTATAGAGCTCGGCTCTTGACTCGGAGGTCGTGGGTTTGATTCCCGCGTTGGAAACATGTTATTTCCAAGTTTGGTTAGGACAATGCAGGCTGATCACCTAATTGTCTGACAAGTAAGATGATCCATGCGTTGGATGGGCATGTAAAAAGTCGGTCCTGCGCCTGATCTCTCACCGGTCGTGTCGGTCTTCCGTCCCACTGGGTTATGAGAGTAAAGGAATAGAGAGTGCTCTTGTGTACTGCGCACACACTTGGGCACTATAAAATTACTCCTGCGTAGCTGGCCTGGTCTCAATGAAACCGGCCACCGTCACCGAAACCGGTGTGGGAGCTATTATTATTATTACATTTGTAACACAAAACGATATAAGTAAAGTTTATTTATTGTTCCAATTGATACTAAAATAAACATTTATTTTCCTAAACTACAAACACATTGAGAATACCGCACAAAGCGAACGTTTAGGCATTTCAAAGAGAACTAAAGTAGAGAATTCCGAAATTATCAACATAAAGCAAGCAAATACGAGTTTATACACAAATAGATTTGAATATTGTCGCTTATGAAGTACCTATATTGTATTTAATTAATATCCATACTAGTATTATAAATGCGAAAGTGTGTCTCTTTGTTATCTCTTCACGCCCAAACCGCTGAACCGATTTTGCTGAAATTTGTTATGAAGGTACCTTGAGTCCCGGGAAAGAACGTAGGATACTTTTTGTCCCTAAAAATGTACCTTAGTGATAAATGGATTTGCAAGCATCGATCATCATCATCATATCAGCCTCTATTCGTCCACTGCTGGACATAGAGCGAGCATTATCTAGTTGAAATAATACATGTCGTGTATGATTACATTGGATATATTTTGGTGCTGATCCTTACTAATAACATAAAAGTTGAAATTGTGTCTGTTTGCCTGTTATCTCCTCGCGCTTAAACACCTGAACTTTTAATATAAAAAAAGCAAGTAATGAGTAATCTTGCATTTTTCTGTTCTAAAATCACTCGCGCGCTATTGCTCTGAAAGGCTTCATAAGGGCGCCCTTTTCTAATGCCCTCAAGGTGTATAAAATAACCCAAACCACAATAGAAATAACGAATCAGTAGGCCGACTTCAAACAAAGGGACAAATCGGCGCGGGTACCGCCGTAAGCTTGCTATGAACGGCTGAGCAACGCTGTGTCAGTTACTCTTTTTTTTTTTTTTTATAAGGGGGCATACGAGCTAGCGGGTCACCTGATGGAAAGCAACCTCCGTCGCAACATCAGAAAAGCTACAGGTGCGTTGCCGGCCTTTCAAGAGGGAATAGAATTGGGGAGGTAAGGAAGGGAATAGGGAAGGGTAGGGAAGGGAAGGGTAGGGAAGGGAAGGGTAGGGAATTGGGCCTCCACTGAACTCACTCACTCGGCGAAACACAGCGCAAGCGCTGTTTCACGCCGGGGTTTTCTGTGAGCCCGTGGTATTTCTCCGGTCGAGCCGGCCCATTCATGCCGAAGCATGGCTCTACCACGTAAAAAGTGCGTGCGAAATAGTACAACATTTTTTGTTTTCACTCGCCACTCCCCTGCTCATATCACAGATACAACTCGACTAGGCGATTTCACTGCAGGGACCTATCTACTGCGACGTCAGCAGCGTGCATGGTGTGACCCAGGTAGGCGAGTCGAGCTGCTCACGTGCGAGTTCACAGATACAGTAGCTGCCTACTGTCAAACGTAAGCTGCTCGGATTGTGCAACCTATCTTTATGTCGGTCTACTGGTTAGTTCTGTGTATTGTGCCCAAACCCTCGGCCGCTGAGGCGATAGTAATGAAATACCAATATGCGGCCAGTCATCCCTACACCATTGTATTTCCTTAACATTTCGCATGAGTTTGCAAACGCTTTTCACTTTAAGAGTATTATCAGAAGCATGAGATGCTAAACTAGATGACGCCCGCAACTCTGTTACACCAAATTCGTTTATCGCGTGGAAACCCTTAATTTTTTCGGAATAAAAAGTATCCTATGTCCTTTCCTGGGACTCAAAGTATCTCTATATCAAATTTCATCAGAATCGGTTCAGCGGTTTGGGCGTAAAGACAGACAGGCAGACAAACTGACAGGCACACTTTCGCATTTATAATATTTGTATGGAAAGTTCCGCAACCGCGAGCGCGGCACGAACAAAGGTATGATCGGCTCGAGCGATCAAAGACCGTAGCCCACAGAAATGTAGATCCATTTCTGTGCCGTAGCCAAAGTTCCTTTCGTTAAAAACGATGACGAAATTCGTTATCAAAATGTATGGGATTTGACATTAGTATTCGCAAGCGAAATGTCATTTAGCGATGACTCATGTCAAACCGCATATAATTTGAAAACGAATTTCGTTATCGTTTTTAACGAAAGATACTTTGTCTAAGGGGCTAGCTCAGTTCGTAGTTGTCACGTCAAAGTACCGCCCGTAAACCAAATTTACATACAACCAATTTCTTGTTTCTATATTAACAAGACCCCTTAAATCAAGTCTTAGAAAGAAACCTTCAAAACCAAATCTAACGCACATAGTAAACACGACATTCACCATACTTTGTCAAATTGACAAAATGGCGGCCTCGCCCTTAATATTCCTAATTTGTCCAGCATTCCACCGTAAGGCTTTATAGTTAATATACGGTAATACTATGGTAATGGCGCCGACTGGCGACCGATCAACCACGTCATTATTCAAATCTGCGGACGTTTGCGATATGAGGCTTAATATTAATAATGATTTACTAAAAGAATGTTTACAGCTATAGACTACGAAACTAAAACACAAAACCGGTGCGTTGCGTCGTTGGAAAGGCCAGGCCACAACATTGCGTTGAAGCGTCGTATTTTAAAAACAACATCGCACAGAAATGCGATGTCGCAACGCAAAAATTCGCATTGGAAATTATAGGTGCGTTGCAGCGATGCGATGCGACGATGCTTAGACAAATTATCTTTCGTTAAAAACCAAATTCGTTGTCAAAATGCATGCGGTTTGATATAAGTCATCGCTAAATGACATTTCACTTTCGAAGACTAATGTCAAATCCCAAACATTTTGATATACGAATTTCATCATCGTTTGACTTTAGCTACGGTATGGTGACATTGCAACGCCTCAATTCTTTCTTCAACTACGTTCTCGTGATGTAGGAGCGTTGCTACCTGCTGCGTTGTGTATAATACAAACAATACTTAAATACGTTGTGGCACTTGGAGACTGCCTTGGCAATATTACATAGCATTTATTATCAACTTCTGCAATGATAAATCGCATACGTCTAGCACACACACAAACACCGTGCCGAAATTCGGAATTAATTATAATATTATAATACTAAAATTTTAATTTCTGCTTGTTACTCGCTGTCTTGCTAGATTAATTCGTTGATATACGCTTAAAACACCATGTAAAATAAGTTTCTATAGAAGGAACATTAAAGAAAAATATATTTTTATGATCAATCTAAACACAAAATATCAATTTTAATAGCACACTTTATTTTATATCTTTGTTTATTCTCAGGAGGAAAATATTTATGAAAAATGTTACTAAAAGCATTTATTTGTTTCTAAATCATATCAAGAGCCTTGATATTATAAAAACTTTTAAATGGTACACGTGTAGGGTAAAGAGTCGATTACACTGTTACGATATTCAGAGGGATGTGAAATGCGACTTTTAAGACCCTTGCGACGCGATGCGATCATTCTGACCGGTGACCGGTTCAATCGGCCTCCCATTAAACAGGGCCGTACATCATTGAAGACATGAGTGGAAGAAGCAGGTAAGTAAGAGTTAAAAAATTGCCGTTTTTTGCGTAAATAGAGGTTTTAGGGCCGGGAAAACGATTTGAAATCAAAAAATTATAATTTTATGTTTGGCCAGATATATTAGCCAGCTGATGAAGTAGGTAAGTTGCAAGGTTTGTTAAAATTAGTACTTGTCTTTATGTTATAAAATATTAGCTATCTGGTTCTTCCATTAACGTCAAATATGAGCATTAATTTTCTATTACACATTAGGTTATACCTGCGATATACGAGTCTTTCACTGGTTTTTAAAGCGAAAACTTTTAGTTGCGTAGTGCGCTTTTTTGGCTTGTTATAAATGTTGAACTCACGTCATGACACTTAACGCGATCGAAAATTACGGAACCGTAAGGTCGGCCATACCCTATTCCCTTCCCTACCCTCCCCTATTACCCTATTCCCTCTTAAAAGGCCGGCAACGCACCTGCAGCTCTTCTGATGCTGCAAATGTCCATGAGCGACGGAAGTTGCTTTCCATCAGGTGACCCGTTTGCACGTTTGCCCCCTTATTTCATTAAAAAAACTCGCTCGAGCAGTTCTTGAGCGGTCGGTGCAAACAACGCGACCGCTCAGTCGGTCCCGACTGTAGCTTGCGACGCTCTATGGCCAGTCCCAGACGGAAGGAGGAAGAATCTCCGGCGTGACGTAGGAGACGAAATACACCCTCCCTTTTTTTTTCTTAAATAAGGGGGCAAACGAGGTCACCTGATGGAAAGCAACTTCCGTTGCCCATGGACACTCGCAGCATCAGAAGAGCTGCAGATGCGTTGCCGGCCTTTTAAGAGGGCATAGAGTAATAGGGGAGGATAGGGAAGGGAAAAGGGTAAGGGATTGGGCCTTCCACTTACTCGGCGAAACACAGCGCAAGCGCCGTTTCACGCCGGTTTTCTGTGAGAACGTGGTATTTCTCTGATCGAGCCGCTCCATTTGTGCCGAAGCATGGCTCTCCCACGTGTTTCATGCTGCTGTTTTATTTTCACCCCTATTGGCATGCCATATTAAAAAAAATGCTGCAGTATTTTTTTTTTTCAAATATAATTATAACTATCTTAGGCCCCTTGTCCATTTGGCTGACTGACCTAGTGTGTGACGAACCTATAGGTCCCCTCAACAGGAGCATTCGCTTGCAATGTAACGTTACAGAGTCGAGCATTACATCAGTGAGGGAGGAGAACCGAGCATTACAATGCGCACCTTTGATACAATGACGACGACTTGCAACATCAATACTACATGACAGTGAAGTCAACTTGCTAAGTAATGCTATGCAAAGTCGAATCTAAAATACTGTTATATTACAAGCGAATTCTCCCAATGAGGAAGCACCTTAAGATTCTACTTTACATAATTTATGTCTTCGTATCATAAAACAATAACACATGTTCTTTATCAGATCAAACTTTTTCGAAACGCGTGTCTATAGCAGCAGCCATTAAAATACAAAATGCCTTCTCGGACAATTAAGCCTACATTAAAAAGGTTTTGTCACGACCACTTAGCTTCACATTAGTAACTTTCCACCTCAGCCGTATACGATACATTCTCAACCTTATTGTTAATGAACTAAGACTGAAATTACTGAAAATTACAACTATACAGTATTTTTAATTCATGATAAATATTATGTATTGTTTCCATCAACGGCTACAAGTATTTTCTTCAAATAAAAATGGTCTCTAGGAGAGAAAAACTATCACATAGAACAGCCTTTCTCAAAGTATGCTCCACGAATCCCTGTGGGGAATCCGCAAGCGATACAGAATTTGTTTTTAGAAATGTCATCAGACACCATGGAAGCGATTCATTTCAAGCCAAAACATTCTTTTTGGGGTCCGTCAAAAATGTCACCTCTTAAAAGCGATTCAAAAAAGTTTGAGAACTATAACTGGAATAAAGAAACCATTTAAGTTACTCGTGTTACTTCAAAGCAACAAAAAAATCATTTATGGCATAATTTATAAGCATAAAGTTCCAATAAACTCCCCTGTGTTCTGAGGTCCTTAAAATAAAAAGTAACAAATTTGTATAATATAATATTCGTATATTTTCATATTTTACTATACAGAATGAAAGTCATTCGGGAGGTCCACTTTACCCTATCATATTTAGGGTTACAGTCCCTAGAGGAACCTTTTTATGGAGGTCAATTATTCTACCCGTTTTATCTTAATTTCTTGATTATTATAACGAGTAAATAATAATCGTTTTATTAAAATAATGTTACAGCGGTACATTATGATGTAATTTACTTACGTATGGTAAGACTTTATAGTAATGGTATCTATTAGCTTTGTAGGTGGATATGCATAATGCATATTTTTATAAAATGAGAGGGCAAACGTGCAAACGAGTCACCTGATGGAGAGCAACTTCCATCGCCCAAGGACACTCGCAACATCAGAAGAGCTGCAGCTGGTACGTCGCCGGCCTTTTAAGAGGGAATGGGACAATAGGGTAGGGGAGGGTAGGGATTGGACCTCCGGTAAACTCACTCACTCGGCGAAACACAGCGTAAGCGCTGTTCCACACCGGTTTTTCTGTGCTGGCCGGCCGGCCCATTCGTGCCGAAGCATGGCTCTTCCACGGTAAAATGGTTTTCTGTTGAAACCTATTTATCTTTCTATTTTGTTAAGACAAATCCATACTAATATTTATTTTTCCGAATGTTTGTCTGTCTGTTACCTCTTTACGCCCAAAACTGCTGAACCGATTTTGCTGAAATTTGGTATGGAGATTGAGTCCAGGACAAGGAAAAAATGTACGGCTAAAAAATATACAACGGAGTCGCAGAAGTCATATAGCATTATAATAAAGTGCATCCTATATGGCAAAACAACGTTTGCTGGGTATAAATTAAATTGAAAATACCATTTGCTGTAGATAAAATCTTAGTTCGAGGAAAAGCAAATTACTTATTTATGTATTGAGGCGGAAAACCACACTCCTCGGGAGTTCTATCAAGAAATACTTTACGGTCGAAGTCATTACATGGAGTAACTAAAAATAGAAGTTTAGTTCAACTACAAATAAAGTATTTACTTAGCAAAGTAAATACTTTATTTATTTATTAGGGCGCTTTGTCGGCCCACGTCTATGGTTAGGTTAGGTTTAAATGTGGATTAAAATAAATAATCTGGCTTTTACTGTTTGAAAATTCAGTAGTAGGTGTTTTTCGTTACGGAATTTCTTGATTCGGTCGCCGCGCTCAAAACGCTTCGGGGATTTTAGACACCAAATCACTTTAGATTAAATTAATATTTATTTATTATATTTTATTATTTATTATATTTTATTCATTTAGCCTCACCCTCAGTGATATATTAAGTACTAGATGACGCCCGCAACTCCGTTGCGCCAAAATTCGTTTATCGCGCGGGAACCTTACATTTCTGGGATAAAAAGTATCCTATATCCTTTCCCAGCCTACCTAGCATACGCCAACGAGATATCTCACTCTCGAGATAATTAAATTTTGACATTATGAGACGAGTAGTTACTCGTCTCATAATGTCAAAATCTCGACATTATCTCGACAAAATGTGTTATTTCGATGATAGATCTACGCGAGAAAAAATGTTTGTCATGCTAGAGTGAATAGAGATGAAGATACAAACCATCAAACATCGAGAGAACATGTAGAGTGAAATATCTCGTTGGCGTATGCTAGGTAGGCAGGACTCAAATTATCTCCATGCCAAATTTCAGCAAAATCGGTTTGAGCGTGAAGAGGTAACAGACAGACAGACAGACAAACACACTTTCACATTTATAATATTAGTACGGATACGGTATAACTTGTGTAAGATATAAAGCAGTGTTTCCCAACCTGTGGTCCGCGGACCCCTGGGGGTCCGCGAGTATGTTTGGTGTCATCTCTGGACCATACGTAATCCGATTTTTTTGCTGTTCATTTTATTAACGGCGTCCGTGAAAACTGTGCTTTACGTCCTGGGGGTATGCGGCTGAAAAAGGTTGGGAAACACTGTTATAAAGTATACGTATCAAAAATATTTTTTCTAGAAGTAGATCACAACTTCATTCGGGCAGATACTGTATTAAGGGAAAACACAGGAACGTAATTTTTTCCGTTATTATTATTATAAATTTGTTGTGTAAATAAAAGTCTATGCAAAAATAATTAAACATGTTTTTAGGGTTCCGTACCTCAAAAGAAAAAAACGGAACCCTTATAGGATCACTTTGTTGTCCGTCTGTCCGTCCGTCCGTCTGTCAAGACCCTTTTTCTCAGGAACGCGTGGAGGTATGAAGCTGAAATTTATATCAATTACTCAGGTCTACTGTCCCTTGAAGCTGTGAAAAAATCAAACTTCTAAGCCAACGCAATCAAAAGATACAGCCGTTTATGCCGCAAATTTTCGACACTTGCAAGGGAATCAAAACCTACAGGGTGCTTCCCGTGAACTCAGAATCTTGAAATTTGGTACGAAGCAACGTCTTATAGCATAGATAAAGGAAAAATTACGAAAACCATAAATTTTTAGTTACATCACATAATATATATTTTTTTAATAATTTTAAACTTACTACCCATTTCCTCATAAAGGCGTAGAGGTATTAAATTGAAATTCATACCAAATACTCAGGTCTATAATACCTTTAAGCTGTAACAAAATCAAACTTCTATGTCAACGCAATCAAAAGAAACAGCAATTTAAGCTGCATATTTTGAAACTCGCAAGTACTCGCAAGGGAATCAAAACCTAAAGGGTACTTCCAGTCGACCTAGAATCTTGAAATTTGGCATGAAGCAACGTTTTATAGCACACATAAAGGAAAAATTCCGAAAACCTTAAATTTTTAGTTACATTACAAAATATATATTTTTTAATAAATATAAACTTATTACTTTTTTCCTCATGAACGCGTAGAGCTATCAAGTTAAAATTCATATCAAATACTTAGATCTAATTGCCTTTAACAAGTGGAAAAATACCATAGTTATGACTCGATTGTCGTAATGAACGAACTTTGTAAATCTTGCAGGTTTGTACGGAACCCTCGGTGCGCGAGTCCGACTCGCACTTGGCCGCCTTTTTTAGAGTTCCGTACCCAAAGGGTAAAAACGTGACCCTATAACTGAGACTTCGATGTCTGTTTGTCCGTCTGTCCGTCTGTCTCCAAGCTGTAACTCAAGAACCGCTATAGCTAGACTTCTGAAATTTTCACAAATTATGTATTTCTGTTTCTGCTATAACAACAAATAATAAAAACACAATAAAGTTAATATTTATTTATCCCATGCAACAAACGTGATTTTTTTAGGTTTTTTCGATCGTAATCAATAATGATATCAGCTAGGCACTTGAAATTTGCACAAAATCCTTAATCGTATTTGTGATTTAATAATTAATAATACAATTTTAATTAAGTAAATATTTAAGGGGGGCTCCCATACAAGAAACACAATTTTTGCCTACTTTCGCTCTATACCGGTCCGGAACCCTTCGTGCGCAAGTCTGACTCGCCCTTGGCCGATTTCGTTTATTTGAGCATGTGGGAACCTTATATATTATATCGTATATCTTTCCAGCATCAAACAAAACTCCATTTTCAAAACCCTAAGTATGTCCCAACTCCTACCTAAATACAATCAGTGGCGTCTTATCATCACTTTTGCATTTATCATATTAGTATAGAAATATCGATTATGTAAATCCAGCTCTGTAAGTTCCAAGTGTTTATTGAAGCTAAACTAATAAGCTGCTAGCTTGAATTCAACGTTTTTCAATTACGTAATACTAAGAGCTTAAACAGCTAACTTAACTCCCCAGAACCAATTAACAGCAGCTTATAAACGCTCACAACTATGAATGCATTAAAATGTAATGGTTGATTAATATTTAATCAGTAATTTATAATTAATAATTGAATCGGAAAATTCTAAAAACACTTGTTATGCTAATATCGATAAAATGGCGCAGTTAGAAAATCATTCAAATGAAAAATTCGTTGCATTCAATTCAATTTGCGAATGGAATAATAATTTGAAATAATGGAATATTTTGAATCTGGTAACTATTAAAATAGCATAGAAATTTTTAACCCCCAAAATTAGAGAATTTATCATTGTAGCCGTAGGTTGAATAGTATCGTGATATATAAACAAAATATGTTTCTATTGTATTGAATGAGCATAATCTTCCTAATATTTGTGAATAGCATAATATGGTAATTATACTTTTTATCTCGTAAAAATGTACGGTTCCTGCTTGATAAACTAATTTTGTCACAGCAGAGTTGCGGGGGTTGTCTAATTACAAAATAATAATAATAATAATATCTATCGACGCTTCACAACACGTCAGTCTGGCCCCGTGCTAAGTACCTGAAAGACTTGTGTTACAGGTACCAGACAACGGAAATATTATTTAATACTTTTATACTATGCATATATTTAAGATTTTTATTATATCATACACATTACATACACATCCAGACACAGGAACATTAAAAACTTTTTGTTCCGTCGGCGGGATTCGATCCTGCGATCTCCGGCTTGAGCTGCCACACACTCAACCAATCGAGCCACAGAGGTCGTCAAATAAACCCGCAAAACTCAATAAATACTAAACATTTTACAAAGCCAAAGATCTCAATGGGGATCCAACACTCGAAGTGCCAATTAGGCGGCCCTCGACTACAGACAGCGGGCAAAAACTGCTAATATGCAAGAGCTTGTTAATGGCAAAAACCAGAGACCTCCGCTCCAAATAATGCCGATCATGAAGATCGGTTCAATCAATCGAAAATACAGTATTTTATTATGAAGAAGAAACTCTTTGATTATAAGTATGTGACTGTGTGTCAGGAAGTTGATTTTTATGCCGATGGTGGAGCTACATATTTGGTCGACTTATATCATACCAAGCCTACACATCAAAACTAACTTTAAATTGACATTGGTTGACCAAATGACGGAGGTCCGCTATCTAACTATGAATCAATTTATTTGATGGTACAGTTGCTATATAGTATAAAACAAAGTCATTTCCAGCTGTCTAATCCCTTTGGCGTTTAAAACTACACAAACGTTTTTAATGCGTTTTATAATAGATAGAGTGATATAAAAGCAAGGTATTTTTAATACATAAATATTTCTTTCTAGGAGACCTCATCGACGTGAGTGAAACAACGGTATAAACCTATATTTCATAAAAGAAATAAGTACAAAACAGAATATTATATTAATACAATACAAACACAGAAGACAGTCTTAATAAAATATTTCCTATAAAGCTTGCGAGCTATTCATACAGCTCTATTATTATAAAGTGAGGTTTTAATACCAATATTATATTATCATATCAAATTTTCATGATCGTTATGAATTTTTATTGTTATGCGGTAATGGTAGTTATTTTCTTATAAACCAATATGATAATTAACTGTGAGAAAAATAAATGACGGATAAATAAATATCCTACTAAAGGTGATCGCACATTTGTCAGCAACGTACGCACCGCTCGCACCGTAAGCGCCGTATTTTAAAATTCGTTGTATGCCATGATATTAAACCTCGCACAATTATCCGCACTGTATGCGCCGCGATGTGCGCGATGACCTTTATCGTGAGATCGCTATTCTGCTACACCGTAGGTGGACTGCTACATCGTAGACGTACTACGAGACTGCTACACCGTAGACGTACTACGAGACTGCTACATCGTAGGCAAAGTAGACGAGTAGACAGAATGATAGAGTATGCTGACTTAGAACTGATGTTGAAATTTTTAAATTTAGGGTTGTTAATGTAGGGTTGTTAACTTGTTACCTACGAATTTAAAACTATGACATATTCGCTGGACGTGTTCCTCTTTGGTCGTATTGTTGTTTGTGTTTTGGCACATGCGATTAAAATTGTCAGAATCCAATTTTGAAATCTTTATTTTAAATATTTAAAAATAAATTATATCAGCCAGCGCGAGGCACATTCCGTTCATAATCCTAGTGAAACCCGACGAATTTGACAGATATTGAAACCTGTCCGTCTCTTTGCAGTCGAACTACTGGTAGTTATGTCTTTTGTGTCGTAGGCGTGCTGCTACGCCGTAGAAGCATTACGAACATGCTACGCCGTAGATGTGCTACAAGACTGCTACGCCGTAGACGTGCTACGAGACTACTACGCCTTAAACGTGCTACGATACTGCTACGCCGTAGATGTGCTACAAGACTGCTACATCGTAGACTTTAATTTTATTTTTATTCCAAAATTTAAAAACTATTAAAAAAACATTATAATAATAATTATAATAAGATAAACATTCGAGACGTCATATTATAAGGCCTTATTTCCTGGTCTTATGTAACGACAACTCTATTTCCTGCCTCTAAAGTCCTAGAATGGAAACAAAACATTTTACTCGGCGCAAAAGGTATCAGCTGATATTTTATAAAGTTCCATCATTAAAAAAGCAGCGTTTTATCTTCTACGAGGGGTAACGTTATTTACACAAGCACTTGATAAAACCTGGTCGGATTTTATCCTGGAACTGGTCTAGCTAAAATACCTTTTACTTTAGCTTATCTTGGTCTTCGGGGCATTCAAATTACACTTTTGTAATTTTTGCACCGCCGTCTGTTTTTCTGCAAGTCTCTTTGGGACGAGAGAAGTTTATTAGAGATGCTCCATTCGGATAAATTTTACCTCAGAGTTTATAGAATATGCTTTATAGTTAAAAAATAGAATATGCTTAATAATTTAAAAATAAATAATAATATGCTACAGGTCGTAATCTAGTATTAGCTTACACCTCTAAGATATAGGTTTAAAAGTCATGAAACTAAATTTACAACATAAAACAAATAGGTACTATCAGTGAAAATAACATACGGAATTTTATTGGATTACTAACTGTCCCGGCAAACGTTGCTTTGCCATAATAATATAAAGTATTTCGAGCATATTAATATTTTATTAAAGTGACTAAATAAGTATGTTACCATGGCAACGTCCCGTCCCGTCGCACAAACAATGGTCGCCGTCAGTCTCGAGTTGCAATAATTTACTATTATATAATCAACAAATGCACTCTTCAATATAAAAAGCACCCAGTAGCCGATTCTCAGACCCACTGAATATGCATATAAAATTTAGTTCAAATCAGTAAAGCCGTTTCGGCCTAACGCGGCCTAACATTGTGAATTTGTGACACGAGAATTTTATATATAAGATAATCCAGCGCGGTTAACATTCTTCACAGGTCTATCATTAAGGAATCAATTTATCTGATACATTTAAATTAATTTTAACTCTTAATTACGGTAAAATGACATAATCTGCAGGCTTAAGCTCGGCATATTAATATATATATTTTCTATACTAATTTCGCGTGACCACACACTCAGCTATAATATATATTTTTGTGGCATGTGGATTTAGTATAGAAAATATGTCTAGCTATAAATATATTAATATACAGTGTGTAACAAAAATAAGTGATAATACTTTAGAGAGTGTACGTGTTCCTTGTAGAGAGTTCACTGTGAAAGTAGCAGCGCTGAAAGACGAAAACTTTTTTCACTTTTGTATGCGCAAGGGCCCGAGCGTCTCGAGTTTCCCCATACAAAAGTGAAAAAAAAGGTCTTTCAGCGCTGCTACTTTTACAGTGAACTCTCTACAAGGAACACGTACACACCCTAAAGTATTATCACTTATTTTTGTTACACACTGTATATTATAGCTTAAGTCTGTGACGGGCTTTATGTGTAATCTGCAGGCGAGAGCGTGCGTGATTATTACAGGTATTAAGCGTGAGTCGCGCATTATTAGTCTCAATGGGGCTTAAAACTTTATGTGTTACTGAATATACTCCTATTACCTCCTTATTCATAATAATTGTCGGGGTTTTTAACATAAAACTCTTTTTAATGCTATCTGTACCGCAATTATTCTGAATTATGCAGTAAAATGGACTGATTGAAATCTAGTACTACAATACTTTTTTATAAATATCTAAATCTAAACTGAATTTCTAAATTGGCCTACCTTTTTTAAATTGAAAATCCTAAAACAAATCTATAAAAGGAAACATTCACACATGTAAAAACTGTCTAACAATCAATTTCGTCAAATATATTATAAACAAGTTTTATTCAAAGCCTATGTCTAAAACAATTTAAAGTCTATAAAATAAAACCAAATAAAATATACTGCGAATTATGTCAACTTCCACTCTAAGCCGCATTTTAAAGACATTAAAATTCTTTATTGTGTATTCCCGGAAGAAGCAATCTAAAAGTCTCTTTGACTGTATTAACATTTTAAAAGAAACAACGTTTTATTATGATACGTTTGAATTTCTTCGCGTGTCAAGGAGATACAATTGCAATAGAAGTGAAAACTTGAAATTCACTTTAAAGTTGAGGACATGAGTGGATGAAGTGGGTAAATAAATACGTGTGGCACTCGGGGACTGCCGCGGTAAAGTTATTTCATAGCATTTTTAGCAACTTATGCAATTATAATTCGCATACGTCTAGTCGCACGCACACAAACACTGTGCCGAAGGTTTGGCAACGACCGGCACTGCGGTAGGGAGAAGCCACACGGGTGCGGTGCGGCGGCGGCGCGGCGCCTGAGCGGTGCCGCTGCGAAGTCCAGCATATGTTGTGTGTGCGGCGCGCACCGCACGGTGTGGCTTCTCCCGTACGGCGCCGACAGGGGTGTTAGGTTTTTTCGTTACGGAATTTTTTGAGTCGGTTGCCACGCTCAAATCGTCCGATAAAATCTGTGCAATAGCCTAATTTTATGACATTAGAATTTCCCTTGTTCTTTGAACAAACCTTGTAACTCACCAACTTCAATATCTGGCTAATATATTATCTAGCTATACATAAAAACCACATTTTTTTATTTAAAATAATTTTCTTGGTCCTATAAATTATGAAAAAAAAAACATCAATTTTCAAATTATTAGTTACACACTTCATCCAAGACATTTCAGTTCTAAATAGAATAGGAATTAGACGTCACGACATGTACAATTAGCATTTTGACATGCATCCGCTTATAATTTACAACTGAGTATCATTAAAATTTATTGTTTTCGAGTAGGAATTGGTATGATATTTTCCGCTTGTAAAAGTATTAGAAAATTCGTGAAAAATGAGAATCTGACATTTTTAAAATAAAATGAGAAATTTAAAGATTGAGATATAAAGTATTTGAGTTATTAATACTTAAGAATTATCTTTGTGTTTAAAAATTCTCTGTGGAAAATTTGTATGCCTAAATTATTTCAAGACTCATATTATTTTAATACTCTCAATATAGTCTTGTGTAGGACAAGACTATATTGATTACGCCTTTAAGATTATAATTTCATAAAGGCGAAAGTTTGTTTGGATGTAGGGATGTATGGATGTGTGGATGTATGGATGTTTGTTACTCTTTCACGCAAAAACTACTGAACGGATTTTAATGAAACTTTACAATAATATAGCTTATACATCAGAATAACACATAGGCTACAATTTTAACCGAATTTCAAAATGGGGGAGGTGTTATGTTCGTTTTCTTATATTCAACAATTACTCCGCCGTTTGTAAACCGATTTTCAAAATTTTTGTTTTGGTATATAGGGTATCATCCCAATTTGGTATTATATTCACAAAAGTGGTGATCTGATGAAGGGTCCATAAATAATCGAGGGAACTCCTCAAAACTTATAGGGAAACATTTGGTGACGCTAAGACTAATACGACCGAAGAAACTCAGGAAAATGTGGGAAAAATGGGGGAAATATTTTTATGGGAAAATGTACGGTTTCTGTAAAATTCCTAATATACGCGGGTGAAGCCGCGCGGGACATCTAGTATGAAATAAACTACGCAATATATTATACGATTTGAAAAATTAAGTTAACAGTCAGTTTCATTTTAGAACTTCTCATTATACTTTAAAAAATCGGCCAAGTGCGAGTTGGACTCACCCATGAAGGGTTCCGCAGCAGCAATAAGGTTTATTTTTTTGAAATTAAAAGGTTTTTTGATTTATTTTTATATTTCAGTTGACATAAGTCGATTGGTGTAAATACTACAATTAATTAAATTAGCTACAGGAACGTTTCCACAAAATAAGTAGCAAAATAATGACAATCTATATATATAAAACTCAAAGGTGACTGACTGACATGGTGATCTATCAACGCACAGCCCAAACCACTGCACGGATCGGGCTGAAATTTTGCATGCAGGTAGATGTTATGACGTAGGCATCCACTAAGAAAGGATTTTGATCAATTCCACCTCCAAGGGGTTAAAATAGGGGATGAAAGTTTGTATATAATAATACTTCGTAACGCGAGCGAAGCCGCGGGCAAAAGCTCGTTATAAATAAACACTAAACAGTCAAATCGCAGAGTCTTCTTCGTTTAATAATTAATAATTTTAATATATAGATTCATATGTGATTCTCTTTGATAATAACCCCGTGTATATAGTATATGTGTAGAAATTTCAGCTCCTCGAATTACGACCAAATCCATCCAGAGTTACGTAACCGGTATCTAGGTTAGACAGCGTGTAATCTCAGAGCTGTACACGTAATATCAAACGTCTATTTTATTGTGTGTTTCACACTATATTTGAGACTATACTCTATTCTTCTTCTTCTTCTTTATAAAATATGGCCTCCCTTAACTATAGTCTATTCGCGTTACGACAGCAAAATTGTTAGTTACTATGATAATGTACGTTATTAAATTGATGGTAAATTTTTTACTTGTTTTTCAAATCCAACAAAGTCTATAATTTCTAATATATTATAATAGCTAGATTTTAATGCCGACAAGGCACTATAGGGTAAATTTTGACCGCATCGTGACGCGTACCTGTCGTGACATGCATTTCTAAATTTTATATGTAATTGACAGATTTCAATGTCACCTCCGGTAAACTCAATCGCTCGTTTAAAGATAAGTACCTGGATGACCGAGCTTTGCTCGGTATAGCAAACACTCGTTGACTTCGTGTTACTTAACAACGCCGTCTGCTGGAATAGCTTTAGCTGTTGTTGTGTCGTTAAAGCAATTAGTTGCTCACAAAATAGTATTATTATTCGCCAATAGATGTCACGAAGAGTCATATTTTTCAGTTTATCGATTACCGATAAAACACGAATAAAAGGACATTTTCTAAAAGTGATTATATACTAAAACCCCGAAACCCCCTATATACTAAATTTCATTCACGAGCAATTCTTGTATATATATATATATATATATATATATTCATCCGAGTGCGGCCGTTAGTTTATTATGTCATCTATTGATATCCTACATTTATAAACTACACTCTAATTTATATTTTTGTTCACTGTTAAATGTTCATTCGTCATAGATAGCAATCCACATTTCATTTTAAGCCGTCTGTTTCATTTCAGTCATGTCATGTACAATATCCGATTTTCATATTTCAAAAGTTTTTATGGATCAAAACATCACCTGTCATAGCCTACACAAGTTTCGGTAACGGTAGCTGGTTTCTCTGAAGCAAAACAGCTATGCAGAAGTAATTTGATACTGCCGTAGTGTATGTGCAGTACAGCACTAGTAATCTAGTAAAGTGATTGCCCGACACTCCTCCTCGCGTCGCGTTCCTCATTGCTGAGGGTCGTGATTCCCCTTTTGGAGTTTAGTGACGACCACATTACGCCATCTGTGGCGATCCTTGGCAGAATGGAGAGCATCATGGAGGCCAGTGTCTAGAGTTGTGCGCACTTGATCAGACCATCTAATAGGGCTTCCGCCTCTTGGGCGGCGACCGTCAACTCATACTAATTAACAAGAATTTAAAATATAAAGAACGTAAGGACTTAGTGAGCCTCTCTACAGAACGAACAACTGAAATAGCCTGCGTAGAGGTGGGAAACTTTATTATTATATGTGTATACAGGCCTCCACTAGGATTATATGATATATTTGAAAAGGACATGGAGATTTTATTAACAAAAATAAGTGCATCTAACAAACACATTTTACTTTGTGGTGATTTTAATATAAATATTTTAGACAATAATTCAACCACTGTTAGATTCACTTCTTTGTTAAGATCATATAATTTGACAAATTTGTTTTATGAACCCACAAGGATCAGTGGCAACTCTGCTACATGCATTGATAATATTTTTACCAATATAGACTCCTTAAAGAAAGAAGTCTTAAACATACTAAGCTCTGATCACTGTGGACAACGAGCTATTTTCCCCATGAACAAGAATTTCAAAAAAGTATGTAAAAACAAAAGTACTTGTATTCCAATTAATGATAAACGTATTGAGAAGTTTAGGGGTGAAATTATATCTAAGATTGGAAATTTAGAATATCATAGTAGTCCAGATATGACATTTGGTAATCTTTTCAAATTAATTAAAAACCATTTTGATACTACCTTCACCTCTAAGACAGTTGGAAAAAACAATAAGAGTAAATTTAGTGAATGGGCTACACCAGGTATTATGAAAAGCAGATTAAAACTGTATGACCTTTATAATGAAAGGACTATAAATCAAAGTGAACACTTTATAAACTATGTAAGATTATATTCAAAAATATTTAAACAAGTCTGCAGGGCTGCCAAATCTATTCACATTAGAAATAAAATTAAGAATTCAAAAAATAAAGTAAAGACAACGTGGCAAATAATAGCAAGTGAAACTGGAAGAGTCGCCAGTCACAACTCAGATTTTAAATTAAATATAGATAACAAAAATATAACTTCCGACAATGATGTTGCGACTGCTTTTGAGAAATTTTTCGCTGACATTCCAGTTTCAATTACAAGTAACCTAAAGGACTCTCCTGATGATGCTATATTGTTACTTAAAGAAAATGTAAATGAATGTGATATCGACTTTAGATTTAAAGAAGTAGGTCCTGAAGACATTTTAAAAACTTTCAATTTACTAAATATTAAGAACACTACTGATTTGTGGGGCCTATCAATGAAAGTTATTAAATCTATAATCGATGTTATCGCGCCCTACTTAGCGACTATATTTAATGATTGTATAAAAAGTGGCGTATTTCCTGATTTAATGAAACACAGTAAAGTTTTACCTCTTTTTAAATCTGGTAGTAAGTTGGACCCGTCTAATTTCCGACCTATATCTATTTTACCGACATTGAGTAAAATTTATGAAAAGATAATACTGAATCAATTACTAACGCACTTTAATATAAATAATATTTTACATAATAAACAATTTGGATTTACAAAGGGACGATCTACTACAGACGCAGGCGTTGAATTGATCAGTAGTATTTTTAATGCCTGGGAGACGTCGCAGGATGCTCTAGGAGTTTTTTGCGATCTCTCAAAGGCCTTTGATTGCGTGCAACACAAAACATTGGTCAGGAAACTCTGTCACTATGGCATAAAAGGCACAGCACTCGCCCTCCTAAAATCGTACTTGTCAAATAGAACTCAGAGGGTTGAGATAAATGGTAAAAAATCTGCTGGTGCAAAAATTGAAATGGGGGTCCCACAGGGGTCTATATTAGGACCCTTCCTGTTTCTTATTTATATAAATGACCTGCCATTCTTAATTAAAGATAAACATGGGATAGTATTATTTGCTGATGATACATCTCTTACATTCAATATCAAACGGCTTAATGCGTGTTATGACGAAGTAAATAATGCTCTCTCAAAGATTGTACATTGGTTTAGTGTTAATAATCTTTTACTTAATAGTAAAAAAACAAAATGTATTAAATTCAAATTGCCCAATGTAAGGCAAACGGAAACCAATGTGCTTTTAAATGGTGATGTTATGGAGCTAGTGGATACAGCTGTATTTTTAGGTATTACACTAGACTCCAAGCTTCAGTGGGGCCCTCATATTGCTGGGTTGGCCGACAGACTCAGTTCAGCAGCATATGCAGTAAGTAAGATTAGACAATTTTCAGATGAAACAACAGCACGTCTAGTGTATTTTAGTTACTTTCATAGTATTATGTCCTACGGCATTTTGCTGTGGGGCAATGCTGCAGATATAAATACAATTTTTGTGCTGCAGAAGCGAGCTGTGCGGGCAATCTACAAGTTGGCCCGTAATACTTCACTTAGAGAAAAATTTAAGGAAACTGGAATCTTAACTGTTGCTTCTCAATATGTCCTATCAAATGTATTATATGTTAAAAAGAATATATATCAATTCACGAAAAAATGTGATACCCATGGGAGAAATACTCGTAATAAACATAAGCTTGAAATTCCGGTGACTAGACTTACTAAAGTCAAAAATTCTTTTAAAGGTCAATGTATACGCCTTTATAATAAGATCCCAGAAAGCGTTCAAAATCTCTCAATTAATAGATTTAAAAAAGTTGTTAAAGAACGTTTGTGTACCAAAGCGTACTATAAAGTTACTGATTTCATGAATGATAGTACACCATGGGAATAAGGTCGCCCCCTGCAGAGCTGTTTCATTATAATATGTATAATAATTGTACATTCGTTGTATTTTATTTAGTCATAATGACACTGTTATTTTATAATAATATATTTTTTGTAATTTTCCATCTTTTTAGAAAAAGATGGCCCCGTGCGAGTTTCTTACGCCGGTTCTTCTCGCCGGGTTAGTTCCCGAACCGGTGGTAGGCATCTGTGTAGCCCCGACGTTCAGAGAATATTTGAAAAAATTTATTCTGAATAAAAATTTTTGAGTTTGAGTTTGAGTTTGAGTTTGCCTGTAACCACAAGCTGTTCGAGGTTATGGCCATCCTTTCTTGCGATGTGACCAAAGAAATCCAAAACTCTACGTAGGTAGATTGACGACAGTCTTGTTTTTATCTTTAAGCCCGACACTATGGACGGATGATCAGGCGCAAGACCGACTTTTTACATGCCCATTGCCCATCCGACGCTAAGGGCCTGTTTCACCACTTCCTGATAAGGCTATCCACCAATTAACTTGACAGATCAAGTATGGAGAATCTGTCAAAAAAGTTGTGAATAGCCTATTAGGCACTTTATCAGAAAGTGGTGAAACAGGCCCTAAGACTTTTATTTTTCAGGTGATCAGCATGATTCTAACTAAACTTGGAAACAATATTTTTATAACATGGGAATTAAACCCGAGATCAAAAATATTATTAGAGAACGCCCGAACTCCATTGCGTATAAACTGGTTTATCGCGCGGGAACCGTACATTTTTTCGGAACGACAATTAGTATAGGTATTATGTCATTTCCCAAGACTCAAGGAATCTCCATACCAAATTTGATCAAAATCGGAAGAGGTAACGGACAGACAGACACACTTTCGCTTTTATTAACCCATCAAGCCCCAAAAGCTCACCGGTGAGCGAGACACAATAGAATAACAATAGATTTCCAAGAATCCACGATCGACAGATTAATAAATTTAATAATATCTATGGACGCTTCACACCACGTCAGTCTGGCCCCGTGCTAAGTACCTGAAGGACTTGTGTTACGGGTACCAGACAACGGAAATATATTTAATACTTAAAATATATTTAGGATTTTTATTCTATCATACACATATCGCTGGCCCCGGGCAATAAAGGCGTAATATCAAAACTCGTTTTGTTCAGGAGAGACAAAATAAGCAATTTTGTTTATAGTGCAGCGTACAGTGGTCCAAAACAAATGTGCGATGTCTCATATGAAAGTTAATTTTTTTACCTATTTAACCATATCAAAATAATTGTTATAAGTAGTATAAAAATTATTGAAATAATTGAAAAAAGTATAATACCACTAATAAGCGATAATTGTAACATTGTTTATTGACTTTATAAAAACACCAAACCGCTTGAGATTTACGGCTGTAAGAACATAATACGACGTATTTTTCGCTTTAGATTTCGAGCGAACCAGCCGATTACTCCGTTCTTCTGGGGAATCTTACAGCGAAAGCTTAGTTGTATCGTATCTTCACCGGTTTTTTTAGTTATGTTTCATAGAGTAATGCAAGAATACAGTTATAGTCGTAAGAGAATTTTCGATTCAATAAAGCTTTTGTCATTTATTATACCCAAAATATTATTTTAAAAATATGAAATAAATAGGGGTGATAGACTAATACTCAGAGAAGCCAAAAATCAAATAACATTAAAAAGGGCGTAACCGGCGTTTACCGCTTTGTTGCCCGGGGCCAGCGATATATACACATCCATGACCCAGGAACATTGAAAAATGTTGTTCCGTCGGCGGGATACGAACCCGCGACCCGGAGGTCAGCTTGAGCTGCCACACACTCTTAACCATTGAGCCACAGAGATCGTTAATATTAGTATGGCTGTGATAAAAGTTGTGAAAATACATTTACATTATCAAAAGTATTTCGCTTCAAAATTGCATATCTCGTCAACTAATATTATAAAGTTTGCAGACGACAGTTTTAAACTAAATACATTTGTGTGGATGCACGTTCGTCGACCGTGGACCAAGTCTGTGATGACAGATAAGTGAAACTCCAGTGACAGAATATCATAAAAGCTTTGTCCACACTGTGCCTTTTTCTATTCGTCAAGGGCATGCGTTATAGCGCAGTCAACAGCGAACGTGAGGCATGCATATGTGGGAGAGCCATGCTTCGGCGCGAATGGGCCGGCTCGACCGGAGAAATATCACGTTCTCACAGAAAACCGGCGTGAAACAGCGCTTGCGCTGTGTTTCGCCGAGGGAGTGAGTTTACCGGAGGCCCAATCCCCTACCCTATTCCCTTCCCCACCTACCCCTATTCCCTTCCCTTCCCATCCCTACCCTCCCCTATTACCCTATTCCCTCTTAAAAGGCCGGCAACGCACCTGCAGCTCTTCTGATGCTGCGAGTGTCCATGGGCGACGGAAGTTGCTTTTCATCAGGTGACCCGTTTGCTCGTTTGCCCCCTTATTTCATTAAAAAAAAATGCCCGCGACGCATGCCCTCTGACCGTATCCAAAACTTCAAAAATGACAATATTGGCGTTGAGTTCCTTGACGCATTATTGAATGCGCCAATATGAAAGTTGATGACGAAAATTGAAGATGAAAGTGCACAGTGTGGACATAGCTATTGAGCAATTAATTATTGTCAGCAATATTTTAACGACCGATTTCATGAGTAAGTTACCAAAGGAATTAATATAAACTTCATTGCTTCTGGGCCCCAATTATTCTAGTAATTCTATCGCTTCTGATACCTACTTTGTAGCTTTTTCAATTGCGGTTCATGAAATCGTTCGCGATTAGTGGTACGCCAAAAAGCAGAACAACATTTAATTTCATAATATTTGTCCCCAAAAACTTGTATGTAAGTACATAATATAACATCAAAATACGTTAACATTATTCGGTTAATGTAAGATCGGCTATTTTAACCTTATGTTGATAGCATAACATTCATTATGCATCAGAAAGCAATGAAATGTAAAAAATGCTTGATTTTATCTTTTGAGTTGTACTTGTAACTGATAGTTATTGTATCCTGGACCTTTTCACACAATACAAAAGCGAAAAGCTTATGAATAGAATCACACAAAGGTAAAAACAACTGTCAGATAAAAGCAAAAATAAAAACCCATGTATAAAGTGGAAAATAAAATTATGAGTACGAGTCGCGGCCGCACAGAATTAATTTATGAGTTTGTTTTGTGCTACCAATCAAAAGTTCTGTCTCGAGTAAACAAGCCGATGTAGTGAAAAACCATCATCATGGACTTAATATGGTTGTTACTAGGGAAAAATCCAAACGAAATCATTTTAACCCATCAATCCCCAAGCGGAAGCCGGCTGCCGCATAACAATTGAAAATCCATTATGTCTGCGGTACCCACGATGGAGTCATTAACAAACATCTTTACGTGGTAGAGCCATGCTTCGGCACGAATGGGCCGACTCGACCGGAGAAATACCACGGGCTCACAGAAAACCGGCGTGAAACAGGCCTTGCGCTGTGTTCCGCCGAGTGAGTTAGTTTACCGGAGGCCCAATCCCCTGCCCTATTCCCATCCCTACCCTTCCCTATAATTCGCTTCCTTACCCTCCCCTATTCCCTCTTAAAAGGTCGGCAAAGCACCTGCAGCTCTTCTGATGTTGCAAGTGTCCATGGGCGACGAAAGTTGCTTTCCATCAGGTGACCCGTTGCTCGTTTGCCCCTATATTTCATAAAAAAGAGTATGTCTGTATATATTCTTCAATCGTAGCGCCTAAACTGATATTTTTTATTAAGCTAGATGACGAACGCAACTCCGTTGTGTCAATATTCGTTTACCGCCCGAGAACCGTACATTTTTCCGGCATGAAAACTATCCTATGTCCTTTACCGTGTCTCAAAATATCTCCAATCCAAATTTCAGCAAAATTGGTTCAGCGGTTTGGGCGTGAAGAGGTAACAAACAGACAGACACACTTTCGTATGCAAATTCTAAAAACTATGTAGATCCTAGGCTCTTAGGGCCAGGCCACAACACTGCGTTACGGCGTCGCAACGCAAAAATCCACGTTGCTTTTCAAAGGTTGATTTTGCGATACGACGCCACAACGCAGTGTTATGGCCTGAACCTTAGACCTACGGTAAGAAAAAAAATAACCCTTCATTAACTAAAACAAATAAAAAAAAATTATAAACGACCTTTCGGTTGCACCTCGGTTTTACCCTAGCCGACACAAATTATGAATATTGACTTTATTATAAGGCCACTAGACAATGGACAAAAAGGCTATGGTCATCTAATGTAGTTTTTAACAATGGCCTGCATGGACATAACGACCGACAACAATGAAATTAGGCGGCTCTTCCCACCATTAAAGTGACATAATATAGTATTTTGAATTATTTAAACTGCCTTTGTGTTATATAATTCAAGAGCTAGATTATAATCGTCATATAAAAATAATAAAAGAAGTTATTCTGAGAATATAAATGGTGGCAAAATAAAATAAAATACGTTTATTTCAGGTAAAATATAACCCATAGAAAAATACTTAAACTAGCAGGAAATAATTGTTATTAATTTAAATATTTGCCACCCTCTGGTGCACCAGATACATGCATGTGTGCCCATGACCCAGTGCTTCAGGAGGGGGCTGTCCAGCTTATCACTGAGTATTGCAAAGCTCAAAGTTGTATCTCTACGAAGATAAGTCGATCGAAGTTTTCTTTTCATTTTAATTTGGTAACAAGTCAATCTTTTTGTGATACGTTGTTGCTTTAATTGGAACGAAGTTCCTTATCGCGCATTCAGCGTAAATCTGAAGGCTAGAAAGAACGATATTAGACCTTGATTTGACCTCGACACTCGATCTCGTAATTAATCCCTTGCTTCAACTAGATGGCGATTTTTTTTTAAATGAACAGCGACGCATTGTTAGTATTCCTGGGTGTCAATAGATGGAGTTTTTTAAATATTTTTTTTAAGTGTAAATGTATACAGGTTTTTGAACATAAGAAATAACTTCGTTCCATTCGGGTGTCCCTTGACACCTCTAAAGCTATTTTTTTTAAACGGTTGGCAGACAGACAGTAAGACACATTTTCCTATTTAAAATATAAATAATTTATAATTTTTTTGTTTCTCTAACAGTAATTGTTATTATTTTATAATCAACTAGATGATGCCTGCAACTCCGTTGCGCAAAAATTAATTAATGGTACATAAATTTTTCGGAATACAAACTAAGTCCTTTTCCGGGATTCAAAGTATCTTCATACCAAATTTTAGTAAAATCGGTTCAGTGGTTTGGGCGTGAAGAGGTAACAGACAGACACACTTGCAAGTTTATAAAATTAGTGAGGATGGACAAACTAAATAAAATATGTACTATCGGAGAAGTGGATTCATAGGATGGGGACCTACGTATTTTGATCGCGTTATGTGAAATCTATCCGACTGATTACAGCTAACATTAGATTGATATAAACCAACCAAAATGTGACGTTGGTCAAATCAATTTCTTCGATGGTACCATGTTAAGACCATAAAGTTAATATACCTAGCGGAATAGAGCAACAATCTCGAGCTGTCAAACGTAACCGAAATTGGTTTCATCTGTGTGTAAAAATATGTGTACGTATACACTTACACAAGCATGATTGAACATGATTTCTATGAGATTAAATTGTCAACGTGCGGCGCGTGCCGACTGGACGTCAAAAAAAGAGTGATGCTGTCATGTATCACTCGTCTCTTTTTACCACGCAGTGTTACTGATAGTGACATCTCTCTTGCTCAGGCATTTGTTTCTCTATTCCGCTAGGTATATTAACTTTATGGTTAAGACACGCCAGTCGCCAACTCACAAACGATGTTACTCAATTTAGTTTATTTGACGCTAAATCAAAATAATTTCAACACCTCACGACACAATATTTATTTAAGATCGAACTTACGGTCACAATTGATTGTTTCCGTAACACAAACATGTCATAACGTTTTAATAAAGCTGTAATAATCGTCGCTGTGTGTTCTGTCAACACGCGCAGGCATGGTGTTTACTCTGTGGGCCGTTTGACAGGTGTCTTTTCGAACAAATATGGCGGATATCGTAGAATTATTTATTACTACGGCTGTTTACATAGTAACTCCATATTATGGGTACAAATATGAAATGAAACTTATGACAAGGAAAGAAGTAAAGAGCCGTCATGACTTAATTGACTGACGCGTCAGTCAATTGAGTAAGTAACGAAAACAACATAATATTATGATTTGTAAAGAACTATCAGTCTGCCTTAGGGTTAGGCCACAAAACTTAGGGTGGGTTGCACCAACTTCATAATACTCCCCACACCGATTTCGGTGACGGTGGCCGGTTTCATTGAAACCAGACCAGGTGCCCAAGTGTGTGCGCAGTACACAAGAGCACTCTCTATTCCTTTTACTCTCATAACCCAGTGGGACGGAAGACCGACACGACCGGCGAGAGATCAGGCGCAGGACCGACTTTTTACATGCCCATCCGACGCATGGATCATCTTACTTGTCAGACAATCAGGTGATCAGCCTGCATTGTGCTAACCAAATTTGGAAATAACATGTTTCCAACGCGGGATTCGAACCCACGACCTCCGGAGTCGAGAGTGACGCTCTAACCACTAGACCACGGAGGCGTTAAACTTACTATAACTATAACTGTAACCTCAACTATTACTTTAACTATAACTACTTGTACTATTATCTATTCTGTGCTATAACTACAATGCAAAATGTCAAATCTTTGGTTAAAGTCAATAATGGACGCCATATTTAACGATAACCATAGAGCTCGACAAGGCTTTAAATGAACGTAGCGAAAAAAGGAACTAACGCTGTCATCATACAAAAACGCCATTTTTGACATTTCTCCTTTACTAGCAGTGCCCCGCCCACGTTCATTTAAAGCCTTGTCGGACCAGCAACAGACATCTGTCAAATTCTGTGGTCAAATTTAAAGTTAAAGTTAAGTTAGCCTTAACTATAACCATAACTTTGACCATAACTGTAACTATAACCACGCCTCTAGTGAAACTCACATTTACTAATGCAATTAAGATGTTTTGCGCATCGTCAAGTCGTTCGGGCCGTGCCTCATCATCTGTTACTCAGTGCTTATATTATTCACTGTTTCACAAACCTAGTGCTTATCCATACTTCCATACTAATATTATAAATGCGAAACTGTGTCTGTCTGTCTGTCTGTCTGTCCGTCTGTCTGTCTGTCTGTTACCACTTCACGCGCGAACCGCTCGACCGATTTTGCTGAAATTTGGCATGGACATACTTTGAGTGGGAATAGGATATTGGATAGAATGGACATAGGATAGTATTTATCCCGGAAAAAATGTACGGTTCCCGCGATATACGAATTTTGGCGCAACGCAGTTGCGGGCGTCATAGTTCGTAATACAGTAGAGTATTCTTGATTCATAATAATAAAATTAAAAAAAAAATGTGTTTTTAATTTATTGCCTACAATCTATTTTACCATTTACACTATCAACCAATAACTTTATTGCATCACTTTTCAAATGCAATGTCGGTAACAGAGTAGTTTTTAATAAAGAACCACAAATGAAATATTGCACTTTATATCGCAATTTTACTATTTCAACGGAGTACTTTTTAATAAAGGACCATATAAAACGTTTTTAAAGCCACATCTATAATTAAAATCTTTGATAACATACTTAGATTTTGTATGTGAAACTAAATTGACGTTGTTTCTAGGAACAAAACAACGTACCGTGTAATAAAATGCGCTAGATGTGTCCCGCGTTTATACCCATGGAAATACCACGGTGACTGTACATTTTTACATAATAGAATTGAACAAAGTGTAGATAAATCAACTACAGTTAATTCTTCTGGTTACATAATACAGTGTGTAACAAAAACTAGTGATAATACTTTAGGGTGTGTACATGTTCCTTGTAGAGAGTTCACTGTGAAAGTAGCAGCTCTGAAAGACGAATATTTTTTTTCACTTTTGTATGGGCAAGAGCCCGAGCGTCACGAGTTTCCCCATACAAAAGTGAAAAAAAATTTTGGTCTTTCAGCGCTGCTACTTTCACAGTGAACTCTCTACAAGGAACACGTACACACCCTAAAGTATTATCACTTGTTTTTGTTACACACTGTATAAATATATTTAGGCTGTAAATTATTGTAGCAGGCAATGTCGTTTTCTTTTCATATATTTTGCTTTTCTATTAATCCAAACTTGCTCAAGGAATTTTTTTTGAGTGCATCTAACAATAATTATTATTTTTTAACCGACTTCCAAAAAGGAGAAGGTTACTCAATTCGACCGTATATAATTATGTTCTTTTTTATGTTTGTTCGCAGATATCTCCGCCGTGTCTGGACCTATTTTCAAAATTCTTTTTTTGTTGTATAGGATACAGCTGTGATTTGGTACCATGGTCACCAAAGTGGTGATCTGATGATGCAATCCATGAGGAATCGAGAGGACTCCTTGAAATTTATATGAAAACATCTAGTGATTTTAACTTTTTCTGAAGGATTATGAGCATACGCTTCCAAAAACATTAACATTTTGCACCAGTGTATACCCTGGTTCCAAAGGTGCTGTACAGAATTCTTGAATCCTTATAGATACAAGTTCGGGGGGTTTGGCGTTGTTGTAAAAACGGGAAGCATATACTGCAATGCAAATTACTTTCATCATCATCATCGTCATCATCATCATCATCAACAGTACTTTACTAAGTTATTTATTAAAAGTGTATATTATAACGAAATTATTGTAACCTCAACTAAACATACAGATTTCGAGTATCATTTGCCCCAGGATGAACTTGGGGGGGCTGCGCCCCCCAAACCCCCCCACCTCCTGTAAATGCTGTAATGTCGTTAGTGTTGACCTTGCCCCCGGCCCTTATTTAGTGTCCATTAGTAATTCTCCTTTTTTAGGAACAAACTAAGTTATTAATTAAAAGTGAATATTTTATTCTAAAATAAACTAAACATTCACTTTTTGAGTGTCATTAAATTACTTCGCTCCGCTCCAGGTTGAACAAACCCCCCCCTTCTCTCTTGTAAATGCTGTCACGTCGTTAGTGTTGACCTTACCCCCCGCATTATTTGTGGGGCTGCGCCCTCCCAAGCCCCCCCCTCCCCCCCCCCCACTTTCTGGAAATGTTGCTTATTACATAATGGGACTATAAAAAGGACAAATTTATCCATCTCCATTATTATACTATGCTAACGCGGACGAAGTTGCGGAAAACAGCTAGTCTCATATATAAAAATAAGTCGGGCTTTCCTTCGTGACGCTATAACTCCAGAACGCACCGATTTCGACGGTTTTGCATTCGTTGGAAACGTCTTGGGCTCCGTGAGGTCTATAAAAAAAACTGAAAAAACTTTGAGAAAAAAGCAGGAAAACAGGGAAAATCATTTTATGGCAAAACAACGTTTGCCGGGACAGCTAGTAATATATAAAATACAATCCACCAGTGACTACGTAATAATATGCTTAATGGAGATAGCTAAAAAGAGAAAAATAATTATTTTTAAACAAAAAATTTAAACCGACTTCCATAGTAAACTGCCTCTAAAAAGTATGAAATAATAATTCTTACTCTATTTAAGTGCCTTTTATAGGATTGGCCTAAGCCTCAACTATATCTTTACTCAATCTTTATCACTTTGAAGCCGGTACCAGCTGACGTAAGTTCTATGTCAAGAATCGCAGAAATTTTAGGAGCTGGTACCGACTTCAAAATTATAAAGATTGAGTAAAGATATAGTTGAGGCTTAGGCCAATCCTATAAAGGGCACTTAAATAGAGTAAGAATTATTATTTCATCCTTTTTAGAGGCAGTTTACTATGGAAGTCGGTTTAAATTTTTTGTTTAAAAATAATTCTGAACGTATGTGTGGCAGTAGTTTAAATACAATATTTACATTTACACCTACCTATTATTGATTCGGTTTTCATGAGCATTGATGAATGCAATGCTCATGAAAACCGAATCAATAGTTTCAGAGCAACAATACAAAGATTTTTAAAGTCACAAGTCCTCAACTTCTGTGCTAAAATAAAGTTCAAAAATGAAGTTGTCGACGAGAATAAGGGACAAAACAAACATACAAGCGCCACGTAAGCTCATAAGGCTTAATCTTTGAATTGCGCAACCCCACTTAAACCCCCTGTACTTTCAAGTTATAATGTGACACTTGTACACTTGGCTCCAAAAATACATTGCGTTTTAAACAGAAATATTACTAGATGACCCGGTAATCTTCGCATCACTGTGATATTATCTATATATTAATACGTGAGCCAAAATCTTTGTATCCCTTTTAACGAAAAACGAAAAATGGAGAAACGTAGGTGAATGAAATTTTGCACAGTTATAGTTTATATGGTGAAGGAGTGCATCCAGCTAATATTATTTTGAAATGATGCTTTTATCATAATTTTTTTAACAAATAAAACATTACACATACTACAACACACACACTAGGAAAAATGACAGTTTTTTTAGTGACAAGCCTATACATACGAATTATACTCTTTTATTTATGGTTGAAGTCTGTTGACAACAAGGTGACAAATTGAAAATGGATTATAGTTTTTTTATTGAATCTTAGTTACTATTAGACAATGTTTACACGGCCAGTCTGAGATCAGCTGAGTCCCAGAGACAAGAGTTGAAAAAAATATGATAAAGTCAATATTTTTTTACAAAATATAGGTAGTACCGTTATAGTAGTCCTAATGTCGTTGAAACTAAGGTCGAATTTCGACCATTGGGCGATCTCTAGTTACATTAAACCTTCGCTGGACGAATATTTAAAATCTAAAATTAGCCTACTTGGATCAGCCATTCTCAATTTTTAGGGGGACTAACGAAATTTTAAATTTATTTTAAGGGTTTCGTACCCAAAGGGTAAAAACGGGGCCCTATTACTGAGACTTCGATGTCTGTCCGTCTGTTCGTCTATCTGTAAGTCTCCAGACTGTATCTCTGTAACCGCTATTAGCTAGACTTCTGAAATTTTCACAGATTGTGTATTTCTATTGCCGCTATAACAACAAATACTAAAAACGAAATAAAATAAATACTTAAGGGGGCTCCCATACAACAGTACAGATTTTTTTGGCCTTTTTTGCTCTATGTCAATAAGGGAAACAGGTAAGCACTTGAATTTTTCACAAAGTCCTTTGTTGTATGTGTACTTTAATATTTAATTATAATATTAAAATAAAATAAATATATAAGGGGGGCAACCATACAAGAAATGGACGGAACCCTTCGTGCGCGAGTCCGGTTCGCACTTGGCCGATTTTTATTTATACAGATAATATGATGTTATTGCCAGCGTGAAGGCACTATTTATACACTTATATTTCTGGAGGAGATGATGAGGATAATATACTGTGAGGGTGACGGTGACGATAATAATAATATTATTGGTTCATTAAAAACCGGGAAAGTGCCCAAGTGTGTGCGGAGTACACAGGAATACTCATTCTTATAACACAATGAGACCGACTTTTTACAATCCCATCCGACTCATGGATGATCTTACTTGCCAAACAATCAGTTTGGCTGGGGACTTTGATTAGTGATAACTGCAAATGATTAGTGCAGGTAATTAGTAATCAGGAGAAATCCATGTGTGGACAGCGACTGATTAGTGCAAGTTCTTTATTTTCTCCTAGTCACTAATCATCTGCACTAATCACCTGCACTTAAATTAATCAAAGTGAATACAGGCCTTAAAAACAACAACAAAATATTAATTTAATAAAAATACAAGTGACTGTACGTCGCCTTTGAAAATTACTGGGATAATCTAGTAGATTAAAGAAGCATAGCATTTGTTTCAATTATGAACTTTCCTTATGGGATAACTTTAATCTATTTACAGATTAATATAATATATTATTATGAAATACATTGTCTTTGCATACACAATAATATTATTATCTCCCTTTCTAATATAAAGATATAGGTACAGTATGTAAAAGACGTATTAGCAATACAATATTTTGTTTCTTAATTCTTCAAGACCCATAAGAGCACCGGTGATCGCAACCACGATAGAATACAATAGCATTTCCTGGAAACTGATCTTAATAGAAGTATTAAGCGATTATTTATACGTAAAATATAATATATTATACTTTTATACAATATTTAAAGGTTGCATCTTGATTTCTTATATTTATAGATTGAAACCAAAAATTGGCTTCTTATCTATTGATAATCTCTCGTTCATTCAAGTACTCCTTAGCTGTTACCCGCTCGAAATATAATATAATACCTGCATTACAGTAAAATCATTTTTCTCTATTATTTTATATTTACTCCCAGCGTACTACAGGAGTTACACTGAGAAGTCTGTAAGAGGATCACGGCTACCTTTGTTCTACAAATAATAGCCTACAAAAATACAAGGCAGGCTGGCTATTATATACTACTTTTATATAAAACTTATTTGTTAAGTTCTTCAAGCCACTTACTAAATAATATATTATATTATGTATACTTATGAGAATTCTTTGTATTTTTTTCTCTCGTCGTTATCGCATAAGGTTTTAAATTTTTTTTTACTGGCTACTTATTTACCATGAAAAAAACTTAGCTTTTTTTAAGTACTGTAAAACGTTCTAATGCTCTTTTTGCTAAGTATATTTACATAATATTATGTTTGCTAATATACAACTCGAATAAATGCGTGTGATACACATTTAACTTTGCATTACTTACATCACATTTTTTCTAAAATAAATAAAATTTAATAGAAATAAATCCAACTCGGATCATGATATAGAAATATTATTTATGAAAAGGACATCTAGCAAAAAACAAAACAATATCGCAGCGAAGAACTTTTAGTTTTTAATTTTTGTAAGTCTGTACAGCTTTTTTATGATGAACCTTTGCAAACGTCCACGGCAAAGGTTTCTGTCATTTTTCCCGAGTTTACAAAGACTTTTCTTATGGCAATTAAAGCTTGGAATTAAAATTGCATAAATAGCTCGTTTTCATTTTAATAAACTTTTACACTCTCATTGTATAAAATCGTTTCATGTTATTGTTAAAAATCCTTTACAAAGATTTTTAATATGTCTCGATATTTATCGTTTTTTAAAACCACACTGGCTGCTAACTGCCGCTTTCAGAGAAGAATATTAATTATTTAACTGTAAACAATGAAGATTTTGACATTATCTTCCAAATCTTCATTAAATTGAAGTTTTATCATCATTAATTAATGTCTCTCGAGTGCGGCCGTAGCTGGTAATTATAATGACTTATAAGTCATCATAATTACCCCGGTAATTATAATGACTTATAAGTCATTATAATTACCCGGTTTTAAATTGTCCCTTAACGCTAAGTGTTGGTCTGTTCTGCGGTCGTGTATCACGCGTTTCCCGTAGTTCCACCTTCACAAGAAAAACAAATATAAAACTTCATATTTGGGGTAGTTCATACTTACACAAACGGCAAGCGTAAAGTGTTTTTTTAGTATGTAACGACGCATGTGGACGATGGTACCCAATAAATCCAATCAGTCGCTGATTATTTCTCTAGTGCTCATTGCCAAGCCACTATAATAATTATAAAATAAAGAAAACTATTGATAAATTCACTGAACGTTGATTTAAATTACAAAATAAGTTGAAGGTTTGGCTTGAATGTGATCTGAAAACTTTTTACGATAGATATATTGGATGGCTATGCCATATTTTGCTTGGCTCCTTTTTATATTTAATTTTTTGGTGGGATTTCATTTCTTTTTCTAAGGTTTCTTTTCTTTTCAGGTCACGTTAAAACTTTTCTGTACTTAGATTAGCACCCATTCTCTATCTCTAGGTATATATTCTATGTCGTAAAATTATTTGATAATAACAGGTAGGTACTTCTACAAAGTACAAATTCTATGACGACAGCCCAACAACTTTTGAACTTTCAGGAGGTTATTCGTGCACCGACTTTCGATTGAGATTTACGACCTAACCCGGATTTTTTTAAACCATAATAATTATACTCCGCAAACAAGTGTACCGCGATATAAAGGGAGTGCTACACCATCTATCGAGCGAGTATGGAGTGTACATCGTAATTCGCAGTTCTGATTTCATTTATATTTTAATCTAATTTAATTATCATAGTTTCATTGTTAACTTTGTTAACACTATTTTTCCTTTTGTACGTAAAATAATTATTATGAAATCGAAACTCATTTTTAATGTTCTTGCAAAGCCACAAACATAAAAATCTTTTCTTTTATTTAATAAAGTTATATTATACTTTTCAGTTTTTAAGTTTCCTTGCCCAAAGGATGAAAACGGGAGCCTATTCCTAATGAGTCTAGACTTCGCTGTCTGTCTATCGTCCGTCCGTGTGTCACGAGGCTAGATCTCGAGAACCGCAATAGCTAGATATTTTAATTTTTCACAAATTATGTACTTTTGTTGTCGCTATAAAAGCTAATAGTCCAACTAAAATAAAATAAATAATTAATCGGGGGTCTCATACAACAAACACTTTTTTTTGCCCTTTTTTGCCCTATATCCATAATGGTAAAAGTAAGATTTTTGGAAATTTCAGATAATACTTAATTGTATTTCTACTTTAATAATAAGTAATAAAAAGTACATAAACTTGTGATTTAGGGGGGGCTCCCATACAAATTTACGGTACGGAACCCTATGTACGCCAGTCCGACTCGCACTTGGCCAGTTTCATCATTTTTCCTTTCATTGTGGATAAAGACCTACCTTGTTGCCAAATTTCAAGGTTCTAAGTCTGCTAGAAGTACCTTAGAATTTTGATGATCTGTCAGTCAGTGAGTGACAAAATGTAGTAACTTTGATCATCCGTAACTATTAAACTATTTATCGAAATGTTATGTAATTTGGAGGTTAAGCTAGTTTTAATACTTGCTCCTAGTCACCGAAATTCTAAATCCCTAGAACCGCTTCGAGAAAAGTATGCTACGGCCGTGCCTTTGCTAAAAAGCTTGGCTGGAGCACTGCCGTGCTCCCAGATTAATTGCCGCACTCAGAGACGAATATTAATGCCTTAACTGTAATTAAATTAAGAGTTTGACAGATAATATCTAGGGATAATAACATGTCAAAATCTACATTTAATTACAGTTTAATAAGCAGTTAATTAATACTCGTCTCTGAGTGTGGCAGTTAGAGAATAAGATACGTTCCTATTGCAACGTGTCGAGATAAGCGATGTATTTTTAAACAAGCCATTTAATACTGAACTTCTGAACTTCATTTAGTACACAAGAAACACGTTGAATTGAATAATATACTTTACATTCTAAAGTAATTCAATTTAGGTGGTATAAATCTGCCACTATCCGTCCTTTTATTAACACTGTTATATCCAGCACTAGTTGGTAAATGTTGTTTTGCCATAAAATGATTTTCCCTGTTTTCCTGCTTTTCTCTTGAAGTTTTTTCTGAATTTTTTTCTATAGACCTCACGAAGCCTTTCCAACAAATGTAAAACCGTGGAAATCGGTTCGTGTGTTCTGGAGTTATAGCGTCAGGAAGGAAAACCCGACTTATTTTTATATGTTAGATGACTGGTGAGACTTGATCAATACTTAAGGAGAGTACTCGGTACTCGATTCTCATTATAATTATAATATTGTAATAATATTAGGTACTTAATTTTTGTCTTGCTGTATAATATAATAAAACCATAGTGTGCCTACATCTCAGTAATGAAATTAGCACCCCCATAAGCCGGCGCTGAAAATTAAAATTATATATTTATAGGGACATTCCGCACCCCGAAATCTTGTTAATTCTGTTTGTTGACCAAAATGGGGCGAAAAGAAAAATTTCGTTCGCCAAATTACAAAAAAACCTGCACCTAATCAGGTGGTAATTTGACGGAATTTCACAAAACAGGAAAACTCCGAATTTAAAGCTTTAGCAACAATATTTTCTCTTGTCTTTAATCCATACGTATACTTATAAATCTTCTTTTCGTGTGTTAGTCATTAAACTCCTCCTAAGCGGCTGGACCGATTTTTATGATTTTTTTTGTGTGTGTTTAAATACATATATTTTTTATGAAATAAGGGGACAAATGAATTTGAGAATGGTTTAGATTCACAGTCCGGTTTAAAAAAAATCCGTAGATAGAAAATTTCAGAATTCCTTACCACCCTATATAATTATAATTATCATTAAATTAAAAGCTAATGACAATTTAAACTTCATAGATATGATGAGAAGTCATTCCGACGGACGGACCCGCTAGTATACTATCTTATCTTCTTATATATAAAATTCTCGTGTCACAATGTTAGGCCGCGTACTCCTCCGAAACGGCTTTACTGGTTTTAACCAAATTTTATGTGCATATTCAGTGGGTCTGAGAATCGGCTACTGGGTACTTTTTATATAGATAAATGCATTTGTTGAATAAATAATAATAGTAAATTATTACAACTCGAGACTGACGGCGACCATTGTTTGTGCGATGGGATAGTGATGGACGTTGCCATAGGCCATACTTATTAGTCACTTCAATAAAATAATATGGGCGAAATACTTTATATGGCAAAACAACGTTTGCCGGGACAGCTAGTAAATAAATAATATTAGTATGGATAGCGACATACGTCACACATATTCGCAATATTAGTAAGGGTGTAACGAGAGTCATGATCACCGGCACTTATTTGAACAGCCAACTCATAACGTTCAAACATCATCTCACTTCAGTTTCAGCCTCATTCCAATTTCCAGGCTCTTAAGCTCCACGATTATTTAATGAACTCCATGTCTAACTAACGGGCCCGACGGATGTCCTATCGTCATATGTACTTATGACGTTTAAATTGTCAAAAGTTTCTCGGAACTGACTCTGGCCGTGTTCGTTGGCGTAATTTTTAGCGCATTCGCTGCAAAACCTAGTTATTGCGCATGTCCAAATCATGTCATGCCATGGCAACGAATACTGTTTACGACTTGACATTTAACCCAATTGCAATTTGTTGGTTGCGTTGCAATGAACAAACCAGTGGGAGAGCCATGCTTCGGCACGAATGGGCCGGCTCGACCGGAGAAATACCACGCTCTCACAGAAAACCGGCGTGAAACAGCGCTTGCGCTGTGTTTCACCGAGTGAGTGAGTTTACCGGAGGCCCAATCCCCTACCCTATTCCCTTCCCTACCTTCCCCTATTCCCTTCCCTTCCCATCCGTACCCTCCCCTGTTACCCTATTCCCTCTTAAAAGGCCGGCAACGCACCTGCATCTCTTCTGATGCTACGAGTGTCCATGGGTGACGGAAGTTGCTTTCCATCAGGTGACCCGTTTGCTCGGTTGCCCTCTTATTTCATTAAAAAAAAACAATTAAATTTTTTAATTTTTCCAAGTGATCCATATCCATATTTTCCAAAATAAAATAATCAAACACTGTCATAGTGTTAAATAAATTATTTGTGCGGCTGTTAGACAATTTTGGCTTATGTATTTATGTTTAGCTTTTATTATTTTAATCATGTATAAACAATTAAGACGTTGTTTACGACATGACCAGCAACCTGTTATGGCGTTACCATGACATCTTTTAGACATGCGCAATAAAAGGTTTGTCCAAAAATACGCCGACGAACACGGCCTCTATACGGAGATAAAATATTCTTAAATTCCCAGATAATTCACCTCTTCGTACCAAACACAATATTAAAAAAGAATTAGCGAAATCAGTTAAGCCGCTCTCGGGATTAGCCCTTACACATTTAGTGATTTATTTTTATAGCGTAGAAGATATTCCAATACAGCACAGCATAGAACATATTGTCATCCTCAACTTCCTTCTTGCAATTTGTTTTTTTAAACCTTGTATTTCTTCGGTATACAAGGTATACCGGTATACAAGGAATATAACTATAATATATTTTCCGATGTTTTGGCACAAATTGTATAGAGCAAATGTCAATATCTTTATTAAAAAAGTAATTATTAAAATTTGATTATGATCTGAGTGCGTCTCGCTTTTAAATTTGCAATAATAATTTCTAATTCTAATTTTGAGTTTATTTCTATTGTGGATAACCCAACCGAATCCTCATAATGTCATTCGTAAATTTCTATTAGCTTGCTATTTCGTATTTTTATCGCTTCCGTCGAGCTTATAAGCATTTGGAAAACAAATTAATGGGGAAGAAATGAATTTGGGGTTTAAGGAGAAGCGAGGTAATTTATTTTTGAGAATGATGTCTTGTAACGAATATAAGATGAGGAATGTAAAATAAATTAGGCCACAGGATGGTTTTGGTGTCCGCTTTAAAGACTCGGCAATGGTGACATGGCCAAACTTTTTAAAAGAGTATCTCTTACTTAGTTCATTAAGACGCTCCCCCTACGGAGATGACGTAATTTACCGTTTTTAGAGCCTTATTAACTCATAATGTAACTAAGCTACAAAATAATAATAAAAATACAGCAATAATCTTCAGCATATTATGAGCATTCCTTTCTCTGTTATTAATTTCCTACTTTCGTTTTTTATACTCATGATATCAGCTTGCAAAGCAATACCAATTTATTTAAATTCAAGCATACATTCAGCATCTCCCTAGTATTTACAAATTACGTTTATTTGAATCACACGCCAATAGATCGACAGTTTCATTAACTACATATTTGGCAATTTTGTCAATTTTGAACTAAGATGAGTAAAAAAATAGGATTTTGGCGCGATCTCGGAATCGCGGCAAATGTATGGTCAAGGTCATTTGCTCAGGGGATGGCCTTAATAGGAAATAATAAAATGCGCTACTAGCACATAGTGCAGTAAGAAATCCGACCAAAATCCGACATGATGCCCCGTCATATCAGATGATAGAAACGTTGTCAAACGACAATCAAAACTTTTTGTTTACTGTCTTTACTGGAGCTGCCTCTAGCGTAAAAACGTTGCAGTCATTTAACTATTCTCAAGGTTTTAACTGCATCTACATGTAACCAAACTTGACAGTTACCAGGAACTACATACTAAACTGATGTGTAACGCATCAAACTATCCATTAGACGACACCTAATACGTGCTTCAGAGAACCATGTTATTAGCACATTAGGTAAGGGAAATTGCTCTGCTACTCGTATAGCCACTATATAATCTGAACGCCTCCGTGGTCTAGTGGTATAGAGCGCGGCTCTTGACTCGGAGGTCGTGGGTTCGAGGTTAGGACAATGCAGGCTGATCACTTGATTGTCTGACAAGTAAGGAGGATCCATGCGTCGCATGTAAAAAGTCGGTCCTGCACCTGATCTCTCGGCGGTCGTGTCGGTCTTCCATCCCACTGGGTTATGAGAGTAAATAAATAAATAAATTCTTTATTGGGCCTTAGAATTTATCTTTATTGATAAATTCTAAGGCCCAAATTGTTAGTAACAAATATCTTAGAAACTAGGTTAGTGGGTAGTATTTTATAAGTTTTGAGTAAAATTTATTTTCTAACTAGAAGCCTTAAATGGTGTTCTAGTATCGGTGAGTCGTATTTTTCAGCCAGCATCTTTAAAATACCATTGGTACTCGATCGCAGTCTGCTCAGCAAGGACTATGTCTTATTTCTTATGATTGCATAAAAGTCATAGAGTAAAGGAATAGAGAGTGCTCTTGTGTACTGCGCACACACTAGGGCACTATAAAATTACTCTTGCGTAGCTGGCCTGGTTTCAATGAAATTGGCCACCGTCACCGAAACCGGTGTGGAAGCTATTATTATTATTATATAATTTGACATTAGCAGACATGACAGTCGAAGTGCGAGGGAATACATACATACTTTTGTCAAAAGGTTAGGTTTTTTTTAAGGTGGGATTTCACCAAACACACATAAAACTTAGTTTTGTAAAACTTAGTTCCCATTGAACGCGTTCATGCTGCGACGTAAATCTCGTTGTGTTTCGATTGGATTTCACAAACTTATTTTGATCGCGATTATTAAATCTTAGTTTACGTGACGTCACGCGATTATTTTACATGTTTTCATCATTTTAAAGCCTTTTCAAGTTAATTTAACTACAAAATAGCAAGAAACAATACATAAAGTAACAAACGCATGTGTCAAAACTGTCATCTTGACATTTCTTTTATCTATGTTTTTCGTTCCGCCATGACAGGGCTTGAACGTGTTTTATGACGTTAAACTTCGGACTTTGAGCGTTCAGAAGATAAAACTAGGATGTGCTGTGAACGCGTTCAGTTTATGCTGGTGAAATGCATTTCGATGTTATAATCGCGTTTATACGTTTTGAACCGGATCAGAGTGCTTTGAACGCGTTCCATTTCTTTGGCGAAATCGCCCCTAAGAGTCTGTCACATTGTTGATTTTTCCGTGGAAGTAAACTCGGGCGCTTCCTGTCATGCGTGTCTTCGCGGCTTGCCCACCTCCTATCATTTCCTGTAGGTAATGTAAAAAAGTGTAAGTACAATTTTACATTATTTACGTCGTTTATGACGTCTACATTTTTACAGTAAAAGTGTTGAAATGTAGACGTCATCTAGTTCATACTAATACTAAATGCGAAAGTGTTTCTGTCTGTCTGTTACCTCTTCACGCCTAAGCCGCTGAACCAATTTTGCTGAAATTTGGTATGGGGATACTTTGAGTCCCGGGAAAGGACATAGGATACTTTTTATCCCGGAAAAATGTACGGTTCCCCGCGATAAACGAATTTTGGCGCAACGGAGTTGCGGGCATCATCTAGTAATAAATAAAGTCAATTCCAGTTACAATATGAGCTGACCCTTACTGCTTGTCATTATGCATCACATTTCTAGATAAAGTTTCAGTCTAGTTATAAATTAGGCTCGCAGCAAATTACACAAAGTCCAAAGCAGTTAGTACACCTCATTAGCGGTTACATCAAAGCTATCAAATGTTTAGTTTTACTAGTGGTGGCTGTTTGTGTATAGATAAACCCATGAAATAATTGCCAACTATGGTTAGAATGCGGATCACCTGATTGATATGACAAGACAAAAAACAAGGCATTTGCATCCGTTGCGGATGATTTATACAGTACTAGAGGACGCCTGCAACTCCGTTGCGCCAAAATTCGTTTATCGCGCGGGAACCGTACATTTTTTCGGGATAAAAACTATCCTTTGTCCTTTCCCAGGACTCAAGGTATCTCTATTCCAAATTTCGGCAAAATCGGTTTAGCAGTTTTAGCGTGAAGAGGTAACAGACAGACAGACACACTTTCGCACTTATAATATTAGTATGGAAGTATGGATTTTCAGAGCAAAGTAACCACTCTTTAAATACTGTAAAATGTCCGTTTGGTTGCGTGCGTCCCAGTGCGAACCAAAGGTCTACCCATTAGACCACGGGCGCTCCCGTACCGAGGGGGGGGGCAGGGGGGGGGGGGGGGGCAATTGCCCCCCCCTGGATCATGTTGACGTCCCTACTAGGTATATTATCTAGTTCTTTCATCTATAAAAATTTAAAATAAAGAAACTAATTTTTGACACTTGTTTGCCATACAATATTTTTACAACTAAAAATTATTAATTTTTTATTCTTTATAAACACTTAGCTTTAAAAAAATCTGATTTGCCCCCCCCCCTGGCCCAGAACCTGGGTACGCCCATGGGCGCTCCTATGCATTATGACAAGAAAGGTGATGAATAACTATGAAGTTAATAGTGTTGGTCTAACTGTGCTACAAGAGTAAAATAAAGTAGACTATTGTACTGCGCACACACTCGGGCACTATAAAAACATTTTTGCGTAGGTGGCCTGGTTTTAACGGTCCATCCAACCAACGTCGAGGCTTCGCTGGCTAGCTAGCAAAACTCTTCGAAGTACATCTCGGTGCCACAAGAACTATTTGCAGAATGTTTACAAAAATATTACTTAGATTGAATGAATTTCAGTCGGTAAACATGTAATATGGTAGACTCGATAGCTTTGGGTTATTCTTTTAGAGATTTTTTTTCTTATATGCCCGCTCTTTTGATTGGTTAGTTAGATAGCAGGTTGGGGTGAATTGAAAAGATAGGCTCATGTCTATACAATAATTAAATATAATTAAAAAATATTAAATATTACAGCAATATGATGTAGTAGCCTCAGATTTTGTGGATTTCGTTAAAGGGATAAAATTTTACTGAGCCAAGTTTATTTAAATTTTGCTACTTGAAAGAGAATTTGAACGTTTACGCCACAGATTTAAATCACAGATATATGTGTCCTGAAATCGAACACTCCATTGACTGACGCCATCACGGCCCCCATTTTATTGTATCTTGCGTCCATCAATAGATTATATCCCATGTTGAATATAATTATTATTATCGAAAGTAAGGTAAATAATATTATGTAATATTATGATCAAACTATATTTTTATGGTGTTTTTCAGTTTAGAAACAGTATAAAAAACAGTTGACATCACAGTATCTAGGAAGTTTAATGCCATTAGAATAATTAAGGAGATAACAGATTCAGAATTGAAAAAAAAAAGTATTTTATTACAAATTGATATCATTTTAAACAGAAAGTGAAGATTGACAAGAATTATCAGCTTATAGAGCGTATCTAACTACATTATTATTTAAATCTTTGATTCTTTTCATACTCGTTGAGTAAAAATGAAATTCGCGTAAAATTATGTTGTAATTTATCACAGAAAACCCGCCTGCGGTGCATGCACACCGCGGTGATGAAATATGTATTGCACGGGTAAAAATAATTGCATTTTCCCATTTCGGATTATATATTTTATATGATTGCGGTAGCAAATGACTGCAGGAGCCATTTTTTTAGTTAATTTACGGAAACAACTTTTAAATCAATTAAATATTACCGTTATCATTCAGGTACCGTTCATTTTTCCATGACAAAATTTTAAAAGGTTCCCTTATATCTTCCCCTAGCATTAAACTTGACAATATTAACGTTAAATGCAAACAGTCACTCTGTTATCTTGGTTTTTACTTAGAAAATAAATTTACATTTTTAGAACATATAATTCAAACCGCGAATGGCAGACGTGTTGGGACTGTTCCACCAAAGGGCGACATCTTTATAATTTTTTCCCTAATATTCGTGAAGGACTATCCAAACATTGGATGGATATTGATCACTGCGTTTCTCAATTCCTGACCGGTCATGGAAATTTTAAGGCCAAACTCTACGGATTTAATCTGGTAGCATCACCCATGTGCGAGTGCTCGACCGAAGGCAACATGTTTGAACAAACAGCTCATCATGTTCTCTGGGAGTGCAGTCTCTGGCAGGACGAAAGAACTACAACGATAAACAACCTACTCTGCGCATCTGGTGTCGCATACTACGGTGATCTCGTGGACAGCGCTAGGAACTTCCGTGCCTTCAAGCGTTTTTGTTACAATTACTATTGGCAACAGTCTAACACAATAAATTAATTTAGCTCTAGCGTAGTAGTCACTATTATTATTAACGTTTATTCCCGTGGTGCTTCTCCCCTTCAGTTCTTTGACTTTCGGTCACTGCAACTGTGTGCTGTCTCCCGCTTTATATTGGGGAGGGAATCTGGAATTCTTCCTACTCCTCCTATTTTCTTCTGATTAATTTCGTTGCGGGCCCCAAGACAGCTTTAGCATGTCCCTCGGGCTCCCTGAGATCATATCAAAAGGTTTTCGTGGTTGGATGCCGCGGTCGATCCTGGCGACACAGGAGATACAGTGGTGGGAATATGTGTTGGGCCAAAGCCCGTAAAAAAAATGACAAAATGTGTCGTAACTTTATCAAATCTCAAAGTTCCCGGAGGCCTTATCCTTTCAGTGATATTATAACTTATTAACTTGTATATGGAAAGATAACAGATAGACACTTTTAATAATTCGTAACTGTTTTCGAGAAATGATAATGATTTCTAATTTTACGCAAAATAAAATTTATACGTTCCCAAAAAACTCAAAGGAAAAATGACGTTTTATGGAAAATGAACTCTATTTTATGAGAGTCTATAATAATTAGTGCAGTTACAGTATGCGTGGACTTTACCTGCAGATAATAAAATAGGTAACACAAATAAATAGGTCCATGCTCTAATCACATTCTCCTCGATATTTTCTACAATAAGAACAGTAAAACAAAAGTTTTAATCGAAATTCTTGTAATGGACCCTTCGCCTAGTTATCTAGTTCCAGAAGAAAAGTTTCTATAGAGACGAGGTTATATATATATATAATTGGAATCTCGGAATCGGCTCCAACGATTTTCATGAAATTTAGTATATAGGGGGTTTCGGGGGCGATAAATCGATCTAGCTAGGAATAATTTTTAGAAAATGTCATTTTCATCGAATACCGAGCAAAGCTCGGTCAAATAGCTAGTTTTTTATTAAGTATTATTATTATTCCACTAATTATCAGAATATTTTTGTTAATTTTGTTTGTTTTTTTGTTTGTTAGCCGCACTCTTTTTATTGTAATTCGGTAAGAATTCCTCCATAGCACAGGCTGCGCCTAGTTTTGGTGACTGCCACTTTTAAAAAACATTGTACTCAATTAATTTATGACAACAAAGATTTTGTATTTTTTTTTTTTTGTATTTTTGTTATACATTTGTCTGTTTTATGTGTGATGCGTCGAAACTATGCTATGTTATAAATGCAAAAGTATGTATGACTGTTGCTCTTAGTAAACCGATTCAGTTTATGAGGCGGCCCCTAGACGATCAATTACAAATTGTGCAATATTATTGACGGTTCAAATTAATATTGAATATTGACTATTGAACATTGACAATCATTGAACAAAAGTTGGAGCAAGCTTGATTTTATTGCACCATATTATTGTATCAATATTACTGTAGGCTTAGGGGGCGCCTTAATTATTATTATCATGCAGTGAAAGGACGTGCATACACGGAAAAATTACAGACCATAACTGTCTTGTTGGGTGATAGGGCAATCATTGGCAGTCATCCTATGCAATCATTGGCAGTCACCCTATCATTTGCACTATTTTAAAATACTATGAAAACCATAACAAGCCTTTTCGATTGCATAATTACTTCAAATGCCAATAACTCCGTGTTTTACGTACATATCTGATATTTTGGACGGAAGTAAATGCATTTTGGTCAAGAAATTGATACAATATTAATAAAGGCTCAGTAAATATTGCGTAAATATTGTTTATATGAATTATGGAGGAGGCTGGGGGCATTTCGGTCGTGTAACGGCCAATTTACCGCGTATCCCCATACCCCTCTTGTGACGTCATGCTCTGGGTATCGATGAGAATACTTAGCACAATCGTTTTTGTGATTATGACAAAAATCATAATATTTTAACTATTCGCTTTTACGGGGTGTAACAAAACTAAGTGATAATATAGGGTGTGTACGTGTTCCTTGTAGAGAGTTCACTGTGAAAGTAGCAGCGCTGAAAGAGAAAAAAAAAATCACTTTTGTATGGGGAAACTCGTGACCCTCGCTCGGGCCCTTGCCCATACAAAAGTTTAAAAAAAATGGTATTTCAGCGCTGCTACTTTCCCAGTGTACTCTCTACAAGGAACACACTATTATCACTTAGTTTTGTTACACACTGTATAAGTTAAAATGGCTTAAGGCCTGTATTCACTTTGATTAGTAGGTAATAATTGTGCAGGTTAAAGATTACAAAAAAGAAAGTGTGGACAGCGATTGATTAGTGTAAGTCCTTTACTTTCTCCTAATCACTAATCATCTGCATTAATCACCGGCACTCGCACTAATAAAAGTGAATACAGGCCTTTTGCATGACATGAACCCTATTCTAATTGTCAATTTAGTTTCGTAATGCAAATATGTCAATTCAATTATATTGAATTGACAGATTTGCATGATCCGTCACGCAAATGAAGTTTGTCAATTCAATACAAATTTAGAAATGCGTCGCGTTGCGGTCTGAATTGACCCAGGCCATTTTTCCTGTTGAATGCGTGTTATCGCCCGCGCGCAGATGGTCCGCATGAAAGTTATCCGCATCCGATTCCTTAGATGTTTTCCTGTCATGCGGGCAACACGCGCGGCCAGGAGCATGTCACCCGCATGCGGACCAGATCCGCGCACGGATGATAACACTTATGGTAGAAAAGCGTCCTCAGGGTTAGTTCACATTGCATAAATTAAAAAAAAAAAAGACGGGGTGCACTCCGGGAGTGCCGGCAGAAGTGAAAACTTGATTATTAACGTTGTGCATTATTTTTTTAACCCATCTTTTATGAAAATCGAATTTTAAAAAATCGTTTTTTTTTAATTAATGGAAACCCTTGCAATCGATTAAATTTTTAACCCATTTTTTATGAAAATCTATTTTTAAAAATCGATTTTTTATAATTAATCGAAACCCTTACAATTTTTCTTAATCCATTTTTTATGAAAATCGATTTTTAAAAATCGATTTTTTAATTTATCGAAACCCTTAAAAAATTTTTTAACCCATTTTTTATGAAAATCGATTTTTTAATTAATCGAAACCCTTACAATCGATTAAATTTTAACCCATTTTTTATGAAAATCGATTTTTTTAATTAATCGAAACCCTTACAATCAATTAAAAAATATCGACAATCGAAAAAAAACAATCGATTGTTCGATTAATCGATTTTTATGTTACAACACTACTCTCCAACCGTCTTACGGTTTTTCGATCAGCACGAGAATCTGACGCGAGTTTCACAGTTTTTACCCATCCCACATAAGTGCTCAACGCCGCTAAAGAAGTTTTCACTTCAATAATTTTTAATTTTGTTAGTCTCGCTATACCGCGAGAACTGCTAAACAGATGTCTTGAAATATATATGTATATCTCGGGAAGGGTTAAGGAGGTAAGTGATACGAAGTTTACCGGATCAACTAATAATAAATGTAAAATTAATGAATCCTCCTTCAATACTTAGGAAGTTTGGGAGCTAACTTAATTCTATTAATAAGTTATATTACACATAAAGTCATAATTTATCTTAATACTACAAGTTGAAACACGTAATGTGATAAATTACATGCATCCAAAACTATGTCACTAACTTCATAAGTGTTACCAACTCAATCGAGAGAAGTAGGTCAAATGATGTCACTATGACGTCATTATTGAAAAACGCCTCCGTGGTCTAGTGGTATAGAGCGCGGCTCTTGACTCGAAAGTCGTGGGTTCGATTCCTGCGTTGGAAACATGTTATTTCCAAGTTTGGTTAGGACAATGCAGGCTGATCACCTGATTGTCTGACAAGAAAGATGATCCAAGCGTCGGATGGGCATGTAAAAAGTCGGTCCTGCGCCTGATCTCTCGGCGGTCGTGTCTGTCTTCCGTCCCACTGGGTTATGAGATAGAGAGTGCTCTTGTGTACTGCGCACACGCCTGGGCACTATAAAATTACTCCTGCGTAGCTGGTATTGAAACAATCAATGAAATTGGCCACCGTCACCGAAAACCGGTGTGGGATCTATTATTATTGAAAATAATATCGAATTTCAGCAAAATCGGTTCAGCGGTTTGGGCGTAAAGAGGTAATAGACAGACAGACAGATAAACAGACAGACACACTTTCGCATTTATAATATAATTTAAGTTTAAGTTATTTAGGGTGGGTTGCACCAGAAGCGTGGTTAAAGTTAAGGTTAAAGTTATGGTTACTGTTAAGGCTAAATTTAACTTTAACTTTAACCTTAACATTGACCGGAGAAATTGACAGATGACAGCTGGTCCAACAAGGTTATAAATGAACGTGGGCGGGGGCGCTGCTGGTAAAGGAGAACTGTCAAAAATGGCGTTTTTGTATGATGACAGCGTTAGTTCCTTTTTTCGCCACGTGCATTTAAAACCTTGTCGAGCTCTATGGTCATGGTTAAATATAGCATCTTCATGGCGTCCATTTTTAACTTTAACCAAAGATTTGACATTGTGCATTGTAGTTAAAGTTAAAGTTATAGTTAGTTGGTGCAACCCAACCTTAGTAGATTTTCATAACTGATATCTAGTAATCATATCATACACAGCACTTAATATTGTCCATCTGTACAGTTTTAGTAAACAACAATTTAGTCAGTATCCAGTAATTTTTCATCCAGCCGTCGATATCGCTATAATATATCATACAGACATTTTGACAAAACGATCGCCATTCTAATCGCTTAATAAGTGGTGTTAAAATTGCTTTTAACACCACTTATTAAGCGGTCGAAAATCGAGTTATTTTTTGACGTACGTTTTTTTGTCATGATTATTTAATAAGAGCTGACCATTCATACAAATGGTAATGACTGTATCAATTTCATACTGGTATTTTTTTTTTTATGAAATAAGGGGGCAAACGAGCAAACGGGTCACCTGATGGAAAGAAACTTCCGTCGCCCATGGACACTCGCAGCATCAGAAGAGCTGCAGGTGCGTTGCCGGCCTTTGAAGAGGGAATAGGGTAATAGGGGAGGGTAGGGATGGGAAGGGAAGGGAATAGGGGAGGGTAGGAAAGGGAATAGGGTAGGGGATTGGGCCTCCGGTAAACTCACTCACTCGGCGAAACACAGCGCAAGCGCTGTTTCACGCCGGTTTTCTGTGAGAACGTGGTATTTCTCCGGTCGAGCCGGCCCATTCGTGCCGAAGCATGGCTCTCCCACGTATAATTTTTCTACACTATAGCAGCTATTACTACTATACAATTTAAGATACTTCATACCTATTTATAACTAGAAAAGACGAGACGTAAAGCGAAGTGACGCTGCATAAAATAGCAATTAATTGTTTTTTACTTGCTGAATAGCTATATCCACACTGTGCACTTTCATCTTAAATTTTCGTCATCAACTTTCATATTGGCGCATTCAATAATTGAATGCGTCAAGGAACGCAACGCCAATATTGTCATTTTTGAAGTTTTGGATACGGTCAGAGGGCATGCGTCGCGGGCATGCCTCACGTTCGCTGTTGACTGCGCTATAACGCATGCCCTTGACGAACAGAAAAAGGCACAGTGTCCACAAAGCTATTCGGCCATCTTGGCGTTCATTGAGAGAGGCTATGGAGCAGTGGACGAATCTTGGCGGATTTGATTGATTACTTGCTGAATAAAACAAGAGTTAGAAGAATCAAAGCATTAAAATCAAAGCTCCATATTCGGGCCTTGGAGCACACGGTGCGGTGCTACCACGGTGCTACTATGTACCATCAAAGAAATTGATTCATAGGCAGTTGATGGACCTACGTCAATTGGTCGGATTATGTCAATTCAATGTTAGCTATGATCTGTCGTCGGATTTGATTAGACATAACCTGACCAAATTACTAAGGTCCAGCATTTGCATATGAATCAATTTCTTCTCTGATAGTACTTTTAGACGAAACTAAAAGTTTAATTTTAAATTGATCCTTAAGAGGATACACCAGCGGCTAGAGAAATGAAAAAAAGTACGTGTAATATCTATAGCTGTCTGTCTCCCTTACCTCAATCCTATACCGCAGAACGCGATAGAGACAACTGCAGAAAATCAACGATTCGTGGTTCCCTGATTCCTTCTCCAAAACTTAACCGATTTAAGTACTTTTCATTAAATATTAAGGAAAGGCTTGAGCTGTGTTCCTATGTTTTTTTGTATAATCTAGCCAAATCTGTTTTCTGGATGTTTGAACACAGCGGAAAATCTGGCCATTTTTTTGGGTTTTTGAACGTTCATATCTTATTTAATAATTAAATTATGAAAAAAAAGAAAACATAGGGACATTGTATTAGTGGCCGTAGATATTCAGATAAATTTTATAACTCTACTAGCATTATCCAGGGAGGAAACAGGGGACAACGTTTGTATGGAAAAAAGGGCGGTGTTGACTCCTCTTAAAACATCCTAATATATCGTGTTTCTGTGTGAGCCGACCCTAATCCCCAAGTCCAAAGTAAAGATATTAACTCGACTGTAAAACATTAATCAGCCAAATGTGCAATAACGAAAAAATGTACTTAACAACACAAAGTTGTGAAAACAGTGAAAAATAAGTTCAAATTCTATTCCTAGCTTTTCAAACAAGAATGTAAATTGTGAAAAGAAATATAAATCAGGCTGTGTCCCAAGTTGATAATAGAAGCGAGTTGAACAATTATTGTAAATGACATATTTTGCTTGCACTTTTTATTTACGTATTTTGACGCCTCAACTGGATTTAAAAGTCTACTGCTATGTACCTACTATATTATTTGATAATACACCAACATAGATGCGGAAAAGTTATCTAAAAAGAACATGTTAGAAAAGTAAATTGAATGTTCTAAGGCAGGTTAATCCTCATCATCCCCATATTTTCAGAATAATAACAATATTATAACTTATTTATAATTACTATCGTCAAGTTAAATATCATAGGTTAGATTAGTTTTATTCATAAAACAACATGAAAGTTGTTTTTCAACTAGAAACATTTTCTCTGTTTGAATTTTGATGACAAATAGGGCCCTAACTCACCGTGACGCCATCACGACGTAGCTAGTGACGATACCATGGTAACGTCCAAGCAACGTCTGGCGTCTCTACGTCGCTGCATAGCGCTGTTTTTCTTAAAGCTAAGTTTAAAAACTCCGCTTTGCGGTGACATGGTAACGTCACTGGCTACGTCGCGATGGCGTCCCGGTGAGTTATGGCTCATAGGCAAACAACATGACAAGACGCGTAAAGGCCAATAATTCTAGCCGCAACGCGACGCGTCGATGCATTTAGGTATAGTATTTAATTGAGAGATTTGCATGACGTCTCACTCAATCAAATTCTGTCAAATCCATACAAATTTTGAAATGCATCTACACGTCACGTTGCGGTCTGAATCGACCCTAAGCAGTTCCGCAGTCCGCTCCGCTCCTACAACTTGGACCCCAAGAAAAAGAGCATTCAAGAAGCGTCAAAGAAAAATCGTAACAATTTATTTTTCGGGTCCGGCGGCGAGTGAAATTCGCTGTCGACCATTAGCGCCCCAGATGATTCCTGACCCCGAAGAAAACAAAATTACTAGGTATTTGTGAAAACTTTTAATGTTGAAATGAAGATTGCGATTGCGGAACCCAAAAAATGAGGGTTCAGAGCAGACGAGGCAAGAGTTATGGTATGAACCTTTGGCGTATACAACTTACCACACGGAGTTTTCGTATCAATCGTAATAAGTTTTTTTTTTTTGGTAGCGGTCGCTTGTCTTGAAGATCGGAAAAAAACTAGATCAAAACGGTTGAGCTGTTTGGATGCATCGATGCCACCAACAGCCACCCACTAACAGACAGACGACACGACAATTTTATCCCCTCTTTGGGTCAATTCAGACCCCAATGCAACGCGTTTCTAAATTTGCATTGAAAATTTTGATTGCATGACGTCTCACGCAATTGAAATCTGTCAAAATCCATACAAATTTAGAAATGCATCAACGCATCGCGTTGCAGTCTGAATTGACTCTTTTTTATCGGGTTGATTCAGACCGAAAGGCGACGCGTAGATGCATTTCTAAATTTATATGGATTTAAAAGATTCACAAGAAATTTATACGTGGGAGAGCCATGCTTCGGCACGAATGGGTCGGCTCGACCGGAGAAATACCACGTTCTCACAGAAAACCGGCGTGAAACAGCGCTAGCGCTGTGTTTCGCCGAGTGAGTGAGTTTACCGGAGGCCCAATCCCCTACCCTATTCCCTTCCCTACCCTCCCCAATTCCCTTCCCATCCCTACCCTCCCCTATTACCGTATTCCCTCTTAAAAGGCGGGCAACGCACCTGCAGCTCTTCTGATGCTGCGAGTTTCCATGGGCGACGGAAGTTGCTTTCCATCAGGTGACCCGTTTGCTCGTTTGCCCCCTTATTTCTTAAAAAAAAAAACTGTCAAATCCATACAAGTTTATGCCGCGCCTCGCCTTGCCTCGTCGCGTTGCTGTCTGAATTGACCCAAAAACGATAGCTTCGTAAAACGTTAAAATATGAAGCTCAACTTTGTTGTAGTTAGTACTTTGTAGTACATCTTAATAAGAAACTGAACATGCTACTGGCAATATATTTTCATACACTCTCCTAACGGATTACTCTGTAATCTATGGACTTAAGTAATTCATTAAAGTTTTACGTAAGTAGATGCCAAAAGGGTTTTCTCAGCATCAAACTGAACATGGGTGAAACGTTTGCAACCGACGAACAAAATATTGCTTAACAATAATTGCAATTCGAAAAGAAAACTTTCGTATTTTTGATGAGCAAAATCGGTCATGGTCTTGGTCTTGGTTTTACTTTACAAGGCCAAGACCAAGACTGCAGGACCATGAGCAACATTAGTCTTATCATCGGTGTGTTTCACATAGAAATATCTAAAGTCAAAAGTAATTATTTTATAGCTGCTACTTTTACAGTGAGCTCTAAACTACAATCTACACACCCTAAAGTAATATCACTTTGTTTTATTACATACGTGTGTACAGGCCCTAATAGGTTTAAATACAATGTGACGTTTGTGACGCGGGCCGTTTGACCAATTACCTAACTGAATAAACAGCGTCACCTGAGAGTGTCACACCCGTGTCATGACGTCATATTACGTCACAAGTGCTGACGGAGGTCCACTATCCTTAAGTTTATCCCTAAGGCCCGTCGATGCGGCACAAATCTGTCACAATATTAAGTTACCTTTATGACAAAGGGTATCGGATTTAATATTGGTTTGTCATGTGGAATAATTCCAGCAAATTGTTTTCTAATAGCCTACACCTAAGTGAAAGAATGTTTGCTTTGCTTTTTGAGCGGTGTCGTGCACTCTTTAGGGACGGGAACATCTTTTTGTAGGCAGTAGATCAATAATATGCCCTCAATATTTTTTTTTTATTAAATAAGGGGGCAAACGAGCAAACGGGTCACCTGATGGTAAGCAACTACCGTCGCCCATGGACACTCGCAACATCAGAAGAGCTGCAGGGGCGTTGCCGGCCTTTTAAGAGGGAATACGCTCTTTTACTGCGGCATTTCTAGGGGGGTAGGGGATTGGGCCTCCGGTAAACTCACTCACTCGGCGAAACACAGCGCAAGCGCTGTTTCACGCAATATTATTATGTAGTTAATTTTACCACATTTAAAAGCGAGAGACGTACTCTTTTATCTGGTAGGTACTAGATGACGCCCGCAACTCCGTTGCAGCAAAGTTCGTTTATTGCGCGGGAACCATACATTTTTGGGGACGAAAAGTATCTTCATACTCATCAAAATCAGTTTAGAGATTAGAGCGTGAAGAGATAACAGTCAGATAGGCAGATAGACACACTTTTCCATTTGTAGTATGGCTGCCTATTGTGTCTAGAGCTGATTTTACCACATCCATAAAAGCAAATCTTTTATCGCGAGTGAAACAACACCTTTAAAGTTAAGTGCTAAATCTAGTGCTGACACTAACACTAGTGACGCAATGCGGATCGACTAAAATAACAAAGCCTTATCCAGACATCGGAACAGACATTTCTTAAAATACAAGGATTCTACTTTCTACCTTATTTTAGCGGATTTGTATAACACAAATCTTTGTACTTTTGTATCCATACTTCATGGATACAAAAGAACAAAACCATACTTCACTTTGTACTTTTGTATCCATCAATATTATAAATGCGAAAGTTGTTACCTTTTTGCTGAAATTTGGTATGGATAATGTGAGTCCCAAGAAATAACATATTAGGGTGAAGCCAAACGAGCGTAATTTGTGAGTTGTGAGTCGCAGAATTTCGGCTGGCAGAAATTCTGTTGCATTCAATTTCATACAAAAGTCCTGTTTGATTCACACGAGCGTAATTTTGTGAGTCATGATTTGTATGAAAAGATATTTACGCGGCAGAAATTCTGCGACTCACAACTCACAAATTACGCTCGTTTGGCTTCACCCTTATGATACGTTTATCGCGGAAAAATGTACGGTTCTCGCGTAAAGAATTTCTGGGCATCGAAGTCGAAGCATCGACTATTAGTAGTAGACTTTATAAAATTCAAAAATCAAAATCAATTTCAAGAGCTCTTTATTGCACCTTGGGAATTTCACATAGGTTTTATTGCATTATAAATAAAATAAATTAATTTCAGTAGTCAATAGCTAAATATAGCTTAACGTTAGAAACCTGATCCAGTGTAGGCGTGTTAGCTATAAGACACCAAGCTACTTAATGGAATATTCTAGGTTACAACAGTGACAAGGCTCGAACGTATACACATCTATTGTATATATTTAGTACCGCTATCCCCAACCCGCGGCCCGCCCGCCGGGACTTTATTTGTGGCCCGCATGATGTTAAACCATTTTGAAATTCACTCCCACTGACAAAATAACGTGAAGTCTACGTGATCGTCGTTAAATTGGTTCATTTTGAAGAATGTTGTTTTTTAACCCTAAAAAATTATTGTTGGCCCGCGACACCAAGACCCCAACATGGCCCGTACCATGAAACGGTTTTGAGACTCAAACAATCGTACGAGAATGTTGCGTCCTGCTCTAACAAACGTGAAATGACGTTGTTAGAGCAGGACGCGGCATTCTCGTCCGATTGTTTGAGTCTCAAAACGAATTCGTAGTAGGCCTACATGCTTATGGCCCCTATGAAAAAAAGGTTGGGGACTACTGATCTAGTATCTACAATGACAGAAGACGCTTGATTGCATTCCAGTGACTGTCTGCAAGTGTTAATAAAGGAGGATGGGTAAAGTATAACACACATTTACACTACATTACACGTGTCATTTAATTAATTTGCTAATAATGCAAAATGAGTATACAATATTATATTATACATTCTGTCAAGTAAGAGTAGACCCTAAACAACATAATATTAATCTACAGAACCCTCGTAATTCCGTTGCACCAAAATGCGTTTATCACGGAAGAACCGTACATTTTCCGGGATAAAAAGTATCCTGTGTATTTTTCGCAACTCGAAGTATCTCCATACTAAATTTTAACAAAATCGGTTCAGCATTTTGGTAACAAGACAGACAGACACACTCTATGTAGATACTAGATGTTATAATAATAAAATGGAGTTTTATTTGATTTAATAAAGTTTTTATACTTTATTTCTGCTTTTTATGTTATTTTAAAATGACATACGGCATCTACTTGAGCTATTACCAGCTATACGTCACCATAATTTGGATGGGTTTTGTTTTGTATTGTTAGGTATGTCCTAAGGTGACTGTAATAAAAGTTCGTAGGCCCAGATATTAAATTGTTTATTAAAACACTACAATAATTAGTCACTAATACAATATATCGAGTGCGGGTACACTTTACGCTGCCTTAAGACATACTAAACTCTAAGGCCGTGTTCAGACGATACGCGCCCGCCCCGCCCACGCCACGCGCTTCTGCACCCGCGTTAAACTCGCTTTGAAATTTGCTGATTTTATTTGAGTCTTTAGGCACATCAATAGATCTCAAATTGCATTTATTGAATTCCACCCGCGCACGCCACGCACACGCCACGCACACGCCACGCACACGCCACGCGCCCGCCCCGCGCCCGCCCCGCGCCCGCCTCGCGCTCACCCCGCATACGCGCTCACATGCCTTGCGCCCGCGCTGTGGCTAGTCTACTGAACGAATTAGTCCAGTCACTAGTAGTTTATGCGTGCACGGGACGTGCGCGACGCGTGCGCGTGGCGAGCGCGGGTGTAATGCGGGCACAACGCGTGTACGGGTCCTGCGCGTGATCGACGCGTGTCATTTGAACGCGGCCTAAAAAGCATTGTATGAGTGTGAACTATATGTATAACAACTCTACATATCACGTCATAATTACCCTTACAGTATCAAATAGCGGCAGGGTCAGCTGACACCAATATTTTGGACTTACTTTAACACGTAAGCTGCATTCATCGCTCCACTTAAGGATTCAAAGACTGTCAGTTTGGAAAACTTCGTAAAAACTCCTCCCCCGTCGTAATTAGTTCGCTAATAGTAGGTGAAGTTATAATGAGGTTCTGGGACTGTTGCCAACGTAAGCGTTTAAAGGTTCACGTTCAGCCGTTGGATAACCATGATTGTGAAGTATATAGCATGCATTGTTAAATGGATGTTCGTTATTTCCAGTATTAAGGCCTGTTTCAGCACTCCCTGGTAAAGTGCCGGATAAGCTATCCACAACTTATTTGACAGATTCTTCATTCTCTGTCTGTCAAGTTAAGTGGTGGTAAATTAAGTCTTATCATGGGCCAACATGGAAAGTCCGCAATGGACGGATTCGCCTATCAATAATTTCACTTCGAAAGTGCTTGTTTGTCCATCATACGGGCCAACATGAGGCTGCTTAAAGGCTATAACTATGTATGATATTGTCACCATACTTGTATAGTTTTGTACTCGTATAGTATTTTGCTTTTCTAATTTTTGACCTAATGTCATACCAAAACGGCTGACGACGTCAGGTGTATTTTTTTTGTCAACATTTTATCAGTTATTAAATGGAGGGATCTCACTTTTATCAATTACAACAATAATATTATGCGAATTTTAATTGGGCCAACCCACACGTACCACAACCACACCACGTCGCAACGACAAAATGCCGTCAAGCAGTGGCTACGTGTGAATGGTGTCGCTGCAGCCTTTTGTAGTTGCGCTGTGGTACCGACAAAATGCCGATGTGGTTGCGTTGTCGCCAGTAGTTGCGATTTGGTTACGTACGAAAGTCAATGAAACGGAGGGGGGGAAGAGCGCGGGCGGTGTGCGCGTGCTGTCGTTGATCGACGCAATGTTGTGGTTGCGATGTAATTGCGATGTGGTTGCGACGTGGTCGTCCGTGGTTGCGATGTGGTCGGTATTTGACAAGTGGTCGACAACGACTGCAAAATGTGGTACGTGTGAACGGTCAAGTTCATTTACAATACGAAATATACGCCCGACCACGTGGTGTGGTTGTCTTGTGGCTGTGGTTGTCGTGTGGTTGTGGTTGTCGTGTGGTTGTGGTACGTGTGGGTTGGCACTTGGCCCTAAAGGTACAAGTTGGAAGCCGGCGACATGAAGTTGCAGCAGAGGACGTGTCGTCGCGACACGTCATTTCTGTGTATTTCTATGACAGCTTCGTGTCGCTAGCTGCGCAGGGTATTTCATAGAAATACATAGAAACAGTGTATTATATTTCTCTACTAGATGTCCCGCGCGGCTTCGCCCGCGGTAATTAGGAATTTTACGGAAACCGTACATTTTCCCATAAAAATAGCTATACTCCCTTCACGTGATCTACTCTTTATCTGTGCCAAATATTGCCACAAAAATTGCTCCAGTAGTTCGTAAGATAAACACTTTCTAATATTTCCCCCGTTTTTCCCACATTTTCCTGAGTTTCTTTAGTCATATAAGTCTTAGCGTGATTATTATATAGCCTATAGCCTTACTCGATAAATGAGCTATCTAACACTGAAATAAGTTTTTAAATCGGACCTGTAGTTCCTGAGATTAGCGCGTTCAAGCAAACATACTGAAGCAGGTTTATAATATTAAGTACTTATAGATTTTTTTAATTATCGCCTGACAAACTCGAGTCTCGATCTAAAAGACTATGAAAAGTACCAATAACAGGGTCATAATAGGCTCATAATCTTGGGACGATGCATGGTATAATATGGTAGTAATGATGATGATGAATGTAATTTGCATAGTAGCATATGCTTTCCGTTCTTAAAACAACGCCGAAACTCCTAAACTTGTATCTATAAAGAATCAGGAGTTCTCTCAGCACCTTCCCAACCACGGTATACCAGGTATACCTCGGTGTAAAATCTTACTTATTGGTAGCATATGCTTAGAATACTTCTCACGAAACCGAAGTCACCACATGTTTCCCTATAAATTTTGAGGAGTTCCCTCGATTACTTATGGATCCTTCATCAGATCACCACTTTTGAGAGTATAGTACCAAATTTAGATGATACCCTATATACCAAAAGAAAAATTTTGAAAATCAGTTAACAAACAGCGGAGTAATCGTTGAACATAAGAAAACGAACATAACACCTCCCCCATTTTGAAAGTCGGTTAAAATTGTAGCCTATGTATTATTCTGATGTATAAGCTATATTATTGTAAAATTTCATTAAAATCCGTTTAGTAGTTTTTGCGTGAAAGAGTAACAAACATCCATACATCCATACACGTATACATCCATACAAACTTTCGCCTTTATAATATTAGTAGGATGCATAGAAACCAGTAGTGTCGCGACGACACGCTGTCTGCGGTTGCTTCATGTCGTCCGCTGCCAACCGGCACCTTCACTCTGTAAATAAAAATCTGCGATATATTTCAGTCGTCGAAAGTATCAAGGAATTTCGAATACGAAATTTATTTAGCCGGCCATATTTGTTTAACAAAAAGTTGTCCGCCTGTTTTGTGACCGTATGAAATTATTCTGAAAAGCGTAAAGTAACTTTTAACTGTGAGCTCATTTTATCTCGCCGCTATAAAGTCTCGTCATAACGTTCTTAATGCTGATATTGTGAAAGAGAGACGTACATCCGTTAACATTTGCTTCTCTTTCATGAGCGTGATTTAGGCTGGTATAAATAGTCAGTACTTAAGATACGACCCGGCTCTGTGATTGGTCCAAATGTTGACAGCCAACCAATCACAGAGCCTGAACCGTGTCTTGAGACCGAGATGCATCTTGAGTACTGAATATTTATACCGGCCTTATTTATCTGTGGTACTAATTAATACATTACGCCCACAAAACCATTGCATCAAATTTCGTTTATCACGCGGGAACCGTACATTTTTCCGGGATAAAAAGTATCCTATGTCCTTTCCCGGGGCTTAAAGTATCTCTGTACCGAATTTCAGCAAAATCGGTTCAGCGGTTTGGGCGTGAAGAGGTAACAGACAGACGATTTTGTTGAAATTTGAAATGGCGAAAGGACAAAAAAATTAGTTCACCGGTTTGGGTGTGAAATGACAAAAGACAGACACACTTTCACATATAAAACATGAGTATGAATATATAGATAAAAATGCATGCATTTTCCATACCGGCAAGCATACATGCACTGTAGATACGTATGAGCTTATATGCATTAAGCAACCCAGAATATGCACACCTCACCGCACTAATTTCACCCAACATTTTGCTTACATTTAACTTAAGACCAATTGAACTAAAACAGAAATTGTACAAAATTGTTCTGGCATCCTGCCCCGCAAGTTCTTTAGTTATTTAAATGAACCGAACGAAATGGAGAATATTGGGAGAATTTGCATAATTTTAATTAGTTCTTTGACTTTGATTAAAGAGCCTTAAAGCGCATTTACATTTAATAAATTATTAAACAATTCAATGTGGTGCTCTTTTTGATGCTGGGGCTTAATCACACTATCCCTGGGATCTTTGACTAGATTATTTTGTTAATAAAAAAAAAGTAAAATGATATGAATTTATTTTTATAAGGCCTCACAGTCACTTGGCGATCACGTACCTATACATTTTTATTGTAATTAACGTATTGTAAAAAAACGAAAGTTCCTTGGCTAAGGGCCGAGCTTACGTCACGTTTGCCCAAAGAAACTTGTAAAGGCCCCTGTCCACCTTGAGACGTGAAGGATGACCATTATTGCTGTCATTGGGAAGCTGTCTATGGCATACACATGGACTATCATGCCTTCGCGTTCATTATGAAGTGTATATTATGAGGCAATTGCTCACTTTTCCCTCGATCTTTGGAACAAACCTTGTTAATTATCAAGTGCATCATTTGGCTTATATAACTGGCTATACATAAAATCTATGTTTTTTAGGGTTCCGTACCTCAAAAGGAAAAAACGGAACCCTTATAGGATCACTTTGTTGTCCGTCTGTCCGTCCGTCCGTCTGTCAAGACCCTTTTTCTCAGGAACGCGTGGAGGTATGAAGCTGAAATTTATATCAATTACTCAGGTCTACTGTCCCTTGAAGCTGTGAAAAAATCAAACTTCTAAGCCAACGCAATCAAAAGATACAGCCGTTTATGCCGCAAATTTTCGACACTTGCAAGGGAATCAAAACCAACAGGGTGCTTCCCGTGAACTCAGAATCTTGAAATTTGGTACGAAGCAACGTCTTATAGCATAGATAAAGGAAAAATTACGAAAACCATAAATTTTTAGTTACATCACATAATATATTTTTTTTTAATAATTTTAAACTTACTACCCATTTCCTCATAAACGCGTAGAGGTATTAAATTGAAATTCATACCAAATACTCAGGTCTATAATACCTTTAAGCTGTAACAAAATCAAACTTCTATGTCAACGCAATCAAAAGAAACAGCAATTTAAGATCTTTGTCTTAAATTTATGCTCCTCCATCTTTCCCCATTGTAATGTTATGAATTTCATTTTGCAATAAAAATACCATAGTTATGACTCGATTGTCGTAATGAACGAACTTTGTAAACCTTGCAGGTTTGTACAGAACCCTCGGTGCGCGAGTCCGACTCGCACTTGGCCGGTTTTTTTTTAATTCAAATAATAATTTTCCCGGCCTTAAAGCCTCCATCTATGCAAAAAACGAAAATTTTGAAATTGTTACTTACCCGCTTCATCCACAGGATGTAACAAAACTAAATTATAATACTTTGGGGTGTGTACATATTCCTTGTAGAGAGTTAATTGTGAAAGTAGTAGCGCTGAAATGCCAATTTTTTTTTCACTTTTGTATGAGGAAACTCGTGTCGCTGGGGCGCTTGCCCATACAAAAGTGGAAAAAATTTTGGTCTCTCAGCGCTGCTACTTTCACGGTGAACTCTCTACAAGGAACACATGCACACCCTAAAGTATTACCACTTAGTTTTGTTACACCCTGTATATTCATGGTCACGTGTCTTTAACTCTCATCAAAAACAAAATGGCCGCCGATGACGTATTCAATAACAGACGATTCCGCGACAACAAGTAACCGCAGGCGGATTCCGCGCTCAGTAATTACAACCGCACTGGATTGTTAGCACGGCATTCCGCGCTTTATTTACCTCGCTACAAAGATTTCAATACTCAGGACGTGGCATGCACTGCACTGAGAAATCTTTAATGTCCCGTTTTCGGCAGGAGTTTATGTATATAAGAAGACGCCCGCAACTCAGTTGCGCCAAAATACGTTTATGGCGCGAGAACCGTACATTTTTCAAGGAAATAAAGGAACCTAAAGTATATCCTTTATCAAGACCAAGATCAAGAAGTTTTTAAAGTATCTCCTAATCAAATTTCAGCTAAATCGGTTCAGCGGTTGAAGCGTTAAGGTAAAAGACAGACAGATTCGCATAAATTATCATATTACCTACTTAGTATGGATTCGCTAAAGTCAAAACGGATTAAGTAGGCACCGGCGGTCACTGACCTTAATCAGGTAGCGATGTGAAAAATGTTCGTACTTCATTCTGTTAATCTAAAAAATTGAACTCTTATAAAGACGCAGACTATCATAGATTGGGGATCTATGACCGCTACTGCCAATGTACGCCGTAGCTGTATAGTGCTTTGAAAACAACGCCATTGAAAACCTCGGAAACTGACATTTAGATTGAAATATTTTTGTTATAGCAAATCCAAATAGCATCTAATCTTTGGTAAGGAGATAATGCCCCAGCTAGTCTGAAACACAAATCAGATCAGACACTGGCTAAACAAACTAATCTCCTAAAAGCACGATAGTGATCGGGCTGGTCACAAACAATAGTTCTAGCTCAGGTTTCTAACTTGATTCCTAGGATAGGATATTCACAGTTCAAGTTAGGGCAAAAAGGCTAATTTTACGCTTCCTTTGAAATATATATATTCAAATAACGGATAGTTACATAAAGTTACTTCCATACTTAATATTATAAATGCGAAAGTGTGTCTGTCTGTCTGTCCGTCTGTCTGTCTGTCTGTCTGTTACCTCTTCACGCCCAAACCGCTGAACCGATTTTGCTGAAATTTGGCATGGGGATAATTTGAGTCCCGGGAAAGGATATAGGATACTTTTTATCGCGGAAAATGTACGTTTCCCGGGCGATAAACGAATTTTGGCGCAACGAAGTTACGGGCGTTATCTAGTGTAAATATATGAAAAATTAATTTTATACATTTTTACATCATCCTTTATGCATCCATATCCATACTTATTATTAGAAATGCAAAAATGTGTCGTGTGTCCGTCTGTAACCTCTTCACGCCCAAACTGCTTAACCGATTTTGCTAAAATTTTATGTGCATGTATTCTCAGTACCGGGAAAGGGGATACATTTTATAACGAAAAAATGTACAATTCCCGCTAATCTTGATACAACGGAATTCCGGGCGTCAGTCATCTAGTTCATTTATTTAATAACCAAAGTTAACGTTAAAATACTTTAACTAAATTGAAATTAAAAAAACCCTACCGATCCCAACTCACGGCGAACTTAAAGTTTTCCCAGTTGAAAAATACTAAATAGTACAGGAGTATGAAAGGAGGGTACATCAAGATACATTACAGAAATTGCGACCGCACCCCAATGGAAGAAATTCAAAACACCATTCAACAAGTAACAAAAAACAAGATGGGAGATAACGGAATGTTTGCGATGCATTCATAGGGCAATTGGAGTCTTTAGCATCTAGCAACATTTTAGCAACATTAAACTCTCGTAGTCCCAGAATAGTGTACTAATGGTTTTCAACTATTCGTGTAGATTTATTTCCGTATAATATACGGTGTTTGCTGAAAACTGGGCAGTATTTCAGACCAAATTAAAAATTTTAATGAGGTTTAATCGTTCTTAGTTTGTTGTAAAAATTGAAAATTCCTGTTTGTCTGTCTGTCACCTATTATACAGTATATATCTCGTGATAACTAGACCGTTAAGAAATTATATTGTATTACATTTGCAGTTATAATAGCAAAGCAAACAAACTAAATAAATGTCAAAAACTTATTTACAACCAACGATTTAATTTTCTAATAGAACTCTAGTTGTGAGTGGATTTCAACAACTTACATTTTTTATATAATTTTGGTGGAAATTTTGTTTCCGCCAAAATTGGGGATTAGGTGTTTACGGGAAACTGGTACGACAACCACCACCTAGACGAGTTAGCTTGTGACAGAATGAAGTGAATGGCGTATTTTTTATGCTTCAAGAATCAATGGTATTTTGTAAAAATAATGTTTTACACACCCTCTTACCCACCAAAATTTAACCACCAAAATTGGAATTTGCGAGAAAAATAATCTTTAAAAGAAAACTATAGGCACTAAAGTTATAGCATATTAACTTAACTATAAACAAACCAAAACTCTACCGATATTCAAAATAACAACATGATATGATTGCCCCGAGTAGGATAATTTAAGTACACCAAAATTGCATAAAATCGGGGGTTTTGTGATAAAACGGTTTTCTTTCATTTCTGGCTGGAAACTGGTACGACCCAGCCCACAGCCACCTCCTAAACTGGTTAGCGTGTGGCTGAATGAAGTAAATGGCGTATTTTTTATGCTTAAGGGATCAATGGTATTTTGTAGAAACAACGTTTCGTAAATCCCACCAAAATTTAAAAATTCTCGGCGACAGACCTAAACTGTGTCATAAAAACTCAACTACAGAAGTTAGTACAATAAAATTCATATATTATGAAGAGTCAACTATATAAAACGACTAGATAAAAATAAAAATCGAATCCAGTATCAAGTTTTCTGTTAATCGGTCTAGATATTGAGTAAAATAGTTCGGCGATAAGCCACCAAAATTGGAAATCGCCTATTTATGATTATTTTCTTGGAAAATAATAATTATTTTTAAAAATAAGATAGTTTTCGATATAAGATAGCCTTGCCGCGCAAAAAAGCGGTTTGGGAAATCCAGTCTTGTACATGTTTAACTGGTACTTGTCTTGTTTTACGTCTTATTTTAACATATTGTTTAATTTTCGTTCCACACGTGCACCTTAAGTACTAATATTGTACTCGTATGAAAATATTATCCATTTTGGGCGGAAGTCGAGTTTCGGGACCATACGATATTCTTTACACAACAACTTAGACACTTCATATGAGTGTTCATACAAAAACTAATAACAAACTCCTATTCAGCTATATTAGGTAATTCACTAGGCATGGAGCCTCAAAACTACGAACTTAAGGGTCTGCTCTCACCAAAACACGAGGTGATTCGCATTTTAAAAATATTTTTAGTATTTCTTAATAGCGTGTCGTGCGTTTTTTTTTCAATAATATCCAATATGACTAAGACAGGATTATGTTTTAATTTGAAGCATAATATCACGTCTTTCCCATGTCTGTGTCGGTCCGATATATCGTATCGCATAGTAAAAACAGTGTGACTTTCTGATATCATAACAGTTACACGAGACATATATAGCTAGCCAGCAAACTAACGCAAAGACTGAACACTTATGATCGGCATAAGGGTATTAGATCAAAAATCATGTACAACATAATACATAATATGTAACATATTATAGTATTATGTAATAATTATGAATATCAAGAACCAGTGAAGTGTCACTCAACAGACGCCTAGATTTGGCCCTATTAGTTTGTAATCAATAGTCAAGGCATAAATTGGATAGCTAAATTAATTTGATAGCTGTGATATAGGTATACAATATGAGTAACGAATAAAAACCACAGTTTAGAGAATCAACACGCGCTCACACTTGGACACTATAAGATCACTGCTGCGAAGCTGGGTGGATCTCTATGAAACCGGCCACCGTCACCGAAACCGATGTGAAAAATATGCTTATTATACGAATCTTGAGGCTATCACTAGCAACCAGTGGCGTATGCCGATCCTTTACAAAAGACACACGCGCAGGTTTGTTTAAGTTTTAATTAAAAAGTTGGGAGCCTGTCAGTTACCGGTAATGTATAGTGAATATTTTTAAACTTATATTGTTCAATACTTCGGTCGTTAAAGTTATAATTAGTTTGTTAGGGCTTCATTATACTATCCGATATGTCGCACGACATGTCGGATCGTGAGACTAAAAATTGGCAGCTATTAGCTGTCTGCTTGGCCGATTGATTTGACTTCGCCACTTAATTGAGTGGCGTTTTGTTAGAAATGGAATCGTATGCGACTGATCACACTTAACCAGGGGTTCAAAAACTGTGCGCCGGCGAAAGGCAAGAGGGGCACCGTGACCGTGAGTCTATCCTCGATTATTTTAATTATAATATTAATTATGTAAAGCAGGTAAATTATTAGATATTTGTTAATTATATCATTTACCTGCTTAACCTAACTATAATCATTAAAGGTGTTTATTTATGTATCTTTTTGTAATAGCCACGTAGAGTAGGGCGCCGTGACAAAACATTATGACGTGTAACTGCGCAGGCTGAAAAAGATTGGGAACCCCTGCACTAAATTGAATTTCGAGTCGGAAAGACTCTGTGATCAAGCAACTAAGCGCCATTACAGTGTGCTAAATCGAAGACAATTTAGTAAAAGAGCGGTCGGAGCTCGGATCACTCTAAATCGGGACCTAACCTGGATCACATTTAGAATTCCCAATCAGAACTTTATGAATTGCCTAGGATTGTAACGTCACTTTGGTAAATTAGCTTTACCTTGTACTATTATCTATTCTGTGGCTTTACTAAGAATTAACATTCTAACTTATAAATGTTAAGCATAATTTGTGTATCAACCACAAAAACATACGTATTAAGTTATGAATACAGTCAATGTTCTTTAGACTATTTAGAACAATACTGCATTCTAGATCATTTAGGACCAAGGGATGCAAAAGATCAAAATCGGCTTCTTCAGATCACCTAAATCAGCTGTTGGTAAATTAAAGTTTTTAGAGGTTACAAAAAGACAGACAGATAAATTTTCACATTTATAATATTAGTAGTTAGTACGGGTTGTGCAATTTATTTGAAACCAACTAAATATCAATCGAAAATATTGTCAGGTACAAATTGTACTTTATGGTGTAAATAAGTATAAATCGTGAAATCATCAGAAAGTACATAATATATATATATTTTTTAATGAAATAAGGGGGGCAAACGAGCAAACGGGTCACCTGATGGAAAGCAACTTCCGTCGCCCATGGACACTCGCAGCATCAGAAGAGCTGTATGTGCGTTGCCGGCCTTTTAAGAGGGAATAGGGTAGTAGGGGAGGGTAGGGAAGGGAAGGGAATAGGGTAGGGGATTGGGCCTCCGGTAAACTCACTCACTCGGCGAAACACAGCGCAAGCGCTGTTTCACGCCGGTTTTCTGTGAGAACGTGGTATTTATCCGGTCGAGCCGGCCCATTCGTGCCGAAGCATGGCTCTCCCACGTATCCCAATATCACAAAGTGTAGTACTTACTTCGAGAAAAGAAAGAGAAAATTAATGATTTCTCAGGAATTTTCATTAGCGACTACGGTGCCTGAATATCTAAAGCTGGATAACATTCGTATGTTACCCAGCTTAAGATATTTCAGGTTAATTTAAACAGTACTTGTTAACTAGTAATAATATGACATTAAATTAACTGTAAATTGATGGAAATTCATATTTCACAATGATTACCTGAACTGATTTTATATTTTTTTCAAAGTGATACAAGTGTAAACTGTAAATAATAACTGAGCATACATACTAATATTATAAATGTGCAAGTGTGTCTGTCTGTATGTCTGTATGTATCTTCACGCCTAAACCGCTGAACAGATTTTGCTGGGCATTGAGATACTTAGGGTCCCGGGAAAGGACATAGGATACTTTTCATCCCGGATAAATGTACGGTTCCCGCGCAATAAACAAGTTTTGGCGCAGCGGAGTTGCGGGCGTCATCTAGTAATAAATAAAAGCCATTAAATCGCTTTCGGAAAGAATACAAAATATGCTCTAATTCTAAAGCCTCTAAGCTCATACCCTAGATTTGTGAATGTCTTCAGCTTGATTTAGTAGCTAGTCGCCAGCACTTCCATTTGGGAAGCTATGGGATATTTACGGAAATAAAGACGTCACATGTTGCTATCTTCAGAATGTATCCATGAAATATATTTTGATGCCATTTTGAAATATCAAAATGGCTCTCAACGCAGCCTGTTAAGTGGGCTACTAACCCAAAATTTTCCGATTTTATAATTCATTTTCATAATAGAAAATAAGCCCCGAATTGTTTCATTTTCTAAAATTAGATACTACATTGTATTTCCAAGAATTCGATCTGAGCAAAAACACGATATCTTAAAATTCGCTCGATAGAAAAACACAACATGCATCTAATTTTAACGAATTTTTCATTTATTGGCATAACCGTGCATTGAACTAAGTTAATACTACACATTCAAACTCAAAACTCAAACTCAAATTTTTTTATTCAGAATAAATTTTTTCAAATATTCTCTGAACGTCGGGGCTACACAGATGCCTACCACCGGTTCGGGAACTAACCCGGCGAGAAGAACCGGCGTAAGAAACTCGCACGGGGCCATCTTTTTCTAAAAAGATGGAAAATTACAAAAAATATATTATAAAATAACAGTGTCATTTTGACTAAATAAAATACAACGAATGTACAATTATTATACATATTATAATGAAACAGCTCTGCAGGGGGCGACCTTATTCCCATGGCGTACTATCATTCATAAAATCAGTAACTTTATAGTACGCTTTGGTACACAAACGTTCTTTAACAACTTTTTTAAATCTATTAATTGAGAGATTTTGAACGCTTTCTGGGATCTTATTATAAAGGCGTATACATTGACCATTAAAAGAATTTTTGACTTTAGTAAGTCTAGTCACCGGAATTTCAAGCTTATGTTTATTACGAGTATTTCTCCCATGGGTATCACATTTTTTCGTGAATTGATATATATTCTTTTTAACATATAATACATTTGATAGGACATATTGAGAAGCAACAGTTAAGATTCCAGTTTCCTTAAATTTTTCTCTAAGTGAAGTATTACGGGCCAACTTGTAGATTGCCCGCACAGCTCGCTTCTGCAGCACAAAAATTGTATTTATATCTGCAGCATTGCCCCACAGCAAAATGCCGTAGGACATAATACTATGAAAGTAACTAAAATACACTAGACGTGCTGTTGTTTCATCTGAAAATTGTCTAATCTTACTTACTGCATATGCTGCTGAACTGAGTCTGTCGGCCAACCCAGCAATATGAGGGCCCCACTGAAGCTTGGAGTCTAGTGTAATACCTAAAAATACAGCTGTATCCACTAGCTCCATAACATCACCATTTAAAAGCACATTGGTTTCCGTTTGCCTTACATTGGGCAATTTGAATTTAATACATTTTGTTTTTTTACTATTAAGTAAAAGATTATTAACACTAAACCAATGTACAATCTTTGAGAGAGCATTATTTACTTCGTCATAACACGCATTAAGCCGTTTGACATTGAATGTAAGAGATGTATCATCAGCAAATAATACTATCCCATGTTTATCTTTAATTAAGAATGGCAGGTCATTTATATAAATAAGAAACAGGAAGGGTCCTAATATAGACCCCTGTGGGACCCCCATTTCAATTTTTGCACCAGCAGATTTTTTACCATTTATCTCAACCCTCTGAGTTCTATTTGACAAGTACGATTTTAGGAGGGCGAGTGCTGTGCCTTTTATGCCATAGTGACAGAGTTTCCTGACCAATGTTTTGTGTTGCACGCAATCAAAGGCCTTTGAGAGATCGCAAAAAACTCCTAGAGCATCCTGCGACGTCTCCCAGGCATTAAAAATACTACTGATCAATTCAACGCCTGCGTCTGTAGTAGACCGTCCCTTTGTAAATCCAAATTGTTTATTATGTAAAATATTATTTATATTAAAGTGCGTTAGTAATTGATTCAGTATTATCTTTTCATAAATTTTACTCAATGTCGGTAAAATAGATATAGGTCGGAAATTAGATGGGTCCAACTTACTACCAGATTTAAAAAGAGGTAAAACTTTACTGTGTTTCATTAGATCAGGAAATACGCCACTTTTTATACAATCATTAAATATAGTCGCTAAGTAGGGCGCGATAACATCGATTATAGATTTAATAACTTTCATTGATAGGCCCCACAAATCAGTAGTGTTCTTAATATTTAGTAAATTGAAAGTTTTTAAAATGTCTTCAGGACCTACTTCTTTAAATCTAAAGTCGATATCACATTCATTTACATTTTCTTTAAGTAACAATATAGCATCATCAGGAGAGTCCTTTAGGTTACTTGTAATTGAAACTGGAATGTCAGCGAAAAATTAAATTTTATAAAGTTCTATCATTGTATAAAGTTCTATCATTGAGAAACTTTTAGATTTTTAAAATGTTGTACATTTATCGAGTTATTGAGAAAAAACTATATTGGCGATGAATCTGCGTCGTCTTTTTTCACCTGGCATATGAAAGACGGGCGTGAGTGTGAAGAGAGAAGGACGATGTTTGATTTTTTGGGTCAGTCGCCCTCTTGAAGCCCATGATAGAGAACACATTAAATAGAGAAATAATTTTGTTTGGTTTAAAACGATCATTATTTTAGAAACTATAATTACCTACGACCGACGTCGATTGTGTGAGCTGTAGATAGTTTCGCAATAGGACATATTAGGGTGAAGCCGAACAAGCGTAATGTGTGAGTTGTGAGTCGCAGAATTTCGGCTGACAGAAATTCTGTTGCATTCAGTTTCATACAAAAGTCACTTGATTCACACGAGCGTAATTTTATGAGTGATTTGTATGAAAAGATATTTACGATGCGATTATATAGAAATTCTGCGATTCACGACTCACAAATTACGCTCGTTTGGTTTCACCCTTACTGTAATGTTTTTACGCTAGAGCCAGCACACTAACAGACAGTAAACAAAAAGTTTTGTTCGACGTTTCCTTTATATTTTTTATGCTAAGTAAGTTTTGCTCGATAGTTTTACTCCAAATCGAGCAATAACCACCGTGTGGACCGCAAAAACTGACAGCTCGAAGGCTCGCTTCGAGCCGGCTCGATGGAATTAAATATGTCAAATATGTTATTTCCTTCGATTCGGAGTAAAATTATCGAGCAAAACCGTATGTGAGTACTTAGCTTTACGTATCTTTTGAAGATGATTACTAGTTTATAGAATACTGATTACGCCTGCAAGTCCATCGTACAAAGACACGTTTATAGCGCGGGGACCGTACATTTTTCCGGGACAAAAAATATACTATTTATTTTCCCAGGTTTCAAACTTTATCCATGCCAATCATTACAATCGCTTCAGTGGTTTAAGCGTGAAGAGGACCCAGACAGACAGACAAATTCTCGGATTTATAATGTTAGTATGTATGCTCAGTTATTATACAGTTTACACTTGTATCATTAATTTATTTCACTTTGAAAAAAATATAAAATCAGTTTAGGTATAGGTCTACCAGAATCTGATGGCAAAAAGTGAGAAATTTAATTGACTCTAGCAATGCCGGAATAATTGGAACAAAACATTTTTATCCTTTTTTTCCTTATAGCGGCTTATTCTGTGTGAAACATGCAAATATAAAATAACCAATGATCAAGGATATTTTTGAAAATCTGCCGTCAAAATTTGCCATCACATTCTGGTAGACATAATATTAATTACTTTGTGTGGATTGTCAATATTGCTGATGATAGATTCCATTACGTACTAAAACACATATGGCAAGACACGCGGTATATATGTCAGCGGTAATGTGCCGGGTGCAACGTGATTAACTCGTAAATATGCAGGCCCCGTATGAAACGCCCGCCGCCCGCAATACTATATTTTATTATATTACGTGTGTTAACCGTTATGCTCAGGTTAACCGGCGAAATTGGAGATATAAATCCACTTAGTTTAGGGTTTTTGAAGAATTCAAGAAGATACCATCAGACGGACCTACGTAATTTAGTTGGGTTTTGTCAAGCCTCACCGACATTGACTATGAAACTAACGTTGCGTGAAAACAGACAGACAGACCGACAGAAACACTTTCACAATTTATAACATTAGCATGAATAACGCGTAGCGCTCTTCGTTTTTTAATCGTGTTCCAAAAAGGGGGGGTATAATATAATATAATTTTCGACCGTTTATAATATTTTCTTTTTTACATAATATTAATTCACTGTCGGCATTGAGGATTAGCAGGACACTAAAATCAGCCGAGCGGTTTCAAATACGGACATCGTAATGCATTTGCTAGCATAATAATATTATGTTCTTTACTAATATTAAATCTAAAAATATAGACCCAAAAAAACATTTTTGGTAGAAAAATTTATAACCAAGCTATAGTCTCCAACAGGTTATATCAGAAGTGTCGGTTGTTAAATCATACGGAAAGTTTATAACTCGGGGCTGCTATCTCACTCCAAATTTTAGGTTATATCTTCGGGGATTCTAAAGTTACAACCGAGATGGATTTCCTAATTTGATTCCAGAATTTGCTTTGACTTACTTTTCCTTGCCTACATTATAATATCGTAGAGAATATTTATATGTACCATCGAGGAAATTGATTCCTAGGCAGTTGACGGACCTACGTCATGTGGACCGACTTACGTCAATTCTATGTTAAAGTGCGACAAGGCTTTATATAATATGAATTTATATAATACTAGCTGTCCCGAAAAAACCGTCCCTGGACATCTACGAATATTTGTATGATGGCAGCGTTAGTTCCTTTTTCCGCCACGTTCACTTAAGAGGATACACCAGTGGCGAGAGAAATTGAAAATAGGTATTTGAAAATGTATTGCTGTCTCACCAATCTCAAGTCTCCCACCGCAGAGCGCGATAGAGACAACACGACAAAAGTTCTAATAAAAGAACAGAAAATCTTCGTTGTCCGCTGATTCCTTCTCCAAAACTTAACCGATTTAAGTAATTTTTTCATTAGGAATTAAAACAAGGCTTGGGCTATGTTCCTATGTTTTGTTTTTTTTAAATATATTTTAGCCAGTTTTGTTTTCTGGGTGTTTGAACACAGAGGAAAATCTGGCCATTTTTTTGGGTTTTTGGACGTTCTTATCTTTTTTAATAATTAAATTATGAAAAAAAAGAAAACATAGGGACATGCTAATAGTGGCCATAGATATGCAGGAAAAAAATCATAACTCTACCGGCATTATCCAGGAAGGAAACAGGGGACAGCGTTTGTATGGAAAAACGGCGGTGTGGAATCCTCTTAAAGTCTTGTTGAGCTGTAGCTGTGATCGGTCGGATGCGTTTGACATTACGCGACCAAATTACGTAGGTCCGCCATCTGTCTATGAATCAACTTCTCTGATAGTACTTAGGTCATAAATGGATGACGTCGCAACTCCGTTGCTCCAAAATTCGTTTATCTCGTGGGAACCTTACATTTTTCCGGGAAACAATGTATCCTGTATCGCGCGGGAATCGTACTTTTTTCCGGAATAAAAGTAACCTTTCGCAGGACTCAAAGTATAAATAAAATAAATTAAATAAAAATTATTTTATTTCTGAGTAGATTTTAAGAAAATACTTTCAGAATGTTGATACTACGGTGCCTACCACCGGTTCAGGAACTATCCCGGCGAGAAGAACCGGCGTAAGAAACTCGCACGGGGCCCACTTTTTTTACCAAAAAAAAGTGAGATAAAAAATTAATCTTTTAAAATAAAATGTACAATGCTATAACTTAAAATTATACGTTTGGGCGTGAAGACGTAACAAACGGACAGACAGACAGACATAATACGTTCGCATGTTTAATATAAATGATACGGATTCTATAAAAGCATATTATGCAAGCGGAAAACTAAGCATATTTCAAATATACTTACTAGCCAAACATTTGTTTGAAGTTACCAGTTTTAAATTCTTTTCAGTTTTCAGGTGCAAACTCTTTAAATAAATGAACGGTTTTTAAATGCAAAAGAGTTGGCATACATTAAGGCTTCAAACGTTATTTTAACCCTTTTAAAATGACCTTAAAAACGTTATGACTTTTACTATACATATAGCGAAAAGTTGGTTTATATTGTGATTTTCAAAGGGCTAAACAGATTTTAAATGGACTCGTTTTGATTTGATCAGTTGAAACGTAAAACTGTACTCCAGTTTGAACGATTAATTTACTACAATATGTACAGATATATAGACATCAGAGATATTCATAATATATAGGCAAATATCGGATCTACGTTATTTGCTCGGGTTGTGTCAAGTCAATGACGTGACTTTTTTTGGATGGACTTGACATTGCCTATAGCCTTACCAAATTACGGATATTTGATCGGTACTAATATAGAACTTATGAACCATTTATGTGTTTAATTAAGCGTTTGATTAAAAAAAGGAAACAGCGGGCATAAGCTAGTAGTTCTTAGAGAAACCACACTTTAGATATGATATTGAATGTACTGTCACTTCTTGGTGGAAATTAAATTTCAATTAAATAATTATACACTTTCCTTGCACTTATTCCACTTTATTTTAATATATTTATTACAATTTTGTAATATATATTAAAATAAAGTGGAATAAGTGCAAGGAAAGTGTATAATTATTTAATTGAACCACACTTTGAGTATGGCTGGAGTGGACTCCAGCCATACTCAAAGACGTGTGCTTCGAAAAGACCTAGACCGCGAAGCCTTTGTAACGACTCCCCGAGAATACTTATAGCAATAAGACAGAATATATATTAGTAGTACCAAGTAATAATGATTAAAAATACACCAATACACCAACCAACAATCAATGTCCGAATTTAGTTTTTTTATGAATTCGGTTACGCCCAAATAACTACGCAAATATTTATTTAACAAAGATCGAATTAAAGAATGCACAACGCTTTCTTTTGTTTTTGAGTTCCGTCAGATACTTCGCTTTCGAGGACCGCGGCTGCTTTACTCCTCTCATACAATAGCTATATAACTTCAGAAACTAAAATTATCACATTGTATTAACCGAATCATGAGAAAGTTTCTCAACTTTCTTCATTTGAATCCATTTAGATAAGTCCTAGGAAATACTCCCTAAAGAAACTCGTATAACTCGATTGTTCCAACAACGTAACAAGACAGCTTCAACTGCGAATATTCCCGAGTGTGTTATTAAATCTTTAGAGTTTATAAAGTCTAAACTTTTGTCCCTATTAGTTTTGGGAACGTTTGACTTGATATGACACTGGTTCTTAGATAAGCCACATCGTTCAATCGCGTTTCAATGCAATGCTTTTACGATTTTACACATGGACGTTTAGGATGTGATGTTTTGATGGTTAACGAAAATTTACGTTTTCTTAATAAATAGAGGTTTTAAGACCAATGCGTCAAGCATGCACATAACGAGAAAATGTTGTTTACATGTTTTCTCGATGTTTGATGGTTTGTCTCTTCATCTCTATTGACCCTAACGTGACATACATTTTTTCTCGTGTAGATCTGTCGTCAAAATCGATCGACATAATGTCAAAAAAAATATTCTGACATTATGTCGATATCGACAATATACTCTCAATGAGATATCTTGTTGTACGCGCATGCTAGACGCACTGGAAAATGATTTGAAATAAAAAATGTGGCATTTTTGTATAGCCAGACATATTAACCAGATGATGAAGTAGGTAAGTTACAAGGTGTCCACGAGTTGAGCCTGAAGAGGCAGAGGTGGTGGGGTTGTGTTCGTGTATCACGCGTTTCCCGTAGTCCCACTTTCAGAAGCAGTAACACCGTCGGTGGGTAGTCCCGGGTGCGTCTTCCGTCTGCCCCGGGGGGTCCCACATACCTTGGTGGTCCTCCCCAGACCCCGGGGATGCGTAAACGCATTCCCCCAACGCAAAAAAAGGAGGTAAGTTACAAGATTTGTCCAAATTCATAGGGGAAAATGAGTACTTGTCCTTATATTATAAACTGTCACTAATCCACTCTACCACTTGCGTCTTCGATTTTGTTAGGAAAGGCTTGATCAAACAAAGAACAAAGCTACAATATTCTTGCATTAAGTAAAATTGATCTTTATTGAGCCTGTAGTGGAAGCAATATATTATGTAAATACGGTATATTGGGGAAGCTCCGTGGAATAAACAAATCCTCAGGATTGCGACGAGACCACTGGCAAGTAATTTAGCCGAACTGGCTTGGAGCCTAGAACCGTCTAGAATGTAATTTTACACGATTGCTACAGACTACGCTGTTATGCAATACCGTAGATACGTAGGGTGGCATATTGTAAGGTGGTCCAATATAGGAGTAACTGAAACATTATTCTATGAGAACAAAATATTACGTCTCTACAACGTATAACGAGTAGGTAATGTGTTAACCTACCCCTTACTAATAAACGCTGTAGAAGCTTTGAATAGTTATACAGTGTTTTGTCTTCTTCTATCCAATTAAAAATATCACTTGTGTGACAGGAACAAAACACTGCATAACTATTCGAAGCTTATACAACGTTTATTAGTAAGGGGACTAGAGTTTAAGCTACTATGCATTTATTTATTTATTACCAGCGAAGTATTATTGTATACAATCTTTCATCCCCTATTTTAACCCCTTGGGTAGAATTGAGACAAAATCATTTCTTAGGGGATGCCGACGTTATAACATCTATCGGTATGCCAAATTTCAGCCCGATCCGTCGAGTGGTTTGGGCTGTGCGTTGATAGATCACCATGTCAGTCAGTCAGTTTGAGTCACCTTTGAGTTATACAGGGTGTAACAAAACCAAGTGATAATACTTTAGGGTGTGTATGTGTTACTTGTAGAGAGTTCACTGTGAAAGTAGCAGCGCTGAAAGACAATTTTTTTGTGATTTGTATGGGCAAGCGCCCGCTTGTCACGAGTTTCCCCTACAAAAGTGAAAAAAAAATTTTGTCTTTCAACGTTGCTACTTTTACAGTGAACTCTTTACATGGGACTCATACACATGAACTTTATTTTTATTTCTATCAAACCCATTTTTTTTTCAAAATTTGATTAATACTTTTTGTGGAAAGTACTAACAAAGATGTACAGGAAGGCTTTTTTTGATGCCCTTGTCAATGTCATCAAATTTCATGAATCCTTCTATCACTGTAAATATAAACTTTTGGCCTTATTGTCAATAAATAAAAAAATAAAAAAATGTCAAATGGTAAAGATCCTTGTAGCTGTATGCTAGACCAGCGGTTCGCAACTCTGGCGTCGCGACCCCGTGTGGGGTCGCGGAAGATATATATGGGGTCGCCAAAAAAGTCAACAAGGTACCATCGAGGAAGTTGATTCCTATGCAATTGACAGACCAACGTTATTTGGTCGAATATGTCAATTCAATGTTAATTGTGATCTGTCAGCTGGGTTTGATGTAACGCGACCAAACTACCCGATTTGCATAGGAATCAACTTCTCTGATAGTAATTATCGAATTTTATTTACGACGAAGTAACCTGAACCAACCTTTGCACTTATTAACTTAGTGTTTTTTTCTGGGGTCGCTCATAACTCTATTTTTTAATTTTGGGGTCGCAATATCAAAAAGGTTGCGGACCGCTGCGCTAGACTATAGTGCTCGAGATGTTAATTAATGGCAAAGCTAAAAAGGCGTGAACCGTAATTTGGCGGTCGGCAATAAAACTAACGGCCAACGTCTGCGGCGACGGAGCGTGGTAAATGCTCGCTGGAGGCTCCTTAGCGGGCTCCGTACATTGTTGGTTTAATTAAATGACGTCTATCACCAGCGTCATAGTAAAAGGAGGGGAAGTAAGTTATCTTCATACAAAGGCACCGCGCGCGGCTTGTATGTGTGCGCCATAGTATCAATGCGTCGCCAAGTACGGCACACAACAAAATCTCGGCGAGTTTTAGAGGCTGGTACCGCCGAGATTTTGTTGTGTGCCGTACGTGGCGACGCAATTGATACTATGGCGCACACATACAAGCCGCGCGCGGTGCCTTTGTATGAAGATAACTTACTTCCCCTCCTTTTACTATGCCAGCGTCATATTATTGTAGCCTAGCCAGTGACCTTTAGGGCTACACCTACCGAGTAGACTGTAGAGTAATAACTCCCACACCGGTTCCGGTAACGGTGGCCGGTTCCATTGAAACCAGGCCAGTTAGGAAGAGTAATTTAATAGTGCCCAAGTGTGTGCGCAGTACACAAGAGCACTCTCTATTCCTTTACTCTCATAAGCCAGTGGGACGGAAGACCGACACGACTGACTAGAGCCCATCCGACGCATGGATCATCTAACTTGTCAGACAATCAGGTGATCAGCCTGCATTATCTTAACCAAACTTGGAAATAAGATGTTCCCAACGCGGGAATCGAACCCACGCTCTCTGGGTCAAGAGCCGCTCTCTAAGCCACTAGACCAACGAGTAGAGTGGCTAGACAGTGGCGGGCGAGCTCTATACTCGGTAGGTGTAATAAGACCCTAAGGCGCGATAGCGCGACGAGATGCAACCGATGCGGTGCTGCATCTTAAGATTCAGTACCACGTATCAAGTTCAGTTTTGAATAGCTCTTTAGTGATTAAATTATTTACTGCTTTATTAGTAAAAAATATACAGACGAACATATAACCTCCTTCTTTTTGGAAGTCGGTTAAAAAAGTAAGTTGTACAAACAATTGCCTACATTTCTAAAACCTTTTCTACGAGGGCTGCCTTTTAAGTTCTGTTGTTTGTAAACTTCCCGCGATCATTGAAAAAAAAACCATATGAGATTTTAATCTCCTTGTATTTGGATTTCAAAAACAAAAGAAATTATTCAGATTGGTCGAATAGTCTTATTGTATCGTCTATTCAAAGGTGACAAGTCGGTTGTAAAAATGGAAATGTTAAAGGAAAATTTCCGTGCGATAATTTTTTACAACTAACGAAGTTGATTATCACGACTTCGGCGTTTTGAGGAGATCACTTCTGTACTTAGTGATCCATGTCTTAGGATTATAGAACGCTGGTATTTAGAAGTTTAAAGTGGACACCCTATCCTCAGTGACCAGCCACGTGATGGTCGTCGAAAAACCGTCGGAACGCAAGAGAATATTGAAGCCGTGCAGCAGCTAATCCTCGAAGACCGTCATGTGATATATCGCGAAATAGAGGTATCCATGGGCATTTCAGGGACCACTGTCCAAAAAATCTTGCACGAAAAACTTGGAGTAAAAATTGTGATTTCTCGTTAGATACCTTGTTTGCTTAGCGACGACCAAAAACAGCCCGTGTTAGTTTTTGTCGCTAAACTCTGCAGCGATTCAACCGAGGAGAGTCAAAGCACGTTTATAATTTGCTCAATGGTGACGAGTTTTGGATATATGCTTATGATCCAAATTCTAAGCAGCAGTCTACTGTCTGGGTCTTCTAGAATGAGCCAAAATCGACCAAAGTCATGGACTCACAGAGCACTTTAAAAAAAAATGTTTGCCTCCATTGTGACAAAGGGTGGTCACATCGCCACTATTGTACCCGAAGATTGCAAAACGGTTACCGCTGACTAGTATACCACAGCTTGTTTGCCACAAGTTGTCACCGAATTTCGAAAAAACGATTTAAGACGTCGTATGTTCCTGGCCAAGACAATGCATGTTCGCACATCGCCCATCAAACAAAGATGTATTTGTGAACCCAAAACGTTGAAATTTTAGATCATCCACCTTACAGCCCTGGCTTGAGCCCTAAGGGGCTAATAAGTTCCACAAAATTAAGCAAAGTCTTTGTGGCCAACTTTGAAGCTCACCTGAAGAAGCTGTTTACGCGTAAAAATTCGTCATTTTGACTACCCAACTTCAGACTGGAAAAAATGTTTTAAAAACTGGTTTGAACGCATGCAAAAGCATTTTAAATTATGCGAAGAATTCTTAAAAAAACAATAAATGGTGATAATCTATTAGATTGCCTGTATTTATTCCAAACGACAAAACTTAAAAGGCAGCCCTCGTATACCCTACTATTATTTAAGTTCCATAAAACGAACATTGGAACAACATAGGGTGGGTTGCACCAACTTACTTTAGCTATAACTGTAACTTTAACTATAACTACAATGCAATTTTTTTTTATGAAATAAGGGGGCAAACGAGCAAACGGGTCACCTGATGGAAAGCAACTTCCGTCGCCCATGGACACTCGCAGCATCAGAAGAGCTGCAAGTGCGTTGCCGACCTTTTAAGAGGGAATAGGGTAATAGGGGAGGGTAGGGAAGGGAAGGGAATAGTTGAGGGTAGGGAAGGGAATAGGGTAGGTAGGGGTTAGGGGATTGGGCCTCCGGTAAACTCACTCACTCGGCGAAACACAGCGCAAGCGCCGTTTCACGCCGGTTTTCTATGAGAACGTGGTATTTATCCGGTCGAGCCGGCCTATTCGTGCCGAAGCATGGCTCTCCCACGTATAAAATGTCAAATCTTTGGTTAAAGTCATAACCTTGAGCTCGACAGGGCGACAAGCAAGAGGCTTGCAGACATCTTATATAGTGTTCTGTTCTGTTTATAAGCTATAAACAGAACAGAACACTCTCTGTACATTATTCATTCTTCTAGACGGGCTGATTAAAAACTCGTTACATTATTTCCAAAGAGAAATGCTTATTTTGGAAATCTGGTATCAAAGTATACTCACCCACGTAAATACTAAATTAATTTAGCTTCAAAATATATTTTTAATATTATGTTCACCCACACTTTGAGTTAGGAGCGGGCTGTAAAATTTTGCTGTGTTTTCTAATATTATAATAAACTGTATCGTAGATCTCGGGACACGACTGACTTATATGAAATTGAGATTTATTTAATAATTGTATATAATATTATAATTATCTGATATTTTCCTAACGGAAAAAACGATTCACTTATTTTGACTCGATAATTATATTTTTTTTAAATTAAGAATATTTCTGGGCTTTTCAACAAATATCTGTTACACTTATTGAGTTACTATAATTAAATGACTTGCACTATTACAATCATACACTTTATAAAATAATGGCTAAAGGAAATATTAGTATTGTATTTAATTTTTAAGTAATCATCAAAAACATTTTTGGGACTTGCGACCTTTACTTTCGTGCTGTAATGCGAGAACCGTTGTTACGCGATATTGTTCGCTATTATCTGCAGCGCAAAGCACAATGCCCGGCGGCTCGATTCTGGAATTTATTAATGGTGTGTAGGCGGGGCTAGCGTGCTTTGATATTTCTGATAGCCCGCTCTTACAGTTGAATTAATTGTAAGTCGAACCTCAAATTAAAATTCCGAAATCTTTTTAAGGACGCAATCACATTTTTTCACAATATATCAGCGATTTTCAGGTACCATTTTTAAGAATTAGGAGTCACACTGCGAGGATATTTTGATTTCAAATGAAAGATAATATATTCATCTCCACAATTACAATAACATTTTTATGGTGTAGGCACACCATAAAAATTTTATAGCCGCATACAAAATTTTCACATAAATACGTTTTAACCATCACAATAATCGCAAAAGATTAATAAAATTAAATTAAGAAATTTAAAAAACCCCCGCCAAAACAACTTCAAAAAATAATGAAATAATATTTACTGCCTTTAAGTTCAAATAATTCCTAACTTGTGTAAAGTAATATTTTAGTCCATAATTGTTGTCACCAAGTAAACTACAACCTACAACCGCCAAGTCGCTGGTTACCTATCTCGATTCAGATCGCTGTGAATTGATCCTTAAACTTGTTATGTGAAATCAAACATCTACATTAGCGGTCTCCCACATCTCATTTCTTTCTCATTTTATGTATTAAATTTTATCATACTTCATAAGTAAAGCATACAGCGATTTATAATGTATTAAAATAAATAATAATGTATTGTAGTTTCCAAATTAAAAGAGTACTCATTAAGAACAGAAAATCTACTCGCTAAGCAGGCTTGAGGTTCCTCTTAAGTTCTATCTAGAATTTTCCATACAGTTTTTTCCTATGCACTGTACTGACATCGCGCGGGGTGCGGGGCTGGCAGGCGAGGGGGGAGGGGGAAGATTTATGAGCTCAAGTTAGTCAACACTTAATTTACGAGAGGGAAGTTAAGCGACGATTGTGGAAGGTACTCGCTGGTTTTTCAATGTGATAATCGAAGTCTTTAAGAGGATACATCAGGGGCTAGAGAAATGAAAAAAAAGTACGTGTAATATCTATAGCTGTCTCCCTTACCTCAAGCCTATACCGCAGAACGCGATAGAGACAACTACAGAAAATCCAGAAAATCAACGATTCGTTGTCCCCTGATTCCTTCTCCAAAACTTAACCGATTTAAGTACTTTTTTCATTGAAGATTAAAAAAAGGCTTGAGCTGTGTTCCTATGTTTTGCTTTTTTTGTATAATCTAGCCAAATCTGTTTTCTGGGCGTTTGAACACAGCGGAAAATCTGGCCATTTTTTTGGGTTTTTGAACGTTTATATCTTATTTAATAATTAAATTATGAAAAAAAAGAAAACATAGGGACATTGTATTAGTGGCCGTAGATATTCAGGAAAAAAATTATAACTCTACTAGCATTATCCAGGGAGGAAACAGGGGACAACGTTTGTATGGAAAAAATGGCGGTGTGGAATCCTCTTAAGACCAGCCCCCCTGTATAATATGGAGGAATCAGGAATAATATATTACTTATAAGTTATAAGGGAAGACAGACGAACCAGTCTTCGCTTCTAATTAGTTATACGTATTTTGGATACGTTACGGAATTATTTTTTACTCTGTGGCTCAGTTGTTGGGCTGTTGGTAGCTCAAGCCGGGGGTCGCGGGTTCGAATCCCGCCGACGGAACAAAAATATTTTCAAAAGTTCCTGGGTCTTGGATGTGTATTAAATATGTGTATCATATAATAAAAATCTAAAATATATGTATAGTATACAAGTAATAAATATTATTTCCGTTGTCTGGTACCTGTAACACAAGTCCTTCAGGTACCTACCACGGGGCCAGACTGACGTGCTGTGAAGCGTCCATAGATAAAAAAAAAAGTTCATTACACACTATGAATCTTTTATTATTAAATTATTATTAAGATGATTAGTGTACCTTGCATTTCGTACACAGTAAAGAAAATCCTATTGGAATCGTTGGTAGTTTTTGTCAATTTTAAAGGCCAAAGTTCATACCAAAATGTAATGTTTTAATTTAAAATCTAGTACAATTTGACTACAGAGTACACTCCCAATATAATAACTTTGTATTTGTTCAATATTCGGTTTATAGTTGAATGGAATGTATCATCTGTGTGATGCGTCATATTAAAATTCACAACGTACCGCAGTGTAATATCATATAGTAGAGTAACTCAGCGTTAAAAGCTTACACAAGGAGAACCTTTTTTACCATTGTTTTGTCACTTTAAGTTGTCTTTCTATACTGTACTCGGCGAAACATGGCGGTAGCGGTCATTGATTCCCTGTCAAAAACTTGTCATTTTCTATACAAAGCCGCGATTGACAACATCTGAATCTGACACTTCATTGTCAATCGCGGTTTATATAGAAAATGACAAGTTTTTGACAGGGAGTCAATGAACGCTACCGCCATGTGTCGCCGGGTACAGTATAGTAACTTGTTTGTACGACGATTACATTGTCAAAATACTACTTCAGATCAATTTAATCGACGATGACGAAATAATATTATGTAACAAATACTGATGGATCGTTAATGACGTTCACAACCTTATATAAAGCGCTTTTCCTATCATGCATACCATCACCCGCGCGACAGTCCGCGGCCATGAAAGTTACCCGCATTCTATCAATTATTATCATTTTACATAATATTATTATGTTTATCCTGTTATACCTGCGCGGCCAGGAGCAAGTTGTCACACGCATGCGGACAAGATCCGCGCGCGAGTATAATATACTATCCATAGTATGAAGACGGTCTACTATACACTATTTATATTGTGGTGCCACAATATCATACCAATTAGCAGTATTTAAATATTGATATTAATTAGTCAACCAATATGTGCGGTCTGAATACGAAGGAGCTGATTGTTAGTGTTTGTTGTTGGCTATTAGTTTTGTAACATTAAAATAGATTTCAATTAACAATGACGTGGGCGGATCGCTTATATTGGTGGAGTTGGGGTTGATCGTGCCTGGAACTTCGCCTATTTCTTATATATTATTCGCCTATTTCTTATGTATATATTTTTTATAAAATTACTAGCTGTCCCGGCAAACGTTTCTTTGCCATATAAAGTATTTCACCCGTATTAATTATTTAAGTAACTAAATAAGTATGTCACGATGGCAACGTCCATCGCTATCCCGTCGCACAAACAATGGTCGCCCGCAGTCTCGAGTTATTATAATAATAGTATTATTTATTCAACAAATGCACTTATCAATATAAAAAGTACCCAGTAGCCGATTCTCAGACCTACTGATAGCCCAGTAGGGTTAGTTTAGCCTTGTATGGGAATCTGAAATTAATTATAGTCAGAAATTTTTTTGCACCAGTGTTTAGAGGAGGTCACAAATAGCTTAAATTCGAAAACTCGATCAGCCACAACGTGTGCGTTAGCCGCCATATTGGTTTGAAGGTCCAATCTTTTTTTAGCTATATCTCCTTCATTTTATATTTTTTTATGAAAATGATAAGAATTAAATTTGTTGTAAATTTAATTTTCTATATTTTTAGTTCTTACAATTTTCATTGTAAAATCAATATTTACGGAGATAAATGCAAAAAACAAGTCAAAGTATAATTTCGCTTGTATGTCAATTATTATCGAATTTAGCGAAAATAATTGTAGAAACAAAGTTGTAGGTGATATATCATTAAATTTCCCACATATTTGATCTTTATGAATTTTTTTAGAAATCAATATATTTTAAGCTCCTACACCTATGGTAAATGTATCGGGACCCAAGCGATTGGATAAAACTGAATATTTCTGATCATGAATTAGACCTTTTAACAATTACGGCACAACCTATACCTGAATAATTATTAAAAAATCGCCAAGTGCGAGGACTCGCTTATGAGGGTTCCGTACCATTATAAGGCAAAGATAGACGAAAATTTGTGCTTTTTGTATGCGAGCCCCCCCTAATTATTTATTTTATTTTAATTTTATTATTAATTATGAAAGTACAAATACAATTAAATATTTTATGCATATTTTAACTGTCTTAGAGCTAATATTTTTGATAAAAAGCAAAAAAGGCGACTAAAATCCTGTTTGTTATATGGGAGCCCCATCAAATATTGAATATAATATGTTTATTAGTATTTGTTGTTATAGAAGGAAACAAAATACATAATATCTGAAAATTTCAAGTCTCTACCTATCACCGTTCTTGAAGCCTGGAGACAGACAGACGGACGGACAGCGAATTATTAATTTTAATTGTGGTTAATGTAAAGAGCTACAAGTTTATTTCTGGTTTTTTTTTCTGTATTTGACAATAATCGCGATACAGGTCGAACAGTTGTAGAAAATCAAATTTTCGACAAATTTGATTTTTATCATTTTCTTGAAAAAATAAAAAATAAAGGAGATATAGCTAAAAAAAGATTGGATCTTCAAACCAATATGGCGGCTAACGCACACGTCGTGGCAGGTCGAGTTTTCGAATTTAAGCTATTTGTGACCTCCTCTAAACACTGGTGCAAAAAAAATTCTGACTATAATTAATTTCAAAAAAAATCTAACCCTACCGGGGTATGAATATGCATATAAAATTTGGTAAAATCAGTAAAGCCGTTTTGGAGGAGTACGGTGACTAACATTGTAACACGAGAATTTTATATATAAGAAGAGGAAAACGAGCATACGGGTTACCTGATGGAAAATAACTACCGTCGCCCATGGACACTCGCAACGCCAGAAGAGTTGCAGAATACGCTCTCTTCTTGAAGGTTTTCAGGTCATATTGATCCGGAATTACAGCTGGCAGTATTTGCTGAGCGAGGAGTGGAGCACCATGGGGTTTTAGTGGGTAGATCCAAGGGGGAGTCCTACATACCCCGGCCGATATTCTCAATCCACCGGGAATGCGCAAAGCCCCATGTACAAAAAAGGCGAATCGCTTATGTTTCTTTCAACCCCAGGAATTTCTATCCCTTATTCAACCCCTACAGATAGAACACATTTTTGTACAAATTAATATCAGTCTCAATTTGTTCAGATTAAGATTAGCAATAATGCCATACAGATTTGAAAATAGTTACCATATACTACATAATATTCTAATACTCAGGTATAAGTTATAAACTTATAACTATTTAGTATGGTTTATCAATTATAAGTTTTTTTTTTTTAATAATAGCTCCCACACCGATTTCGGTGACGGTGGCCGGTTTCATTGATACTAAGCCAGCTACGCAGGAGTAATTTTATAGTACCCAAGTGTGTGCGCAGTACACAAGAGCACTCTCTATTCCTTTACTCTCATAACCCAGTGGGATGGCAGACCGACACGACCGGCGAGAGATCAGGCGCAGGACCGACTTTTTACATGCCCATCCGACGCATGGATCATCTTACTTGTCAGACAATCAGGTGATCAGCCTGCATTGTCCTAACCAAACTTGGAAATAACATGTTTCCAACGCGGGATTCGAACCCACGACCTCCGAGTCAAGAGCCGCGCTCTGTACCACTAGACCACGGAGGCGTTAATTATAAGTATTGTGCTATCAGCAAAATGTGTACCTCTAATATAGAGTACATGTTTTGAATTGGCAACATCACTTCACAGCACCTTCGTTCCATATAGCCAAGTGCCAAAAGAGCCTTGCTATCTGTATCCAAATATAACATTTCTAGGTCTCGACATCCAGTGAGATGAGCTCAGCGCCTCGTTAGGATAACGAATGCGGTCTGACTGATTAGTTCAATCGATGAGATAAAACTCTTACGCCGTGCACACGATAGTAGGATATATGTTAGGTGAGGAGGTCAAATATTATGTTAAATAAATGTAGACGAATTTTATAGGATCTTTCTGCTTAAACCACTTAACCGATTTTATTAAAATTTGATAAGGAGATACTTTAACACCAGAGTAAGTTTAATGGAAAGAAAGGATAGCACGAACGTATTTCGGTGTAGTATTCTAAAGGTAAATGTAATAAAACAAAATTTACTTACAGCACTATGTTAGTGTTGTTATTAACTAAAGACTGGTTTTTTTTATGAAATAAGGGGGCAAACGAGCAAACGGGTCAACTGATGAAAAGCAACTTCCGTCGCCCATGGACACTCGCAACATCAGAAGAGCTGCAGGTGCGTTGCCGGCATTTTAAGAGGAGAGGGTAAGAAAGGGAATAGGGAAAGGTAGGGAAGGGAATAGGGTAGGGGATATGGTTTACTAATTTACAGTATAAGACGTGGTCCAAAAATGTGAACGAAAATTACCGTTGGCTTTATTTGCACTTGAAAGGTCGGTAGTTTATGCGGATGGAAAATTTCAACTCGACAATTTCAATTTTCATGCTTAAAAAAGTTTCAAGATTCTGAACTTCTTAAGTGTATACTTTAGAGTCTGAAACTTAAGCTTTTGCCCTGCGGGTAATAAAAAATAAGGTCCAAAAATTTTCCTACCGGGTAAAAGAAAATGCGAGCGAAAATTACCCCCTTTTGGGGTAAAAGAAATAACGCGAGCCAAAATTACCCCGTTTTGGGGGTAAACAGAAATTACTATGCTCTCCAGTCGGTAATCCGAATTACCGAGTTTTATAGTGCGACTTTGAGTTGTTCACATAAAGGGCTGGAACTTTCGCAGATTACAAACAAACCCTTCGTTCCTTTAGGGCCCTTGCGATGATTACGTCTGGCATATTATTTTATTCCATTTTTAAATTGTGATGATACATAAAGGATAAAAGTTAATAAGTACTAAGTGGGTTAAAATTTGCGTTAATTTAAACGTAGTCAACGACTTTAGTACTTAGTTCTTTCAAAAGAGTGTCTATTTATAATTTATTCAAGTCTTCACGCTTAAAGCCGTCCCCCGAGCGAACGACCTTGACCATACATTTGCCGCACAAAAATCCTAATTTTTTACTTATCTTAGTTCAAAATTGACCAAAAAAAATTAAAACGTGGCATATTATGTAGTTTATGATATTGTCGATCTATTGGCGTGTGTTCCAAATAAAAGTAATTTGTACTAACTAAAATAAAAATTAGTATTAATTTGGAAGCTGATATCATTAGTATAAAAAACAAAAACAGAAAATTCATAACGTGGAAAGGAATGTTCGTATACTGAAGATTATTGGTGTATTTTCATTATAATTTTGTAGCTTTCAAATTATGAGTAGTAAAGCTCTAAAAAGCGGTAAATTACAACATCTCCGTAGGGGGGCCGCCTTTATACGCCAAGCTGATTTTGATGAAGTTCGGCATAGAGCGACTTTGAGTACAAAACTTTGAGAACAGTAAGAACACAGTTCACCTCGAAAAAATACTAGAGGTATAATTATTTCCTACATAACCTACTCGCGCTAATTTAAGGTGACGCCACGTTAATGTAAAATCCGTGTTGGATATGTTTTAGTTTGCTTGTTTTCTAGAAAACAAGCAATGGAACAGGAAAGGGCGTAAGCGACAAAATGGTTTTTGTCGCGTAATTTAAAAACTATAAATATATTTCATTATAGTCCTATCTATATATCAAGTGTATGCTTAAACCAATCTATGTACTTACAAAATATTTTGGAAGCTTAAATCACTCTCCTCTGTTGGCAAAATAGGAATCCCTTTTTTTACAGAGGTCTTTTTGATTGATTATTCTGTGTTATAAAAGTTGACCAATCGTGTTATGCTATGGGTAATCCAAAGAAAAAGACATGATGAATACTGACAATGAACTCTAATTTCTTATCTTTAGTCATTGCTGAGAAAAATCGATATCGCTACAGCCAAATTATCAAGGCGTCGCCTTAATACATTGACAATCTTGGTGCTTGCTTGCTTGGATGTATCAAAACAAAAATGATAATACTTCAGGTGTAAGTCCCCTGTATAAAGTCCACTGTGAAAGCAGCTTTTTTGAACAATTTGTATGGGAAAATGCTCAAAAAAATTGCTCTTTCAGCGCTGCTACTTTCAAAGTTAACTCTATAATATACACATAACACACCCTACAGTACCTACTTTGCTTTGTTACAACCCTGCCTAATTAGTACGAAAATATGATAATGGGTGTAAAAAAATCCTTCACTTTATTTTTAAATCTGCAACAACACCAATATAAACTGGTAACAGTCAAGAGATTATGTTGACCGGAGCGCTTCGCAATTTTCCGATTTCCTTTAATATTTTATTCATAAACAATTTAAATGCGTACAGATATCCGTGCTGTTTAAATGTTACTTTTATGAGAACCTCATTTCGACGTTATTACTCCACTACAATCACTCATTTTATGCGGCAAGGACAGGCCTTTTTGCGCGTGAAGTGTCTTCAATCTAGATGCCCCAATGTGTGACTGAGTCATATTTACGTCATCTAGAGTTTTCAGCAATGAATAAACTAAATCGTAAACTTAACAGTAAGTACATAATAACCGGTGCACGACTGCACGATTAGTTTTATGAATAATTGATTGCAAAATCATTGCTTCAAAATTCTTAACTAATCGATTGTACCTATAGATTTTTTCGTGATAAACATTATCCTAGTATATTTTTCCCCCCGAACCAGTGTCTCCACACCCGATATCGGGTACGGTTACGGTGGACGGATGGACGGATGGATCGATGGATAGACGGATGAATGTACGGTTAGATGTTTGAATCATCCTTGGAGCTTATCTTTACTTTCGAAATCATTGCTCTAGCAATGCGATAAATTCGTAGGAATTATTTGGTAGTAAATCGTGTTTAATTTGAACAACACTTAATAAATTATTCTGGAAAATACAAACTTTTGCGTTGATTGCAGCGCCGCCTAGGGCCAACAGATAAGAGACATAATATTATGCATAAGTAATAAATTTTTGATTAAAAAACCTGTACTCATCTTATAAAACTTGATTCTAATAATTTGTAATAGTAGTGAAATGGTCATGAAAATAACGAGTTTCCATTGTAATTTAAAATTTTCAAAACAGACAAAAATCCAAATAAAATGCCACTTTACGAACTGGGCTTAGTTCATGAAGTGTCATTTTATTTGAATTTTTATTGATTGGAATGGTACCATAAAGGAGTGAGCACACTGAGACGGGCCGTGCCGGGGCTCATCGCAAAAATCCGCCTCCATACAGTTTTTATGGAAGCGGAAATCCGCTTGCCCCGACACAGTGTGCAATACGCAGCACGCGCATCCGCTTGCATACAAATTGTATGGAGGCGGATTTTTGCGATGAGCCCCGGCACGGCTCGTCTCAGTGTGCTCACTCCTTTACATTCTAAATCGACATCGTTATTATGCGCGTCAGAAACGTGTTAAATATTAACGTCGCCGCAGACCAGACGACATCATTTATGGACGACACGAGACGAAACGCGACGACGCAACCTTCAACACGTGTACAGCTCATCGCATGTAATGATTCATGTTGTACAAGTGACCCTGATATTATCTGTGTTAACCAAAGATTTAACACGCTGCTATTACTTAATTAGCTTGGGCAGACGCCTCCGTGGTCCAGTGGTAAAGAGCGTGGCTCTTGACTCGGAGGTCGTGGATTCGATTCCCGCGTTGGAAACATGTTATTTCCAAGTTTGGTTAGGACAATGCAGGCTGATCACCTGATTGTCTGACAAGTAAGATGATCCATGCATGGGATGGGCATGTAAAAAAGTCGGTCCTGCGGCTGATCTCTCGCCAGTCGTGTCGGTCGTCCGTCCCAATGGGTTATGAGAGTAAAAGGAATAGAGATTGCTCTTGTATACTGCGCACACACTTGGGCACTAAAATTTATCCTGTGTAACTGGTCTGGTTTCAATGAAACCGGCCACCGTCACCGAAAACCGGTGTGGGAAAATTATTATTATATTATTAACTTGGGCTGTATGTATGTAACGGAATCTTTGATCACGATTTTTACCTATATCCAGTAGTCTTATTAATTATTAATTCGAAACTTTGCACACGTAGGAGCCATTGACAATGCAATAATTTGTTAAAATAAAAAAAAAACTTGTAACACCAATGCTCATTTATTTGTAACTAGATGTCGCCCTCAACTCCGTTGCGCCAAAATTCGTTTATCGTGCGAAAACCGTACATTTTTCCGGGAAAATTGTCAATTTTCCTTTCCCGGGACTTGTATAGTGTCTCCACACCAAGTTTCTGGAAAGTCGGTTCAGTGGTTTGGACGTTAGCGGTAATTGAATTAGAAAAATACAATTATTAATTTACTAACTTTAGGCACACTTTATAACAAAGTCATTTACCACAAACCAGTAGAAATAAAATAAAAATAAAGTAACTTACGGAACATAAAACCGACTTAAATATTTAAATATCCGTCCAATTTATATAAAACCGTCCACTCCATATAAACCGCCGACTTCATATAAACCGGACTTAAATCAACTCTCGTTTAACAACCTTATTGTATTCGGTACGGTGGAGTTTTCGAAATATCGCGTATGAAAAGTCAGTTTTAATTGCTGTATCGCGAGTATTTTTACTAACTGTTAGTCTGTTCGAGGTTATTTTACCTTCATTTTTAAGGTTAACGGAGTTTTGCTATGTGTAAAGTGTTAAACTTACACCAGGTCGATCAAAAATTCGTTAGACGGTGCGGTATAGGAGAGACAAGTGGAGGGGCGTCTCAATTTTACTCACACAGAATCCGCAAATGATCGATAAATAACCAACGATTATTATTGGAATCATCGTATTTTCAATTCCAACCATCAGCTATTACATAATCTAGGCAAGAAACAAATAATTAATAATATGACTTACCAATATTTCCAAAAATCATACTTTCATACTAATGTTAGAAATAACAAAAATAAAAAAATAAAAAATACAAATATCCACAGCCGAACATATAACCTCCTCGTTTTTTGGAAGTCGGTTAAAAAGAGTGCGTCACAGCTTTTACCTCCTCAGGGTGCGTTCTGAATTCTGACGTTCGCGTTTTCTGCGGATTGAGCTCGCGTGTTCTCCCAAACGCTACAGAAAAAAAAAACGCGGACGCCTAACGGCCGTTCCCAATATTTGATCTATCTCTAGTTTTAACCTACTAGAGATAGGAATAGCTCACATTAGACATTAGAGACATATATTTTATGTCAATTGTGAGCTATTCCTATCTCTAGTAGGGCAAAACCAGAGATAGATCAAATATTGGGAACGGCCGTAAACGCGCCGTTACGCGTTACTGAGATAAGTTTTGTGCAAAAACACTTTGTCTCGTGAAGGACATAGTAACTCATTTTCTGCGTCAGGGATAAATAGCGCTACAACATAAAATAATTCATCTTTAACAATATACTAGAGAGCACTCTCGTTTTAAAACAAGCAGTAAATGTGCAACATATTTTCCGGCTTAACATTAAACTCATAAAAGTAAGTTATTACTTATTTACATCTAAATAGCCCCTTGAGTCGGCCAGGTTAGAGCGAGGCCACAATGTAGCGGTGTAATGCGGTGCGTTGCGTTGTCGGACGCATTGTATGCCGCATAGATGCATTACGGCACATTATCAAAATACAAGATGGAAACTGCCTAATTCATCAATCAGCCTTACATTTGATCCCTCATCGTTTTAAAACATAGCGTCCCATAATTCAACGCAACAATGATGCAAATTGATGCGTTGCGAGTTGCAACGTCGTACATATTACACAATATTATGCGTAAAACATCCGGTAACTCATCAGAAAACAAAGAACATTCCTCCGTTGTGTTGTTTAACTCGTTTTACATACTTCCATAATATTCCGTAATACTTATATGCCACTTTTATGAGTTAAGTCGTCAGATGATAATATGAGTTGCTGTAACGCATTGACATGTTATAGAATCAGATGTCAAAGTAAGAGGGTTAAAACGGGCAAAAGGCCCACCACACATTCCCACCACTGCAACTCCTGTGTCGCCAGGATCAACAGTGGTAACCAACCACGAAAACCCTTTGATATGATCTCAGGGATGCCCGAGGGACAAGCTAAATCTGTTTGGGACCCGCAACGAAATTAATCAGAAGAAATGTAGGAGGAGTAGGAGATATAGTAGTAAGAGGGTTGACGTTATACGTTGTGATCGCCTTGCATTTTACTTTTGTGCGTCGTCTCAATGCAGGTTTGACATACAATGCGTTTTTCCATACCCACGACGACGCAACGAAACGCAACGCAGTATGGCTCCACTCTTATTAGCTGCGTAAACGTTTCCGTCACATTTTGCTTCACAAAACTATAATAATTATAACCCTTGGTACCGCTTTAATGGGTTCTTTCTTTATAGTTATTGTTATGCTAAGTCTCAGGTTCGTATTTTATTATATTAATTTTCATCTTGTAATTGGAGAAAATACTGTAATAAGTAATTAATATTACGGCTTAGACTACAGGAAAGCTTAAACTTTACAGAAATTAGTAATACAAAGTGAAAACTTATTTTAATGAAGCTTAAAAATAATATATCAATTTAATTTATTCTACGCTGATGAACAGTTAATGTGACACAACCATCATTAGAACAGCATTCTCTACTGAGAGATAATTTGGGCATACCAAATTCAGGCAAAAGAAAATAGTGACAAATAATGTGAATATCAAAGATTTTGAAACTTCTCATTTCTATTTCCATTTACTATCCTATTGTCTATAATCTTTATATTATATGCTTAGATTAATAATGTGCTAGTGTTTTAAGCTTTTAATTCTCTAACGTCAAAATAGTAACCACTCAACAAAGCTGATCAATAGATAAACCATTGTAAAAAATACATAACCACCCATTTTCTTTCGAATTCAGATCATTTAAACCCTGACGTCATTGCGACCCGGGTCAATTCAGATCATAAAATCCATATAATTTTTTTTCACTGCATCTACGCGTCGCGTTGCGTTGATTTAACGCCGAGTTTCGTATGGATCGCCCGACTCGGTCGCGTAGATTGGTAGCAGCTGTCGCCCCGCGACTTGCGACCGGTTGCCGGTCGCGGTCTCGGGTCGCGGTCTCTCGTCGCGGTCGTCTTGATTCGAATGCTATCTTAAGAATCGTTGAGACTATAATACTCCAGGCGTGTCACGTCTTCTTTTTTGCAGTAAAAAATATTATACTTTACGTCATAATCAAGATGATATCCTTGTCTTTAGCGATTCACAATACGATCTCGCCTACGCCTTCGTTAAGAGTGAACTCTAACTATGCCCCAAGGCTTTCGAGGTCCTCAATTATAAGCTACGGGGGCACAAATAAGTACTGTATTCCGGGAGCCAGTCGCCTGTGAAATTAAAGTCTATGAGCCATAACATTGAACGGACATTAGCTCAAGACTAGTTGTGTGTTCCGAAACTGTTTCTATTGCCATCTACAAAGTGTAACAAACGAAGTGATAATACTTTAAGGTGTGTATGTGTAACTTATACATATAGAGTTCACTGTGAAAGTGGAAGCGCTGAAAAAGACATTATATATGTTTTTTTTTTGTGGTTAGCGCCCGAGCGTCATGAATTTTCCCATACAAACGCAAAAACCCTAAATTCAGAATGCTAAATTCAGGATCCTCAACTAAACATCCCAATTCCTGAATTTAGAATCCTGAATCTAACATCCGGATCTTGAGTTTAGGCTAAGTTTAGCATCCTAAATTCAGGATTTTCAGGATGCTAAATACAGGTCCTAATTTGAAGATTTTAAATCCCGGATCCTAAAATCAGTAGCCTAAACTTAGGAACCTCAATTCAGGTCCTAAAGTTAAGATCCTAAACTCAGATATTATATCTAGACACGCGGTAGCGTGTCAAGCCAAGTTCCAGCATAACAGAAGTGGCAAGCGTTATTACATTACCCTATCAGTCAAACATTCAATGCATTTTTAACCGACTTCCAAAAAGGAGGAGGTTATATGTTCGGCTGTGGAGATTTTTTTTTTGTATGTTCAACGATTACTCCGCCGTTTGTGAACCGATTTTCGAAATTTTTATTTTGTTGTATTAGGTTTCACTCCAATTTGGTACCATGTTCACAAAAATGGTGACTTGATGATGGGATCCATGAGTAATCGAGGGAACTCCTCGAAATTTATATGGAAACATATAGTGATTTTGGTTTTATAAGAAGCATCCTAAGCATATGCTACCAAAACGCAAGATTTTGCACCGAGGTATACTATCATGGTTCCGAAGATACTAACCGAACTCCGGATTCCTTATAAATACAAGTTTGGGGGCTTAGGCGCTGTTTTAAGAACTAAAAGCATATGCTATTATGCAAATTATATTCATCATTATCATCATCATTACCACGTCAGGGTCACCAATCTCACCAAAATTAAAATAACACGGAAGAGTTTGTTTGTTTGTTTGAACGCGCTAATCTCAGGATCTACTTGTGAGATTTGAAAAATTATTTCAGTGTTAGATAGCCAATTTATTGAGGAAGGCTTTAGGGCATAGGCTATATTTTATTACGCTAATACTAATAGGAGTGAAGAAATAGTGGAAAATGTGGAAAAAATGGAGGAAATATTTGAAAGGGCTTATCTCTCGAACTACTGGAGCAATTCTTCTGTTATTTGGCATTGGCACAGATAAGAAGTAGACCACGTGAAGGATCATAGGCTATTTTTTGTTGACTAATTTTTCTGTGAAATATCTAATTTACGCGGGCGAAGCCGCGCGGAACGTCTAGTATAATATAATACTATACTACAATAGATCGTATTACAGACATGATAAATATGCAATGCAACTAAGCCGAAAGCAAATTATTTCACCTCTCGTGTCTAGATTCAATTAGAGCTTAAGGCTTAGTACTCGCCCAACCAGATTAATTATACAAGTGCAACGTGTAAAACCTAGCGCAAAATTCGTGTTAAGCCCTTTTTAGGGTTCCGTGTCTAAAGGGTGAAAACGGGACCACATTACTAAGTCTTCGATGTTTTCTATCTATTCCAATACGTCCTGTACGTAAGAACGGCAATAGAGGGTTGAAAACACAGATTATATATTTCCGTTCCCGCTTTAACAACGTAATTATTATACTAAAAACAAAATTTTATTAATTAAGAAGGCCTCCCATACAACAAACGAGATTTTTGTCCAATATCAGTAATAGCAACAGGTAGGCACTTGAAATGTTCACAAAATATGCAGTTGTATAAATATTAAATAACACTTTATAATAAAATTGAAATAAAAAAATAATACAAAATAAACACCATTTTTACTTATTTTTGCTATATAATGTTATACGGGCCCTTCGAGGGCGAGTCCAACTCGCACTTGGCCGATTTTTTGCGCTTCGTGCCGTATTTGAACCTTGTATAAGCTTGTATGAGTTTATTTTCTCGCTAAATAGCTCGTTGTTTATACATTTTTTTACCAGTTTTTGTAAACAATTTTACCAGAGTGTGAAATTATATTGTCCGACATTTCATAATTATTTATGTACAGTAAATTTCCTAAATTCTTCATAATGTATTGAAAATCACACTTATTATTATTGTATTTTATGCACAGACCAGTTTACACATATTATCCTAAAAGAGTAAGCCAGAATTACAGCCAGACCCTTGTCGTTTTACAAAAGCTGATACGTGGGAGAGCCATGCTTCGGCACGAATGGGCCGGCTCGACCGTTCTCACAGTCCCCTACCCTTTTCCCTTCCCTACCCTCCCCTATTACCCTATTCCCTCTTAAAAGGCCGGCAACGCACCTGCAGCTCTGATGCAGGTGCGTTGCCGGCCTTTTGCAATGTATGCCGTCTGCAGCTGCGGGCGCCTGTCCGTCTCATCTAACAGGCGAAATCATTTAGGATCAATTTATAATAGTGCAGAGTCGAAGCGAAGCGAATTCCCAAAAACTGAACACAGAATATTCAACTTTAATTCCAAAGCGTAACGAATACATTACATGACATTACTTCTGTGAGGCCAATCAGAGTTGGTCGGGCGCATTGGCGCGAATTCGCGCGGATTCGCGCGCCTTTTTAAATTCTCAGAAGTAATAATATAAAATAAATATAAAGTGCGTTGACGCTTTGGAGTTAAGGTTGAATTTGTTATGTTCAGTTTTAATAATTGCTTCGATGCGCTTCGACTCTGCGCTAGTATAAATTGACCCTTAAAGGTACTTTAAAAACAAATAATTTATTTTGTAACATTAAAATATTAAGATAGCTTGACATTTAGTTAAATGTCTTAATAGTAAGGACTATTAAGACATTCAGTTATCTTAATTAAATCTTTCATTTTATTAGATAATATATTTCTGAAACAAATGAACAACTAACCAAATTAGAGATAACAAAACATCAAATACACAATAATATAATCATTATTTTAAATATCAATTAATTTAATCCTAACATTTCCGAAATTCTTGGAATTAATTATTGGGATATTGAAATAGCTGAGCATTCTAGGAACTGACTGAAAATATGCGTCAAGCGTTACCAAACATTGTAAGGGATTCACGCCGTCGAAAACTTGCAAATTGAACTCTGTTACAATGAAATATGGATCATTTTACTTGTCACAGGTCAACTTCGCATTAAGTTCAGTGTTTTTAAGTTTAACTGGCAGGGTTAATGCGTACAGAGCACAGATTGCATTATGAAGACATGATATGACCTAAAAAAGATAGATTCCTTTAAAAACCCAGTTTTTTATCAATAATTGATTAAAACAAAAAAGTAAAAAGACCTTATAGTTATTACCGTCAATTTACGTAATCCATACTTTACTAATATTATAAATGCCAAAGTGTGTCTGTCTGTCTGTTACCTCTTCACGCCCAAACCGCTGAACCGATTTTGCTGAAGTTTGATATGGAGATAATTTGAGTCCCGGGAAAGGACATAGGATACTTTTTATCCCGGAAAAATGTACGGTTCCCGCGCAATAAACGAATTTTGGCGCAACGGAGTTGCGGGCGTCGTCTAGTACACTATATATTTCTAAGAACAGGCAAGTAACTACAAAGTAATTTTAATTTCTTCCCTTTGTTTAAACCTACCGGAACTTTCCACTTTTTCCAAGGAAACTTTGACGTGTCCCTTTTAAATACTCAAGGGATTTGCTGCGCTGTCGGTAGAAGGGTTGTGTCACAAAGTAGTATAGCACACCGGCTCCGGTTATGGCACTGACCTCCATTATACAAGTACGCTGGACTTACGATACCCTTTGAACTGACTGCTGGTTTTTGTGCCTATTTGAAGCGGAATCAGCGCCGCCAATGCGGGGGAAGAGAACTAAAAATTTGACGTAAAAATGACGTTTGAAAGTCGCCATATTGGGGCTAATAACAGTAGTGGGAGTACTTGGAACTAATACTAGTTTCTACAACCAATAGCGATTAAGCGGCCATTTGCAAGTTACGTCAGATTCAGTTCTCTTCCCCCGCATTGGGGGCGCTGATTCCGCTTCAAATAGGCACAAAATGCTTTTTGTGCCTATTGGTGGTTGGTGCCGGTTGGTGGGTATCATAAGTCCAGCGTACTTGTATAATGGAGGTCAGTGGGTTATGCTTACCGACGTCATTGAAACCACGCTAGTGTTGTAGGAGTGACTGAGTGATATGCCCAAGTTTTTGTATGTGCAAGCGCTCCAGCGTCATAAATTTTTGCCTATACCAAAATTTAAAAAAAAAGTTACTCTTTTAGCGTTGCTATTTTCCTCGCAGGACACTTGATCCTCCATTTTGATTTTATGATCTCATGTGTACATTTCTTAAGAAATATAACACGTGTTTACTAACCAGACGACCCGTTGAACTTCTTCCTACTTAATATAAAGCTTCCCTAGAATTCCACGAATATTTCAAGCCTAAAATTAGCTAAATCGGTACAGCCGTTCTCTAGTTATAGTCTAGTTATAGATTTATATTTATACCTAATAGGCACTAGAGTAAGCAACATTTTACTTTAAAAATTAATATCTATTTTAGAGGACCTAAAAACCTAATCTTATATACTGCCCAGTCTAGACTAGATTACAAAGTGTTTATGTTTACCATCTGGGTGTTATTAAATCTTATATCATAATTTTTCGAACTGCTGTTAAAACTGCGGACCAAACAGAAGCTTTTTAGTTTTGTGTACATTTTTACCACCAATGTTGGTTATAATTACTAGATATGGAATCTATATAAATAAAAATTAATTTTAAATTTTGTTAGTCTCTAATTTTAGTCTTGAAATGTTCGTTTGAGCATAGAAGTTTTATGGTGAAAAAATATAGGAGTTAGGGATACAAAGATCACTAGTCATTTAGTTAAGGGGCGTCCACAAATTACGTGAGGTGTTTTTTTTAATTTTTTGATCCCCCTCCCTTGGTGAGATTTCGTGTGATTTCATTCAAACCCCCACCCCCCCACAAATCTCTAGTGAAATTTGTGTCTTACGTAAACGTTTGGTTTGACAGTCAGTAGATTTTCTTTCGAACGAATTTGTGAATGATCTTAATCGTATAACGATTACGACTAAATCTTAAACATAAGTACATACAATCTGTATGAAATGGACCTAAATAGTATTATTTTGTTGAGAAAAAAATTACGTGAGATTTGCCGTGACCCCCCCTCTCCCCAACGTGAGATTAGATGAGATTTGACTCGACCCCCTCCCCCCTTAGTACTGCATAAATTATGTAATTTGCAGATTTAATAATAATAATATAATTTATAGAACCATTGGTCCAGGCTAAACTGTGCCTCGTCATCGAACAGTTTTACACTGACACATGCGAAAAAACGTAAAAAAAAATTCTAGAAAACTATAGCTACTTCTGAAATTTTAACAGATTAAGTCTCATACATAAAAATGTTGCCGCTATAACACCAAATACTAAAAACAACACAAATTAAATCACTCCCATACACCAAACACGAATCTATATACCACTACATAATCACTACCGCCAATCGAGAAATATACGAAAGAAAGTCAAAAGAACATCTCCACAAAAGAGTTGTAAATATTAAGTGCTGATATATTATTGATGCTAAGTGTCTTGGGGCTACAAAGATACGGAACCCTTTGTTCCCTCCCCCAGTTCCACTTTGAATACTTCGCTTACTATTAATGTTTTTGCAAAAAGAATTTGAAAATGAAAAGAAAAGAAATTTAAAAGAAAAATGCTCTTTTACGGAAATGGTATGGAACTCGCTCATGCTTACTGCCTACAATCCTCCTGCCATATAAATTTAATTAAAATATGTTCAGTCATTTTTGTGCGAATGAGTAAGAAACATAAATGAAGTATGTACTAGTCACTAGATGACGCAAACTTGGTTGTGAAAAAATTAATTTATAACGCGGGAACCGTAAATTTTTTCGAGATATAGAATATCCTATGATCTTCGCCGGGACTCAAAGTATCTCCATACCAAACAGCAAATACGGTTCAGCTGTTCAGCGATTTGGGCGTGAAGTCGAGGTAACAGACAAACAGACGCACTTATCTATATATTATATTGAAGTATGGATTTCTGATTTGTAATTCTATCCGCTAACAAAAAACTATATTATTAAAGTTTTAAATTAGATGAAGATTTGTAGAGACTGAAACTAAGCTTACTAAAGCTCATGATCGTTCTGCAGATATTTACTCCATTAAATACAGTTTCCTAGGAGCAAATATTGAGAGGTGCTGATTAGCTGCAATCTGCAACTTCTAATCACCCCAAACCAAAGAAGCAATGATCCCATGAACATACTTCTATACAGGATGCAACCAAACAATAATTTAGGATGTGTGCGAGTCCCCTGTATAGAGTTTAGTGTGAAAGTAGCAATGCTGAAAGACACTTTCGCAATGAACTATAGGTATTATTGTTTTAAGGACACAATTAAAAAGATTATATTTATTTTATTTCAACAAATTGCAGAGTGAATAAATGTTATATAACAATATTATACTTCTTAAATAAAACAATTTCTGGGACAGCAACTTCCTTTCGTGCTTATTTTAAAGAGTGTATTCATTCTGAAAATTCATAATGTGATCAATATTTACCCTGTATTTATAGTTTACGTAAAATAATTATCTTAAAATTCATAATGTATTCAATATTTACTCTGTATTTATAGTTTACTACGTAAAATAATTTTATTTCATTCATACTTAATATTATGTAAATTGGACATAATATTTATGAAGATACCAACGATATTCAAATTCTCTGCTTATTCATTTCTATCTAAACCTAATTGGTCCGTTCTGTAATTCCAATATCAAATTTCAAAAGATTTTCAATTGATCTTGATAATCCCAACGGATTCCCATTCATATTATATAGATAACGAGCCATAATATGAAATAGATTTTATTCAAATAAACTTTATAAATTTTACCTTAGCGAAATATCTAAATGAGGATTAGAAGGGACCAAGGACCAAATATGCGCATGGCCTTTTGCAATCTGGAGCTGAGCTTAACCCTTAAAAATATTTACACTGTCAGAGACGTTTAGAAATAAAGTATTTAAAAACAAGATTAAACATATGTAAAGTATTACATATTTTCAATATTGTTTAATACGTAAGATCAGCTATTCTTAAAATGTGCGCGAAGCCCCAGGGCTCCATCATACATGAATTGTTTTTAAAAATGTCATCAGACACCAGCATGTTGGAAAAACATTAAAAGACAAAATGTACTTGTTGGAGTCCATTAAAAAATGTTGCTTCTCAAAAAGGGTCCGCTGCCAAAAATGTTTGCGAATGGCTGGACTAGATATTATGTATTATGTAAAAGACATTAGACAAGGCTTACACGATTACTTGACAAACTGAGGCTAGAGCCATTTTCCAAAAAAACACACCCATACAGAAACAACGCGCTTTATAAAAGGCATAGTTTTTTTACATGTGTGAGTGTAAAACTGCTCGACGAGCTAGGCCTACTACGAAACCGTATTGAGACTAGGGTTGCCAGGTGAGTCACAAAAAAATACCGGACAACCCCAAATGCGGGGGGGGGGTGTTGTATGGTAGGTCGCAAAAATACAGTTTTTTATATTATAATTGCGGTCATAAAATTGTGGTCGCCATATACTAAGGTAGGAGCTTCTAAAAAAATTAAAATCACCTAAAACTAGGTACCAGTAACACCGACTTTTCTCAAAATACCGGACATTATTCTGTCCGGTATGACCGTTTATTTTTTACCGGACAGGCCTCGAAAATGCCGGACTGTACGCTCAAATACCGGACATCTGGCAACCCTAATTGAGACCCAAACAATCGAATGAGAATGCCGCGTCCTGCTCGAACAAACGAGAATTGAGGTTGTTATAGCAGGACGCGGTATTCTAGTACGATTGTTTGAGTCTCAAAACGATTTCGTGGTACAGGGCTATATAACAACCAACTATAATTTTAAATCTGCAAATTACACAATCTATGAAGTAGGTACTTAGATTACTTACTTACTAGATGATTTGTGAACTTTATATGAACTAGTAACCGTACCGTATAAACCTGAGAAGCCGTGACACAAATTAGAGTTAAACCAACAATATTGAAAATTCATTTTTATTTTTATAGATTGCATACAAACAGTCAGTCATTATAACCTAACATGGTCGTTAAAATTTACGCAAAACTAAAAAGCTTCTGTTTTGTCCGCAGTTTTGACGACCTCTGTGGCTCAGTGGTGAGCGCGTTGGTAGCTCAAGCCGGGGGTCGCGGGTTCGAGTCCCGCCGACGGAACAAAAAGTTTTCAAAGTTCCTGGGTCATGGATGTGTATTAAATATGTGTATCATATAATAAAAATCTTAAATATATGTATAGTATAAAAGTATTAAATATATTTCCGTTGTCTGGTACCAGTAACACAAGTCCTTCAGGTACTTACCACAGGGCCAGACTGACGTGGTGTGAAGCGTCCATAGATATTATTATATATATTTAATTCCCAAAGCAACAAATTAATTTTGCTTGTATGACAGTAGTTCGTAATATTATGATATTAGATTTAATAACACCCAGATGGTAAACAAAATACTTTGTAATCTAGTCTAGACTGGGCAGTATATTAGATTAGGTTTTTAGGTCCTCTAAAATATTAACCGTTAAGTAAAATGTTGCTCACTTTAGTACATGATATCTATCAGTTCTATAAATAAAATGAATTTTGAATTTGAATTTTGGTCTCGCTAAATCTCAAGGACGGACGGCTGAACTGATTTGCCTAATTCTAGTCTTGGAATATTCGTGAGTCCAGGGAAGGTTTATATTAAGAGGAAAGTGATACGAAGTTCGCCGGGTCGTCTAGTAATCAATAAATTTAACAGAAATTCCCTGTAACTTCGTTGCAATGAATTACGAACCTTCCTTTTTGCCGCGATAAAAGCCTCTGTCGTTTTCCTGGACCTTAGGGACAACCCACACGTACCACAACCACACCACGTCGCAACGACAAAATGCCGTCAAGCAGTGGTTACGTGTCATGAATGATGTCGCTGCAGCTTTTTTGCAGCTGCAGTTGCGTTGCGGTACCGACAAAATACCGATGTCGTTGCGTTGTCGCCAGTGGTTAGGTACGAAAGTCAATGAAACGGAGGGGGGAAGAGCGCGGGCGGTGTGAGCGCACTGTCATTGCATCGACGCAACGTTGTGGTTGCGATGTGATCATTCTATAGTTCGCTTGTGGTTGCGATATTGTGGTCGGTATCACACATCAAAATCACCGTAACGTCAAAATCACCGTCAAATCATCATCAAAATCACACAAAATCACCGTAAATCACACATCTAAGTCAGTGCTCCCGCTACTATACTCCACTTTGTTCTACTCTACTCAAGCTATACTCAAACTTAACTCAAAATATTTATAATTAACTACTTATTTATAATTAACTACTCGCCGCGATGATGACGCTTTCACTTTTTGTTTTACATGTTCTTACAATATTATTATTGTACACATTTTATGTCAAACGCCAAATATATATATATATTAATACGTGAGAGAAAAACTTTGTAACCCTTTTTACGAAAAATGGGGAAACGTAGGTGCATGAAATTTCGCACAGGTATAGTTTATATGGTGAAGGAGTGCATCGAGCTAATATTATTTGAAAATTATGCTTTTATTACATATATTTTTAACAAATAAAACGTTACACACACTACGACACTACTACTAGGAAAAATGACAGATTTTTGAGTGACAAGCCTATACATACGAATTATACTCTTTTATTTATGGTTGAAGTCTGCTGACAACAAGTTGACAAATTGAAAATGGATTATTGTTTTTTTTTTTTATTTAATTTTAGATACTAAATATTAAACAATGCTTAAACGGCCAGTCTGAGATCAGCTGAGTCCCAGAGACAAGAATTGAAAAAAACTATGATGAAGTCATTTTTTTTTACAAAATATATGTAGTAGTCCTAATGTCGTTGCAAGTAAGGTCGAATTTCGACCATTGGGCGATCTCTAGTAGCGTTAAGTCCTTAAAGTCAAATAGGCGGGTCCACACCAAGCGAGCCGCCTCGGCCCGCCTCGGCCTGCCTCGGCCCGCCTCGGCCTGCCTCGGCCTGCCTCGGCCTGCCTCGGCCTGCCTCGGCCTGCCTCGGCCCGCCTCGGCCCGCCTCGGCCCGCCTCGGCCCGCCTCGGCCCGCCTCGGCCCGCCTCGGCCCGCTTCGGCCGCGGCCCGCCTCGCGCGGCATGCGCCGTACGCTCGCTTGGTGTGGACGTTGTTCGCCCGAGGCGGGCGCATGCTCACGCTCGGGCGAGCGCGCGCGCGTCCGAGCCGAGCGGTGTCGGTTTTTTGAAATGCTCAAAGGCGCCTCAGTCGTTTGCCGCGCGCAGTGTGGACGTCACATGTTTTGGTACCATCGTGTCTTTGTGCTCAATTGAGCGGCTCGGGCTGTTCGAGCGAGGCAACCTTGCTGTGTACGCCCGTCCGTCTTACCTTCGGCGAGCATGCCTCGGCCGCGGCTGCTCGCTTGCCGCGCGCGGCGGGCCTCGGCCGCGGCGGCTCGCTTGGTGTGGACCCGCCTAATCACGAAGTTTTGATCTACCAGTTTATGTCAGCTCATTTGCAATTGATCGAAACGATCCATCTCAGAGGGTCCTCAAACTAGACATTTGAGTGATATTACAATTGGTAATTCGATCTATTTTCTAATACTCCATTTAAATGCAAATGTGTGTACGATTAAATTATGTATGTAAATGTGATTGTATGCGCCCTGTCACATATAGCGCTGTATCTTACAAGCTATTATGTCTTAATAGATTTTGAGCTTAGTTTCGTGTTGCCAGAAACATCTTGTAACTAACTACGACCATATTATACCACATTATAATACTAGACGACGCCCACAACTCCGTTGCGCCAAAATTCATTTCACGGTGAATTTTTCCGGGATAAAAAGTGTGCTGTGTCCTTTTCAAATTAAAATTCAAAGTCAAAGTCAAAGTCAAAATTTTTTATTCAGAATAGGTTTTTTTCAAACACTTTCCGAACGTTGATGCTACTGGGGCCTACCACCGGTTCGGGAACTAACCCGGCGAGAAGAACCGGCGTAAGAAACTCGCACGGGGCCATCTTTTACCAAAAAGATGGAAAATTACAATGTCATTATGACTAAATAAAAAAAAAGTGTATAATATTACAATAAAATAATATACAGAAACAGCTCTGCAAGGGGCGACCTTATTCCCACGGTGTACTATCATTCATGAAATCAGTAACTTTATAGTATGCTTTGGTACACAAACGTTCTTTAACAACTTTTTTAAATTTATTAATTGAAAGATTTTGAACGTTTTCTGGGATCTTATTATAAAGGCGTATACATTGACCTTTAAAAGAATTTTTGACTTTAGTAAGTCTAGTCACCGGAATTTCAAGCTTATGTTTATTACGAGTATTTCTCCCATGGGTATCACATTTTTTCTTAAATTCATATATGTATATTCTTTTTAACATATAATACATTTGATAGGACATATTGAGAAGAAACAGTTAAGATTCCAGTTTCCTTAAATTTTTCTATAAGTGAAGTATTACGGGCTAGCTTGTAGATTGCCCGAACAGCTCGCTTCTGCAGCACAAAAATTGTATTTATATCTGCAGCATTGCCCCACAGCAAAATGCCGTAGGACATAATACTATGAAAGTAACTAAAGTAAACTAGACGTGCTGCTGTTCATCAGAAAATTGTCTAATCTTACTTACTGTATATGCTGCTGAACTGAGTCTGTCGGCCAACCCAGCAATATGAGGGCCCCACTGAAGCTTGGAATCTAGTTCTCTGTCTGTCTGTTATACCTAAAAATACAGCTGTATCCACTGGCTCCATAACATCACCATTTAAAAGCACATTGGTTTCCGTTTGCCTTACATTGGGCAGTGTGAATTTAATACATTTGGTTTTTTTACTATTGAGTAAAAGATTATTAACGCTAAACCAATGTACAATCTTTAAGAGAGCATTATTTACTTCGTCATAATACGCATTAAGCCGTTTGATATTAAATGTAAGCGATGTATCATCAGCAAATAATACTATTCCATGTTTATCTTTGATTAAGAATGGCAGGTCATTTATATAAATAAGAAATAGGAAGGGTCCTAAAATAGACCCCTGTGGGACCCCCATTTCAATTTTAGCACCAGCAGATTTTTTACCATTTATCTCAACCCTCTGAGTTCTATTTGACAAGTACGATTTTAGGAAGGCGAGTGCTGTGCCTTTTATGCCATAGTGACAGAGTTTCCTGACCAATGTTTTGTGTTGCACGCAGTCAAAAGCCTTTGAGAGATCGCAAAAAACTCCTAGAGCATCCTGCGACGTCTCCCCGGCATTAAAAATACTACTGATCAATTCAACGCCTGCGTCTGTAGTAGACCGTCCCTTTGTAAAAACAAATTGTTTATTATGTAAAATATTGAAGTGCGTTAGTAATTGATTCAGTATTAGCCTCATATTCAAAGCCTTTATTCAGACAAGTCATTACAATAATTCCTTTAATTAAACGTTAGAATAGTTTTTTTCAAAATAAAATGTCAATTACTAGTTAAATTACAATATTGTCAATACATTTTCATTTTTAACAGTTTACTTATATATAATTAATACATCATATATTTTTTTTTGCAATTTAATTTGAACTAATTTTGTATATGTATAAAATATTTATTATTTATGTTATCTTATGCTGTATCCTTTACCGGGAGTCAAAGTATCTGATAAAAGTGTGACATACTTGAACTTTATTACTGAGTAATATGGTTGAGGAATGACAAATAAGTTACTTTACCTGTACGTACAGTTTTTGATTTAAAATGGGCATAATATTTAGCCAGTTGACATTGAAGTTAGCGAAACTTGTAAATGTATAACGCTAATAAAAAATCGCCCAAGTGCGAGTTGGACTCGCGCACAAAGGGTTCCGTACCACTATAGAGCAAAAATAAGAAAAATATGAGTGTTTTTGTATGGGAGCCCCCCTTTATTATTAATTTCATTTAAATTTTATTATGAATTATTAAAGAATAAATAAAACTGGGTAATTTGTGAACATTTCAGGTGGCTACCTGTTGTCATCATTATTAACGAGCAAAAAATGTAAAAAAATCACGTTTGTTGTATGGAAGCCCCCTTTAAATATTAAATTTATTTTATTTTTAGTATTTGTTGTTATAGCGGCAATGAAAATACATAATCTGTGAAAATTTCAACTCTCTAGCTATTACCATTCTTGAGTTACAGCCTGGAAACAGACGGACAGACATCGAAGTCTCAGTAATAGGGTCCCGTTTTTACCCTTTGGGTAAGGAACCCTAAAAATTGAAATTACAAATTGTGTGCCGCCGCTTGAAATTTCAATTTTGAATCGCTACCATGTTACTCCGAGTCAGGTCTTGAGTTTCAGTGTAAACTAGCCCTTAAGGCCTGATTACATCTGCCGAGTAGAGTGACGGAGACAATGCCCTCAGCCGAGCACTTGGTAGTTGGTACGTATATTATATACCTCTATGTGCTCGGCCGAGGGCACTGCCATTGCCACCCTACTCGGTAGGTGTAATAAGGCCTTAAATCACACGGGCACCAATAAATTTTTGCTCCAAAAATTATAAAACGGATGTCGGGGATGAAAAATAAAAGAGAAAATTCGAAAATTGGAAAACATTGTCTGCTTGATCGGACCTTTGCTTGCTTAATAAAAAGATCGATAAACCCATGATGAACCTTTATAAAACTTTCAGGGTAGCTCTTCGAACAAAAAAATATAAAATCCCGATCAACTTTTACATAAATCTTGTTTTAAGTTTAGCTTTCTGATCGTATTTTAATTGATTCGTATTATGTTGACATGTTGTTCAATGTTCGTTCCGTACTCAGCATCATGCGAGTCAACAGTCTAGTCCAGCCAAGAGTCCGTGTTAGATTAGGTTAGGATAGCCTCCTAACCTAACCTATAATTCAGGAGCGGTCTGTGCGTCGCTCCGCTTCTGAGTATGGATCGACGACAGTGCCCTGTGCCTATATGCATTTCCATCGTGGTTTTAGCAATTTTAAATGACAAGGAAATAAATATACCTCTTTTTTATATCTAAAATAAACAATTTTTCATTGACTTCTTTTAGCTGTAACTTTTTTCCTACAGCGATGTAAGGCTGGCCCCCATAATAACAAATGCTTGTCACAAAAAGAGCTTGGTCGTGTGTACATTTTGCCTGTCCCCCTTTAAGCAAAATCGTTTCAGCGGTTTGGGCGTTAAGAGATTACAGACTGAGTACTGGCAGACTCACTTGCGCGCTAGTAATACTAGTATGGATTACCTTGAAGTATTATCATTAACTTTTGTTTCACGCTGTATAAAAGAATTCCTGACCTACCTTACTATTCTTTTATCTTGCAGACTCAACGATTGCAGCACAATCGCTTCGATAGCATTTGGTCAACAAAAATCTGTCTGTATTGTTTGGTCAGAGGCAGCATAAACGTTGGATAATCTTCTGCTGTAGAACAAAAGACGTGTTCTGTGACGGCTTACAATCAATGTGGAAGTCTGACATAGATTTAAAAATCGATAGACCTGCCGCTTAAGGTATTATTTCCTAAAGTTTTTGACTGGATCTATTTAGGGTTTTTCGCGTAACTGTCTGCCACGCACGGTAAAACTCTGGAATCAACTGTCGCCAGCAATATTTCCAGACCAAACCTTCACAAGAAGAGAGCGTATTCTCTCTACGGTAGTTGCTTTCCTTCAGGTGATCCGAATGCTCGTTCGCCCCTTAACATTCTAAAAAAACTTTTACGGCCGCCCGTTTCATCAATAAACCGTTCCACGAGGAAAATATACCAATCTTCAACTCTTCCACCGTGCGTTTTTCCTGTTACTTTCTTTCCACGCATTGTGAAACTCTGGAATGAACTAACGTCACCAGTATTTTCGGACCATTACGACCAAACCTTCGAGAAGAGAACGTATTCTCATTTAAAAGGCCGGCAACGCACTTGCAACTTTGACGGTGCGAGATTCCACGGCGACGGTAGTTTCCATCATGTGACCTGTTTGTTCGCTTGCCCTTTAGTTTTATACAGAAAAAACACATAATTACTTGATCAGTCGACATATCGTAAAAGTAAAAATAATATCCGGCCATGAATACCTAAGATTATACAAATCCTGCACCTACCCCATCTACACGTACCTCATTCTATGGACCCTGCACAGTAATCCTTTGACGTTGGTAATTTCGGCGCTCCAGATTATATAAGAGCAGCGCTTATATCAGACGTATCCTATATTCTGAATGTCTTAATACTCCACTGCGTCTTCAGAATGGAGTTTAGCGTACGAACAATGTGTTCATAGCTTTAAACACGAGCGTACTTGTAAATAAAACTGAAAGTCTAAGTTAATATTAACAAAGTTGACGGCTTTTAAATACGTCTTCATTAAAAAATTTTAATCTTTTAATGAAAAGTATAATTCATATCCATACTATACGTACTTTAACTTACTAATATTATAAATGCAAAAGTGTGTATGTCTGTATGTCTTTCTGTTACCTCTTCACGCCCAAGCCGCTAAACCGATTTTGCTGACATTTGGTATGGAGATTCTTTGAGCCCCGGGAAAGGACATAGGCTACTTTTTATTGCGGAAAAATGCACGGTTCCCGCGCGATAAAAGAATTTTGGCGCAAAGGAGTTGCGGGCGTTATCGAGAGAATAAAACTATCGAGCAATGCTGAATGTGTGGACGAAAGCCCGAGCCGCGGGTTTTACTCTTTGATCGTGCAAAACCGTATGTGAGTACTTAGCATTAGATGTTATAAGGTATGGAGATAAAATCATAAATGAATATGGAAAAAGACAACCGAAATAGTTCCGGTTTTTTTTTTTTTTTTTAGAATGGCAATATAGTAATGGCAATGACGTAAGACGTTATTTTACAAAATTAGATGAATCACCGATTGAGAGGAATTGCTAAATGTGACCATTATAGCCCCGCAGGACTAAAATTAGCCAAATCGGTTCACCTTTTTTTTTTCAAGTTTATACCTCGTTTTTTTTGTGACCAACAAAACCCACTTTTACTCCCGCATCTACTCTCCCTCTATTTCATGATTTTTTTCTCACACATCACACAGAGTAATAAACGTTTGATAAACTGCACAAAAATCAATTTGGCACCGCGCCAACTATTAAAACTTGTTGTCGTTAACAACTTGTAACACATTCACGATCATACGTATCACCAATTAGTCTAAACTGCTTGCTAAGCTCTCTGCAAGCTGCTATTTATTATTCACGCCCGTTTCGTCTCATTTCGTTTACGATTCAGTATATTTACTATAAACTAGAACAGGATTACGGATTAGTAACAGGAGAACGGATGCGGACCGCGGTCCGCTATTTGGTGACCCCAAATAGCGGACCGCGGTCCGCATCCGGACCGCCGACCCATTGTGTGCGGACCACCGACCAAGCATTTTCGAAGATGAACTTCGTTTAATTCACCAATGCTTGCACCAATTTCACTCCAAACTTCAGACAGATAATAACTAGCGACTAGCAACAAAAATGTCACTTTCCTATAACTAATTCCTCCGTAATTAGCTTTGTTTAAAATAATATTTTTTTTATAAAATGTGTGGACCGCGAAGGTAATTTCATTTCTTAAAATGGACCCCGAGCAAAACTAATTAGTGACCCCTGAACTAGAACAACAAATAATCCATACTGATATTATAAAATATGCGTGTCCGTCTGTCTGTTACCTCTGACGCTCAAACCGCTAAACCGATTTTGCTGAAATTTAGCATAGAGATACTTTAAGTACCGGGAAAGGACATAGGATACTTTTTATCCCGGAAAATATACGGTTCCTGCACAATAAACGAAGTTTGGCTACTATAGTGCCACCAGTTAAAGCGCGACCTTCGTAGCATACTAAATGTATGCTACGAGAGTCACGCTTTAAGTGGTCAGAGTATAATCATCTAGTTAAAAATATTTCTTGTAGTAAAATGAGAGAAGTTGCCCATAAAATTAGCAAAAGACATTAGATTGGGCGGAATCAATATTCTTCTATACAAAAAAAAAATAATTTAAAAAAATTTTAGTCTCGGCTAACCGGCTAACCGATTTGGCGGAGTATGTATGCTTGGTGGAGTATGTATAACAATTGAATATTTTATGGTGTATAATTAAAAGATTATACAACAAGCCCTGCTAGGGGGACAAGATTAAAAAAAAACGATATGGCTAATTTTAGTCTTGAATTATTTGTGGAAGTCCAGGTGTTTATATTAAGAGGGAAGTGATACGGTTTTACTGCGTATCTAGTCAATTAAAAAATATACAACGTAGAAGAAATAAAGGGACATGGCAGTGTCACCGCCAAGTCAAGAAAAGCCTCTTTTCAAAGTAATTGACACAATTTTAAAATATGTATTTGCAAAAATCAACCATCCGAATCGCTTTATTATTTTTAGGCTTTGTGTGAAAAGAATTTTATTTAAAAAAATGCCATGTACCTTATAGACCTTATTTTTATAGTAATAAGAGCGAAATTTGTACAGTTTTGTTTCGATATACACTAGCCGGCGGGCACTTTTATCGTCTTTCCATGTTTTGTTAATTGAAAAGGGTTTGTATGTGAAAATAATAAAAATACAAATAAAAGGGGCCAATTTACATTCACAGGTTTTGGCTACATTGGCGGAACCACTTAGCAAAATGCATAAGAAATGTTCTTATGAACTAGGTACCTATCAGGGGCGTAGCTACCGCCGCATCAGCCGTATCAATTATACGGGGCCCCCAAACTACGGGGCCCCCAAGGTGCGTAAGCAAAAATTAATAAAAACTTCCTAAATTTTTTAAATTTCAGAAATGAGAAAAGTAAAAAAAAAAGCAATTTCTTTTTTCCCGAGTAAAGCGTACGTTCAAATTTTAAGTACTTCTATGGGACAGTAACGCCTGTCAGACCTGTCACTATTTGTCCATAGAGGCAGAAACTTTAGAAAAACTAAAGTCATCATCAGCTATGAATGATTTAATTAATCAGTTTGCTGAAAAAAGTCATGGAGAGTTAATATTTAATTTGAATTGTTTTTTTTAAAAATGTGACAGAAAGATAAAATTTATGATGAATAAATATTTCTTTTAATTTAATGCTAACATTAGGTATTTTCTTTTTTGAGAAATCTTTACCCTTCCTAAGGGCCCCCAACAAATTTTTATACGGGGCCCCGCCAAGGTACGCTACGCCCCTGGTACCTATGTAAAGAAATACATTCACACAAGATTTTCTTGTTTGTCTCTGAATGACAGTGGATCGATTTTAATAATAAAAAAAAAATCTATAATTATAGTTGTGTGACAACCGACAGCAGTTTATCTTTTCGATAGCATTGTTAAGAGCCTGCTGTCAGAAATATCAAAGCACCCTAGCCCCGCTTACACACCCCGCTAATAAAAATATAACTATCGAGTCAAAATACCTAAGTGAATCGTGTTTCCCCTTAGGCAAATATCAGATACATAATTATTTAGGTCACAGGTCGGCGCGAGCGCACACCTGCGCGTGCTCCCCGTTCAACTTCGTTTCAGGCACTGAAGCGCGGGAAATAGGCACTTATCTCCTGAAGCTGGAATGTCGTTGCGTCACAGGTGCGGGCGTTATGCCGTGCCGTATCGTAAATAGCAGCTACCGTACTCTTATTTAAGTATTCTAAATGATGTTTTATTATTTTATTGTATTATTATATTATGTATAGTATTACTATATATTATTATTATAATTTATGTTGAATCTGTCGTGCGTCAGGCGTAATATGTATAGGAACCACGGAAGATCAGGTACCGCGGTGCAGTGTTCTGCGCCGTGGTAATACACCTGAGTGGGTATCCTTTTCGGCATTATACAATGCACTGCCTAATGATGCCATATTTTTTTTTTGTAGTTTGTTGTTTGTTTTATTTTTTCTTTTGGTTTATTTTTTGCTTTTTTTTTGCTTTAGTGTGTGCAGTGTATTGTATTTATGTTTGAATAAAATTTTTATTATTATTATTATTATTATCATTATAGATAAATATACAATGATTAAATAAATCTCAATTTCATTTAAGTCAATCGTCTTCCGGGATCGTAAAAATTATTACGATCCCGGAAACATAGCAAAATTTGTCAGCCCGCTCTTAAGGTTGTCACAGACAGAGCAGTTAATGTAAAGATGTATATTATAGCACGATACATTTCGGTACATCTCGATACATCTTTCTATAGAAATCGTCAGGAGACCACACACAACAGCTATAATGTATATTTTTACATCTTCGTATCTTAAGATACAGATTTTGATACATCTAAAAACATCTCAATACATCTCAATATATTTCTGTATATTACTGCGGGGCTAAAATGGTCGCTTTGAAGAATCATGATATGAATCGTCATATGATTCATTTTTCCAAAATCGCAAAATGCAACTCTGCTTGCAATTCATTTCTGTATTTTTGTACTGATTTGACATTTGTCAGTTTGACAGTTTTGACAATTCATTTGCTGAATTGATTGAGAGGAATTGCTAAATGTGACCATTTTAGCGCCGCTGTACATCTCTTCTCTTCATAGGATGTTCAAAAATTTCTGTGCTTATATTATATGTGTATGATAGACAAATATACACAGTGTTGCCACTTGCCACCTTATGGCCGATTTACACGGGTGACTAAAGCCGCACGGCGAAAATCGACCGTGTAAATGGCAATTCGACTACGCCGCATGCGGCTAAAGTCGTAAGCCCCAAAGTCGTGCGGACAATGGCCGCTTGCGGCTGGTGACTAAAATCGGCCGTGCAAATGCTCAGCCGCAAGCGATCGCTTGCTGCGAATACTACTGTTCTGTTTTTGACACAATATGTAACAATGCGCGCATCAAAATTACAATCCGAATCATCATCTGATGAACTATCTAGTAAATCTAATAGCATGTAACTCGAAAGGTCATATTATTACAACATTAAAAATAAGAACAGCCTGTATAACACTTTAGCAGCTGAAAATATGTGCGTCAAGCGGGGCGTTTAGAAAGATACCCTTACCTGTTGTGTGTGTGATACATTAATATAATGTAAAGCTATACATCCCGGGATGTAATGTATAATAATATACATTACCTGCTCTGTCTGTGACACCCTTCAATTGGTTATTTTGACGTTAGCCAATAATAAACGCGCTAATGAATAGAGAAACCTTGGAACCGGGCATGTAAATGAGTTGGCAGTAGATTAGAAATCAGAACTCGTGTGATATTACGGTGATACGAAGGAACTTTTTTTTAATGTAAACTGATTTTTTTTACAATTATTGTAAAAATATCCAGTTTTAACATACAACCATATAATCGTGTTTCCCATAACATAAACTTAAGTTAGATTGAAATTCATGGAATATGGATATTATTCAACACATTGAAATACAACAAAGCGTGTAAACAATTGCAAATCTATATCGGATTATTTAATCCAATATTGGTAATATTCTGTGTATAATAGAGGGCTTAAAGCGTGCAAATGGTGGCGTGGTTAAGTAAGTTATGTCGATCACAAATTGCCCTTTGCTCGCTTTTTACGTAAAGCTATGCGTAATTTAGTTTTGTTTTGCAATAAAGGCTTTATGCAACTTTATGACGCCACTAAAACGGATTTAATTTACGTTCCGATTCCGTTTACGGTTTAAATTCCGGTTACGATTTAAATTTTAAAAAGGAAATGCAAATATTAGGAATGCATTAAGAGTTATGACGTCAAAATAAAACTAGAAGTGTAAAGAACATGGGGAATTTTTGTATGGAGGCCATTCCCACTACGATAGCACGATGATATTATGAAAATATACGATCGTACTAATAATAGTAGTGGGGACGGGTTACATACAAAAATTCCCCTTGATATTTACATTTTCGGTTTATTTCTTCTAATATACATAATTGTAATACGCAATAGATGAAAGTTGAATAAATTATTTTGTGACGAAAAATCTGTAAACTATAGCAGAAAACAGTTGATGATATTAGAACTGACTTTCTAGTCTGTCCATCTTGCAGTATGTAATAACTAAAATTTCCTGTAAATAACCCGGAAACAGAAATTGCTTGCTAAAAATTGAAAACAGCTAGGTAATTTTCTGTTTAAAAAACTCGAAAACGGATAAAATTACCCAAAACGGTTTACGATTTGGGTGATTCTAAAATTACCCAAAAGATTAATCTATATATAATATTAATACGTGAGCCAAAAACTTTGTATCCCTTTTGACGAAAAATGGGGAAACGTGGGTGAACGAAATTTTGCACAGTTATAGTTCATATGGTGAAGGAGTGCATCGAGCTAATATTATTTTAAAATTATGCTTTTGTCATACATTTTTTTTAACAAATAAAACATTACACAGACTACAACACACACACTAGGAAAAATTACAGATTTTTGAGTGACAAGCCTATACATACAAGTTTATACCCTTTTATTTGTGGTTGAAGTCTGTTGACAACAAGGTGACAAATTGAAAATAGATTATAGTTTTTTTTATTAAATCTTAGATACTATTAGACAATGCTTACACGGCCAGTCTGAGATCAGCTGAGTCACAGAGACAATAGTTGAAAAAAATATGATAAAGTCAATATTTTTTACAAAATATAGGTAGTAGTCCTAATGTCGTTAAGACTAAGGTCGAATTTCGACCATTGGGCGATCTCTAGTAATACTAATCTTGAAATATCCGTGAAAGTCCAGAGAAGGTGGTAAGTAAATACGTAGGTGATACGAAGTACACCGGGTAATCTACTCACACATAAGTAATATCACATACAAATTACAATGGTATAAAATCAAAGAAGTTATATCCGCCAGTCGGCGTTTGCATTGTGCTCGGAACAATGTTCGACAGCGTCACATAAAAGACATTCATTATCACCAGATTATCCGCCGTGATGAGGGAACTAATTAATTGTTACTGCTGCTGTTTTAATTGGCAAACGGGCGGAAATAGCCTGATGGTAAGCACCGTTATTTATCTACAACATGAGAGAGTACCTGATACCTTTTCAAGTTAGCGCACTTATTGCTGCCGTTTTGATTGGAAAATGGACGAAAATCACCTGATTTTAAGCCTAGTGATGAACAACACTAGAAAAGTCACATACCTGTCCCTTACCTTTCGTTGCCCATCAAGCCGGCCCGCTCGTTCCGAAGCATGTACATTTTCAGTACGTAATTTGCGAATTACTATGATACTTATTTAATGAAAATGCGAAAAGGACTGTCTGTGTCTAAGTCTGTCTGCCACGTCTGTATGTTTTAAAAATTAAATCGCTGAACTGATTTTTATAACGTTTAATATGAAGGTACGTTAAAGCCCTGGAAAAGGACAAAGGATATTTTTTTATCTCGAATAATGTATGGCTCCCGAGCAATAAAGAAATAAGTAAACGAAATAGCGGGCAACATCTAAGTAGTAATTATATGACTTCTAAGATATTTCACTCATCTCGCAACTCCTAATTACAAATACTTGCAATTATAATTAACTACGGACTATCAGAGAAGTTGATTCCTAGGCAGATGGCGGACCTTAGGCCCGTATAAATAGTCAGTACTTAAGATGCGACCCGGTCTCAAGACGCGGTTCGGCTCTGTGATTGGTCCAAATTTTGACAGCCAACTAATCACAGAGCCTGAACCGTGTCTTGAGACCGAGATACATCTTGAGTACTGACTATTTGTACGGGCCTACGTAATATGGTCGCGGTAAGTCAAACCCATCCGACCGATCACAGCCAACATTGAATTGACATTGGACACTCAAGATAATGTGAAATAAGCCGACCAAACGACGTAGGTCTGTCAACTGTATAGGAATCAATTTCCTCGGGTATACAATATAACAAAGACTTCCTTTAGGTCATTTCAGTTACATCATACATGTATTGTACAGAAAATACGCAACTTCATCTGACATCGATGACAATGAAACAAATATTTTATGTATCACCTTTATTGCTTTTTACACAATTTTATTTTACACGTTATTTCATCAATTAAAATATTCAAAAGATGCAACACTCCTCACTATGACAACCAGTGTAAGCGGGCCTGCGGATATGTGACCATCCTTTTCACGGAAAAGCCAATGTATATTGGTTTTACGTCGATAAAAATAAAAATTTTATACAGTCATACAATTCCCAATTGTAAAAACAATAAATAACACTCACAACCTTACGCTGTTTTACATGAAAGTACCACCAAATCGCTTAAGTACTTAGCCAAAAAAATATTTACAACATTTAAATTAAAACGGTACCGGAAATTTTAATTGTCGTAAAGGACATTTTGGAGAAAATGAGTTATATTAGCTAATATATTATTATAATAAATTATATACTTAGGCGAGTATGTTCCTCTCAATCAATCAAATCAGCCTATATTCGTCTACTCTTGGACATAGGCATCTTTCAATGAACGCCAATATGGCTGATCTCCTAATACTCGCATCCAACATGGGCCCGCAACTAAACGGAAATCGTCGTCGCACATAACTATGATGGAGGTCGACCTACACCCCGTTTACCCAGCCTTGGTCTCCATTCCAGAGAGGAGCATTCTCTACATATTTCTATTTATTTTTATTTATTTTTTTATGAAATAAGGGGGCAAACGAGCAAACGGGTCACCTGATGGAAAGCAACTTCCGTCGCCCATGGACACTCGCAGCATCAGAAGAGCTGCAGGTGCGTTGCCGGCCTTTGAAGAGGGAATAGGGTAATAGGGGAGGGAAGGGGTGGGAAGGGAAGGGAATAGGGGAGGGTAGGAAAGGGAATAGGGTAGGGGATTGGGCCTCCGGTAAACTCACTCACTCAGCGAAACACAGCGCAAGCGCTGTTTCACGCCGGTTTTCTGTGAGAACGTGGTATTTCTCCGGTCGAGCCGGCCCATTCGTGCCGAAGCATGGCTCTCCCACGTATAAAATAAATAACACTCACAATAATAACACTCCTAATAATTGTATTTTCCATCATGAGCCAACTTTACCATTGAGAGGCCGCATCCTAACGAGAAGAGTTATAGTTCTACCTATAACTCTTATATTCTCTATATATCTACTCTATATATTTTAAATACATTTTCGCCAAAATGTCCTTTACGACAATTGCCGGTGTCGAAAAATTTTCGCCCTGGCTGCGTCACTACTGTGGCTCACATATTAAAAATACTTTAAGTACTACTCGATTTGCCTTAATTGAATCTTCGTTTAAATTCATTTTCAATAAAATGTGAACGAGCTATTAGATTAATTAACTTTGTTCATTAATTATGGCGTAATAAAGATTTGTTGTTTTCATTAAACCTTTGAAGTATTTAACAAAGATACTATGTCAAATTTTTAATCAACATCGCTCGTAATTGAGAAAATGTTAAAATTACGCTCAGCAAATAAACACACATTTCATATTTTGTAACATTTGAGCAACCGAGATTCTGTTACATCCATACTCGACACTACTGGAAACTAGTATTCAAAGAAGTCGTCTCGTGCTGGGTGTCTCTACATGAGAACTAGGACAGAATTATTTTAGTGCCTTCTTACATCAGGCTTTTTTGGATTCATATAATATGTCCGCCCGAACGCGCGTTTTGGCGATATAAATCGAGCCTTAGTGCTATAATTCCATCAATACAACCAGACACCTACTAACGGAATGTTAATGAACAAAGCGCAACCAAACTGACACTAGAATGCTTAGTCAAAACGCATTAGCTAATATGTCCACACTATGCACATTCATCTACAATTTTCGTCATCTTCTTTCATTCAACTTTCGTTTTGGCGCATTCAATGATTGCGCCAAAACGAAAGTTGAACGCATGCGTCAACGAACACAACGCCAACATTGTCAGTTTTGCTCAGTTGCAGTGTCTGTCAGCTTATTGTAACATGTGCGACGAGAACATTTTACTGGGTGGAATATGTGCGACTTATTTGGTCATAAGAAATTCCAGAAAAAAAGAACCAAGCGAAAGTTTTGCATACGGACAGAGCGCATGCGTCGCGGACATGCCTCACGTGCGCTGTTGACTGTGCTATAACGCATGCCCTTGATGAAAAAAAAGGCACAGTGTGGACATAGCGATTAGCCAATTTCGATAGCAAGGTTGTCAAAACATTACGGGATTTGACATAACGCATCGCAACTCGCATCGCGATACGTTTTGTCAAATCTGACATTTTTGACATCTAATTTTAACCATCAAAACTGGCGAAAACACTGACTAGAGAGCTAGGTGAATAACTCATATTATATTATAGAGCTGGATACAATATATTTTTGTAGCGACCACAAGTAATTATTGCGCTGCCATGGTGTCTTAGTGAAATATACCTCTAATATATTCTTACAGTAGACGATTTTGCAGACCATTGCATTTTTAAGCAGTAAGTACATATACAAAATAAGGCAATTTCAGATCATTATAATCCTTCAAATCTAAAACTAGCTGTACAAAAATTAACCTAAAATTGCAACATTATTTTGCGTAATAATATCTTTATTTATACCCTAAATATGTGTATTGTTTATCGTCAAATTAAAAGAAATAAAATTGTAAAATATGGCCAAGATTATAAAACGATTATACAAACATTTTAATTGTGATATTAATCTTAAGTGTATCTAAAAACTTTATAATTTGATGCTATACACTGTGCTGACACTGATAACTATATGAAAGTTATAAAGAAAGTTTTTTTTACAAAAACGTAAATTAACAAAAAACTAAGTATAAATAGTAAAAAATTACATAATATTTCAGTTTCATTTTTGTTAACAACATTAAGTTACGAACAGGTTTTAAGTACACTCAAAAGTTTAAAAACTTTGTGACCATGTTATTTACTTTTTAGTAACAGTTTATATTTTCTAGTCTGAAACATAGTTTTACATCATATTTAATTTATAAGCTACTCTTTTTTTAACGTAAACCTAAAATATTAAGCGTTTATACATTATATTTATAAAGATTGTCTTTAAATATAAAGTTATTCTATCTTAATAAATACTTAGTCTACTTAGTCTTATTTGTTTTACAATAAAGATTACTTTCCAAATGTAATAAAAATAATTTCAATTGCAGACTTGGCTGATTCACTACCGTGTGACCAATTTTATACAATATTCCTACGAGTATAATGGCCAGTTTACATTAGCCCCATCCAGTAATTCAATGCAGCGCTGGATTGGATTACTGGATTGGAATAATGTCGCCGCTATAATGTCGTTTTCATTTCACTTTAAAAATAATTCATTCTATTCGTATATCAATGTCCCTGGAAAGTACTGAAACATGACTTAAACTTAAATAAATGCTGAGACGAGTATGAGCGGTGTACGCATCGCACAGTTATTTACAGCGTGGCAAAAAAGAGTGCGTTTTAAATGAGGACACTTTCAACCCTACGTTACGCTTGAACGCACTTTTGACACAATAATATAATATTATATTAGTCTTATGTTGCCATTAATAAAAAAATAGTTCCAGCTATCACTGCGCCAGACTCTTTTTTTCCAAGCTGTAATTAAAAGGCAGCCGCACTATCGCCAGATTGTTAAACCGTAAATATATTTGCCGAAGCATTTCCTAGCCCCATATTTTTGAAGTGAAACTTCTTTAGTCGCGTTGAGAGTAAAATGTCAAGATCGCGTCATAAAAGGAGGGTATAATAATATTTTTTGATGACAGAAGTTTCACTTCTCACATGCCAAACAAACACTCTTTTTTGCATTGATCTTGTTCTTAATCCTGATGTTTTACACAAAATTATGGCGACTGGCGTAACATAATTTAGTTACATATCTTTCACAACATTTACACAATTATACAAATTCAACATGGAATATTTTTTCTATACAATACCGCAATCATGATATCTGGGTACTTGGTCTTGGTACTTTTGATAGCAAAGTTAGGTGTCGATTGGGATTTGACCTACGAATAATAAAAACTAAGGAAAAGTAACGCCGTCAAAAAACATGCTCCACAATACTTGTCAAAAAAGTGTACCTTAGGTACACATTTCAATACATTTGCAATATTTAGGTGACCTAGAGCGGTACTAGGCTGACGTTCCATGACAGATCAAAAGGAACCAAATTTAAAACGGTAATAGTATGGGAGTCACGATTCCTTAGTTTTTATTATTCGTAGGATTTGACTTATCACATCGTAAACGCCCTGACACTTACCCCGCGTTCCACATGGCGTTAAAAACGATCAAAACTAGGAGGCATTTTGAGGTTTTGAGGTTTTTGATCGTTTTTAACGTCAAGTGGAACGCGGGGTTAGCGATGCGTTATGTCAAATCGCATACATTTTTGACGTCCGACGTCCATGTTCGCGTTCAAAATTAACGATCCCTCTAGCAGGTTGATACATACATTTTATTTGTATTTTTGTTGACTGTTCGTTTTAATTATTTTTGTCATAGGTACATAATATTGTTATTTTCATAATAACACTATTAAATTATGCAAGCTATCCACTTGCTAACGAATAAATTAACAATACAACGTTAGCTGCTACGTGTCTTTTCAGTGATTTGACTAATTACATACAAGTGGTCAGTCGCCATTTCGAAACACCAATTAATGTAACGAAAAGTTCACTAATTATACATACTGTCTGGGGCCGTTTTTCCTCGGTGTGTCGTCGTTACTGGCGTTATTGTTATGCAAAAACGACATCTCCACGCCGCCATCGCTGCCCTGAGAACAATATAATCATTATAAAAAAGACTCATAGATGGAAACAAAAGTAATGGCGTAGCCAATCTAAAGGTGAAGCACGTGGGAGAGCCATGCTTCGGCACGAATGGGCCGGCTCGGCCGGAGAAATGCCACGTTCTCACAGATAACCGGCGTGAAACAGGCGCTTGCGCTGTGTTTCGCCGAGTGAGTTTACCGGAGGCCCAATCCCCTACCCTATTCCCTTCCCTACCCTCCCCTATTCCCTTCCCTTCCCTACCCTCCCCTATTTCCTTCCCTTCCCTACCCTCCCCTATTCCCTTCCCTTCCCTACCCTCCCCTATTACCCTATTCCCTCTTAAAAGGCCGGCAACGCACCTGCAGCTCTTCTGATGCTGCGAGTGTCCATAGGCGACGGAAGTTGCTTTCCATCAGGTGACCCGTTTGCTCGTTTGCCCCCTTATTTCATTAAAAAAACAACCTAACATAACCTTTAAGGTGTGACATAATGGTCCCCATCCATAAAGTATGTCACACTCACACCTAAAAAATCATGAAAATCTTGTGACGTACTTAATGAATGGCCTTAGTGACTAAGGTTTCGTTGATAGAATGTGGGGTCCTTCCCACCTTAGGAAGGTGGGATCACAGCAGCAGACATGTCCCCTAAAATCTAGGTAATTAGCATAGTTGCTTCACTCCCCATTTGGGCCTGAAGGAAAAGAAACCTTCGATAGTTTCAACAATAATACATGAATAAAGAAAAGAAGAACAAAAGTTCTTAGCCATCTTTTAAAAAGCATTCACAAAAATTGTATAGTCGTAAGTACGTCGCACGTATTCAGTCACCATCTTAGGATCAAACCTGCACCTCTCCACCAAAAAACACTGTACCATTGACGCGTTAAGGAACAATAATCATATTTTACCGCTAATGGTCCTTCGAGCCGCGAGCTCGGGGTTTATTTACAGCGGCGTTTTACATGACTACGTGTTCTTAATTAACCGATGTTAAGTACCCAACAAATTAAGGGGTACTATGTATATTTTAATGATATTAAGACAAAATTGCTCTGTGAGGGTGCTTTTTGATCCCTAGTCTTGCATATATACAGTGTTTTGTTTCCATAGAATATTGAAATAAAAAATAAAAACTTAAGTCATAAAAAAATTAAAATGACTTTATCTGAGCAGTAACAAAAAGTCTGTAATTCCCACGGGAATAAATGTCCAATGACCCAATGAGCAATACTTTCAAATAAAGTGTCTTTATAAGTGTAAAATTTTAATCTTTCATTTCTTATTATTATTTACAGCTACTATTATACTAGTCCAAGATCCTCTGGACCCTCAAGATTTGGTTAACACAATGCTGAATGTCGACCTTAGTTCGTATCCTGTACTATATTGGATTTATTTGTGTCGATCTATTTTTGCCTCTATTAGCCTATTTGTATGTGTAGTAGGCCTCTAATGCAGTGTTTTTCAACCTTTTTTATGATGTAAAATATTTCGCGACCCCCAACGCTTTTCTGTATTACTTATCATATTATGTGTAACCAAACTTTATCTAATATATAAAATTCTCGTGTTCCACTGTTTGTGCTCGAACTCCGCTAAAACGGCTCAACCGATTTTAATGATGTTTATTCGTTAGGCCTGAGAATAGATTTTTATCTACTTTTATTGATACTAGACATAATTTATATGGCAAAACAACATTTACCGGGTCAGCTAGTGAATATTATAAAAAAATCCTTATCTTGAAATTATCATACGTCAATGTTTGTAATCTTTGTTGTTTTTTTTTTTACTGAAATATTTCTGACAACCCACAGTTTGGAAAACACTGTTCTAATGTAATGAAGCGGTAAATCTCACCTCAGCGTGCATGGGGTTAGCGGTGATTGTGATCGGCACTTTCCCGGGGATGTACCCGTTCGTCCCCTCCGCCGGCTTCTCCTCTGCAACAGAATAATATAAATGTAGAAGGTGGGTTCCCGAACCGAGATCGTTCTCAGAAATGGGCTGGCTCCCGAACCCGAATGGTTCTCAGAAATAGTATGGTTCCCGAACCGGGCTGGTTTCCGGAGGCGGAATAATTTGTGAAGCTAGAAAAACGGATAATTTCGAAAATTATCCGTTTTTCTAGCTTCACAAATTATTCCGTAGTCAGTATTAAATTTTTTAAAATTATACCATTTTAAATTAGCGTATTTTAAATCTTAACGTAAAGGGGTAGTTAGTGAAAATAGGAATAAGTTAATTCCTATTGAAAACGCAAATGACTAACCGAATAATCTTGTTACTAATTGAGTAACAATATGATATGAACGGAAACTTTCTAATATTATACATAACTAGTCTTCTGTCTGTCGCTCCTCTGCAACATCATGAATTATTCATCGCTAATCGCCTTAGACTGTAAAAATATTGTCGTAAGATAATCTTTGGGAACCTTTGGGCCGTGTTTGTAAGGGATGGATTGTCTTAGCCGTAAGACAACAATATTATTGTCATAGTTAGGTACATGAAGTTACCGGTTACATTGGTTTATATACAGGGTGTAACAAAACTAAGTGATAATACTTTAGGGTGTGTAATGTGTATGTGTTCCTTGTAGAGAGTTCATTGTGAGATTGCAGCGCTGAAAGACCAACATTTTTTCACTTTTGTATGGGCAAGCGCCCCAGCGTCGTACGTCGTCACCAGAGTTTCCCCATACAAGAGTGAAAAAAATTGGTCTTCCAGCGCTGCTACTTTCACAGTGAACTCTCTACAAGGAACACATACACACCCTAAAGTATTATCACTTAGTTATGTTACACCTTGTATATATAGCATGTTGGGCGATCTCTAGTTTAGATAAATCGTTATCATATCGTTATAGTCTGTCAAAAAAGTGAAGAAATTATAAAGTTGCAACATCATAGTATCATCCCTTTTTTTATATATTGATTTGAAAGGGATGCAATACAATGTTGCCACTTTTTAAATTCTTCACTTTTTTGACAGACAATACATATGCTTGAATCTCGAGGTGTATTTTTCGCCGCCATTTAAAACGGCCCTGTTTTTGATAACAGCTAGCCGTAATACGGCGCATTATACAATCAGACTGCGACATATCCGCCACACCGCGCGTTCTAATATAATACTCCCACACCGGTTTCGGTGACGGTGGTCGGTTTCATTAAAACCAGGTCAGTTACGCAGGAGTAATTTTATAGTGCCTAAGTGTGTGCGCAGTACACAAGAGCACTCACTATTCCTTAACTCTTACTCGTATAACCCAGTGGGACGGACGACCGACACGATTGGCGAGAGATTAGACGCGGGACCGACTTTTTAGATATTTATCCGACGCATGGATATTTGTTAGACAATCAGGTGATCAGCCTGCATTCTTCTAATCAAACTTGGAAATAACATGTTTCCAACGCGGGAATCGAACCCACGACCTCCGAGTCATGCTCTAAACTACTGGAGCACGGAGGCGTTTCAGCCTTGTAATGAATACGTCAGTAAAGTAGTTTACCCTATAAACTGGAGGGCTATCACCATAAGCCCGGCAGAGCCCTGTGACAGCAAGCGTGTTATTGCAGCTTGACAGTTTACGGCGGCCATATTGTTTTGCTTTACGAGCCACGGTCACGGTCTGCGGCCACTTTGTTATGCCTCCAACAAGGACGTTGTAAAGTTTTTAGTGTTTGTCACAATTTGACTCATGAGAGCTTATGAGCATAATAATAATAAAACATTTATTCAAGAACTTTGGGCATTACACCACACTACATTACAAAAAAAACGAAAACACAGAACAGTTAAAATGATGTTGACATGGGAATACAAAACAGTAGTCTATAATATGTACTGTAACAAGCCTAACTAAGAATGAACAAAAAAAATAGCAAGCAACAAACATTTCAATCATGGGCGTACCGAGGGGGGGGGGGGGGGGGGGGGATCTGGATCATGTCTACGTCGCTACTAAATATATTATCTAGTACTTTTATCTATAAAAATCAAAAATTAGGAAAACTAATTTTTGCCATTTGTTTACAATACAATATTTTTACAACTATACTGTACTCGGCGAAACATGGCGGTAGCGGTCATTGACTCCCTGTCAAAAACTTGTCATTTTCTATACAATAGCCGCGATTGACAATATCTGACAGTTCATTGTCAATCGCAGTTTATATAGAGAATGACAAGTTTTTGACAGGGAATCAATGACCGCTACCGCCATGTTTCGCCGAGTACAGTATAAAAATTATAAATTTTTTATTCTTTATAAACACCTAGCTTATAAAAAATCTGATTTGCCCCCTCCTGGCCCAGAACCTGGGTACACCCATGATTTCAATCATAACTTAGCAAGCAAGAGTGTTATGGGAAGGTAGGAGGTATAATGCTCAAGCCATTGAAATGGAGTCCACTCAGGTAAAACGACTATGGATAACCACATGATATTCTGTGGATCCGAAATGTCAGGCGCAAAACAGACCACCCAAGGCTACAGTGTTGCAATTTAAAAATTTAGCATGATTTGGGATTATGATTATTTTGTGGTTTATATGGTAAACATACAAAATAAATTCGTATCGCGTGAAACGCAATTTTTTTCGTGATAACAACCATGTATTTTCCGGGACTAAAAATCTGTCCATACTCTATTATCCATCTATATTGGTCCAGCGGCGGTGGCAAGCACCAGTTTAGGCTCCTGCCTACCTCTGTCAGTTTGTCTGATGTAGTTTACAGACAGGTGGGCACAGTCTGGCACTTAAAATATCAGAAAAATTCACTGAATGATTCTGAAAAATAATCTTAGCGATAATACAGTATGTGATTTGAAAGCCTAAATTCAGGTTTAGATGCTAACCGCCGTACTCAGAGACATTTAATTATGATTAACCTACAATTTAATGAAGAGTTTGACAGATAATGTATGGAGCTTATGTCGAAATTTTGAATAATCATAATATTAATACGCGAACAAAAAACTTCGTAACCCTTTTTACGAAAAATGGGAAACGTAGGTGCATTTATATGGTGAAGGAGTGCATCGAACTAATATTATTTAGAAATTATGCTTTTATCATACATTTTTTAACAAATAAAACGTTTCACACACTACAACACACACACATAAAAAATTACCGATTTTTGAGTGACAATCCTATACATACGAATTATTTATGGTTGAAGTCTGTTGTTTTTTTTTTATGAAATAAGGGGGCAAACGAGCAAACGGGTGACCTGATGGAAAGCAACTTCCGTCGCCCATGGACACTCGCAGCATCAGAAGAGCTGCAGGTGCGTTGCCGGCCTTCTAAGGGGTAATAGGGGAGGGTAGGGAAGGGAATAGGGGAGGGTACGGAAGGAAATAGGGGAGGGTAGGGAAAGGAAAAGGGTAGGGGATTGGGCCTCCGGTAAACTCACTTACTCGGCGAAACACAGCGGAAGCGCTGTTTCACGCCGGTTTTCTGTGAGGACGTGGTATTTCTTCGGTCGAGCCGGCCCATTCGTGCCGAAGCATGGCTCTCCCACGTCAATGTTGACAACAAGTTGACGAATTGAAAATGGATTATAGTTCAACAAGTTGACGAATTGAAAATGGATTATAGTTCAACAAGTTGACGAATTGAAAATGGATTATAGTTCAACAAGTTGACGAATTGAAAATGGATTATAGTTTTTTTTATTGAATCTATGATACTACTAGACAATGCTTACACGGCCAGTCTGAGATCAGCTAAGTCCCAGAGATAAGAGTTGAAAAAAAATATGATAAAGTCAATATTTTTTACAAAATAGGTAGTAGTCCTAATGTCATTGAAACTAAGGTCGAATTTCGACCATTGGGCGATCTCTAGTTAATTACAATTAAGTAATTAATGCTCCACTCTGAGTACGGCAGTTAATTATCATGAAATCTAACATTACAAAATATCTATTGTCCAAGATACATGCATTATTATAGCGAGTTTACATTATTCAAAAAATTGATTGCTGCTGGAATAATGTAATCTGTAGCTGGAATGCAGTGCATTCCAGGTCATGCCAGTAGATTCCAGTAGCAATCCAGCATTGGATTGGATCATCGGATTTTATTCTGATCATTTACATCATCTGTATTTTTAATTACAATAATGACCAAAAATCAGTAACTTATTATTGTAAACGAGCTCTTGTAAGCTTTTGAAGCGTTAATTATTGAAACCCTTAATTATTTGATAATTAAAATTAAACTGTGTCTTATTTAAAGTAGCTTAATTAAAATTTAATATTTGTATCATAAATAACGATTTCAGGATTTCGATTTACGGTTGATAGATATTTTCTACTATTATACAATCAACATAATTATTAAAACTTATTTACCAGCGAATGCAATAAGAGGTCTATCCTTACTCTATACTTTATGTATAGAATAAATCCCATCAAAAACATCCTGTTAAAAAACCTAGTCTCGCAACTCAGTTTTTATACCGTAAAAATTTATGAGATCCATGCAATACCAAGTCGGTTAATTTATTCAGTCCCTACCTAGGGAACCTTCTGTCTCAAGTTATTACGTAAGTTATTATCATATCAATATTAAAAATCTTTTACATTTTAAATAAATAGATCGACTTGGACATCGCATGATTAGATTGTTTAGTATAATTATTATAATATACAGTATCACACAGCACTACAGGACTGCATCAATCGCATGGAGCGCAATAGACTAAACAATCTAATAATATAATAATTATATATATATAAATTGTAAGATACATTGTGTTTTCATGCGATGTCCAAGTCGATCTATTTATTTAAAATGTAAAAGATTTTTAATATTGATATGATAATAACTTACGTACTAACTTGAGACATATTAAGGTCCCCTAGGTAGGGACTGAATAAATTAACCGACTTGGTATTGCATGGATCTCATAAATTTTTACGGTATAAAAACTGAGTTGCGAGACTTGGTTTTTTTACAGGATGTTTTTGATGGGATCTCAATTATTTTTGTAGAGTCCTACTTTTCTCCTTTTTGGTACCTTTTACTACTATAAATATCAATAAAGATTTTTATAAGAAACAAATAAAACTAACAATTAATAATATTATAATCATTATGTATACAGGTTTACTATACTACTTGCCTTTCATGACTATCCAATATCCATACTAACATTATTATAAATGCGAAAGTGTGTTTGTTTGTTTGATTGTCCTTCCTTCACGGCCTAGCGAAGCCACCAATCGACTTGATTTTTGACGTAGAGTTAGTTGAAAGGTTGAATTGAACATGGAAAAACGTCAGGTTTCCAAATGAGGTTTACAAGAATATTCGTATTTTACGCGATTCTTGAATTCCACGCGAGCGAAGCCGCGGGCAAAAGCTAGTGCTTCATATATATTGATACCTATCCACAACTATTACTCCTTCGAATATATTATGTACGGAAATATCGATGGTACCGGTACAATGATTCATAAATTGCCATTAATGTAACTTTGTAATCTTATACATGTATATGGGATTACAAAGTTATTCACGAAGTTAGAGAAAGAAGAAGAAAACTGGACAGTAATTATGAAATGTTTATTAGGTTTTCCCTTAATTAAGACACTAAACACTAGCTAGATATCTCTCTACCGACGATAAACCGGAGATATTGATGGTACGGGTACAAATACAATAATTCATACACCGCAAATGTAACTTTGTAATCCTATACATTTATATGGGATTACAAAGTTATTTACGAAGTTAGTGTATCTAGAAAACTGGACAGAAATTTTGAAATATTTGAATTTTTCCTTGATTTAGACACTAAACACAAATTATATTCTAAGTTTGAAGGTTCTATGTCTGCTAGAAGTGCCTTAGACTTTTGGTGATCGGTCAGTCAGTCAGTCAGTCAGTGACAAAATTAAGAAACTTTAACAAGTTACAGCTCTTAAACTACTTGTTCAAATTTAATAAAATTTTAAATATACCGTGTTTATACAATGCTTGCTTAGCAACTGAAAATTCAGGCTTGTTGGTTTATCGACAACGAAGTTATAGGGGGTCAAAAAGAGCCTGAATTGGTTCGAGAAAAGTATGGTACGGCCGTGCCGCTTTTTTGTTCGACTTGGCGGGGGCACTACCGTGCCCCCAGATTATATGATACAGTCAATCCGTGGTATATTTTTTTTTTGACACGCATTAGCTTAGTCCACACTGTGCACTTTCATCTTCAATTTTCGTCATCAACTTTCATATTGGCGCATTCAATAATTGAATGCGTCAAGGAACGCAACGCCAATACTGTCATTTTTGAAGTTTTGGATACGGTCAGAGGGCATGCGTCGCGGTCATGCCTCACTTTCGCTGTTGACTGCGCTATAACGCATGCCCTTGACGAACAGAAAAAGGCACAAGCTAATAGCTATGTCCACACTTTCAATTTTCGTCATCAACTTATATTGGCTCATTCAATAATTGAATGCGTCAAGGAACGCAACGCCAATACTGTCATTTTTGAAGTTTTGGATACGGTCAGAGGGCATGCGTCGCGGTCATGCCTCACTTTCGCTGTTGACTGCGCTATAACGCATGCCCTTGACGAACAGAAAAAGGCACAAGCTAATAGCTATGTCCACACTTTCAATTTTCGTCATCAACTTATATTGGCTCATTCAATAATTGAATGCGTCAAGGAACGCAACGCCAATACTGTCATTTTTGAAGTTTTGGATACGGTCAGAGGGCATGCGTCGCGGTCATGCCTCACTTTCGCTGTTGACTGCGCTATAACGCATGCCCTTGACGAACAGAAAAAGGCACAAGCTAATAGCTATGTCCACACTTTCAATTTTCGTCATCAACTTATATTGGCTCATTCAATAATTGAATGCGTCAAGGAACGCAACGCCAATACTGTCATTTTTGAAGTTTTGGATACGGTCAGAGGGCATGCGTCGCGGTCATGCCTCACTTTCGCTGTTGACTGCGCTATAACGCATGCCCTTGACGAACAGAAAAAGGCACAAGCTAATAGCTATGTCCACACTTTCAATTTTCGTCATCAACTTTCATATTGGCGCATTCAACAATAATTGAATGCGTCAAGGAACGCAACGCCAATACTGTTATTTTTGAAGTTTTGGATACGGTCAGAGGGCATGTGTCGCGGGCATGCCTCACGTTCGCTGTTGACTGTGCTATAACGCATGCCCTGGACGAACAGAAAAAGGCACAGTGTGGACAAAGCTAATTGGCCTATAACACTTTCCCGTCACTGCCACACCTGTAAGCTAGGATCGAAAGCGGTATCTAAAAACCTTTTGATATGATATAAAATAAATCATAAGAAATTAGTAGGTAGAAGTATCGTGGGTTCATAAAAGGTCAGATATTTTTTTTATTTCGAAATAAACCTACAGAGCACTACTCGCGTAGCAAAAAAATCCACCGGACAAAGTTATTTGGAAGCGCAAAAAGAGAACAATACCTTCCTTTTCCAATCAAAAATATATACGTACAATACAGTACGGAATTGATTCCCGCTTTGACAACGGTCCACATACCATACTTACAAATAGTTACTTTTTCCAATATGGCAAAAGTAAGCAACGCGATGGAAACAAAAATCAACAATATGGTTCAAACGCCGTTTTTTGCCCACCACAATAACAATAATAATACACCTCATTTCAAGTGTGCCAAAATTCAGTTTTGGCACTTTCGCATTATTTATAAGGTAAGTAAGTAGTTAAAGAAATAAGTACAGTATACTGTACTTATTTCTTTAATAAGTATTGACTGATACTACTTCAGTAGTATCAGTCAATTCTGCGCAACAGTTGTTATTATTGCTTTATCTAAATTTTCCGAATGATTTATTTTTAGATACCTGTATTCATGAAAACACACTATAAACAAGGCAAAAATGAATATCGGATAAAACAAAGTGTGAATAAAAATCGATTTACAGTACATTTAGCATTCGTAATCGGTCGTTACTGATAGTCGTACTGACTTTTATTATACTATGAGCTTCCTTGATTCCAGAAAAAATATTTCATATGTACCATAGATCTACCGATTAAAATTAGTGTGAGCAAAAACCTTACAAAAAGTGTGCACAAATTTCAATTCTTATCAACGTCGTCTTATATTCAATCTTCTGAATACAACCTAACTAAAATACTATCATTATTTCATCGCACAGTATTCGTATGACGAAACTAATACTAATACGAGAACTTGCAGCATTGGGACGAACATTTAGTATAGAAACTTGGAAATTCTCTCGAAGAACGTTTGTATGGCTCGGTTAGGTCCTTAGCGAGCGAAACACATTCAAACTCTAATATTTTCGTATCCCTCAACAAAGAAAGTTTCCCTGCGGTTGTGTTCGTGTGAGACGCCGTTATAGTTATAATATCTTTGTTATAAATGCGAGCTCTAAGAAATTTTAATATTATGTAACTTGTATGTTTTAAAAAGAAATGATTACAAAAATCTCCTAGTTGGTCCTCCGAGCCGGATACGAAACACAAGCCAGATACATAGATATGACATCAGATAGATAGATGTCACATCCGTTTTTCACTTAGCGGTTCAGTTGAAAACCGGTGTCATGTGTTCAAGTTTCAACATAATATATTACATGGCCTAAGCTGAACTGGACCTTTTTTGGTCACATCTAGGCACAATTTGTCAAATAACTATACTCGTTTGTCTGCTTTTGTATATAATTGCGTCTTGTGTGTATTGAATATATTTTTTTCTTTCTTACTCTTCTTCTTCTTCTTCTATACGTTCTATACGTTATTTAAGACTTTGTTTGCTATTGTGGAGATGTAAATATTTTACGCCCTAACTATCCTCCACCGCTTCCGATTTTATATTTAGATCGATTCATAACGCAAATAACAGAGTGTCGAATTTATTGGTCCTTCGAGCCGGATACTTACTGTGCGCGGTGAGGCGGCGCGCGCGGCGACACAGCAGTAAAGCCAGGGCTAGCAGCAGCAGCAACGCGACAGCACCCGCCACGCCGCCCGTCAGCAGCGCACTCGGCGCCCGCTCTGCTGTCGGCGCGCTTGTGCTGCTAGCGACAGTGACGCTCGCGTTGCCGGACGATGAGCGTTGTGTTTTCGCCACCTATATGATAGAAAGTTTCATGTTTTTTTTTCTAAAATAAGGGGGCAAACGAGCAAACGGGTCACCTGATGGAAAGCAACTACCGTCGCCTGTAAACATTTGCAACATAAGAAGAGTACAGGTGCGTTGCCGGCCTTCATGTATCAGCAATTCAGCAGTTACAAGTTGGCTACAAATTACAATAGGTATTTTAACAGTGACGTACTCGGGCTTTAATAACATATTTTCATATGTGTAGCAAAAGTAATCAAGCATTTATCTTAACCAGACGACTATATTATTTCAGTTCATTTGGAGTAAAAAAAACTAACATCCCGCTAGACTATTCACTAAAATTAATCATAAAATGGCGCTAAACTATCTTGTTGATAGTTTAGCGCCATTTTATGATTAATTTTATGGCGTCAAATCAAGATGGCGTCTCACCAAAATGGGGCTAAACTATTCATCAAAATGGCGCCCTATAATCAAGATGGCGTCTTACCAAAATGGCGCTAAACTCCGACGGCGCTTGAGCGGTGTACGCTTGTATCTTCAACTCGTACGCCGTGTCCGAGGTCAGATGATCTAACACCAGTGTCCTTGCGTCTCCTCCCACGGTGACCTTCTCGTATGACCCCGCGGAGGATACCGCTCGGAAGTAAACGTAGAAACCCTCCGCTTCAACTCCACCGTCGCTGGACCACTGGAAAAAGACGTCATGTTTATTTTAGGCTAAATTTCATCAGGGAAAATACTTCGCACGCCGCACGCGCTGTAATTTTAGTGCGTATTTAGCGTCATCTAAAATTTTCGAATATTATTATATCGCTTTTTCACAGAGAACAGACGAAATCACAGGCCAAGGCAGAAAAATAAATTTAAACTTTTGAAAACATATACTAAATAACATAACACTAGCTATTTGACCGAGCTTTGCTCAGTATTCGATGAAAATGACATTTTCTTAAAATGATTCCTAGCTAGATCGATTTATCGCCCCGAAATAAATATATATATATATATATATATATATATATATATATATATATATATATATATATATATATATATATACAAGAATTGCTCGTTTAAAGATATAAGATAAGATAACTACTAATTATTTACGCTCTTCGTTGCGCTTACATAAAACAGCTGACTATTCATTTGCATCAAAGCTACAAGTTTCTGTGAGTTTAATGATCCCAGAATAAATGTTACTTAATTAAAATATGTTACTTTAAAAAATAGCATGTACTGTCTAAGAAATAGATTCAAAGGCAGTTGACAGACCCACGTCATTTGGTCGTTATGTCAGTTCAATGTACCTAATTACCTATGTCCACACTGTGCACTTTCATCTTCAATTTTCGTCATCAACTTTCATATTGGCGCATTCAATAATTGAATGCGTCAAGGAACGCAACGCCAATATTGTCATTTTTGAAGTTTTGGATACGATCAGAGGGCATGCGTCGCGGGCATGCCTCACGTTCGCTGTTGTCTGCGCTATAACGCATGCCCTTGACGAACAGAAAAAGGCACAGTATGGACAAAGCTAATCGTGATCTGTCTACTGAGTTTGATAGACCACCAAATTATGCAGGTCCGCCGTCTATCTATGAATCGACTTCTCTGATAGTATGTCGCCGCAAATACTCATAACGTCGAAACTCTTTTAAACTGTACTGACACGACACGGTATTAACTGAAAGCCCGCCTAATAAAACCTTTTTAAAAGGCCGAAATGTATTTCGCGCGTTTCGTTTCATTTATTCAATGTCTAAACAATGACAGTGACGTCGCTCTGTGCAGTAATTGAATTTATGCTCCCCAAACTATTTCCTGACACTTTTATGGAACGTATTTTAAATTGAAATTGAATATTTTTTGTACCTGGAAAGTGACCTACCACCAATTTGGCGTATATTTCCGCTTGACGAATCGTAAATTCAGATTTGCCAAATGTAACCACGGTTAGTGGTTTTCGACAAGTGTTTTTCATACGTCATCTGTCATTTTTGTAGAGTGTGATGGCGTTTTTACACACACACAAACATTTAGGGAGATCGCAGACGACAGACTTTTTGTGCGATCGAGTCTGCGGTGCCCATACAGTCGGCACGGCCGGCGCTGCCGCGATCTCTCTTAGAATTATTAAAACTTCGCATGTACTTTTGTGAAATTAGTTACAGGTTTTATTAATTTTCTTGATCAACAGAACCTAATAATAACTTTTACGAAATTGGACATGAAATGTGTAAGTTTGTGCGTTTAGTAAAATATGGGATTCTATACGACCTGTAACATCTACGCTATTCTTTTTTTTTTTATGAAATAAGGGGGCAAACGAGCAAACGGGTCACCTGATGGAAAGCAACTTCCATCGCCCATGGACACTCACAGCATCAGAAGAAGTGCGTTGCCGACCTTTTAAGAGGGAATAGGGTAATAGGGGAGGGTAGGGAAGGGAAGGGAAGGGAATAGTTGAGGGTAGGGAAGGGAATAGGGTAGGGTTAGGGGATTGGGCCTCCGGTAAACTCACTCACTCGGCGAAACACAGCGCAAGCGCTGTTTCACGCCGGTTTTCTGTGAGAACGTGGTATTTATCCGGTCGAGCCGGCCCATTCGTGCCGAAGCATGGCTCTCCCACGTATATATTTAGCGACATCTTTGTTAAATCCCATACATTGTTTTCGAACCTAACGGAACCCTATTACTGAGAATTCGATGTCTGTCCGTCTGTCTCCAGGCTGCATCTCAAAAACCACTATAGCTAGACTTCTGAAATTTTCACAGATTGTGTATTTCTATTGCCGCTATAACAACAAATACTAAAAATAAAATGAAGTTAATATTTAAGGGCCGCTCAAATACTAAAAATAAAATGAAGTTAATACAACAGACGTAATTTTTTTGGTAGGCACTTGAAATTTTAAAATTTTATTTGTACTCTAGTAATTAATAATAAAATAAAATTAAATATTTGAATATAATAAATATTGGGCTCCCATACAAAAAACACAATTTTTGCCTACTTTCGCTCTACAGCGGTACGGAACCCTTCGTGTGCGAGTCCGACTCGCACTTGGCCGATTATTTTTTGCAACGTGGCTACTTTACTCACAGTCCAATTCAGCTGTATGCTGTGCGGAGACAACGCAGTGGCCTTGTCCAGAACCGGCACCTTGGGTTTCTGAAAGCCACCTCTTTGAAGGTAAAACTTGTTGCTGCTTCGACCCATCTTGTTGTCTTGGTTGGAATAGACCGCTGCTATTCGAAATCTAGAAAATACCACATATCAAATATTTAGTATATACTTAATCAAAGCTTTAGTCATTGCTGAGAAAAATCGATATCGCTACAGCCAAATTATATCTGTATGTGTGTGTCACTGTAAGTTATGACTATTTGTCGGCTCAGCTAGACATAATCCGACCAATTTCTGTGGGTCTACCTACAAATTAAATTCTCTGATAGTACCTACATATTTGTTTTATAGATGCTAAGCGCCTAAACGACTGATATCCCATGATATTATGAGATGCTAATTATATACGGATTTATTGTTGGGACAAAATAAGTAATAGGTATTAATTCGGAGCCTAAGCTTAGTTTTCTAAGCTCATGTTTTCTATGAGAGGCCGGGCCGGCCTCTTATAGAAAACAAGCAATGTAAAACATATATCCAACACGGTTTTTTACTTTATCGCGGCGTCTACTTAACGTAGATCCGCCATCTGGTTACAAATCTCTGATTGTATTTAGAGTGCCGGAACCATTAATTTTCCTTTTTACTACAGCGTAGTTGGATAAAGATTTGCTCCAAACAGGTAAACAACACAGTTAATATAATATTTTAATGTCATTATTATAATTTCAGTCTCAAACTTCCTAATTATTTCCTCTACGGTAGCGTAATTATTTGCCTTGTACAATATCATAATAAAGGCTTCCAAGTTAAATTAGTATTTCTCTCGTAACAAAAACAACCTGCTGTTATTTAAGGCTGTCCGCGTACGTCAAATCGCATGAGTGTCATGACACTCATGCGATTTGACGTACGTGGATTGGCAACTTAAGGGCATGTTGGCAAATGATGAACCAGTACAAGCAATTGCGAATCGAATGTGTAGAGAGGCTTCCCAATAATAATAATTATTATTATGACCCAAAGTTAAAAAGGACCTTAAGGGTGGGTTGCACCAGAGGCGTTGTGTGGGTTGCACCAACTTACTTTAGCTATAACATTAACTTTAACCATAGCAAAAAGTCAAATGAACTGTCAAATGCCTAGTAAAAGTCCATAATGGACGCCATATTTGACGATAACCTTAACTTTAACTACGCCTCAGGTGCAACCCACCCTTAATAAGGTTAAGGTTATCGTCAAATATGGCGTCCAATGTTAACTTTAACAAGAGATTTGACAGCTGTTCATTTGACATTTTGTTATAGTTACAAGGCCTCGTCGCCGGGCAGAGGCCTTGTAGTTGTAGGGGCACCGACCGCGACAGCGATATATATAAAATTTATTTTTTATATCATCAGACACAAGCATGGAGACAATTCAATACTTAAATGACAATACTTTTTTTTTTGAGGTCCGTGAAAAATTCTTAAAAGAGATTCGTCAACAAAAGGTTTAAGAACCGCTGTCCTAACACACGAAAATTCATTTCCACCTTTTTTACTTATAACCAACTACTAAAACAAGCTGTTAAGGCATCCGAAAACGTATGTCATTACCGACACGACGTAAAGTTTCTGTAGTAAAACGTACACGTAGTTTTACGGCGGTGAAAGAAACACACAAGTATGTAAAATGATTTGCGGAGCTCCCGAACTTACTTTAACTAGATTCGTGCTTTCTTTACACGAGTGGTTAAACGTTTTAGTTATAAGTAGCTTAACTAAGATAAGGGTCATATAACACGGAGACGCGACGATGCATGAAGTTTGTTTTGTTGGAAGAATTTTAAATAATTTCAATCTTACGCAGATCTGCATAGAATATTTTATTTCAGCATCTACAAGCACCATCGAGTCGTATTAATACTTGGTATAGGATAGTGATCGATGATGGCAAAAAAATATGTTAAATTTTGACTGAACAACCAAGTACCACGACATTAATACGGAAATCGTAACGCTTTTATTATTTTCCCTTAAACATAGTAAAAGGAGGGGAAGTAAGTTATCTTCATATAAAGGCACCGCGCGCGGCTTGTATGTGTGCGCCATAGTATCAATGCGTCGCCACGTACGGCATACAACAAAATCTCGGCGAGTTTTAGAGGCTGGTACCGTCGAGATTTTGTTGTGTGCCGTACGTGGCGACCAAAGACTTCTATTTAAAGTTTAAATAGAAGTCTTTGGTGGCGACGCATTGATACTATGGCACACACATACAAGCCGCGCGCGGTGTCTTTGTATGAAGATAACTTACTTCCCCTCCTTTTACTATGCCTTCAAGCTGCTTTGGAGGATACCGGTTTCCTATAAGGTCGTATCCGGTCGACCAATTCGATCCGAAGCATACTCACTTGTAATATCTGTCCGGGATAAGTCCATCCACTTGGAAGGAGTGTATGTATGAGGCGATGTCGGTGTTCGCGGTGTGCCATTGCACGTTGCTGTTGTTGGACACCTCACGGTATTGCACCTGAAATGACAATCTCTTTATCCTACAAGGATCTTTACGCAAAATCAAAACGCCATCTTGTAAAGCGTTACAAGATAATATGTATTTGCTACTTGCAAATGCCATTGCAATGATCTAGTTCTAGAGAGATGGCACGATTTTACAGTCCTACAGGGATCTTTTGAAGCAAAATCACATTCTTGTTAAAAGCGCGACTTGAGATACGTCTGCTGCACTTTCATGCGTCTCCTTAAAATGCCTTTTGAATCAAGCAACTGCTGTCTTTTTAAGTGACTGAGCTGACAGGGGGTGGTGAAGAAAAACTCTTCACCACCCCTTCCCACCCACCCACCAAAGGACAAAAAGATCCATGTAACATTGTCGCAGCCGACTGGTTTAAATAGCCGTTCAATCAAACAGCTAGCCCTTTGACTGAACAACGCCATTCAATCACACGGCTATACGTCGTTTAGCCGACTTGTTGACTACAACGTTCAACACTACAGCTAGACAACGCTTAGCCAACTGGTTTGTTTTTGTTTTGGCGGGGGGCTGCGCCCCCCGAGCCCCCCTTTTATTTGACGGCGGTCGCCGGCTGCTGCCGCAACACGCTCGCTGCGCTCGCTCGTCTCCCTCTGCGTTGTGGTCTAAGTTCTAACCTAACCTAACCAACTTTTGGACTTTCTGGATTGTGTTTGTTTTTGTTTTAACGGGGGGCTGTGCCCCCCGAACCCCCCTTTCGGGGGAGGCTGCGTCCATCCATTTCATAATCCCGTAATTTCTCCTCGAATATTTGTTGAAATTTTAATTCACTCTTATGTGCCTCCACAATTTTTGTCTCTTTAATAACACTTGTAACTTTTATTAACTACTTTCTTTCCGAAAAACAACCACAAACACCAACAAACACCTGCTAGTTGACGCCATATTGTAAATAAAACGCACCTAGCGCCGCAGCGGTGCGCGCTGAACTACTTCAATTAGATGGCGGCTTTTGAATCAGCTGTAGTGTTGAACGTTTTGAGCGACTAAAATATTCAATATAAAAGCTAGACGTGTGATTGAATGGCGTTGTTCAGTCAAAGAGCTAGCTGTTTGATTGAACGGCTATTTAAACCAGTCGGCTGTGACATATAGATTATAAAAAATGTAAATCTATCTGTTTAGAATAATTTTACTTCTACAGGAACCTTATGCCAATGTCATAAGGACTAGTTATCCTAGGTAAGTTACCTTATAGAAGAATATAGGCAGGCCGTGGTTAGCGTGTGTCCAGGACACCATGACGCTGTCGTCGGACAACCGGGTCACGTTCGGACGGGAAGGCGGCACGAGAATCGCTGGAAATTATATTACTGTTATTCTATTTAACCCCCGACGAAAACAGAGGGGTTATAAGTTTGCTGTGTGTCTGTGTGTATGTGTGTGTGTGTCTGTGTGTCTGTGTGTGTGTGTTTGTTCTTGGCATCGTAACACCATAACGCGAGAACCGATTTCAATCTAGTTTTTTTTTTTTGTTTAAAGCTGAAATGTTCGAGAGTATTCTTTACCATGATTCATCATCAGCTTGCTCACTGGAAAACGGAGGTTTTATTTAAAACTAGATGACGCCCGCAACTCCGTTGCACCTGGATTGGTTAATCGCGCGGCAACCGTATATTTTTTCCGGGAAAAATGTATCTTTTGTCCTTTCTCGGGACTCAAAGTATGTCCATACCAAATTTCAGCAAAACTTTGGCATGTACAATATTAGTATGTATTTCTCAATTTATACTTCTTTAGAGAATAATTAGTTACGAAGATTGCCAAGCTCCTTTGGCAAAACTTAAATATTGTGGTGTACACAATATTTAAGTTTTGCCAAAGGAGCTTGGCAATCTTCGTTTGATGAATGAACCCGAAAAGATGGCGCGATGAGCTGGAGGCATACCAGCCAGGCTGGCCAGCGGTGGCGCAGGAGCGAGCACAATTTTACTGGTGGGTAAAAGCCTCCCCCAATGTCTTCCACATTGGGGGAGCCTTTTACCCACAGTGGGACATCATAGGCTAGAAAGAATGAACCTTACCTTTATGTTTCCTTGTATTTTTCCTGTTGTGTCGTTTTGGCGGTTGCGACGGTATGTACAAAGTTTTAGGTGCTTCCACGGAGAATTCCTGCATAGAGATTTCCAAATTTTAGCAATTACAATTGGTCGGATTATAATTTAACTTGTTACAAATAAAACGACACTCTAATGATTCCGAAACTTTAATTTTATGAAGATTTTGTCATAAATTCTACATTATTCATAATGTAATCGTTCAATACTCCCGTGCAGCCGTTATTAGAGACAATATTCAGGTTAGGCAGCAAATGTAGTTCACCTAAATTATTAGGGTGACAGTTTCATTTAACCAAGTTTTACTTTTTTAAGAAACACAGGTTTAACAAGCCCTTGAGTGGAAATATAGGTCACACTTGCACTCAAGACGCCAAGGTGAAAGATATAAAAGAATATTGCAACTGGATGAAACCGAATTAAACAAGATTACTATCTTTTATTGAGGTCAAATTTATCCTTACGTTTTTTTATTAAATAAGGGGGCAAACGAGCAAACGGGTCACCTGATGGAAAGCAACTTCTGTCGCCCATGGACACACGCAACATCAGAAGAGCTGCAGGTGCGTTGCCGGCCTTTTAAATGGGAATAGGATTACAGGGTAGGAGGTAAGAAAGGAAATAGGGAAGGGAAGGGTAGGGAATTGGGCCTCCGGTAAACTCACTCACTCGGCGAAACACAGCACAAGCGCTGTTTCACGCCGGTTTTCTGTGAGAACGTGGTATTTCTCCGGTCAAGTCGGCCCATTCGTGCCGAAGCATGGTTCTACACGAATACGTATACTCAGTTTCAAAGTTCCTCATACTGACATACCTTTATCTCTTCCTCTCACTTTCTCTCTCTCTTCCTATTTCTGCCTGTCCTTGTCTCTCCCTCTCTATTACTCGACACTAACACTTTCTCTATTATTGCTCACATACTCTATGACTCCTCATACTCAATATATCTTCCTCTAACTCTCACACACACTCTCTTATCTCCTTTCTATCTCACTTTCTCCTTCCCCTCTCTCTCCCCTCCCCCTATTTCACCCCCCCCCCCTCCTCTCTTCTCTCTCTCCTATCTCTTTTTCCTTCCCATTTACCTGATCAGAGATCTGCACGGGTACCACACTCAGTATGGCCGCGTCGTACGCACAACCCAGGTCGTTGCAAGCGAAGCACTGGACTATACCAGCATGCCGCTTCTCCACACGGTCTATGAATAGATCTGAGTCTGAAACAATGAAAAAATAAGTCAGTTCACATCATGACGTGACATGATGTTCGCGAAGGAAAAATAATAATCGGCCAAGTGCGAGTCGCTCGCTCACCAAGGGCGTACCGTTATAGAGCAAAAATAGGCCAAAAATTGTGTTTTTTGTATGGGTAGTCCCCCATATTTTTTATTTTGTTTTATTAATTAATATAGAGCACATATAATCAAAGACTTTGCGAAAATTTCAAAAGCCTGTTACCATTATTGATATCGAGCAAAAAAGGCCGAAAAAATTACGTTTGTTGTACGGAAGCCCCCCTTAAATATTAATTTTATTGTTTTTAGTATTTGTTGTTATAGCGGCAACAGATATACACAATCTGTGAAAAATTCATGAGTCTAGCTATAGCGGTTCTTGAGATACAGCCTGGAGACAGACAGACGGACGGACAGACGGACAGACAGACATCGAAGTCTTAGTAATAGGGTCCCGTTTTTACCCTTTGGGTACGGAACCCTAAAAATGTATATTTTGTTCTTTATTTGGTATTTTACAATTTGACAAACATTTACGGGCGCACTTGGAAATGTCTACGGACTGTCAAATTATTCATTACATGAATGCTAAGTAATCATCAATCCTCTCTGAATGCGGTCGTAAATCAGTAGCAAAACGGTGATTTTTAAAGCACACTCCCAATGCGATGACAACGATATATTTTACCTAGATATCTTTTTCTTAGTCTTTTATCAATATAAATGTACTCCCGAGTCCGGAATTTCGTACGCTCAGCGGAAATCGAGTAAAACTTGTTATTTACGTGCGAGCATACCGAGCGAATATTTTTTGCTAACAAGATTATAGTAATGCATCATCGTTGTGTGTTTTTGTTTAGAATTGTTAAGAGGAGTCCACACCGCCCTTTTTTCATACAAACGTTGTCCCCTGTTTCCTCCTTGGATAATGCTAGTAGAGTTATAATTTTTTTCCTGAATATCTACGGCCACTAATACAATGTCCCTTAGCCCCCTTACTAATAAATGCTGTATAAGCTTTGAATAGTTATACAGTGATTTGTCTTCTTCAATCCAATTAAAAATATCACTTGTGTGACAGGAACAAAACACTGTATAACTATTCAAAGCTTATACAACGTTTATTAGTAAGGGGGTTAATGTTTTCTTTTTTTTTTTCATAATTTAATTATTAAATAAGATATGAACGTTCAAAAACCCAAAAAAATGGCCAGATTTTCCGCTGTGTTCCAGAAAACAGATTTAGTTAGATATTACAAAAAAAAGTAAAACATAGGAACACAGCTCAAGCCTTTCTTTAATCTTTAATGAAAAAAGTACTTAAATCGGTTAAGTTTTGGAGAAGGAATCAGGGGACAACGAATCGTAGATTTTCTGCATTTGTCTCTATCGCGTTCTGCGGTATAGGCTTGAAGTAAGGGAGACAGCTATAGATATTACACGTACTTTTTTTTCATTTCTCTAGCCCCTGGTGTATTCTCTTAAGCATTAAGCCGTGCTAGGTGCTGGGGAACGCTAGAGTCGTGAATAGGATATAGTAAAAGTTATCCATACCAATATTATAAAAGCGAAAGTGTGTCTGTATGTTAGCTCATCACGCCTAAACCGCTGTACGAATTATTGTTCTGGGTATGAAGATGCTTTGAGTCCCGGAAAAGGACATAGGATACTTATCTTGGAAAAATGTATGGTTCCCGCGTGATAAACGAATTTTGGTCTAATAAAAGATATTAAATCACTAGAGGTTGTTTGCAACCTTTCATGTATTAGTGGTAAATAAGCCGAAACTCTTTCAGCGAATATTTAATAATGATGAACTATTCCTAAGATCAACGTGCTATCATTCAAACAAAACAAAATACATCAAAATCAGTCCACCCGTTTAGATCACAGACACACACACAGACAAGCAGACACGTCAAACTTATAAAACCCCAATTTTTAATCGGGTGTTTAAAAAAAACCAAGCCACGAGCAACTGTTTTGCAAGTGACAACAGAAGTGCAAGATTTTATCTAAGTTATTCGCACCAGTTACAATTTCGCATCAGCAAAAGGGCGCTAAATAAAAAATATTATCTGTATAATAGGAGCGAGAAATAGAGAGCTTTAGCGAGTTGATAACCGTCCAACCCGACGTCATTTCGTACAAACAACCTCAGATTAGATCCCGGGGTCAAGTGAGGAAATCCTTCCTTCATTCTGATGGCTTGAAAATTTTATCTTTTGTCATTTTTCATGTTTGGTATACTTACCATACTAATTTCAAATACTCGAACTAGTAATATTTTTTGGCACCTATACACGCTTAGCTTAACCGCTAAACCAATTTCTACTCAAACGACCGCATATTTTTTTGCTGACTGTATATTCTTATTCTTATAGTCTATTCGTGTTGAAAAGACGCAATAAGCACAATAGACGTAAATACCAGTACTTCGACTGCTAACGACGGACGTGTATTAATACCTGTCATTTCTTTCGGGTTTCGCCAGGATAAGTTTAGGGCTGGCGCGCTGGCTGATATAATTTTTTTAAAAATGAAGATTTTGAAATTGAATTCTGACAGTTTTCTTTACATGTGCCAAAATATAAACAACAATTAAATTTGTAGGTAACGACCCTAGCGACGACTTTCGTCATAATACGTCAAACTTAAAAATTTCAACCTCAATTCTAAGTCGGTATACTCTATAATTCTGTCTACTCTGCAATAAGGTAACTCACAAACATTACGGCGAGATAAAAACAAAACAAGTGCCGTGCAAAATTAATTTAAGAAGCAGTTTAAGACGAGTTAGTGTTGCAACTTCCATACCACAGAGCTATGAATGAAAAATTATTGTTATGTAATCAAAATGGAATAAGAGTGCACCAGAGGTCATTGAAATTTTTAGTCTAGGTGTGATGTGAAAGGTCGAGGCGGACGGGCGTACACAGAGAGGCAGCCTCGCTCGAACAGCCCGAGCCAGCTCAGTTGAGCACAAAGACACGATGGCACCGCACATACGCACAGCCGTGGCAGCTTATGCTTTTATTTTGCTTTACACAACTATAAAAAATAGGAGAATCTCGTCTGTATGATCCTAACAAAGACTCAATTTTTTTAGATCCTTAAGGGCATAAACTGCGTTAAGCGGGCACCCGCGCGGCTCATACAAAAGTGACCCGTCGCGCGTCGCGGGAAGCTGCGCGGCAAACCGTCGCGGGCAGGCGGGCCCCGCGCCCGCGCAACGGAGCCCGTCTCCCCGCGCGACGGTTCCCGTTGCGGGGGAAAAGCTCAAAAAAAAGAAATAAAAAAAAATACCAGGCGCGGGGCGCGCCGAAAGGAGCACGCGCGGGCTAGTTCAGTTAATGACGCTATGTGTTACGTCTACGGGCCACACGCGCTTAGTAGCATATTATGCTTTCAGTTCTTAAAACAACACCGAAACCCCCAAACATGTATCTTCAAGGAGGTTGGAGTTCTGTTCACCGCCTTCGGGCCATGGTATAATAAATCTTGGTGCAAAATCTTACTTTTTGGTAAGATTTACTTGGAATACTTCATTATTTTTCCAAAATCACTATAAGTTTCCATTTGAAATACTTACTTCAGATTATGAATCGAAATCACAATATCAGCCAGATAAATATGCGGTTTTAGTAAAGATAGCGAGGAATTCCCTCAATTACTTATGGAGCCCATCATGAAGTCACCTTTTTTATGAACATAGTACCAAATTCGCGTTAAACCCGATACAATAGCGAAAATATCTTGAAAATCGGTCCACAATCGGCGAAGTGATCGTTGAACATACAAAAAAATATATAAACAGACGAACATATAACCTCCTCCTCCTTTATGGAAGTCGGTTAAAAAAATACAAATAAATAATCGGCCAAGTGCGAGTCGGACTCGCGCACAAAGTGTTCAGTACCGCTACATAGCAAAAATATGCCAAAAATTGTGATTTTTGTATGGGAGCCCCCCTTAGTTTTTTATTTCACTATAAAATTATTATTAATTAATTAAGTACACATATAATTAAGGCCTTGGTGAAAATTTCAAGTGCCTACCTGTTGCCATTATTGAGATAGAGCAAAAAAAGCCAAAAAATCACGTTTATTGTATGGGGCCCGCGCGGCGCAGTTGTGATGACGTCACACCGTAACCGGGCGCCCGCGTCGTACAGTTACAACTTATTTTGCTTAATAAATCGGAAACTAATTAACGTATCCAAGTAATTCTTTCACTATATAATATTCTTTATTTTTGACAGAGAATGTGGACTGCTAAAGGTAACATTCTCCATTGACTAAACTTTACAACAAATTCGCCGCATAGCAACCTAGATTCAACGAAAGAGCTCACTGGTTGTCTTTTTTTTTTTTGCTAGTCGTCGTTTTGCTAAGTAATAATATATTAACTTCTCCATCGATACGACTGTACATGCACAATGTTAAAATTAAACTGGAGACACTGCGTAAGTCTGGTCTCCGCGACGGGTCCCGCGACGGGAACCGCTGCGTGTTTACGCGCGTGCTCAAGCGACGTGCGCCCGTCGCGGGTGCCCGCTTAACGCAGTTTATGCCCTAACAGGAATATTCATTTTGCGGCTGATTTCTATCCAAGAATATTTCCTCATCCCCCTGTTAGTGTAATTGTGACCCTGACCCTGATCCTGGCAACCCAAAGCCATGCATTTGCGGCGTACAAGCTTATTAGTTGTCGACCCTGAGGCGCGGCGCAGACTACGGCATGGGGCGGGCTTTTTGTCCGCGAAGCAATAAAGCCGCCAGTGCCCGCCGGGCACCTGAAGCGCGGTCTTTTTGCCCGCCGTGTTCCCGGCGAAATTGACCAGCCCGTCCCGCCCCGTTGTCTGCCTGATCGTTCATTTTTGAACGCGGCACAAACCAAAACACTTGACGTCCACACTGCGCGAGGCAAACGACTGAGGCACCTTTGAGCAAATCAAAAAACCAACACCGGCCGGCTCGGCCGCGCACGCGCTCGCCCGAGTCTGAGCATGCGATGTCTGTCCGTCTGTCTGTCTGTCGAAATTTTTCTGAAATTTGGTATGGAGATACTTTGAGTCCCGGGAAAGGACATAGGATACTTTTTATCCCGGAAAAATGTACGGTTCCCACGCGATAAACGAATTTCTGCGCAACGGAGTTGCGGGCGCCATCTAGTTAGGTATACAAGGTGTAACAAAACTAAGTGATAATACTTTACGTGTGTACGTGTTCCTTGTAGGGAGTTCACTGTGAAAGTAGCAGCGCTAAAAGACCTATTTCTTTCCACTTTTGTATGGGCAAGAGCCCCAGCGTCACGAGTTTCCCCATACAAAAGTGAAAAAAATTGGTATTTCAGCGCTGCCACTTTCACAGTGAACTCTCTACAAGGAACACAAATAAAATAAAAAAGCCTTTATTAATTCCTTAAAAGATTACATTACATCTGCGTACATTATTATGATAGCTTGCATAACATCACAGATATTTTATTAAGTATATTTGATATTATGATTACTTTATAAAAATATTACTTAATATATTAGTACAGTATTGTTTAAATTAATTCGCATCTAAAATCTTAGTTTTTATTCCTTATGTCGTTATTACCACAATATTTATTTATAATACTTATATTTTTTTATAGACAATATTTACATTTCTAAAGTTATTTTTTTTTTAAATAATTTATATTTTCATTTATTTACATTTATGCAATATACTAGTATTATAATTTTTTTATTATTTTTTTATAATTAAAAAAAAATAAAAAATTACAAGGAACACATACACACCCTAAAGTATTATCACTTAGTTTTGTTACACCCTGTATAAGGTACATATCGTGCAACGTTATATCTGTTCCTATTAGGTCAATAATTGTACAGGTACGTACCAGCAGAGTACTAGGTACTATAATGACCTAACGCTTCGTATATGACAGAGCTCAGAAACCCATGCCGAAGCCTCGAAGTTCAACGTTAATTGCCAATTAGCCTTGCATCTAATTGTAGCGTCCTTAGTACAGTCCTAATCATCACGTGATTTCGGAAATCTGGCCATGTAAAGTCGAGCCGAAAAGGTTTAATAACCTGTAGAAACGATTGAAATTTAAATTGATTCGAAAATAAATTCAAATTTCGATTTATAGTTCAGGTTCCGAAATAAAACCCAGTAAACTGTCCAATGCACAAGACATGATTTGTTCGACGCCATCTTGTGTACTTATGCGACAACTATAGTCTGTCAAGAAAGTGAAGAAATTAAAAAGTGGCAACATCGTAGTGTCATCATGCCTTTCAAATCAATCTAAGAAAAAAAAAAGGATGACACTACGATGTTGCCAGTTGCCACTTTTTAATTTCTTCACTTTCTTGACGGACTATATGACGTATTAACTATAATGACATCGCAATCAGAATATACGCCAATGCAATTCTTTGGTGTATATTTCGAAACAAAATCGACAGGATGACGTCGATTCTAGATATCATTATAGTGGGTTGAGTTTCAGAACTTACTGTCTTATCTACGAGTTCCTACATCTATACCCCAAACTAAATTTATTTTGTTTACAAGCTAGCGACTCAGGTAGCTGAAGTTAACAGAGCCTTGTAAGAACTAAGAAGTTAGTTTGTTCTAGATCTCCATGAATAGTCTTTATATTACGGATTCGCTTTTGTATTTCAAATAAATTATGAAACCTTACAGCGATGGTGTTGCTTCAACAGTTTTATACAGTATTTTACAACATTTCTTAACTCGGATGTTTTAATTTCTTGCTCTTAAGACGGTATATCTTAAAGACGGTATATATTGTCTTAAAAGGTCAAATTGTAATAATTCTATAGTCAAGAAAAAATTATGCACAATTATTTTTAGTACATTTGTAATGCCTGACTTCTGAGCTTTCACGGTTATTTAACTTTTACATGTTGAAAAGGATGACAAAAAATGAATAGAGCTTATTATGTAAAAGTATATATTAATTATTAAGAGTTAAATAATTAATTATTAAGAAGAAGACAGAGATACGTCTCTATGAACTGCGGCAGTCCGCATAATATAACCCGTTTATTAGGGTTCCGTACCCAAAGGGTAAAAACGGGACCCTATTACTGAGACTTCGATGTCTGTACGTCTGTCTGTCCATCTGTCTGTCCATCTGTCTGTCTGTCTCCAAGCTGTAACTCAAGAGCGGTTCTTGAGTTACAACTTGGAGACAGACAGACAGATGGACAGACAGACGGCTAGACTTCTGAAATCTTTACAGATGATGTATTTCTGGTGCCGCCATAACAACAAATACTAAAAACAAAATAAAATTAATATTTAAGGCCCAGTAGGCCCTAAAATTAGCAGGTCGATGTCTGTCAGTACGAATATCGACGTTAAAAACATTAAAATAACATTCATATCAGCGCGCCTTGTACAGTGGCTTTCACGCACTCACCGCGTGCCTTGATAATAGAAAATAGGAGTAAAAACCTTTTGTTTTTAGTATTACACAAATCAAATATAATATCAAATCGTTTACGTTAAGTTACGACACATACACCACATTTTTTGTTTTTTTTTCTAGAAAGTGTATAATTTAGCCATAAAATGATTTAATTATGAAAAACAGCGTTATAAGAGTCATCTCTGAGATTTTTTTCTATCGAGCAGAATTTTTCAAATTGTGTACTGATATACCTTTGCGTATTGGAAATTTTCTCAATTTTAAAACGGTACTTATTTTATACTTAAATAATGACATTTCCTTTACTAAAAACGTGTTTTAAAAAACCCATTTTACGTAGTTGCAACAACCACATCGCCGTAAGGGGGGCACCCATGCAACAAACGTTAATTTTTTTTATCTTTTTGGCTCGTAATCCATACTGGCAACATATAGACACTTAAAATTTTCACAAAATCCTTAATTATATGTGTCCTACAGTATTAAATAATAAAATTAAAATAAAATAATTTATAATAAAGGGCTCCCATACAAAAAACAATTTTTTCACTATTTGCGCTCTATAACGCTACGGAACCCTTCGTGCGCGAGTCCGACTCGCACTTGACCGATTATTTGTTTTCTTTACCTCATCAAAAGTAATTAAAAAAAATTAAAGGTGCCTCTATATTTTGTAGAAGCATTGGTTAGCAAAAAAACTTTTCATCCTCCGAAAACGGCACCTTAAAATCTCGGCTTACAGACATCCGAGCCGCGCAAATCGAACGCAATATTTTGCACACAAAATCAACACTTCATTCCAAAACCTATTATTGGTCGTATGTACGCCATTTCGTGATTATGCCCGTGCCACTGTAATCCGATGCGTATTCGGTCGAATATTTGGACGCATTATTCAAAATGCCGTTTGCATGCACTATAAGATTATTTTGGCTCATTTGACGATTCGGAATTTGGACGTGGGATCGTTCAATATTCATCTGTTCACGGAGCTCCATTTTCAGATGAATTAGGGATTAAACTGCAAGTTTCGTCTTAGTAACTTTTAATGTTTGTACTATATTTCACGATTTGTTAAGAGATATACAATATTATTACAATTTGAAATAATAACGCTAGTTGTATCCTACCGACTGCGCTAAATCTATCTCTATCTAATTATATATCTTTAAACGAGCAATTCTTGTATCTCGGAATCGGCTCCAACGATTTTCATGAAATTTAGTATGTAGGGGGTTTCGGGGGCGATAAATCGATCTAGCTAGGAATCGTTTTTAGAAAATGTCATTTTATTCGCATTTTATCGAATACCGAGCAAAGCTCGGTCATATAGCTAGTGGAATATTATATTATAAATATAGGTAATTATGTGAATTGCTTATACACTGTTAAAATTCGATACATTCTGAATCGATGAGAAGTTTAAAAGATCTATCTAGATAAAGATATAACGTAAAAGATATTTCATATATTATGTTTAGAAAATTTATGTAATTTTGGTGTAGTCTTTACAATGCTGTAAGTTTTGGCACTTAAATAAATAAATAAATAAAATACCTGTGGTTCTAATCCCTTTTCCAGTCTTAATAGCTTCCGCGTTTAGGAGCCAGTGGACGAGGGGTTTGGGTGTACCATGGGGTACGCCACACGACACATGGGCTGTGTCCCCTTCGCTGGCGTTGACGCTGCTGGCTGTCCCCTCCCAGCTCGGCGCTTGGAGAGATATCGCCTTCCAGGATCGACTGACTCCGCTTGTTGATGATGAGGAGCACGTGTATATACCCTGGAAGCAGTAGCGGCGTTAGAGGAGGCGATGCGGGGTGACCGCCCAGGGCTGCATATAAAACGGGGCGCCGACGGCAAACAAAAAGGGGCACCACCAGCAGCCTGGGCGCCGAAGAAATCTCGCCAAGGCGCTGGTAGTACCAAAACCGGCGCTGCCTGGAAGTTTGGAAGTTTTTAATAGGTGAAAGAACAGAGGTCGCAGGTTCAATTCCCGGATTGGAAACATGTTATTTCCAAGTTTGGTTAGGACAATGCAGGCTGATTATCTGATTGTCTAACAAGTAAGATGATCCATGCGTCGGATGGGCATGTAAAAAGTCGGCCCTACGCCTGATCCCTCGCCAGTCGTGTCGATCGTCCATCCCACAGTGTTATGAGAGTAAAAGGAGGTACTATAAAATTACTCCTGCGTAAAAGCCGGCTTCGATGAAACCGGCTACCGTCACCGAAACCGGTCGGTGTGGGAATTTTATAGCTGAAAGGTTCTAATACTTAATAATAATTTGAGAATTCAGAATTTGGCTCGGAAGTAATATAATTATTAAAGGAACAAAGATGTAATTAATGATTACAATTAACGGGAAGCACAATCAAGCAATAGGTGCTTTTACGGTAAGCTATATCAGTAATGTACATTAGAGAACCAATTTCAGCAAAACCCACCTCTTCCTCAGGCGTAAACGGCGCCACCACCAGCGTATGGTCTCTCGACACCATCCGGTTGTCCCGATACCAGGTGACCTTAGGTGGTGGGGTCTCTACGACACCACACCACAGTCGCAGACAACCATCAGGTCGGACGGACTTGGTGAGAGCTCCGTCGCGGTCTATAGTGCCGACGTAGTCTTTGCTTTCGAGGAATCTGTAAAATAATATTATGTTATGTGTTGTGGTAAATCCTTTCATAGAGCATTAATGTAAATGAAGTAAAGCATTAATGTATTGTGGTAAATCAATTATCCTAGGGAGCCTTGATGGAAGTAAACAGCTGCGTACCATAATTTTCTTATACTAAGCCTGACGTTTATAAAAGTAAGTAAAGATGTTGTAAGAAAAGATTTTGTTCTATACTTATGGGATAAGACTTAAATCCCCGATTCTTCAATTTATGGTTTATAGCAGATGTTTAAATATTGTACTAACGACGGTTTTTCTCCGAGCTAGTTCCCGTTCAAAAAGTGAAGTACGTATGAAAATACCTTCTTCGAAAAAACTGACTTAAGACTTGCAAGGAGCTCTTTGAATATTGCTAAGAAACATCCATGAGCTGTTGCTAAGGGGATGCTTCCCCTTCCGTCTAATTTTATAGTCTAGTTTACCTCCTTATCTTTTTAAATACCTGGTTCCACCGTTCCCCTCATGCTGCACCTTCAGGAAGATCCTCTCAGGTAAATCTTCGGTCTGTCCACTCAGCTCGTTGGTGGCTGAACAACCGTATGTCCCGCTGTTGTCCACTGTCGCGTTGTTGATGACCAGCACTCCGTGTGGCGTGTTCAGGGGTTTGCGGGACCCCTAAAAGTTGTTAAAAAATCATGGCACTCGGTCCACTGGCGCCAGCACAGAATAGATAATAGTACAAGGCGCCAGTTAGGAGTTAGGCCAGAATTGGCAAACGTTTGTCAAAATATCATGTCTACAACGCAGAACGAAGTAGACAACATGATATTTATTGAACCCCTTGCAAATTGGTCTAGAGTTGTAGTGTTGTAGAAATTGTTGTGAAAAAATCTTCGCAAAGTGTCTGCGTCTCATTTTTAGGGTTCCGTACCCCAAGAGTAAAAACGGGACCCTATTACTTACCTTACTGTCTGTCCGTCTGTCTGTCTTGAGATACAGCCTGGAGGCTGTATCTCAAGAACCGCTGGAGCTATATTTCTGTCATTTTCACAGATTGTGTATATCTGTTGCCGCTTTAACAACAAATACTAAAAACAAAATAAATTAAATAATTAAGGGGGGCCCACCCCTTACAACAAACGTATTTTTTTTTCCTATTTTTTGCTCGATATCAATAATGGCAATACGTAGGCACTTGAAATGTTCACAAAATACTCAGTTGTATTTATACTTTAATAATTAATAATAAAATTTAAATATAATAAAAAATAAAGGTGGGCTACCATACTAAAAAATACATTTTTTACCTATTTTTACTCTAGAATGGTACGAAATCCTTCGTGCGCGAGTCCAACTCGCCCTTGGCCGATTTCTTTTTATTTCTAACAAAATGTACTGAATATTGCTTGTATATTTTACTTCACCCTTGAGTTTGATAATGACTCGGCGATTTTAAACACAAAAGAATTCAAAAGCTTACCTGACGTAGCTTGAAATTGACTCGAAAATGTGAGTAAAAAGTTAAACGCTGCCCGATTTGGGGACAATTAAGGAGCTCCCAAAATTGTCGGCTCGGAATAGAGGACCGCGAACTTATTGGAAAAGTCTTGACATAACTAAAACGGTTTTACCCGGACACTCCCAATTCCCATTATATGGCGCTTAGAACTTCTTACTTAATTGGGTCGTTTTAATTGAACATAATTTGATAAGGAGATTTCGCGGATGATGGATTCATTTAGATTACATCAAAAGACACTTGGGTTACTATCCGATATTGTTTGCTGCGAGCTGGACCAGCTTTCAGAACCAACTAGCTTTTGGGACTGGTATGTTAAAAAATCGTCTAAAAATTAAAAAAAAATTGTAGGAGATTTTAGAAATTTTGTAGAAGTTTTCTAGCGTTGCGGGGATACCGCAAGACTTTGGTCAATTAGTAGAAGATCTGTGTAGTATTAAATAGGAATAAGAGACAATCTGCTTGATGACATTCAGGGAAACTGACTCATAGGCAAATGGACATACGTAATTTGGTCGAACCAACCGACAAATCGTGACTGACATTGCCTTCAAATAACTTGACCAAGATAACGTAGATCCGCCATCTGCCTACCAATAAATTTATCCTAAGGTACAGGTAGGTAACTAAAAAATCTGATTGCGATAGAATAGAAATAAGATCCAATCTGCTTGACACAAAATAGAAATGGTACCTGTTAAGCATTTGTGTATTAACCAACAATTTTTTTGTTTAAGCCATGGGGCTGAAGCCAAACGAGCGTAGTTTTGTGAGTCGTGAGTCGCAGAACTTCTGTCGCGTAAATATATTTTCATACAAATCATGACTCACAAAATTACGCTCGTGTGAATCAAACAGGACTTTTGTATGAAACTGAATGCAGCAGAATTTCTGCCAGCCGAAATTCTGCGACTCACAACTCACAAATTACGCTCGTTTGGCTTCACCCTTATGAATACAGTCTTGATCTAAATGATCTAAAGAACATGACTGCATTCATAACTCAATAAGTATTTTATGTGTGACTAGCTGTAACCCGCGACTTCGTCCGCGTCAACAAAATGTAAAATACATAGGTAAAAAATAAAAAAGTAAAAATATGTCCTCCTCCTTTTTGGAAGTCGGTTAAAAAGTAGCCTATGTTACTCCTTATTACATCAGCTATCTGCCAATAACAGTCCCGTCAAAATCGGTCCAGCCATTTCGGAGATTAGCCGGAACAAACAGACAGACAAAAATTCTAAAAATTGTTATTTTGGTGTAAGTACCGTCTAAATATTCATATGCATGTAGTAAGAAACAGTTCTTTCAATATTACAAACAGACACTTCAATTTTATTTATATGTGTGTATAGATGTATAGATGATACACAATTGCTAAACAGCGCGGCGTCCAAATGAGAGACAATCTACTTCACATAAAATCTTACCTTCTCTTCTTTCCACCAGCTTAAAACTGCCGGTGGTTCCGAAAGTGGTTCCTTACAGTGCAACACCACATTGTTATTTAGTGGTGCCGTGATGACTCTCTTCTCTGGGACATTCCGACTTAGATCCAGCTTGGCTATGGACAGCTTGGCCGGTATGGACACCAAGCTTATCGCGCCGTACCAGACTACGCACTGAAATGAAAAGATTTGTTTATAGACTTTTCGTATGATGAATGAAGAGACTATAATAGAGCATCAAGTTAACGTCAGTAAAAATTCAATAATAAGATTTATATTACGTTAGATGTTGCCTACTTCGTTGCATGAACCGTAAAACATTCTATAGGTCTACCAGAATCTGATGGAAAATGATGGCAGATTTTCAAAAAATATCCTTGAGCATTGGATAAATTTTTCATATTTTCATGTTTTACACACAGAATAAGCCGCTACAGGGAAAAAAAGGATCAAAATGTTTTATTCAAATTACCCCTGTGTTGCTAGAGTCAATTTATTTTCTCACTTTTTGCATTCAGATTCTGGTAGACCTATAATGCCCTTTCCGGGGCCCCTAAGTGTTTCCCTCGCAAAAATCATATTAATCAGAACCAATGGTTGAAAGGTGCTAAGGTTACAGACAAGACACACTTTCATAGTCTATATATTTCAGATATTTCATATGAAATACACAAGAAAAAACAATGATGTGCAGTAACTTAATTACATTACCTACACAAGGATATTAGTTATATTAGCGTAACTAAATCATAAATACTGCTTCAGCGCATACCTAAAAACTATTTAAAACAGTCCACAATAAACATATTTAAACGAGTTTTCAATCCCACGTTAACTACCAACAAAAAGTGAATTGAAAATTTTTCTCTGGAAATCCAACTTTTATGGGATTCCTTTCCGAAATGTAATTTCGCATTCCTATCGTTTTTCTTTCGTATTTCATTCCGTGAACGCATTGACGGCTCCGCGATAATACCTTTGACGACGTTTTGTTCTATCTGCATTCTGCGGCTATGATTAAAAAAATACAGCAAACGAAAGGTTTCCTACTAATCCGATGGAGTCGAGAAAAACGTCATTTGCTCTACAAACTTGTTTGCGGAATCACAACAAAAGCCTATACAACTGTAGTTCTTTCTTGTTTTACTAGAAATCCTAGTTCTTTCTCTGAGGTTGGTAAATAAAGTTGTGCCTTTTACTCTGATGATTCAACTCTGATTTTGAAACGTTATTGGTCAAGGTTAATGCTATTATTTTTTTATTTTTTAGACAAAAGGTATCCTTCAGGGCTTTCCACCTTTCCCTGTTCCTCCCGTCTAGTACACTGTCCAGGTGCTACCTGCTGCATTGCCCCATCTACCCATCCATACTTCCATACTAATATTATAAATTCGAAAGTTTGTCTGTCTGTCTGTCTGTATGTCTGTCTGTCTGTTACCTCTTCACACCCAAACCGGTGAAACGATTTTGCTGAAATTTGGTATGTGGAAACTTTGAGTCTCGGAAAAGGACATTCGATACTTCTTATCCCAGAAGAATCTCGCACGATAAACGAATTTTAGCGCAACGGAGTTTTACGTCTTGTATATTATGAAGAAAGCACGAAAGCGCCCTTTTCTTTCTTACCTGGTACAGCGCAGTAGGTTTATCCTCTTTGATCTCCACCATCAGTCTTGTGGACACGCTGTCTTTGTCGTTGGCGCCAGCGATGTCCTTCCAGTCGTTCCACTGGTGTCCACCGACTGGCCTCCACCGCCAGGCCAGTCGCTCGCCCGGCACCTTGACTGCACACTCGAACGTGACGGTATCACCAACCGGTGCAGTCACGGATTCGGGAGACTTGGTGAACTCCATTTCGATCTCTGTAATGGAATGTCAAGAACTGTTACAAATTGAATTATTTTTACAGTCATAGTCAAAACATAATTGAAACGGTACACCAAAAATATTAAAAACTAAGTGATAATACTTAAGGCGAGGTTTTATCCGTTTTGTTCTTTCTCGACACCCGATTTACCTAGTTCCAATATTATAACGAAATGTAAAAAAAAATGAGATATAGAGAACAATATTAAAATGATTAAAGCCATAAACATTTTAATAAAAAATAATACTTTCGCTGTAATTCGAAATTACAAACTCACCTCTGACAAAACTCTTTGTCATCGAAATATAAGTATTTAACAAGAATAACTTACATTTTATTTTAATAAATTGTTAATGAATCTATTTCACAAAGGTCTTAGCCGAACAATCTTTTTTCTTAATATCTATTTAGAAAGATATTAAAAAAAACATGAAATATAGAGAAGATCCGCCCCTAGAAACTACAATTTTATGCTAAGGTAAAATGAATCTTATTGCGATGCCTACACGCTTGGTCTTTGGTTGTGTACAAGGTTATCGTTTTGGATTGAGATAAGACCTCTCCTTAAGAGTATGTACAGTGTACAGGTACCCTATATCAGTGGTCACCAAATGGCGAACCGCGGTCCGCATCCGGACCGCCGACCCATTGTGTGCGGACCAAGCATGTTCGATGATCAACTTCGTTAAAAATAATTTTCGGTCTCGACTTACTGATAAACTGATTTGCACCAATTTCACTCCAAACTTCAGATACATAATTATCATCAACAATTGACGCTTTTATAAAAAAAACCCTGGTACCCCTTAAATCAAAACAGCTGTGCAGTGTGCACATAATATTTCATTTTTTTTAAATAAACTATATTTTAAGCCAAATTTTATAGCTTATTTAGCCCCCCAATTACACAACTTTACCCATAAACTATTTATCATTGATAGGTTTAAGGTTACGTCACTGTATCACTGTATATAATATAAAGTACTGACTTATTAAATAACGTAAAAAAGAAATAACGATCTTATAGAAAGATGTTGGGCAAGCGTTAGCGCGATGTAAGAGACGCACGGCGCCATCTAGTATGAATTTTTGGAACTAACTTAATTTGAACAAATTTTCGTATTTTCATCCCCTTACAACCCTTTTTTCCAGTAAAAAAGTAGCCTATGTCCTTTCTCAGGCTTTAGACTATCTGTATACAAAATTTCATTACAATCGGTTCGGTAGTTTTGGCGTGAAAGCGAGACAGACAGACAGACAGACAGAGATACTTTCGCATTTATAATATTAGTATAGATAGTATAGATTATCACTTAGTTTTGTAACACCCTGTATAAACAAAATCAATTATACCACTTATGCCAAGCTTCGAAGCGTGGAAGCTCCAGCCAAACGTCTTGGATCCGGTCTTGTACTGATAAGTCTAATTTTAACCACACAAAAATAGCATCAATGTAACTGATAGGTGACAATCTACATAGCAATCGTGCTGTCAGTATGTCAGTGTACGAATGTCGAAGGGCTGACCGCCTACGGATATTCTGAATTTGATTTGTAGTCACGACCTGTCGATGCTGGTAATACACACTCAAATTCACAAATCCGTGTTTGTTTATCCAAAGATTTCATAAGGGGATAGGATACGACGAATATTAGACAAAAAAAATGTTTTAATTTGCATAAAATTAGCTTTTTTTCTTTTTTTTTTAATTTTAAATTTTTATGTGATTATCTATTACCTACTCTTAAAAATCCTATCAAAAGTATAATTGACTATAATATCCTGTACAGATTCATTTTATATATTTTTGTTTAACCAAACAAAACTGTTAAAAAATTGATTCAAATAAATAATGCTACGGCTACAGCCAAAACACTTGTGTCTCTATATTTTTGATATGTCTGAGTTTGAAAAGCATGTAAAATCTATGTCCCTAATAATTTATTTCGCGGAAGCGACCCATAAAAAACCTGACAACCCCCATTTTATGGAATATTTATGGGCATCGATGATATATAAAGCGCAAATGTGTATTCACTCATCCATGGCAGGCTTCTATTTTAATAGTAGATAGAGATCATTTTGTTTTTGGATTAATTATTGGACAATACTTTGTTGTATAATATTTTGATAAATATTTAATTAAAAAAAAGTTTTATTTCCGAATAGGTTACAAAGTAACTCTATCTGGAAAGTCTACGATACCTACCACTGATTCTAGAAGAAACGGCGTAAGAAACTCGCAGTGAACAACAAAAAGTTAAAACAAAAGATTAAAATGATTTACCACCACCAAAAAATTGAGTTTCTTGGATTTACGTGGGAGAGCCATGCTTCGGTACGAATGGACCGGCTCGACCGGAGAAATATCACGTTCTCACAGAAAACCGGCGTGAAACAGCGCTTGCGCTGTGTTTCGCCGAGTGAGTGAGTTTACCGGAGGCCCAATCCCCTACCCTATTCCCTTCCCTACCCTCCCCTATTCCCTTCCCTTCCCATCCTTACCCTCCCCTATTACCCTATTCCCTCTTAAAAGGCCGGCAACGCACCTGCAGCTCTTCTGATGCTGCGAGTGTCCATGGGCGGCGACGGAAGTTGCTTTCCATCAGGCGACCCGTTTGCTCGTTTGCCCCTTTATTTCATTAAAAAAAAACTATTTTCTAAGTTATTAACCGAAAATGTTTTGTGCAAGCGAAGTTCTAAAAGAGATAAACAAAAAATTTCAGTAGGGATACGTGTCCTGGCACGAGTATGACTTCAAAAATACTTTAATTGTAACTTGTACCTTCCAAACCTCGAAGTTTAAACACCACTTAAGAGTTTCCATACATTATAATATTCCTTCCTCCTGCCGTAAGCGGCGCAATTGACAAAAACAACAGATAAAATCAATCGAATGATTCACGGCTCGGAGATTAAGCTGTTACCTGTACAACAAGTAAATTTAAACTTTAACGCAAGGGAGGAGGGTTTAAATTAAGTAATGACAAAGGATGCGTCATATTAGGATCAAAATTCGAGCTTAGCCAAGGACGGCGGGGTTTATTTTTGCATCGCAATCTCGGCTAAGGAATGCAAACAAGTTTTTTGCATTCTACCCGCTGTTATGGATGTCCGTAGTTTGTTGTGAGAAATTCTTTGTTATAAGAGATGGGCAAAATGCTCATAAATGTCCAAAATCATAGGTCTTTGCCAAAAATAGAGTCATAGAGATTAGAGAGTCTGCCCAATGTCTAATAAAATACTAGGTACTGTGAAATTCCATCGAAGGAAACTTAAAATTAGCTTATATTATGTATATTACAATATTATACATATCTAAAAGATATTAGATGTACTACTTATATTCTGAGTAAAGGTGTAAGTCCTCCTTTTTGGAAGTCGGTTAAAAATATCCACATGGTGAATACATACATCATTGTTATTCAATGTTTGGTAGTAGTATATCAAGTAAGTATCTTTTCTTACGTATTAAATGAGCACAAAACATAGTACAAGTTCGGCATGGTATGTGTAGGGGCTGAAATATGGTGTTAATTTTACATAATATTATAATACCTTTCTTTACCAATAATTTGTTTTATAAATTACACAATAATTTTCAGGCGACGCGACGTTTTGATCTTAAGGTGGCTTTCGGATCTTTGCCGCGAGCGACCGCGACCGGTGAAAATTCAAATAAAATGCTGCTTTATGATATATAATATACGAGTAAGTGTCATTTTCTACTGACATTTTGGTGGCGACCCATGCTGCCGCCGGCGGCGGCGTAAAAGCTAGTTGGTAGAGTAAAATGAAACCTATCGCCCATGTCATAAAGTGGCATTTCGTTTGAATTTTCGTCGGTCGCGGTCGCTCGCGGCAAAGATCCGAAAGCCACCTTTAGAGTGATGATACAGCTTCCGCAAAAATTGCCTATCTAACTCTGAAAGAAGTCTTTAATTCGTTAGTTTTTGGGATTATAGCGTTCAACCAAACAAACTCTTTAGATTTATAAAATTAGTTAGAATAGCCTAAATATTACTAAGCTTACACTAACACAGATAATATATTTAAAGAAACTAAATATTTGTCAACTTGTATCCCGATTTTCCGTATTCTATAGGTAAAAAATAGCAACAAGTAAACTCATCTTTTTCACTTATCCTTTGAAAGTTCTTACTTCAATTAAGCGTCCACATAGCTCTCCTTTAGCACTCGCAATAAAATCAACATTAGGGAAAACAGACGCAAATTCACTCCGTCTTAATGGGTTTGCACATTATTTTTTATGTTTTTTTTTACTGGAGAAATAAAAAATTAATTTGCGTCGATTTTCCAATACTTTTGCTTCTACAATAATTTTCATGTTTCTTTTTATTTTCCGATCTTAAATCTGTTTAGATGTTGAGTTGGAAGTATTAATTTGAGTAAGTACGTAAAAATGCAATAAAATAAGTGTATTTCTTTTTGTGAATTAAAACGCAAGTGTTACAAATTAAGTACAATGTTAACTTCCACGTTCCTTCTTGCCAGGCTGTTCCCGAATAATTCGAATAAAATAGATATTAGATGAATCGTCAGTAAGTAATTTTAAAATCATTTATTTTCAACTACCAAATTTTGTTTATCGAGCAGGAACCGTAAATTTTTCCGGGATAAAAAATATCAATGTCCTTTCCCGGGACTCAAAGTATCTCCATACCGAATTTCATGCAAAATCGTTACAGAGGTTAAGACATGAAGACTGAAGAGGTAACAGACAGACAGGCACACTTCCGCATATTTATAATATTAGTATGTTTTTTTTTCTTTGTCGCAATACTTACGTAATACCTACACACTCAGTACTTATATGCCTAACCAACAGGTTTCAGATTCCTCCTGGAACCAGTAACATAAATCAAAACAACGATATCCGACAAACGACATGATACTTTTCACATCATAACTTCGGAGAGGGACTAGTTTTTGTACGCTACTGGATTAGTGTCTTTTTACCCCGCGCGAGTGTGTGCACTGTGTGTGTGTGTGTGTGTGTGTGTTTATGTATGTGTGCGTGCGGCTACCTGCGCATCCGGCCGTAGGGCTGTCAAAAGTGACAAAGTGACACTTCGATAATCCCTCCAGCCCTTTTTCATGTTAAATTGGATAGTGACGTCTGCCTGCCATCTTGACTACTGGGCTTAAGTTGCTGATTGTCGAATTCGATTGAAGTTGTCAATAAAATTGAAAGGTTAAGAAATAATTTAAGTAAACTTAATGTAGGCTGCAGCCCACATTAAGTTACAATAATTACGGCCTGTTTCACCACTTTCTGATAAAGTGCCGAATAGGCTATTCACAACTTTTTTGATAGATTCTCCATACTTGATCTGTCAAGTTAAGCAGTGAATATCCTATTCGGCACTTATCAGGAGTGGTAAACAGGCCTTTATTTAATTTAATTATTTATCAGCTAGATCAATGCATAAGTTTAGATCCATCGGATGGACGTCATTCTTTCTTTCTTTCAAAAGATTATAATAAGAAGTGATAATCTGCAACGCACTATAATTAGAACAAGTCATTGAAAAATAGACAAAAAGATATTGGATAGGCAAAATGTGAAGTTTAAAAAGTTACCTGCTACTAAGTATTTAAATTTTAAACCTTACGCCAGGTAGTCAGATATTTCAAAAGAAGAATTACACGGCTTTTAGTCAAATGAGTATTTCATACCACAAAAAGTAGCACAATACAAATTAAGCGAATTGGCAAAAGGTTTTGAATAAACACAGCTGCTGCTCAGAAACTCTTCGTTAAATGAGACACTTTTTTCAATAGGAATGAAATCCAAAACAAAACCATACAGGTGTGGTACGAAAGGGGCGGTCACAGGGGACATGACCCCCCCCCCCCAAATCTAAGGTCAAATTGAAAAATCTCAAAACCTTGCCAAATAATAAAAGGTAATTTCTAGCTATCCCCTAAAGTCTAAACACAACGAATCAATCCATACCTCCATACTAATATTATGAATGTTATTTCTGTCTGTCTGTTACCTCTTCGCGACCAAACCGCTGAACCGATTTTGCTGGGATATAGTGATACCTGGTGATACGTTGAGTACCGGAAAGGACATAGCTGGATTCTTTTTAACCCGGAAAAATGTACGGTTCCCGCGCGATAGACGACTAGATGACGCCCGCAACTCCGTTGCGTCAAAACTCGTTTATCGCGTGGGAACCGTACATTTTTCTGGGACAAAAAGTATCCTTTGTCCTTTCCAGGGACTCAAAGTATCTCCATGCCAAATTTCAGCAAAATCGGTTCAGCGGTTTGGTCGCAAAGAGGTAACAGACAGACAGACAGACAGACACACTTTCGCATAATTATAATATTAGTATGGATATGAAAGTGTGACTGTTGGCTATCGCCTCACACTGCGCCAATTTTGTGAAGTTCAGTATGAAAGTACTATTGAGGCAAAAAAGGACAGGGGATACTTAAAAGGGCACGCAGAGATGTTTGGTATTAACTTGACTTTATTCTGAGTTTAATGATAATTTTGACAGAAAATGTATGGAGCTTAAGTGAAAATCCTATCTAAGAAGTGAAAATCTTCATGTAATTAAAGTTAACTAAGTAATAATTAAATGTTTCGGTTTCGAGACTAACGACGTAATATCTAGCATTCTAGCACAACACAGTTATGTTTAAAATCGTACCCGTACTCTATCTTTTTGAAACAAACACCGAAAAAATGTCCGTCTACTGTCCAGTAAAAGCCAGCAAAAACTGTACATAATTTAAGCTCTACAACCCTATTCGTTATGGCCGTCACAAAAAACGAAATAAATACACGTTCCCCAAAATTTATCACTCAAACATTACGTAGTTCGTTATCGCCACTTCAAAGACAGCCCCTTTCACGCCGCAGTGGATGAGGCACAAAGATGGCCGACGATTTTGAATTTGGAATATCGTGACGCAATTAATTTTAATAAGTAAACAAATCTTTAGCATAGAATAATAATTATTGAGATCGTTAAAATATTATTTAAGGTTTATTATTAATTCTCAAAGTATTAATGAGGTATTTTTGGTAACCTATTTAAATACTGATATTTATGGTCAAAATCCCAAGAGTTTCCATAGGATGTTTAAATATCGAGGACAAAGATTACGGCGAAGAATAGAAGAAAACCGTGCGTGTCGCCTTTTTGGCCACGCGCAATATAGGGTTCCGTAATACCGCCAGTTTTTAATATTTTTTGTAAGGTCAATGAATGTACATTTATAACGTGTTTTACACTACTAACGACATCATCTCAGTTACTTTCAAAGGAATTTAAACGAAAAGTTCCTTTATACTTCGCCGAATACATTTTTTTTAGTTGATCGACTATTACTCAATAACTTTTGAAGTCTTCTTAGCCGTGATGGTTGTACTTTTAAATTCAGCATATTTTCTATTTTCGTGAACTTTTTCACATTTCCAGAAGCAACCGTTTAACTGGTTAGAAGGGGGAACGATTTTTTCAACTTTAAAACTTAATATTTCACAAATAGATCACTAAATTGGAAAATATTTTTAGGAATACTCTACTAGGTGTAGGATTACTCATAATATTTTTAAATTAAAAACTATCCAACACACGGTAGGGTGAACGCGGAAAAAATTTATCCCCGCTTGATGTCTAGGTGTCATAAAAAAGTACTATTTTGTCGGCATCATTAATAAGTATGCGCTTAATGCCGAAATCCGAATTATAATAGAAATCGTCCTGTAAGGGTAATAATTTTAGCGGTTTATGTTTAATAATGTCATTGTATTTGTCCTAGTAGAATGTAGATTGTGAGTACTTAGATCATGCTCTACGAATAAATCATGCTAATCAAAATTTACTGGTCCGATTTCAATAATATGTCAAAGACTAGAAATGATGCCGCGGATGACATAGGCTATTTTTTACAAAAGGTATTTTTACGTTGTCGTGTCAAATTTTTTAAAACTAATTACTTAGGTAGGTACTCGTTTTGAGTTTGTTTTTTATAGAAAAGATTAAAAAAGTTTCTTACAGTTAATAGGAACAAGTAAAACAATATTTATAATCAAGTCCATTAACTTCATAATTCACTCCATTAAAAAATATTCGCAAAAAATTAAGCTCGCTAAATATAATTACGTTTAAAAATCTATTGCCGCTAAAAAGGTCCAGTAATTAAATTTAACGGCGAAATTGCTTTAACTATCGACTGTAGCGGATAATAATTGAGAGTACTTTTAAAGCACCCCTAGTATATTTGTATACAACGTTTTAATGTTAGACACTTTTCGGGGTTCCCTACGTGAAGCTGCAGCAAAGAGATTTGGTTGAAGTGTTTATGGTCCAGACCCTAGAAAAGTAAAAATTTTGGAAACTACTCTAATCTAAATAAAGATGACACATACTATACTAACAATATATAACACGTACAAAATGGACAAACAAAGAAACTTAGGGTGGTTTGCCTCTGAAGTAAATATCTTAATGTATCAGACAAAGACAATGTAAGACTTATTGGCTTATTACTAGTTACTAGTATTAACATTAATTACTATGTAAAGCGTAGGTCTACCTAAAAAAACGGAAACTAGATAAATACCAGCTCTTATAACTTCATAGACTTGTCGTTCTTTTCATTCTTTGAAGATCGAAAGAGATAACTCTAAAATAGTGTAATCTATCATTAACTTAACAGCCCTTTTGGTAAATAAATATAAAGTATAAAAATAATAGTAATATTTTTACTCACCAGCCATCACTGGAAGGACCACTCCAAGGATGAAGCGCAAGAGGAACTTGGACCCCATTTTGGAACCTGAAAAAAACATAGCTATATAGAATTTGAGATTTAAACATCCTACTAATATTATAAAGGCGAAAGTTTGTTTGGATGTATGGATGTGTGGATGTGTGGATGTTTGTTACTCTTTCACGCAAAAACTACTGAACGGATTTTAATGAAACTTTACAATAATATAGCTTATACATCAGAATAACACATAGGCTACAATTTTAACCGACTTTCAAAATGGGGGAGGTGTTATGTTCGTTTTCTTATATTCAACGATTACTCCGCCGTTTGTTAACCGATTTTTAAAATTTTTCTTTTGGTATATAGGGTATCATCCCAATTTGGTATTATATTCACAAAAGTGGTGATCTGATGAAGGATCCATAAGTAATCGAGGGAACTCCTCAAAACTTATAGGGAAACATGTGGTGACTTCGGTTTCGTGAGAAGTATTGTAAGCATATGCTATCAACAAGTAAGATTTTGCACCGAGATATACCTGGTATACCGTGGTTCGGAAGGTGCTGAGAGAACTCCTGATTCTTTATAGATACAAGTTTGGGAGTTTCGGCGATGTTTTATGAACAGAAAGCATATGCTACTATGCAAATTACATTCATCATCATCATCATCATCATCATCACTACCATATTATACCATTTCATAATCTTTTAGATCGAGACTCGAGTTTGTCAAGCGATAATTAAAAAAATCTACCTGCCTAATATTATAAGCCTAAAGAGTATGTTTGCTTGAACGCGTCAATCTCAGGAACTACAGGTCCGATTTAAAAACTTATCTCAGTGTTAGATAGATCATTTATCGAGTAAGACTATAGGCTATATTATATTATCACGCTAAGACTAATACGACCGAAGAAACTCAGGAAAATGTGGGAAAAACGGGGGAAATATTTTTTATGGGAAAATGTACGGTTTCTGTAAAATTCCTAATTTACGCGGGCGAAGCCGCGCGAGACATCTAGTAAACTTATAGTTTTCTTAAAAATAAGAGAGTAAGATATCTATTCTGCAGAAAGATATATCTTTCCTTTCGCAGAAATAAATCTCTCTGGAAGTTGGAAGTTTTTTTTCAACAAATTCTATGAATATTTGCATAGTTTATTTATATTTCAATTTTCATGTCACATAATTATTTAGTCATTATGTAAACAGAGCAAACAATATTCTTTGATTCATAATACATTATTAAGTGAATTATATTAAAATGAAATTGAGTCTGTACGGTCAGCAAAAAAATCTGATAAATACCAAATACAATTGGCAGGATTTTTTTAACCGCAAATAGTTAAAATTACAAAAATATATAATATCCTTAACTTCGTTGCCATTAATTTAAATCTTAGTAGATGAGGAAGGATTAATTTAAATAGAGAATATATTAGAAATAGTAGAGATATATTTTCAAATCATAACTTAATCCGCCTCTATTATTTGTGGAAAGGAAGAAAGGCTTAGGACAAGGGTGGCCAACCTTTTCGACACTTGGGCCGAAATTCGGAAGTAGAATTTTACCCCGGGCCGCACTACCAAATTTTATGTAAAGTAAAAATCGGATACTAATTTTTCCTATTAGAAATTAGTTAGAGCTTTTATTTTAAAAGTAAAAGAAAAGAAGTGTTGTTTGCTTTTGATAGAAGGTATGATAAGGTAATTTTAGTATTAACTTTTTTACTTTAAAAAAATGTGATCGGCTCCGCAGGCCACAAGGTGACAGACGGCGGGCCGCATGTGGCCCGCGGGCCGCGTTTTGGCCACCCTTGGTTTAGGAGAAATTAATATAAATTTATTTATTAACAAATTGGTCTAAAGAGAAGAACATCCCGCGGATGTAACAACTAACAAGTAAATAAGTGAGTGCACACATTAAAGCTGCAGTGTGTTAAGGTAGCTCTAATATCTGCACTCACTCATTTATTCACAGAATGTGGTGAATTTTGCTACAAATATGAATATTATAGTACATTTTATATCCTCTTACACTAGACTTTTACGTTTTAATTACCTTTCTCGCTCGTTGTTCTATTTAAAGCTTACACAAAGTGTTACAATCACGTTACAATGCATTTGCCATTTCCACCAGAGCTTTACGAAACGGAAGAAGGTCTGGCCGTCGCAGGCTCTGGTGGAAACGCAGCCTAAGGCTGGATTTATAGCGGATATAATATGGGCACTCGGTTTGGCCGCTACACTGTGAGATCACAAGCAATAGCACTGGACCAAGAGCCTGCGACGGCCAGACCTTCCTCCGTTTCGTAAAGCTCTGGTGGAAAGGCAGCCTTACTCTTGAAATTCGCAATTGTTTTTAAACTTTGTTCGCTCGTTTCTGCTAACCGTACCCAAGATCAGCGAAGATAAGTAATTAAATATTCAATACCAACCCGAGTGCGGTTACTTCATTAAGATCCGACAATTATTGCTAAGCTCATAACACAGGGGCATACTGTGTATCGCGATTAAAATAGAATCATGCTTAATTACATGAGCCTTTGATTTGGGAACAGCTTTTAGATAATACTGATAAATGCCTATTACTAATGCGAAAGTCAGGCTGACACTTTCACTGTTAAAAAACTTGAGAGGTGTCAAGGGACACCCGAATGGAACGAAGTTATTTATTATGTTCCAAAAACTGTATACATAATATACACTCAAAAAATTAAAACAAACACCATCTATTGACGCCCAGGAATACTAACAACGTGTCGCTGTACTTTATTCTCAAAAAACTCCATTTAGTTGACGCACAGGAATACTATCAACGTCCTCTGCCACTACCATGCAAGTACTAATAAAAAAGTATCGAGGTCAAATATCGTTCTGCCTAGCCCCTTTTATGCCGAACGCGCGATAAGGAACTTCATTCCAATCATAATCAGTTTAGTGATGTGTTTTTCGCATTCAGCTAAGTATATTAGTGCAAGTACTTCACAAATTATGTAGTTGACTGACTTACTTACTACTGACTGATTATGTAGTTGTTGAATATATTTGGTTCGCGCCTTAGTGCTCTCAAAACAAAACTTTGCAGCTGTGCATTTTAAACGGTGGAAAGAAGCCACCGTTTAAAATGAAGATGTTTTTGAAGATGTTTTTTTCTGTCTACTGCTTCAAAATAATTACCAGCTCATAAATGCCCAGATTCTAAGGTTTACTGACAATAGCAAAGCATCAATAAAGTTGTTGATTAGTTACATAATTTGATCTGACGTTTAACAATCAAAAGCATTATTATTAATCTATACTTAATATTATAAGGCCCAATTTCACCAACGACTGTTAAAGCTAATGCTTGAATTAGTATCACGTTACCTCTTTCGTTTTTATATGAATGAAAGAGAAGACATGACATTTTAACAAGCTGTTAATACTAATAGACGTTGGTGAAATTGGGCCTAAAGCTAAAGAGTTTGTTTGTTTGTTTGTTTGAACGCGCTAATCTCAGGAACTACTGGTCCGATTTGAAAAATTCTTTCAGTGTTAGATAGCCTATTTATCGAGGAAGGCTATAGGCTATTTAACATCACGCTATGACTTTTAGGGGCGAATAAACAGGGGAAAATGTGGAAACAAGCGGGGAAAATTATTCATCTTTGAGAGCTTCCGTTGCGTGCGCTGCAAAAACGGTCTAAGATCCCCAAAAAATATGTATGAAAGAATTATTCCTCTTTAAATGATCTAAAAAAATGTAATATTATAGTATGGTCGAAGAATCATTGGTCGAAATAAATTATACATTAATGAAATAGACGCAGACGAAGCCGTGGGTAACAGCTATAATAATTTATAAAGCTGAGGAAGTTATTCGCCAAAATAAATATTATGTTGCCCATAACAACTATTCCACGCAAACGAAGTCGCGGGCACAGCTAGTTATAGATAAACTTATGCCAAAAAACCTCCGAAACCGGTCACACAAATGAATCAAATAAGCATGTCAAAATATGTGTAGGCGTATTCACGACTCGATACCTGCATATTACAGTCTGAATCATGGAGTCAAATCTGAATACCAAGGGAGTTAGTCACAAAACGAACTGGTCTAGCTTATGCCTAAAATCTGTACCCCTATTCTGCTATCTTAATGTAACATCGATATAGCTTCGGTCCAGGCCCTGTTAAAATAGAAAATCGTATTCTCATACTTAGATAACTTCGTATCACTGGACTCCAAAAATTTATCATCGTAAAAAATAAAATAATCAAAATCGGCTCAGCATTTCTTGAGTTTTAGCGAGAATAATATTCATGGTCTACTGGCTTTGTCTGACATTTACCAAACTTTTCCAATGTGCCAAACAAGACAGCAGACTCCAATGTGGTGCTAAATTTTAAATTACCTCCAAATTCATCTGTGTTTACAGGGGAAACCCTGACTATCTTAGACGCACTTACCTTTGTTGACTCACACCACCTCAATAAATCTATCATATTGTCGGATTCTAGAAGTAGCCTGGAGGCCATTAACTCCAATCAGTTTCGCTCCAAGTGCAAATTTCCTTTGGTCTTGAAAATAAGACAGCTTCTCCTTAAGAGCCCATATGACCCTAACTTGACTACATACTTTAACCTAGATCTCAAAATCTGTAAGGTCTAGAAAACTGATTTTTTGTCACAAGTAACTTCAGTTCATAAAGATTAAATGCTCAAGACGAAAACACGATTGCTTAAAAAATGCTCGATAGTTTCTTTTTTACAAAAAACCTTGTTTTAAACACATTTTGGCTTAGATCTTCGAAGTTTGCTGTCTTTCTTTAATATTTTTTAATATGAAAAAAGGTATTGATAAAACCTAAATTTGCTCAAAACACTTTTTTCATAATCATTATAGTTCGTCTTTTATTCAAGTAAAACTAACTCGGCGATGATTCCGCGCCGTCCTTTTTCACCTGGCATATGAAAGACGAGCGTGAGTGTGAAGAGAGAAGGACGATGTTTGATTTTTAGAGTCAGGTGAGCTCTTTAGTGCTACACAGAAAATATCCAAGTTGTTTTGACTTGGATACCAGGACATAGTGCAATTACTGGCAATGAAAACGTAGATGCATATGCTAAGGCCGCAATAACAACAGGTGCCTCTAGCCACTAAATGGTTTATTGCCAGGATTTAATTCCTTTAGCTTAAGACAACATGTATACCAATTGGAATAATGAGTGGACACGAACCAGTGTGAATAAGGGTAAATACTATTTTGATATCCAAAATAGTATCCCGGTTAAACCCTGGTTTTCTAAAGAATCATGGCCAAATTTGTATAGGAGCTGGACTCGACTTTTATTTTTGATGTCCCTAAATAAACTATAGTTAGATTTGGTTGTTCTTATGCTCTAAACATAATTCCGTTTGTGAATTATGTCTAAATAGCATCGATTTTTTTATAATAATTAATAACGTTTACAATTATTTTAAGGTTAGACTTAAGAACTACCTTTTTCCCGACTGCGGTGTGGCCTACAAGTGTATATTCGGCGATCTCGTTTCTAATTATTTCAATTTTTCCTAGAGTATTACCCAAATAATAGAACGAATGCGAATGATCGCCGGCTGTCAGAACATAACAAAACTAAAATATATTGATCTTTTTTTTGTGGCTATTTATAGACACATTTCTAATGATTTTCGATGCCTTAAAATATTAGGGAATTTTTGCTACTAATGGCATATCGGGACGCCACCGCCCACCTGGTACGATTTGGCCATTGTTCTTTAAAGAAGCAAGCAAAACAGTGTGCTCAACAGTTTGCCGAATCAGACTGGGTCACTGCTGTTCACCTGTTTTTTTAGCCAAGATTAGTAAGTTAGAGACAGTTCCCTTTGTGAGTGTGGCATAGACGAGGGCACTTTAGATCACATTTTTTTCTTTTGTCCAAAGAACCAATCCTCTCTATATGATATTCTTCCTCCGAACATCCCTCGCTCTAGCAATTTAAAATCCGTCTTATCATTTGTAAATACTCCCTTTGTAAAAACTTTGTGTACACATACTAACCAAATTAAATTATAAGGTGTGGTACTAACTCTTCATGTTTGTGTTTGTTTTAGGTTAAGGAATTGTCAACAGACACCGTACGCCTTTCATAATTACCGTACCCTTGTTTTTCCACAAAACCTCTCATAAGGCAGAGTATTCGTCAATGCACTCTGACATTGGCGATTCACCAAGGAGCCATATTTTAAAAGAAGAAGAAGAAGACAAGCAGACTCTGTATAGCTAATTTGACCAATCAGAACGCTTTTGCTTGACATTTGTGGATTCATTTAAATTACAATATTTTTATAAAATTAGGGGAAAAACGAGCAAATGGGTCGCTTGAATCTTGATTGACACCCAACATCAGAAGAGTTGTAAGTGCGTTACCGGCTTTTTAAAAAGTATGGGTTTACTTCTTAAAGTTTAGTAAAGCTTAGTAAACCATGACTGCACCGAAATCTAATTTAAGTTGTTTATTGCTGGTTTAGAATACCAGAATAGGGGTACTGGTCTAGTTTGCGCCCGACTAAAATCTGTATTCGGACTTTTTCAGGCTTTGAGCCCCCAACTGCATATATTTCGAGGATTGTAAACGGAAAGGCAAAAAGCCTTTTGTAGATAATTGCTTTTTTACTGCTTTAATAACTTTGAATCCTTAGCAGGTTTAGTTTTATAGTTATAATAAAATGAAGAAGCCTTTGTTCGAAAAGTCGCGTTGCTATCTTTAACAAAGATGATGATATTCCAAAAGAAAATTGTGGGATGTCGCTTACAATTTAAAATGTCCAGCTTCTTAGTATTTACATTGAAGTTTATATTTTTGATAGAGTTGTTGATTGGTTAACTGTTAAAAAGCCAATCGAATAGTAATAAATAGCTTGCAACATAGCCTAAAAAAATCTAAATATCAATTAAGCTGTTTTCGATATTTTTCGTAGCATCACCTTCTGTCAATTATCAAGGGTGAGAGTAAAGTGTAACGATAATCTGTAACCGCCTAAATATCCATACTAATATTATAAATGCAAAAGGGGTCTGTCTGTCTGTACCTGTTCACGCCCAAACGGCTGACCCGATTTTGCTGAAATTTGGCATGGAGATACTTTGCAAAGTATCTCCATGACAAATTTTATACTCATGAGTACCGGGAAAGGACATTTCACTTTAACGTGGGAGAGCCATGCTTCGGCACGAATGGGCCGGCTCGACCGGAGAAATACCACGGGCTCAAAACCGGCGTGAAACAGCGCTTGCGCTGTGTTTCCCCGAGTGAGTGAGTTTACCGGAGGCCCAATCCCCTACCCTTTTCCCTTCCCAACCCCCCCCCCCCCCCCCTATTACACTGTTCCCTCTTAAAAGGCCGGCAACGCACCTGCAGCTCTGCTGATGCTGCGAGTGTCCATGGGCGACGGAAGTTGCTTTCCATCAGGTGACCCGCTTGCTCGTTTGCCCCCTTATTACATTAAAAAAAACGGTAAAATATACTAATCCCGGAATTTTGGAGCAACGGACTCGAGGGAGTCATCTAATTTTTTTATAAAACAAGTCCGTTTAAAAATCCACGTGCAACGGGTAGCTAAACAAAAGAATAATTTGACAGATTCTGCGATAGGAAAGAACTCGGATGGAATATTAACAAATGAAAAATAGAACGTTCGGAATTCGAATACTTTGATAGAGAAGAATAAGTACGTAAGGGTCAATTCAGACTGGGTGGTGATATAAGTAGGTACTTAATAAGTAAAAAGTTTAAGTAATAAAGTAAAAATAAATGTACTTTTTAAGATAATTAGTTACACTATTCAGAATATAAAATTAACATTAACAATAATTTACAGAAACTTAAATAAAAATAATTTAACAAGTAGGTACAGTATTTTACATTTAGTAATAAGTTAGGCAATTTCGTTACATCTTACGGATTAGAGGTCGTATTTCGATCATTGTCCATTGGGCGATCTCTATACTGTACTCGGCGAAACATGGCGGTAGCGGTCATTGACTCCCTGTCAAAAACTTGTCATTTTCTATACGAAGCCGCGGAAAATGGAAATGCTGCCATTTGACCAGACATACGATACGACGAAAATCGTTGATGTCGAAAACCTTTGATTATTCCGATGCTGCAAGATGAACCGACCTTACGTAAGGGTGGGTTGCGCGAGGATTCCGCACCAATCAACACTAGGTACTAGGATCATTTTCCCGACGGAATCGATAACCTATGACCTTGAATATTATGTAATATCACATACATTTTAAAAAGAGGTAAGGAATGAATACCCGTACTTAGGTAATTACCAGTGCCGTAAATAGCCTTTTTTGCGCCCTGTACGTGCTTTCTATAACTGCGCCCTTGTTTTGTTAGATATTATAGGTACCCAGAGTAATGCTATGTATAGGCCTCTCTGGTCTGCCCATTCTTGCGCCCCCCAAAGTCTACGCCCTGTGCCTGGGCACCGGTGGCACCGCCCTATTTACGGCACTGGCAATTACTAATCCATTCTCGTGTCACAATGTTAGTCACCGTACTCCTCCGAAACGGCTTTAATGCTTTTTACCAAATTTTATACGCATATTTAGTGGGTCTGAGAATCGGCTACTGGGTACTTTTTATATTGATAAGTGCATTTGTTGAATAAATATTAGTAAATTATTACAACTCGAGACTGACGGCAACCATTGTTTGTGAGACGGGATAGCGATGGACGTTGCCATGGTGACATACTTACTTGTTAAGTCACTTCAATAAAAAAATTATAAGTGCGAAATACTTTATATGGCAAAACAACGTTGCCGGGACAGCTAGTAATAATATTATAAAAAATTTATGCGAAAGTGTTTCTGCCTGTCGTCTGTTACTTCTTCACTACTAAACCACTGAACCGATTTCGCTGAAATTTTGTAAGGAGATACTTTGAGTCCCTTTTTTTTAACATGGGGAAACGCTTTACGCATCCCCGGCAAATTGGGGATATCGGCCGGGGTATGTGGGACTCCTGTCTACCCACTAAAACCCCATGGTGCTCCACTCATCGCTGCGGGTACGATATACAATCTTTTTTATCCCGGAAAAATGTACGGTCTCCGCGACGAATTTTGGCGCAACGGAGTTGCGAGCTCGTCATCTAGTAATATTATTACTCCGTCGCTGTTAAAAAGCAAGAAGTTGTCTTTTCATTTTGCGGAAACCGTTCATTTTGCGACAATAAAAATGTGTGTAGATTTTAAATACCAAATATCTTAGAGATCGGTATTAAGATTTGTAGTTTCTAGAAAGGTAGGACATAGAGTTATATTTAAATGAAGAAATAATTCATCTTTATAATGATGGTCTTCAATTCATTACCCTGAATGATAATACAAAGTAAAAAAATCGAGTGCCGAATAAACAGAAAACATTGATATTTAAGTACATTTATTTAAGAACGGCTTAAATAATATTTAGTTAAATCGTGAATATGTTTGATTGTTTGTTCGGCTAGTGTGCTATTTATTCAATACAAAACATTTGTAAATAGGCCAACGGGAGTTGATTTTAGCAGTTTAGCGCCGCGTTAGTTTAAAATTTCCGAGAATGCGTTCCGAAAATAAATTCAACTTTTCGAAAATGGAACGCCCGTTTTTAAACGCTTAGCGGTTCGAAAATCGGAAGTGCATGAAATGAAAGAAAATAGCTTTGTCCACACTGTGCCTTTTTCTGTTCGTCAAGGGCATGCGTTATAGCGCTGTCAACAGCGAACGCGACGTGCGACGCATGCCCTCGAACTTATCCAAAACTTTCGCTTTGTTATTAAAAATGAAGGTTGGCGTTGCGTTCGTTGACGCATGCAATTATTGAATGCGCCAAAACGAAAGTTGAATGAAAGAAGATGACGAAAATTTAAGATGAAAGCGCATAGTGTGGACATAGCTTTTAGTTTATTTAAATAAGTTACATAGAGTCACTTGTCAGTAAAAACCAGCCAAGTGCGAGTTGGACTCGCCCATGAAGGGTTTCGCAGCAGCAATAAGGTTTATTTATATGAAATTTAAAGGTTCTTGATTTAATATTTCAGTTGATTTAATGAAAGTTAAATTAAGGTTCACCATTTATGACGTATAAAAAAAACTACTTGCTAGATCTCGTTCAAACCAATTTTCGTTGATAGTTTTTATAGTAATGTACATCATATATATTTTTTAGAATTATCAAGTCCTCAATACTTTAGAAATTAGAGGGGGGGGGCACACATTTTACCACTTTGGAAGAGTCTCTCTCGCAAACCATTTAGGTTAGTAAAAAAATGATATAAGAAACCTCAATATGATTTTTGAAGACCTATCCATAGATACCCCACACGCATAGGTTAGATGAAAAAAAAAAAATTGTTACAGTTGTACCTATAGGGACCCCTAAAATTTTTAATATTTTTTCCATTTTTGTATCAAAATCTTAATGCGGTTCACAGACTAAATCTACTTACCAAGTTTTAATAGTATAGCTCTTATAGTTTCGGAGAAAAGTGGCTGTGACATACGGACGGACAGACAGACAGACAGACAGACATGACGAATCTATAAGGGTTCCGTTTTTGCCATTTGGCTACGAAACCCTAAAATGCTCACCAAGTATCTAATACTAGACGCTCGAATTTCGCCCGCGTAAATTAGACATTTCACAGACAAATTACTCCACAAAAATAGCCTATGATCCTTTACGTGGTTTACTTCTTATATGTGCCAATTTATAACAGAAAAATTGCTCCAGTAGTTCGTGAAATATGCCCATTTCATTCATTTCAAATAATTTTCTCCGGTTTTTCCACATTTTCCTCTATTACTTCGCTCCTAATAATCTTAGCGTGATAAAATATAGCCTATAGCCTTCCTCGATACATGGGCTATCTAACACTGAAAGATTTTTTTAAATCGGACCAGTAGTCCCTAAGATTAGCACGTTCAAACAAACAAACTCTTGTTTGTTTGTTAAGGGACATAGGCTATATTTTGCGGAAAAATGTACGGTTTCCGTGAAATTCCTAAATTACGCGGGCGAAGCCGCGCAGAACATCTAGTGTATTACAAATGTGTCACGCTGTCAGTCTGTTTCCTCTCCACACTTAGAACGTAAAACCGATTTTTCTGAAATTTGGTAATTTGGTATACTTTGAGGCCCGAGAAAGGATACTCCCCCAAAAATGTACGGTTCCCGCGATGAATTTTGGCACAAGTTACAACAGAGTCGCGGGCGTCACCTAGTTTACCTGTAACTCCGTAACAGCACATTGTAGATTTCATCTAAATTGTGACTGAATATTAATGAAGTGGTTAAATATGGTAATGTGATTATAGACGAAAATTTGAATATAATGATTGTTCCAATACACCTAATTCCGAGAGCTTTCGCTGTTATTGTGATTACAAATTATCTAAGCCACTATAGGTTTACCAGAATCTGATGGCAAAAAGTGAGAAAATAAATTGACTCGAGCAATAAGTACCGGGGTAATTAGAATAAATTTTGATCCTTTTTTTCCTTATAGCGGCTTATTCTGTGAAACATGCAAATATAAAAAATATGCATCCAATGATCAAGGATATTATTTGAAAATCTGCCATCAAAAATTTTCATCAGATTCTGGTAGACCTATAAGTTTATTACAGTACTTAGAAGGGTCTAGAGTTTAGACTATAATATTATTCTATACAGTGTACAATATAGTTCAAACTGATAGAAACGGTAGACTATAATATTCTATACCAGGGGTCACCAAATGGCGGACCGCGGTCCGCATCCGGACCGCCGACGCGACCCATTGTGTGCGCAGTGCGGACCAAGCATTTTCGAAGTTGAACTTCGTTAAAAATAAATTTCGATCTCGACTGAACATCTGCACATCTAGAGGATGTAATGTCAATAGCTTGCACCAATTTCTTTAAAAACAAGCAAAAAATTGACACTTTTCTCATTGATATGTAAATGAATATTATTTTGTTTTACAAAATGTGTGGATCGCGAAGGTCATTTCATTTCTTAAAATGGACCCCGAGCGAAACCAATTATTGGTGACCCCTGTTCTATACAGTGTACAATATAGTTCAAACTGATAGAAACGGACAGACTGATAGACGCGTCATACTTATTATAACAAAATCTCTTTAGTCTTTTGCCTCATCGGCCTTCGTTGGGGGTCAAAAGCATCCAAATCTTTTTTTTTTTTTAACTTTTACCTCAGATTTTTTTAATTTTATAAGTTTTATTTTATCGCATTAGCTCCTTGAAAAGGCGTGACCGATTTTGATAAAAACAAAATAATACCTATTTTGTTTTGAACGAAGGTCAGTTCTTGTATATTTTAAACATCATCTAAGTCGCGCTCAAAAGTCAGTCAGTTTAAAACTTACATCATATTAATATTATTATATAGGTAGATACTATATAGTAATTATACTAATAAGAAATATTAAAAAGCCATCATGATAAAAATCACCGCTGCCCCCGCCTTAAGTACTGTACGAAAGCATTTTAATCTGAGATCATTTAATCTCAGTCACGAGAGTGGGTTATTAGCAATAAATAGTCTCGCCAATCGCCTCTTTATTACATGGGCCATAAATGTCAAAGTCCCCTGATATATATTCAACAAGAAATTGATTCTAGACTAGGAAATAGGCTTTCTAGGGTCCTATCTTGAAATATTTGTGGAAGGGAAGGGAACCTAGAAGTCACATTTTATTTTTAAACGTCTTGCGACCGCACTTGGATACATTAATGATTACTTAACTTTAATAGATAGTTAGGATGTTTCACCAATTACTTCAATGAGATAGGCTATACAGTATACACATCTTATCTGACGACTGATAGATGGAATATGTGTCAGATAAGTTTTGGATAGCTTATCCGACGCTTATCAGGAAGTGGTGAAACAGGCCCTTAGACTACAAATGTCTAGTTATTGTCAAAAATCTTCATTAAAATAAAGAGTAGTCATACGCACTCAGAGACATTTCTCTGAGTGCGTATTCCATGCGGTGTAATAAATTCGTTCAATACTAGTTGAATATGAAAAATCTAAAATCTATTGACATTATGAGACCAATAGTGACGGAGCCCTAGAACAACTTTTTTTTATTACTAACAAGGTAATTTTTTGTGGGTAGCTTTATTTTGATAAGACAAACAACTTTTTTATCTGCGAAAAATCTTGAAAGTGGTAGCTAACAGAGATAGAAAGGATTTCATACTTTGATTTGATAGTCCAAAAATATGGATTGTTCTATTTGTAGGACAATGTTACTCTTAAATTATATTACTATTTAGTATTTACCTACCAATATACAAAAAATCAATTCAAGGTTAGGGTTCCGTTTTAGTAATCAACAAAACTTGGTTGACTTCTAGTAATTTGTTCTAAGGCTCCCTGACTATAATATTTTGCTTTTAAATAAATCCTGGCTAGATTGAATCTGTTTTTATGATGGATAAAAGTAGAAAAATATCAATAGCAATGATTGTACTATCAGAGAAGTTGATTCCTAGGCAGATGGGGGACCTACGTAGTTTGGTCGCGTTACGTCAAACCCAGCCGACAGATCACAGTTAACGTTGAATTGACATGATCTGACCAAATGACGTTGGTCTGTCAACTGCCTAAGAATCAATTTCCTCGATGGTACATAACAAGGCCAATCTCTTACAAGGACTTCTCACTGCAAAACGCTTGAGCGGGACGTTTAAAATAAGCCAATATTGCCATTTTTAAAACAAAAGCAAAGCGAACGGCGACAGCAAATTTAAAATTCCAGCGTAGTCTAGACTTCAACGAGTCGCAGCAAAAACAGCGGACGCCATGTTTGTTTTGAAGTTTTAATAAAATCTAATACTGCAAAGCTTAGACGTGAATAAAATAAATAAAAGGAAAATAAGTTGTATAAAAAATACTTCAAAATTTTACTTCAAATTCTCTATTTTCAAAACTACGGAACCAATTATTGTAAAGAACAATAATTACTGTATTACAACAAAAAAATAAACTCGTAAATCACTTGAAATCTTAATTACATATACACTTGCAATCTGGCACATTTTTGGTCAGACGCTTATATAGACTTGTGGCGTGCGTTGCACAACATAGAAAGAGGGAGAAGAAGACGGCATGTAATGACATGCCGTCTTCTTCTCCCTCTTGAGTCTTGACTAATGAGTGACAGCCTCGATCACTTGGCACAAAGTAACCGAGAAAATACGAGGCTTTCGATGATAATATTGCGGTTTAACTCTGTAGTAGCTACTGTGTAAATATCTCTACCAGCTGTTAACTAAGTACATATTGTATACTGTGTCTGTGACCAATAGCATAAAGTGTATGTGTTGAAATATACGTGGTAAGTCCAACTGCCTGCCAGATTCATTTGGGGCAACTCCGGTCGACCTACACCTCCGTCGACCTGCTCCCAAAGACTAATACATACAAAAACTAGGCAATTTTGGAAATAATACATACAATCGGTCGAATAAATGACCTCTTTTTTGAAGCCGGTTACTGAAATAAAAGCCAGTCACACTCAAGGGTTTCAAAAGATTAATCTTGAAGCGCTGCAAAAATGCAGTAGGTGCCTTGTAGCGTCTCTTATTGTACTGATGGTAAGAAATCTTAGGTGGTAGGAAAAAGTTATTATAAAATGCAAAGCTGAATGACATAGATTGCACAGAACCTTCAAGCTAGAAATTTAAGATCGCACACGTGTTCTTTTATTATGCTTACATAATAAAGGCATTCACTGAGAAAAGATTATTCGAAATTCCATCCTTATAATTAAATTTTTATACCAGGAATACTATTCTACTACAGGGATAAGCAAGTAAATTTTTAATCAGAGAAAGCGAAAATCGTTTGCAAACAGAATTTTGGAAGGCATTCATCATACAAATCAATTGAAGTTCAAAAGGCTTTTTAAAACCTTTTGAAGTCGATTAAAAAACATCCCAATTAGATCATTCGAAACTCAATGTGGAAACTTTTTTAAAAAGTTACCGAACTATTTTTCGCGCCACGAATAGTCTGACTCTTCGTTGCAGTTTTTAATTGCCAACTCTCAACGCTAACTCGTCGGGTGTACATGCCTGTGGAACCCACAGACTAAATAAGAGGATGACATGGCTTCAGAGTCATCATCATGCTTCTTTCTTTTTTCTTCTTATAATGGCACTTCGACTATAGCCATGGCCAGTGTCGAGTATTATTATGGCGGGAAAACAATATTCTTTAATACAATTTGTTCTATATTATCGTCGGGTCAGTCAGGTCTAAAGTCTAGTCAAAGTCTAAGTATAAAGTCAATACAGTCAAGAAGTCAAGTCGGTCGATTCAGTAAAGTGGTAGACGCTTTACTCAAACTTTCGATGGAGTTTTGGAGGGAACACAAAAGAGCACGTTTCTGGTTATTACATCACTTTCCCACACTTGTGCACGATAACGAATATCTAATGGTTAATATTCTACCAATATTACACATTAAAAACCCAGATAATACAATTTTAGGAAAATAATATAAAAACACATCACTCTTTCACATTCTCCGCAAAAACTCGATCATCATGCTTCTCGCGACTCTCCGCAAAACCCCGCAGCAATCGTAGACTTGTAGATAAAATGTTGCCAGAATCGTTTCCCGTGTTTTACTCTATGTCTATACCAAAATTATCAAAGTCGGAGCCTATTCGTTACAAACATACAAACCTTGTGCCTTCCAAACTGTTTCACCAATGGTGGTAGAAGATTAAAATTTCACAAATATGGAACCGTTCATGTGCGAGAATGGCTCGCATTTTGCTGATTTTCAATCACCTTTTAAATAATTGCGCTGTGATCTAATAGAATCACTGCGCTGATCGAGGTATGCCAAGTGCCAACGCAAATCCAATGGAAACGCACCCTTACTTTGGAATCGTCGTGTCTGTAGATACGAATGTCTATGGTCACACTTACTGACTACTACTACAAGCTCGTTCCTAACACTGATTTATAGGGTACAAAACTTTAACAAACCGTTTTAGCTCTGTAAAAAGCAACTTTGTAACCATCGGTTGTATTTAGCGAATAATAAACTGAACTGCGTTTGAAGGGTTTTGAATACAAACAGCGCTTCGGGTTCTTCCACTGACCAGTATGAATGAAAAGCAATATTTTTTTCAGCTAAATAAAAATTCAAGCCTATATTTTGAAACTGTTACTTGAGACTCGAGAAGCTATTTCTTGAGTATGGTAAAACTTTGACTAATATGCTATACGTCCTTAGTATCAAACTAAAAGATAAAGACCATCTTAAGACTGTGAGCTCGTATCAGCCAATCTAGTACTATGAGAATATTAAGTAGATTCCTCAATAGTCTCTCTATTGAGGAGTCTACTTGACTGAGTAGAAGAGTCTGAGTATAAGACTTAATCAAACAGACATAGGCAACATAACTGTTCCTACACCAGCGCCTAACAAATATACGTGTTGATTTACATCGTTGAAAACATTTAAATTATTATTCAAGCGGTAACATCGGTTTATTATTCCGCTCGCGTCGCGAGGACGACCGTAATTTGCCCATTAACATATCCTTGCTAATCCATATTGCATGGCGTACATCCTTCGCTAGACGCCGTCTGAGGAAGGACGAATTTGGCCGCTGGCATGTTGACAGGCGTTGAGGAAATAGCTGGCGATATTCTTTAAATGGTTAGCATACGCAGGAGATATAGTTCGGGGAAGTGTGTACATTACAAGCTGACATGTTACATTCCAGAACGTAGTTACAAGATGACAGGTAGCAGTACTACTTCCTGAGGAAAAGGCAGAGGAAGCAGTTTGACAGTTGTTGATGAGTGATGACATAAACGTCCAAAATATAATAAAAAGTAGCAGACACAAAGTAGCACATACAGGGACTCGGTTAACTTTAAATGAATGTGTCCTAAAGTCCTAGAGTCTAGACTATATAAATTATACAACCCGAACATTTCGCAGAACTAAGGCCACATGGTCAAGGTGAAATTTTCGAAAGCATTCATAGACGATCAAATTATTTCTATTAGAATTAGCATAGATAACTTACCTTGAAAGCTAACTAATAGTTTCTGAACAAATGTGGCCCCTAACGATGACAGGCATTTCCGAAGAAAAACGGAAGCGGATATAAGTTTCTTTCAATTCCAGAGCTTCCTATACTGTATTTAAACTGAATAAACCCAAAACTGTCACTTAGATCGACTTCGTTGTAAGCATTCTAAGTTAACACTTCGACAACTACGACTTTGGTCCATGATGAGTTGATGACAGGCTCTTCCGAATAAAATTAGAATGGAGTTCACACTTCCGAAGCGTCTATACATAGAGGAAATTTATTTTAGGGCGATAGTGTTATGTAGTTGACGAGTGCCTTAGTCCGTCGGTCTGTTACCCACGCCCAAACCAATTTTGCTGCAAGGTATGGAGATACTTTGAGTCCAGAAAGAACATAGGATACTAAACATTGACATTTAAAGGTTACATTATATCCAGCGGGAAAATTTTAAAACTATAGACAAGTGGCATTTTCAAATAATAGACTTTAACTGGGAAAATATATATTTGCTTAGAAATTTGCTTCTGGGTGGGCTCCGAAAGCGCCCGGACCAATTTTGGTAGCCTGTTTGCAATGTCATAATCAACCATGAAAATAATATTGTTCCAATGAAATCGAAGCCAAGACGACCGAGGCAAGAACCACGCTCTAAACTGGATCACTACAATTGTCTACAATACTACACCATGCTAAAACATTTGAAAAGAGTGATTTTCCATGTCTTTGGTAAAAGATGGCCCCGCGCGAGTTTCTTACGCTGGTTCTTTTTGCCGGGTTAATTCCCGAACCGGTGGTAGGCACCATAGTTTCGACGTTCAGAAAAAATTAACTCCCAATAAAATTGATTTGATTTCGATTGATTATGTTACAAAAATGCATTTGCGGACGCATTCAGCATCGTTTATTGTTTACTCCAAGCAATCTTCCAGCACGGTTTTTACTTTACACTAATGAGATACAGTGTGGACCACAGTAAATTGGAATAAACAGTTCCAGGAACTAATGGCGCAGCCGTGTTCCTCATGCTAATGAGAGATCAACTCGTATCTGTATTATTGTTTTATTCCTTAGAAATAGCCAGATATAACAGCATTTACACGTAGGCAATGAAAAAATACAGGCAATTTCGAACGTGTAAAGGGACATTACGTTACTAAAAATATTTTTCAGAACAATTTGAAAAATATTTGAATAATCGCCCAAGTGCGAGTTGGACTCGCGCACGAAGGGTTCCGTACCATAGAACAAAAATAGGAAAAAAATGTGTTTTTTGTATGGGGCTCCCATAATTATTTATTTCATTTAAATTTTATTACTTATTAATTATTAAAATATAAATATAATTGGGTATTTTGTGAATATTTCAGGTGCCTATCTATTGCCACTTTTATATCGAGCAAAAATGGCTAAAAAAATCACGTTTGTTGTATGGGACCCTTAGATATGTAATTTATTTTGTTTTTTTTTTAGTATATTTTGTTCTTAAAGCGGCAATAAAAATACATAATCTCTTAACATTTCATCTCTCTAGCTATTAGTTATTACTTATTACTTATTATTATTAGTTGTTACCGTTCTTGAGTTACGTACAGCCTGGAGACAGACAGACGGACAGACAGATATCGAAGTCTTAGTAATAGGGTCCCGTTTTTACCCTTTGGGTACGGAACCCTAAAAATTAGAACATAATAATTTGTAGCATTAACTCCCAGGTCTGAGTTTTGGTCAGGTTTACAGATTTCGAAAGAGGATAAAAGATGAGTATATAGACACTTTTTTATTGAAATTTTACTCCTTAGAAATAATAATAATAATAAATCCCTAGAAATGGTCACATAATAAGCAGCTTCTCCACGTTGGCCCACAAAATCGAACGTGTAGAGTATTCGTCTTAAATTGTCCATGATTAGCATCACGTCACGGTTATCCAGCATGGGCTGGGGTTTTCGGCGAAAAATGCTTCTACCATGCTGTCATTCGATCTCATCAAAAAATTGATTGAATAAACATACAGACAAACTTTTCACGCCTTCAAAAGTTGTACCGAGTATATGGAAATTCCCAATTTTTCCCCGATAATCAGAACTTAACTATGATAATTCCGAAGGTGGATTGATCAGAAAGTTTTTTCTCCGTCTAAATTCGAATGAATCTCGCACGTGCTCGCGAATAAAACCGCTCAAAGTTTATTATTAAAGTTTAATAGCTTCAACTCCGTTATCAAGTTTAGAAAACTTAGATTGTAAAATTAGAATATCTGAATAAATTTTGGAATGTAATTCAGATGTACTTTTCTTACACGCGATTTATTTTATGGCGAAAATTTCTGACGCTTCCGGACGTTTACAGTGAAATTTTTCGTTTGCTAATGATTTTCGCTGGTTGGTTTCTTTTTGTTTGTGAAAATTTAACCGTCAGAGAAATTTATTCATAAGCTGATGAGATATCTTCGTAATTTGGTCGAGTTTTTTTTTAATTAGGGGGGAAAACGAGCCGTTTGCTCACCTGATGGACCATGGACACTCGCAACATCAGAAGAGCGTTGCCGGCCTTGAGTTGAGTTGAGTTTGATGTATGTCAAGACTCAAGCCATTAAGCATTGGCGTGACATAATCCGACCAAATTAAAGGTTCACCAATCAAGATCTGCCAAAAATTTCAATCAATAATTTCACTGATGGTAAGTAATAAATAATTATTATTATCATTCTACTGTACTTTTTGGGATAACAATTAATTAAATTATTAAACTATTACCTTGACAAAGATCAAAAACTGTGGAAAGAATTTTGTAATAATAGTACGCCTAGACTAGCATCGTACCTAGTTACCCACTTAACGTATTACGGTCTTACTACAAAAGATTAAACATCTGTTGACCCATTTTGAGACCATTTTGTACTGAATTTTTCTTTAATCAACTGTTCAACGGGTGTTTAAATCTTTTGTAGTAAGACCATTAGTTTTCATTATTCGTAAAGTAGACACGATGCGAGGCCTTAAACCATTTCAATTACGCTACAGCTGTTCAATTATGCATTTTAACAATTAAAATGTACTAAAGATTAAGTTTACGATTAAAAGCGGCTATTATAGGATGCAAAACGGATAATTCCAAGATGGCATTGTACCCCTTGCCATAAAGACGGCCGTGGTCGTTAAAATTGTGTGTGCCCGCATTTCGCGGTTATTCTTTCAATCGTTAACTCGAGTTTAGCATATAAATAAAAGCTCCAAGAAATGGTTACCGACTCTTACTTTTGTTATTAGTTTTATTAGATTTTAAATCATAATTTATTTGCTAATAAAAAGATCCACAATTAGTTACATAGAGACATTATAGTGATAGGTACAATGTTTTGTCTTTGCCTGCCAAGGCTATTTTTTAAGCTTGAATATAATTTTGAAACTATATAGTTTATTATAATATTATTAATTTATCAATAATAGGTATAAACTATAAACACCTAAAAATTGCATTAGGTACCCAAGTCCTTACTTGCCAATTGCCATAAGCCCTGTAAGTATAATTAATTAGACAAAGAACAGACGAAAAAAAAAGTATTTTCTGTTTTATAGGACAAATAACTGGGCCAAATTCCAAAAATAATTTTTTGGCAACCCTATTTGAAACAGACGTCAATCTCTTATTGCGTGAATCTTTGAATAATTCCAGTATTATGACGGCGGTAGAGCACTTGAGCATATTAAAAAGTTAACGAAACATTTCTTTAGTCGCCATAAAAAAGAATGATAAAGCCGTGAAAACATTTCGCACTTATGAAAAGGTTATTTACATTTACTTTACTGTTCTTACAAGATCTAATTTACCGACGCGCACATGGCGATTTTTTCTTTATGCTAAAACAGCTTAACCCATTTTGATGAAATATGAAAGACAGCTTATTTTGCGGGCAACATCCAGTTCAAACAACGTTACGCGTTATCAACATTTGCATCGTCGTTATTACGTGGTAGAGCCATGCTTCGGCACGAATGGGCCAGCTCAACCGAAGAAATACCACGGGCTCACAGAAAACCGGCATGAAACAGCGCTTGCCCTGTGTTTCACCGAGTGAGTTAGTTTACCGGAGGCCCAGTCCCCTACACTATTCCCTTCCTCAACCTCCCCTATTCCGTCTTAAAAGGCCGGCAATGCACCTGCAGCTCCTCTGATGTTGCTAGTGTCCATGGGCGACGGAAGTTGCTTTCCAACAGGTGACTCGTTTGCTCGTTTGCCCCCTTATTTCATTAAAAAAACTCGCAGTTGGATAAAGGACTTTGCTGCAATCTAACCTTGGTTACATAATGTGATGAATAAATAAATCGATTGCATCGATCGTAATTCGTAACCCGAGAACCGGGAAGTGTGTGGTCTAACCCCAGCTCCGATTACACGACCATGTTAAAAACAAAATAAAAACTCAAACTGAAACTCAAACTTTTTTATTCAAAATAAATTTTTGCAAATACCTGGACTTCAAGGATTATTTTAAGACTAAAATCAGCCTAATCCGTTCAGCCGTTTTCGAGTTTTAGCGCGACTAACACATTTGAAAATCCATTTTTATATATAAGACTAGCTGTCCCGATGAACTTCGTGTCACTTTAAAACCTTCCCTGGACTTCAAGGATTATTTTAAGACTAAAATCAGCCCAATCCGTTCAGCCGTTTTCGAGTTTCAGCGCGACTAACACATTTGAAAATCCATTTTTATATATAAGACTAGCTGTCCCGGTGAACTTCGTGTCACTTTAAAACCTTCCCTGGACTTCTACGAATATTTTAAGACTAAAATCAGCCCAATCCGTTCAGCCGTTTTCGAGTTTCAGCGCGACTAACACATTTGAAAATCCATTTTGATATATAAGAAGATAAGATTATATACATAGATGTAATTACTATAAATGAAATAGGGGATAATACACAAAGGTCGAAGCAGAGGGCTCCACTAGCACGTAAAGTAAACTACATGACGTAACTCCATTGCGCCAAAATTAGTTTACCGCGCGGGAACCGTACTCTTTTGGGATAAAAAGTATCCTATGTCCTTTCTCGGGATTCAAGGTATCTCCATGCCAAATTTCAGCAAAATAGGTTTGGGCGTGATGAGGTAACAGGCAGACACACTTTCGCATTTATAATGGTAGTATGGATATAATCCGATACGTTGCACACCTCATATCAAAATATTTATTAACAAAAGCATTGTAGAACGTAGAGCAAAACTTTACTGTATGTGCTGGTGCTGCATTCTAGCGTGAAAAACATTGTCGTAGTATACAGGATGTAGCAAAACTAAGTGATAATACTTTAGAGTGTGTATGTGTTCCTTGTAGAGTTTACTGTAAAAGTAGCAGCGCTGAAAGACCAACATTTTTTGTGATTTGTATGGGCAAGCGCATACAAATCACAAGTGACAAAAATTTTGCTCTTTCAGCGCTGCTACTTTTACAGTGAACTCTATACACGGGACTCATACTCATCCTAAAGTATTAATAACTTAGTTTCGTTACAGCCTGTATAACCCATTGATTCATGGTCTATCGGCACTTCTTGACACAATATGAGTAAGCACAACCGAAAAGGTTTGTTTCTTCGCATCAAATAGGCCGAAACTACTAGGTCGATTTTGAAGAAATTTTAGACAGGTATAAGAAACTCCTACAGGTGTAGTTTTCTGAATAGGTAAAGCAGAAATTAGTGTTTTTAGGTCCTACCACCACCGGTGCGATAACTAACCCGGCGAGAAGAAACAAGAAATTCACCCGGCCATCTTTTAGCAAAAAAGTGGAAAAATGTTCTTTTGAAAGAGAAATATTTTTCATTCATAATGTTCACCTTTCAAAAAAAACTAGATCAAAGGCCATTCATCCTTTTTGGAGGCAAGACGCTCCACGATTTCGAGTGGCCCATCTTTTACGGCTTTTGGAGGCCTAGAATTTTGTATTGATGAAACTATAGTCAAAATGGAATAAGATGGAAGCAGCAGCCATTAACCTTTCTAGGCTATGAGAGATGAGAAAAATGATCGCACTGTAGGTATTCTGTTAAACAAACAAAACTAAAATTGACCTCAAAAGTCAAAACCATAAACTCTATTATGGATGTATCGAAAAACCTCTTGGATACTCGTAGAATGGCAGTCTACATCTTTTTATGAGTTCAAATCGATTTACTGCATACTCAGTTCTAACCGAGTATGCAAAATACGATATCGCTCATCTGTCACTTCATTATCCTTTATCAATAGCAGTTTGTATATAGAAAACGATGAAATATTATGACAATTTTTTTTTGACATGGTGTCGATGACCGGTACCACCTGGTTACCTCATTACGAGAATAGTAGCACAACATATAGTTTAAAATGCATGTATAACAGTTAGAACCAACATATTCATTGCAAATGTTTAACGTACGTACACAGGTAGCTTCTTACACGTGTTTCTAATCTTGCTGTGTATTTAAGAGATAATCCTAATAACTTCCTACATTTTTAAAACAAACTTTGGTCGCTTGTGCACATTAACCCGCAATTTTTTATGCAAATAAATTAGCAACAAGACATGCGAAAATATACAAGAAATATCCTAAGGTAATAAAAAGAAGAGAGATATAGGGAGATAAGAAGAGAAAGGGTACAATGTACAGCGTTTTGTCCTTATATGTCGAGCGACTATTCTAACGTATAAAATAAGGACAAACGCTGAATAAAAAAATCGGTAGGTATACTCATTGATCCCTTTGTAAGTAGGACGTCTAAAATTAGTACCTAAAACTCAATAAATAAGTTAAGCTAAGTAAAAGTTTTAAAAAAATATATCGTCTTCAATTTTTTCTTGGGCTGCCCTAATTTGACACAATAAGCGAGCTCAAGAATACTGTAACAATGGTTCACGTATTTTAAATTTACCGAGAGCTTTTGCTTACCGCCGCTCTTTTCAAATTTCCAACAATAAACGGAAAATTTCACTACAATATTGGCCAGTCAATGCGGGATAAAGGAATGCAAAATAGGAGGAATTTTTTGACAGAATTTATCAGGGGGATCAGAATACAAAGCTATATTTATCCGATGTCTTTAAACCTTTTGAGCGTCTTGTCATCTCGCAATCCAAGCATTTTTAAGTATTTCGGGGACGAAAGTGCCGGGACTAAGATGAGATTTACATTGATAAATATCACTATCATATAACATTCTTAAGACCGGTCGCAAGATAGAGTGAATTCGTCCATTAACCTATAGCTTAGCTTTAGCTGCTCATCTCTTTCACGCGAGCATACAATATCTTCGTGTGTGAAAGAACAAGATCATTAAAAGAATTTATCTCTCTCTGACGACCGAGCTTTAGATATAGTTAATCATAATATTATGCAAACTGTAGAGTCATATACTTAAGCTGCATCTGAGATTAGAGATTTACTGCAGTACTCAGAGACGAATATTAATAACTTAACTGAAATTAAAATAAGAAGAATTTTACATATTATGTATAAGTATTGTTTTTTTTATAAAACAAGGGTGCAAACGAGCAAACGAGTCACCTGATAGAAATCAACTACCGCCTCCCATGGGCATTCGCAACATCGGAAGAGTTGCAGAGGGCCTAGAAAAGCGGCAAGCGATTATCGTAAACGCCAACGCCACAAAATGTATGGAATTTGACATTAGTATTCGCTAGCGAAGCGATGACTTATGTCAAATCGCATACATTTTATTAGCGTTTACGATAATCGCTTGCCACTTGTCTACTAGGGCTGGTGAGTTGCCGGCCTCTAATTTTAATATTTTATAAATTCAATTACCTTCAACGATGGCGACGCGTCTATTTACAAAATCTGTGCGCGGCATAACGGCGGAATACATAAATCTTGAGGGCAATATACCTTTAGTATAAAAAGCTGACTAATCTAAATTCTAATATAAAATTTCGCTACCCTCCGTAATTTTTATGACTTTTATGTAGCGGCCATAAACTTCGCATAATATATCTTTTAAGCGACATACTTTGAGCATACTCGTTACGATTATTCCTTTATATTGCCCGTTAGTCTTTTAATTATTCCCCGGGGTCTTTTCAAGTAGAGAATTTTGTATTTTTTATCAGATTAAGTTGGTTGCTGAAAATGGCGCTAAATCAGTGTAAGGGTGGGTTGCACCAACTTACTTTAACTATAATTTTAACTTTAACCATAACAAGATGTCAAATGAACTGTCAAAACCAAAGTAAAAGTCCATAATGGACGCCATATTTGACGATAACCTTAACCTTAACTATAAATTTACTACTAAGGGTGCGTTTCTACCGCGCTGCGTTGTTAAAATGTGTTCTTTAGAACCGATAGAGTCATCACATATCAGCGCAGCTATATTCTATTGGATCTTGAGGACACATTTTTGCAATGCCGCTTTGAGATCGCCAGACAAAAATGGTAGGGGAAGGCGCAGTGTACGATTGTAGATCTCTTTGGTGGAGTTAAGTGAGGAGTGAGCAGGGCGGGTGCGCGGAGACGTCACACGCTATTATTGGTAGATCAGATATCAGACGTATCGTTATTGGTAGATCGCAACCAAATGGTCACATTTAGCAATTCCTCTCAATTCAGCAAATGAATTGTCAAAACTGTCAAACTGACAAATGTCAAATCAGTACAAAAATACAGAAAACCTTGCAAGCAAAGTTGCATTTTGCGATTTTAGAAAAATGAATCATATTATGATGACGGTGATACATTATTGGTAGCTATTGTTTGTTATTGCAAACATGCGTCTTCAATTGCCAAGCGACCTCAAAATTATGCGAGGGGAAAAAACCTTAAAATAGCGCATAAAATTAAGCACAAGAGCAAATGTCACACAAGAGGTAACAGATGTAATTGTTAATGTTACGGGGAAGATAATCCAGAAAGAGCCTCCATATTGTTACGCATAATTAGACACGAATGCTCGTTGAATATACAACAAGTCCAACTTTTTGCACCCTTCCGTCCCTTTTTTGTCACTTCAAAAATGACAATTAGATTTCGTTTAACCTTATTTAAATGTCTCCTAAACTGCCCTTTCCTTATTGCCCTTTATTGCAGCTGAAACAGCTGAATGTTAAGCGGTTTTGTACTTGTTCAAATAGGTGTTGAATTTGTAAATTCAACACCTATTTGAACAAGTTTCGGTTTCGCATTACAACCGATTCGAATTCGGTTCGTGGATCACGGATATCGAAAAGAAGTGATATTAGGAAACCGCTCTCAGAGTCACATCGAAACAAGATGGTTCACATCAAAATAAGGCAGTATAACCTATACGGAAATTATCCCCTCTAAATAGCCTCTTACAGCTCTTTTGATGTTTTGTGTCCATTACCGAGAGCAGAGTTTACCCGTTAAGGGCCTCAAACATTAACAGTTCGCCGGCAGGCCGCCGCCTGGCAGTTAATCGGAAGAGTTCTCTGACAGACCACAGACTCACAGTTCTCTGACGATTTTGTAGATCTTGTATCGACGCTCAATGACTGTCAGGCAACCTGCCGACCAGAGCCTGCAGGCGGACTGATAATGTGTGGGAGCATTTAGATTTATCAATAAAATACACAAATAAACTTTAGCTACACTAAAGAATTAATTACAAAAGGATTTCCAGTAGATAAAAGGTAATTAATTCAAGGGCCATTAAGATCGGGAACTGAAAAAACTATAATTTTCCGGCCTACCGCGTCGTCCTTATCACCACAGTCCACATCTCGACAATATCCGAGAGCCATTTTCGACTTTTCCTGGTTCATTAGGACCACCGTGGAGCGAAACATTGCTACTCCGCTTTAGTCTCTAACCTTTTTTAACAAAGTTGAAATTGCCTTGCGCGTGGATGGTAGAGCCGTTTTTTCCCGCACGTGCTTAAGAGCCATCCGCACGTGGTTGGAGTATGGCAATTGCTAGATTGTATTGCTAGATCGCCAGCCTTTAGCGCAGAAGTGCCTCGATAGCTTGAAGCACATCGGTGAAGTATTAAGCTATAAAACTTAAGTGCCAAGCTATAAACAAGAAGCTATAAAATATCGAAGAATCACCCTGATAACTTATTATTCTGTGTATGTCTGCAATTTTTAAATTGTGTGCTCCGGAAATTTTGATAAAACTAAGAAATGTTTGTTTTTTTTATGAAATGAGGGGGCAAACGAGCAAACGGGTCACCTGATGGAAAGCAACTTCCGTCGCCCATGGACACTCGCAGCATCAGAAGAGCTGCAGATGCGTTGCCGGCCTTTTAAGAGGGAATAGGGTAATAGGGGAGGGTAGGAATGGGAAGGGAAGGGAATAGGGGAGGGTAGGGAAGGGACTACCGACTAGGGTACGGGATTGAGCCTCCGGTAAACTCACTCACTCGGCGAAACACAGCGTAAGCGCTGTTTCACGCCGGTTTTCTGTGAGAACGTGGTATTTCTCCGGTCGAGCCGGCCCATTCGTGCCGGCCAAGCATGGCTCTCCCACGTATATTGTTTATTTTCTTATATTTTATGTGTACATACTGGAAGATTTTAAAGTTCTGATTTTCGACTATTGCAGCGCTTCTAGCGGCTTGCAGTGAAATCAGTAGACACAAGTGATTTTTCCATTAGAATAATTTTATTTATATGCTTTATTACTATTTAAAACTTAAACCGATAAAAACACAAACAAAAGTCTAAATTCAAATTCACCAAAAAAAAACAAAATTCCCCAAATTAGTTAGTTTCATTTTTTTATAACTCGATGGCTGGCTGAACGAGTTTTTTAAATTGGCAATAGAATCTTCAATCTCATGCAAACGTTTTTGTTGAGGTGGTCGACCTATAGTTTATTTAATTAATAGAAAAGAGAAACCAATTATTATATTAAATTAATAACTATATTCTATATTCAAGTGTTCGAACAAGATTGGTAAGATTATGTTAACATCGGTACAATATCATATTACTGTTTTACCTTGGTTTTACCAAGCAAAATATTATTGTAAGACATTGTTGTTACTATGGAAAAGTCATTGTAAAAGTGGAAGAGATATCTAGACTACAGACTCTAACATAATTTCTATTGTTGGCTAATAAAATAATTGAAAAATATATTTTTTAAATGTTTGCAATAATTTTATTACCTTTAATTTATACAAGTAGACGGCAGTCTAAAATTTTAGTTCAGTTTTGTGATTTGTTTTTAACCCCCGACGCGCGTCGCAAAAAGAGGGGTGTTATAAGTTTGACGTGTCTTTTTCTTTTTACTTTGCGAGTTGAGTTTCACTCGTAACTTAGACATGTAATTAAATAATCGTAAATTAATTTAACATGGCGACAGAAGAACAACAGTATTTACATTATAAATAATCTTATACCAGCTTCTGCAGCGTGGTGACGTCTTACTGATAAGGGAATGCGTACGTGATACGGCAGACATAACGTCTTGGACCCACAGACCAAAACATATTGTGACCACTGAGATATTCATACTAATAATATTATGTAGACTAAAAACCAGCTCTGAATTTATGTATAGGCAGTATAGGCCATGGCCTATGGGCGGCAGCGTCCTATAGCGTCCTAGGATGGCGGCAGAGTTTCTTCACTATGGGCGGCAAAATTGGTGGCCTATACTCATAAAAAATATAAATCCGGCCCTGCTACAAACCCATAAAGAAAATATCCTGAGAAGTGAACCAATGTGAATAACTCTCATTTATATAGCTGTTACTATAATATCAGGAAACAACACATGTCTGACTGTCTGTTACCTCTCTGTAACGATTTTATATAAAATTCGGTATGTAGAGTATTGTAGTGCTGACTGCAGTCCCAATAAAGAAATGTCGATGCGACAAAGTTGTAACCAACATATACTTAAATAATCTTATATCTTTAAACGAGCAATTTTTGTATATATATATATATATATATATATATATATATATATATATATATATATATATATATATATATATATATATATATATATATATATATACATATACATATATATATACAAGAATTGCTAATATAATTGGAATCTCAGAATCGGCTAAAGCTATTCCAGCAGATGGCGTTGTTAAGTAACACGAAGTCAATGAGTGTTTGCTATACAGATCCAAGCTCGGTCATCCAGGTACTATTATTATGATATATATTTATTCAACAAATGCACTTATCAATATAATATTAGTACTCTCAGTAGCCGATTCTCAGAACCTCTGAATATGCATATAAAATTTGGTTAAATCAGTAAAGCTGTTTCGGAGGAGTACGCGGCCTAACATTGTGACACGAGAATTTTTTAGATAAGATATCACAAAATGTTGCCCATAACTTCGAAACTGTGCATTTTACCCTCACAAAATAAAAGCTAGATTGAGCTCTTCTGAATTTGGCTTTTTTAATCCTAAATAGCCTAATTTGGTTCTTTCAGTCTGTTAGGACGATACTTGGTGCAATATTGTTTTTGTTTTCACTCATTCCAATAACAAACAAAGTCTTTGAAAGAATTTGTTTGCTTATGATATTGAGTGTACGTGTGTACACTCAACGTACATGTGTACATTCTTCGAATATTCGTGTTTGGACGGCGGAAAGTGTGCAATATCATTGGAATAGCAAATGTTTGAACTTGGTTACATTCTATGACATAGGCTTCTGATTCATCTATCCGATCTCGTTAGCTATCAGAAGGTAAAATGGAATTTATAAATTAATAGACGTGGGAGAGCCATGCTTCGGCACGAATGGGCCTTCTTCCTTCCCTACCCTCCCCTATTTCCTTCCCATCTCATCCCTACCCTCCCTTACTACCCTATTCCTTCTTAAAAGGCCGGCAACGCACCTGCAGCTCTTCTGATACTGCGGGTGTCCATGGGCGACGGAAGTTGCTTTCCATCAGGTGACCCGTTTGCTCGTTTGCCCCCTTATTTCATAAAAAAAGACAAGAATTTAAGAGTCTATCATAATATTATCTAGCGGTCTTATTAATAAACAAAGTATAAGGCGGGATTGTTCAATTCAGAACAAAATCCACCAAGAGAGTAATGTAAAATGTTGCTGTCTTCTAATCCATGTGGATGATCTAAATTCTAAACTGTAATACGCTAGAATCTAGAATCTACTAAACTTATTATTACAGTTCCTTGTCTTACGTCCAAGTTCCAACTTAGGCTAGGACTTAGTAAAAACTAAACAGATATGAGAAGTGACAAAAGCAACAAATACTAAAGATCGAGGCACAAAACTACTCGTACATACAAAATGTCATAATTTGTATGAAAATCTACACATTCTTATTTTAGTTGCTTTTTATCGTCAACCCTAGCGCGATACAATTAAAAAGCACAAAATAAACATGAAAATTGCATACAAAAGGAGCTCGGTATGCGTACAATTCAATTTATCGCAAGAACGCAGCGGAGACAAAGAATGGCCGGACGGGGCAGGGATGCCAACGCAGTAATTACTGAATTAAATCGTCTTTATATTGCCTTTCGATCGTTACTGTCGCGATGTCGACTACAATGTAGAGTTATGTAATTTCGACATAAGCACTTCCGTACTAGATGTTGCGCCGATATTTCTTTGCAACGTAGGAATCGTACATTTCTCCGCAAAAAGTAGTTTTGGGCTCTTATTTTAAATTTAATCAAAATCGGTTCAGCGGTTTAAGCGAAATACAGACCTTCTTTCGCATTTATATAAATGGACTATGGGAAGTATGGATGAACCCTACTTATAGTCAAATCCAATCAAAATTAATTAGCGAAATTAATCTGTCAGCCTTTCCGTCTTTTACCTAAATCTTCACATCACACGTAGTTAATAATAGAGACTTTGAATTCTTTGAAAGGACATAACTAGACAGGGAAAATATATATTTTTCACAAGATAAACGAACTGGGAAATGACAGGCAACATTGTAGTAAATAATTTTGAATATAAAGTATCAACCCTGGACACAGTGCAGTGGACTGCATTTCTGTTAGTCTGAAAGGGGCTCCAGTTACATGCACGACTAGAATTTTACTAACGCTGTTATAACTACGTAGTTACAAACGGGGTATATTGAGACACAACGCATCTATACTTCCATACTAATAATATTATAAACTAGATGTTCCGTGCGACTTCGCCCGCGTAATTTAGGAATGTCACGGAAACCGTACATTTTTTCGCAAAAAAAGAAACCTATGTCCTTTCACGCGGTCTATTCTTCACGTGTGCGGTGTGCCACATAAAAATTTCTCCAGTAGTTTCCTAAGATCAAAAGCAATTTTAAATTATTTCCCCCCGTTTTTTCCACACTTTCCTCTATTTCTTCGCTCCTATTAGCTTTAGCGTTATAAAATATAGCCCATAGCCTTCCTCGATAAATGGGCTATCTAACACTGAAAGATTTTTTCAAATCGGACCAGTAATTCCTGAGATTAGCGCGTTCAAACAAACAAACTCTTCCGCTTTATAATATTAGTATAGAATATTATGCGAAAGTCTGTTACCTCTTCACAAACCGCTGGATGGATTTGGCTGGGTATGGAGATACTCTAGGTCCCGGGAAAGGATATTTATAAAGGAAAAATGTAAGGTTCCCGCGCGATAAACGAATTTTGGCGCAAATGTGTTGCGGGCATCATCTATTAACTATTATAATATTCTATAGGTACTATTTATATAATAATAAAAAGCAGAAGAGTTTGTTAGTTTGTTTGAACGCGCTAATCTCAGGAACTTCTGGTCCGATTTGAAAAATTCTTTCAATGTTAGATAGTCCATTTATCGAGGAAGGCTATAAGGCTATATTTTATCACGCTAAGACTAATAGGAGCGAAGAAATAGAGGAACATGTGGAAAAAAGAAGGGAAATTATTTGAAAGGGCTTATTTGAATGCGTTAATCTCAAAAACTACTGGTCCGATTTGAAAAATTATTTCAGTGTTAGACAGCCCATTTAGCGAGGAAGGCTATAGGCTATATTTATGAAACATTTCCTAAGATATGTAGGTATTATTGTTATGATGTCACAAGCGGATGCATTTGCTTTGATTTTGATGATTAAAGAAACATAAATATTATGTTTCTTTAATCTCAGATAAGTATTTAAAACAAGTTTTTTTGGGAGAAAAATGCCAAAGGAAATATATCGTAACGTACAAAAGAGGCCCAAAATAATCCGGGACCGAGGCCCTTTGGACGAAGCCTATCCATGCATTCTATTATAATGTTTAATACACAGTTTCCCTTGATCCTTTTCACATTAAACACATTAAGGGCCTGTTTCACCACTTCCTGATAAAGTGCCGGATAGGTTATCTACAACTTTTTTGACAGATTCTCCAATACTCAGTCTGTCAAATTAAGTGGTGGATAGCCTATCCGGCACTTATCAGGAAGTGGTGAAACAGGCGCTTAGTAGGTGTGAGCTTGTATTACATTTTGTTAGTTATTTAAAGCCGTACTCGATAATATTAACGATTACTTTTAATTTAAATTTAATGAAGAGTTTTAGAAAATCTTAAAGGGCATTATCGGAATCTTCATTAAATTAAAGTTAAGTTACCTTTAAAATTTTTAAATCTCTTTGAGTGGGAGCGTAAGAGGCTAAAGTCTTAACAAATTTCTACTCTACTTTTTGTAGGATTGGAAAAGTTTTCTAAATTTTTTTAAGTTACCGTATAATGAAGTTTACCAAACGATAAGGATTTAGGTGTAACGAAATACCTAATAGTGGGAAATTCTACTAGATATTAGAGTATCAAAACAGACGCCTCGCCTCGCCTCGTCTCGTTGCGGTCTGAATTGATCCTAAGGGGTCCTGGAGACAGTGTCTCAGTCGCCATTTTAAGGTCATGAGTTCATGACTTTGAGATAAAAAAATAATTTTACGCACAATAATTAACACAATATTGGCATTTGGCAATTATTTACACTGTGCCAGAGTTGTTAATCTGTTCACAATAATTTTACTTTTCACAGGAACTCACAGTTTTTATGTAATTTTGTTTTGTTTTGTAACCGTACACTTGTTACTTCACCAGACCTTCACTACATAGAGCAAAGTCTTTCGAGCCACTCTGACATTGGCAACTCACCGAGTCAGCCATTTTTAAAAGAAGAAGAACTCACAGTTTTTGCGGGTTCCTTAAATGTGGTATGCGATCGTTTCGATCAATCGAAAATGAAGTTTCTTAAGTCGCAAATATTAGCTGAGGCTATTACTAACTAGCAACTTGTGTCTACTTAGCAATTAACTATTTATTATTTTTACACTCAATTAGGGGAGTCTTGTTACTTGTATGACTACACAACTTTAATGCATAGGGTTCCTTAAAGGGTTATAATAAATATATAGGGAGGGTTAAGGGGTATTAGGTACAAACTATTCACCGCAGTTTTGTACAGATGGCTTTGTTGAGCTTGCTCAGATAGACTGCATGGTGAAAGAAATACCGTTTACCATCAAATTTTCACATAACTATCACATGATAAATCACGATATACAACCAGATTGCCGAAACACGAAGAATCGACCTAAATCCCCCGTTACAGAGTCGAATTTTGATTGAATGCTGAACTGGTCAGTCTGCTAACCTCATACTTTTAAGTTATAATGACTTAAACCTGTTAAAAACCGGCCTCGTGTGATTCGGACTCGCGCACTAAGAGATCCGTACGAGGCGGAAAAATGACGATCGTACAGTCAGACAGCAGAAAGACAGCAGAAAGGCAGCAGAAAGACAGCAGAAAGGCAGCAAACAGACAGCAGAGTCTTATAGGACCTTCCCACGTTGGTCCACGATGGACCAATATCCTTTATGATTGCGCCTGATCAACGCTGGTTGCGCATGCTATAGACTTCACAATCATGGTGACAATCATGGTATGTGATTTAGTACTCATGGGTCTTTTTGTATCTTGCGACAGAAAAAATTAAAATATCTATATTATAAAATATACAATAAAAGACAGGATTATATCCTGTTAATAGCCTGTTCCATTGCTGTCGCATAATAACCGCTCTGTATTTACCTTCGGGTACGGAACTCTAAAAACTCAAGCGAGTGCATGGGAACGCGTAATGGCCGTCACATATTTTTGGAGACAGAATGCAGATAAGCAACGCTGACCCGCGGAGAAATTATTATATTATCATGACGATTAAACCGAATTCCTACAATAAAAGGTTATAAAAGTCGACATCTGTTCATGTTAATGTTCAGATTCGATGTATTAATATCAAAATATAAATATAAAACGCCTTTATTTAAATATTTTGTACATTAAAATTATGAGTTATGATAAATTACACTGAATATTAATAAATAAACTTAAAAGAATTTGAGATCCGGCTCGAAGGACCGCACTTCTGCAGCCAGCAAGGTGGATATGGATGGTGATGATTCAAAAACTACAATTTTATACAAATGGTTCAAGATAAATCTTCAAGACAACATCTGCAAGTCGACTTGTAGTTAGTAGGTATATAATATTGTTACGGTACATGGTATACGGACACGTGGTGCGCAAGTACATACTCGAACCTTCTAAAAAGGTCCAATGTTTGTTTACGTGTTTACCCTTTATTTGTTAGCGTGTTTGAATTTAGACCTTATGACTGAGTCCATAAGGTCTAAATTAAATTCAACTTACTGCACTTATCGCAAGGACGGCAGTTTTATTGTGGCACATGCCCGAGCTTACTAGAAATTTCCCACGGTTGTTTACTTGTTTACGTGAATCGGGAAATTTCTGGAATTCGTCTCGCCATATAAAAAGAGCCGCAGGTAGGCCCGGCAATTCAGTTCGTTTCGAGTTTTCATCAAGGCGATTTCGGAGTGATCAATAGTGAGTGAACCAGTGAAACCTGCGACTTGGCTACGACCTAGGACAGTGATAGTGCTTAGTGATTGGACCTAGTGATTTGTGTTTGGACTTAGTGCTAAGTGTGTGACCTAGTGTTTAGTGCAGTGTTAATAAAGTCTTCAAGAGAGTCACCAGGTCTTTCTCTCCAAATCCTCGAACCCTAGCACGTAACAACTGGTGTCAGAAGTGCGATTTGGAGATGCCATTGACTCCGAGAGAGGACTTCAAGGGGAGTGTCAGGACAAGGGCGCAGCGAGCTGCTGCCATTGACTCCGAGAGAGGAGTTGCGGAGGCCACACCCACTGGGGACCAAGCTCCGCCCACTGAGGGACAGGCCCCACCCACTGGCCCCGCACACATGGCTCCGCCCACTGGCCACGCCCACCAGGCTCCGCCCACTTTGGTGGAAGCCACGCCCACTGGCTCCGCCCACCGGGACACGCCCACTGACCACGCCCCTCAGGCTCCGCCCACTTTGGGCATGGCCACGCCCACTGGCTCCGCCCACCAGGCCACGCCCACTCAGGCCACGCCCACTAGCTCCGCCCACCGAGGTCCGTCTGCTCAACCTCTGCCTACTGGCCCCAGCCACCATGCATCGCCCGTAGCTTCTGCGGCCCCTCAAGTGGCTCCCCAATTACAAAGCCTAATTGAGTTAATTCAGGCTCTGCAAGAATCACAAGACCGCAAGTTCGGCGCTTTACAAGAGTCACAAGACCGCAAGCTCGGCGCTTTGCAAGAGTCACAAGACCGCAAGCTCAGCGCTTTACAAGATTCTCAAAGAGCTGAAATTCACGCTTTGCAAGAGTCACAAGACCGCAAGCTCGGCGCTTTGCAAGAGTCACAAGAGCAACAAAAGGACCTCCAAGAGAAAGCGCTTTTAGCTATAAAGGATGTCAGTGACACGGTGACTAAGCTTCGTAAAGATGTCGACGTAATGGACGAACGCGTTACCGGGTTAGGAGTGGATGTGGAAAATGTGAAAACCGGCCTCACTGAACTACAGAAGAAAGTAGTGCGCCTGGAAACCACAGGAATCGCGGCGTCTAGTGGAGCTTCCGTAGTGGTACAAGGACCAAGAGTTAAAGTGCCACCATACGACGGTACTACTTCCTGGAACGCTTATCGTCAGCAATTCCAGACGGTTGCTTCTGCCAACGGATGGACTGACGAACAATGCCTGACCGCTCTCACTGTCGCGCTCAGAGGGCAAGCCTTGTCAGTCCTGGAAGCATATACAGTAAATGGGTTCAAAGACCTGATGGAAGCCCTTGAATCCAGATACGGGGAGCGACACCTGGAGCACGTGTTCCGTGCTCAACTTCGTGACAGAGTCCAACGCTCAGGAGAAGGATTACAACAATGGGCGCTGGAAATTGAAAAACTCGTCAAGAAGGCACACCCAGGAGCTGACGCCAAGATGGTCGACACGAATATTGTGCAAGCATTTGTCGACGGAATCAGGGATCTGGAGGTCAGAGCTGCGGTGAGGCTTCGTCACCACACCTCGCTTAAGGAAGCATTGGCGCATGCTTTGGAAGTCGAGGCTGTTCGCCGTGACATACGACAGACCCATAAGATCCACGAGGTCTCTGAGGAAGTCAAGGAGGTCAAGGCTCCCATGAAGAAAAGTTTTGGAGCCATGTGCTACAAGTGCGGCGAGAGGGGCCATCTTCAGCTCAACTGCCCGCAGAAGGAGACCCAGATGGCAAGAATGAAAAGGCTCGAGGAACAAATGGAGGAGCTGAAGAAGCAAGGGGCTTCGTCCCCTGTCCGGGAGCAGGGAAACGAATAAAAGCCAGGACTAAGGGGCGAGTGCTGGCTGACACGGAGGAAGCCCCAATAACGGTTGTCTCCCAAGCAAGTAGCGGAAATAGTCTGGTGATTCAGGGGACTATTAACGGGATGGACTGCAAAATGACTCTAGACACAGGAGCCTCTAGAACAATAGTGAACCCAAATTTGATAAAAGCCGCAAGGAGGCACAAGAGGAGAATTAACTGTCGGCTTCTTACCGCCTCCGGTCAGCCAATACCCGTCCTGGGAGAAATGTCAGTTACGATGAATGTGGGGGAGTCCTCATACCCTCATGACGTTATCGTGGCTGAGATTATGGATGATTGCATCTTGGGTTTGGATTTCATGAAGAAGCACAACTGCAGAATTAATGTCGCTGACGGAGTTTTCAAGTGTGGTGAAGAAGAAATTTTCATCCTTGGAGGCGCCTGCGGGAAAGTTGAATGTGTAAAGAAAGTCATAATACCTGGACGTGCGGAAGCTCGGGTGCTGGTGAAACTACCGCCAGCTGGAAAGAAGAAGTTGAATAGATGCGTGTTGATCGAAGACACACCTACCAAGACATCAGCGCAAAAACTGATGACGGCGAGAACCCTTGTTAGTGGAAGCAGTAACGCTGTGGTCAGGGTTTTGAATCTTGCTGATCGCGAGATCTGCTTGAACAAAGGTGACGTCATTGGAAAGTGCGAGGAAGTTGTCTGGATGAGAAAGTGTAATTCGATCACAGGCTCAGACTCAGCAAACACCAGCAACTATGGAATAGTGACTGAGCTACTGGATGACTGCAAGAGTAATCTGACTTATTCGCAGAGCATGAAAGCTAAGAAGTTTTTACAACGCCACGCGAATATCTTCTCCAGTCAGGAAGGCGACCTTGGAAGAACGTCGATGGTTCAGCACAGGATAGATACCGGAAGCGAGAACCCAATTCGTCAACGAGCAAGACGAATACCCATTGCAAAGGAAAAAGAAGTTGAAGGCCTTTTGGAGGACATGAGAAGGAATAAGATAATTGAACCGTCTGCAAGTCCGTGGTGCTCACCGGTTGTGTTAGTGAAGAAGAAAGATGGCAGCACAAGATTTTGTGTGGACTACAGACGTCTCAATGATGTCACTAAGAAGGACAGCTATCCATTACCTCGAATCGACGACACTCTGGATACCTTGAGTGGCATGAAATGGTTCTCGACCCTGGACCTGAAATCTGGATACTGGCAGGTGGAAATTCATCCAAAAGACAAGGAGAAGACAGCGTTCTCCACCGGTAAAGGTCTATGGCAGTTTAACGTCATGCCCTTTGGATTGTGCAACGCACCTGCCACATTTGAGCGACTCATGGAGTGTGTACTGGCAGGCTTAGTTGGAGAGGCTTGCTTAGTCTATTTGGATGACGTCATCATTGTTGGCCGCGACTTCGAGGACCATTTGCGAAACTTAGAACGAGTTTTCGCCAAAATAGAGGGGGCCAAGTTAAAGTTGAATCCGAAAAAGTGTCGTTTATTCAGGAGTAAGGTGAACTATCTCGGCCATGTTATCTCCAGTGATGGAATTCAGACGGACCCGGAGAAACTAGAAGCAGTCCAAAATTGGCCAACCCCTAAGAACAAAACCGAAGTGCGGGCATTTCTCGGCCTATGCTCCTACTACAGGCGTTTTGTTAAGGGATTCTCAGAGATAGCCAAGCCATTACATCGGCTGACAGAAGATAAACGACAGTTTATTTGGGACGAGACTTCCGAAGATTCTTTTCAGAAACTAAAGAAACATCTGTGTGAAACACCAATCCTGGGGTATCCACAACCTGAAGGTCAGTTTATAGTCGACACGGACGCAAGCAACACGGCCATTGGAGGGGTGTTATCTCAAAAACAGGGTGAAAGAGAAGTTGTAATTGCATATTTCAGCAAATCTTTATCTAAGCCAGAGAGAAACTACTGTGTGACAAGAAGAGAACTCTTGGCTGTCGTAAAGACGCTACAACATTTCAGCAAGTATCTCATTGGCAGACACTTTTTACTGCGAACTGATCACGCAGCCTTGAAGTGGCTACTACAATTCAAGAACCCAGAAGGCCAAGTAGCTCGATGGATAGAACAACTCCAGGAGTATGACTTCAAGACGGAACACCGCAGCGGAAAGTCGCATGGGAATGCCGACGCACTCTCACGAAGGCCGTGTTCAGAAGACTGCAACCATTGTGTTAAACAGGAATCTAATGAAGTGACACTAAAGTTAACGAAAACAAGTCCTTCGTGCCCATGGGAGAATGATGCTATGAGGGAGGCTCAGGAAACAGATGACGACCTTCGGCACATCATCACATGGAAGAAACGGCGTGATGAAAAACCAATCTGGAGTGTGGTAGCACCCACTGGCGCTGTCACTAAGGCGTACTGGGCGCAATGGGACAGTCTGATACTTCAAAACGGAATACTCTACCGGAAATGGGAGAAGACCAACGGCAGAGAGTTCCATCTTCAGATAGTTGTCCCAAGAACGAGAGTACCGGATGTTCTCCGTGAAATGCATGATGGCGTATCAGGAGGTCATCTAGGAGTAAAGAGGACGTTAACAAAAGTGCGAGAACGATTCTACTGGTTGCATTGTCGAGACGATGTACAGGATTGGTGCCGCAAATGCACTACTTGCGCTGCAGTGAAGGGACCACAGACAAGGAGCCGTGGGAGCCTGCGCTTGTATAACGTTGGCGCACCGTGGGAACGAATCGCAGTTGACGTAGCTGGGCCATTTCCTGTAACGGAATCAGGAAACAAGTATTTCATGGTTGTCATGGATTACTTCACCAAATGGCCCGAAGTGTTCGCCATACCAAACCAGGAAGCTACAACAGTTGCTTCTAAGCTAGTCGAAGAAGTAATATCTCGCTTTGGTGTGCCTCTAGAAATCCATTCCGATCAGGGCAGGAATTTCGAATCGCAGGTCTTCCAGGAAGTGTGCAGAATTTTGGGAATGCATAAAACGAGGACCACCGCGTACCATCCACAGTCTGATGGAATGGTTGAGAGATTTAACCAGACCCTTGAGAGGCATTTGGCGAAATTGGTAGATGACAAAGAAAAGGACTGGGACAAGTATATACCGCTCTTCCTTCTGTCGTACCGTACCGCCGAGCATGAGAGCATAAAAGCTACCCCGGCGTATGTCAATTACGGTAGAGAGCTGCGAGTACCAGTAGACCTCTTGACAGGAGGATCACCGGAAGAACCAAAGACCGTACCAGATTATGTCTGCGATTTAAGGGAAAAGATGCGCTATATACACGCCATGGTTCGGGAAAATGGGTTACAGTCAAGTGAGAACATGAAGACCAGATACGACCGGAAATCGAATACAAGCGGCTTCGAAGAAGGGTCACTGGTGTGGCTGCATAACCCAACTCGCCGAAAAGGCAAATCTCCAAAGTTGCAGACCAAGTGGGACGGCCCATACAAAGTGGTTACCCGATTGAACGATGTGACTTACAGGATTCAAAAGCAACCAAGAGGGACATTCAAAGTGGTACACATAGACCGTCTGGCGCGATACCATGGCAGTAACAATGATGCTCGGGACGAGCATCTCTAAGAGGGGAGTAGTGTTACGGTACATGGTATACGGACACGTGGTGCGCAAGTACATACTCGAACCTTCTAAAAAGGTCCAATGTTTGTTTACGTGTTTACCCTTTATTTGTTAGCGTGTTTGAATTTAGACCTTATGACTGAGTCCATAAGGTCTAAATTAAATTCAACTTACTGCACTTATCGCAAGGACGGCAGTTTTATTGTGGCACATGCCCGAGCTTACTAGAAATTTCCCACGGTTGTTTACTTGTTTACGTGAATCGGGAAATTTCTGGAATTCGTCTCGCCATATAAAAAGAGCCGCAGGTAGGCCCGGCAATTCAGTTCGTTTCGAGTTTTCATCAAGGCGATTTCGGAGTGATCAATAGTGAGTGAACCAGTGAAACCTGCGACTTGGCTACGACCTAGGACAGTGATAGTGCTTAGTGATTGGACCTAGTGATTTGTGTTTGGACTTAGTGCTAAGTGTGTGACCTAGTGTTTAGTGCAGTGTTAATAAAGTCTTCAAGAGAGTCACCAGGTCTTTCTCTCCAAATCCTCGAACCCTAGCACGTAACAATATCATCAGATATTTTTACAAAGTTTCGACGTTCACCCATCGCTATTTACCTCTTTTACTCGCCCGCAAGTATTGCTATACAGGGTGCAATTAAACCTATCTGCCAATTTTTTTTCCAGGGCTTAGGTATCACTAGGAGAGTCCATTTGACACACATACAGACAATATTATTTGGGGGGGAGGATCAATATCAGGGCCCCCGCTACCATATGTGCAGTGTGTGCAATGCACACGGGCGCCATCCTCTAGGGGCGCCAAATCGCCATCTTTAGCAGCGCCAAAACCAAGGACCCAAAAAATTTGCCTAAAGAGGCGCCAAAATCCTTTTTTTGCACACAGGCGCCAGTAGCCCTTACGGGGGCCCTGATCAATATATCAAAATTTGGCCCTCCGCGGAGCCCTGTGGCTTCGCGAAGGCCTTGTAGGGCTCCGCGAGCGATACACAGATTGTTTTTAGACATCACTCATCAGACACTAGCATACATACAATTCATTATTTAAATTTTAAGTTAATTACAGCATTGTAAACTTTATTTTAAAAGATTATTTTTTTCTCACTTTTTTTGGTAAGTAAATAAAGTGGGCCCCGTGCGAGTTTCTTACGCCGGTTCTTCTCGCCCGCGCCGATCTTGCAGAAAATATTTGCAAAAAAATATTTTTAAAATAATTATAAGACAAAAATATGTTCGTTATTTTTTTGGGGATCCGTTAAAAATTTCACTCGTTAAAAGGTTGAGAACCGCTGCTATAGCGTTCCGAAAGGTAAGCTATACGCTGACAAAAGCAATATTTTGTTGCACATACATAGTAAAGTACCCCAGCAAAGCTCTTTTCTCAAATAATAACGGGCAGGTCTGCTACATTGTACTAAGCCTTTGAAATGGACAAAGTAACGAAGATAATGGTAAGGTTCCTAGAAAACTTGTTAATACTAAAAACCTACTCGTCTCAGGTCATAAATTTGATTGTAAAAGGTCAGTCAGGTTCACTTCATACATAAAGTATGAATAATAAACAGGTTTTAAAAATGTGTGATACAAAATAGATAAAAGTTGGTGGTATAAAATTGATAAGGCTACCTTTTGCAGCAGTTTATTACGTATAATATTTTAACCAACTTCTAAGAATGGTATGCTGATTATGTATTTTGGTCTTTGGACGAAATACGAGTAGGTACATAATACTTCCTATTTACGAGTCTCAGGACAAAACTTTGTGATTTTTGGGTAAGTAAGTTGTTGTCTTTTTTGGAAAGTCAAAAATGAGATGTTTACAAGCCGCAAGTTTCATCGCGGAAGCCTCCACGTTGGTCCATTATTGCAAGGCTGCCTATAGCATGCGTCATCAATCATTGGCAATCTTGGACGAATATGGCCCTCTACATATTCGAAATAGCTTGTTGGTCTGCCATCGGTCAAGGTACAACGGCCGCATGATGAAAAGTGGGATCTCGACAACGTACCCAATTCATTATATGTACATTTTGACCAATGACCACTCTGATCCACAGCAGCGTTGCCAGACGTCCTATTTTGGCGGGACGTCCCGATTTTTTCATCAAAATGAAATGTCCCGCTTTTCGTGGAAAGCCCGAACGTACGTGCTGCGCGCTGAGAAAGAAAGGTGCGTAATGAAGATAAGAGTGTGGGAGGTAGAGGGGTGGATTTTCTTTGGCTACTTTTGCTCTCTATTGTCACGTAAACACTATTTTAACGCAAATAAAAAGATAAAAATTTAAAAAACTTTTGATTTTATACCTTTTTTTACTTTGTCCCGCTTTTGACTGAAGAATCCCGCTATTTCACTCAAAAAGATCCAATATCCCGACTTGGCACAAAAAAAATCTGGCAACGCTGATCCACAGGCCTACCTTTACCTAAATTCCACAGGTTCAATGTCATTTTACCTGAGAGTTTATATGAAAGTGATCCTGGATGGATGGATTGTATTGTATTGTAATTGTATTGTAGTCCATATCATGTTTTGTGTACAACTAAATTACACAAATGGTGTTAATTTGTTTATCAATGAAGACCGGTCATTGATAAAATTAACTTCATTGATAGAATCGTAGCTGTATGTTTGAACGCGATGTTTATTTGGGGTATTGAGTATACTGTATAAGGGAGCTGTAGCCAAGTCTTGTATATTCTTGAGAACTTGGCTACATCCAAAAAGAAAAGGGGGATATTAAGCCTTTTTAAAAATAAATAAAAAAGGTTATTTTAAAAGAAAAAGTATAAGTGGGTTGAAATGGCTATGATTAATGAGTTCTTTTGATCCACCTGTCGTCATCATCTTACCTACGAAACTACTCACTGACAGTGGTTCGAGTTTTACACCGTAATGTAAAAGGAAAATTCACTACTTATGTACAGTGTACAGTTGTACACTATTTAAGAATAACAAAGGTCTTTAGTCCCAGCAAGTGCATCTCAAAATATTTTAAGTTTCATTCAAAATACTATAGCCCCGTTGAGGCTGAGAATTAACTTTTGGTATAAGCCTAGCACAGCATATTCTGAGGTAGATAAGCCTGGATAATGGTCACGTATATCCGAATATTGATTCAGTTGTTTTGGTGCATGCAAGGTGCGCCCGAGTCAGTGCATTCTTCCATGGAGGGACGGGAGAGATATCAAGTTGCATTCCACAAAATTACCTTAGTATGCCACTTCCGAGAAACGTATTCGACACTTAACACATAATTTAATGTCGTCTTATTTAACTTTCATTAACACTTATTTGTTTTGAGCACATAAACACACGAAATATAGCGCGACTACCGAAACACACACCAAATCACCGGCGTACACAACCAAACTGGATTGAGGATTCGTTTGGCCGGTTCGAGACGGAATGCGATCTACTACCTCGCTCTTTCACACGCGTATAATCGTCCGTCTCGCTCGCAGCGAGAGGCGCCAATGCGCGGGCGCCGACTCTTCCTCCGGGAACAAAACAAAAGCTCTTTTGAAACAAGTTATTGGTAATAGCTGCCTTCACGCCTCAGGTGCCTGACGGATTCTATGACTTTTGATCTACGCATATCTTTGACCGTGCCAAAAGATAATTTGATTGTTTACTAGATGGCGCCCACAATTCCGTTGCGCCAAAATTCGTTTATCGCGTGGGAACCGCACATTTTTCCGAGATAAAAAGTATCATTTGTCCTTTCCCGGGACTCCAGGTATCTCTATACCAAATTTTAGCAAAATCGGTTCAGTAGTTAGGTAACAAACAGACACACTTTCACATATTTTTATAATAAGTATTAGTATAGATTACCCGAACCTAATTAGGGATTTCTAAAATAGATTGCCCTGTTTAGAGATTCCAGATATTGAACATAGTTCCGTATTGAAAAAATAAAAATATAATTATGTGTTCCACAGTTCCACTCAAAGTTCAGAGACTTCCGACCTACATCAAAACATACAAAACATACATAGGTCGCAGGACGTAGAGCATACTAAATTAATACAATATTATCTTACAGATTACTATACTGCAGTGCCGTAAATAGGGCGATGCCACCGGTGCCCAGGCACAGAGCGTAGACTCTGGGGGGCGCAAGAATGGCCAGACCAGAAGAATGGACAGATACTTATTTTTCGAATTGCTCCCGATAAGTTTCCGCTGCGCCCCAGAGATGTTTCCCAATGTAATAAAAAAATATCCACAGCCGAACATATAACCTCCTCCTTTCTGGAAGTCGGTTAAAAAACAAAGGTGCAGTTATATAGAAGCTCGCACAGGGCGCAAAAGAGGCTATTTACGGCACTGCTATACTGTACTAAATATGTAGGTATATTGTATAAGTACAGTAAACTGTATATACAGTGTGTAACAAAAATAAGTGATAATACTTTAGGGTGTGTACGTGTTCCTTGTAGAGAGTTCACTGTGAAAGTAGCAGCGCTGAAAGACGAAATTTTTTTTTCACTTTTGTATGGGCAAGGGCCCGAGCGTCACGATTTTCCCCATACAAAAGTGAAAAAAAAAGTTGGTCGTTCAGGGCTGCTACTTTCACAGTGAACTCTCTACAAGGAACACGAACACATCCTAAAGTATTATCACTTATTTTTGTTACACCCTGTATACATAATTAATAAATAATAATTATTGTTATGTCATTAAAATAATGTACAGGCTGTAACGAATCAAACTGACAATACATTAGGGTGTGTATATTATGTGAAACATAATAATATATATTTTATGCACTTGAGTCTTGACATACTGTACTTTCGTCTTTCACAGTGAACTCTATAGGTACAGGGGAGTGGCGACTCATACACAATACACAGTACGCACCCTATTATCTATATTATCACTTTGTTTTTGTAACATTCTGTATAAGTTGATTCAAGATCGTTAAGAGGATTAATATTGTTGTAAGCCCACAGGTAAAACCAAATAAAAGCAGCCTAAAGAAAACTTGTAGAAGAAACAAGAAGATTAAAGGATTGCCGACTAACAACTGCGGACGCAAAGGCATTCTACTAATCGTCGTTCTAGCAATTTTCGATCGACCTACTCTCGATAAATGATAGAAGTTAGCTACCGCCGATGTGAATCGTAGAAAGCTATTACTATTATATCATTATGTCGGTATTAAGTGTCTAAACACACTATGTCGAAGTTCCGCGGCGGAAATTCCGCATGATTACGTCAGCAATGTCAAACGCATACAATATAACGCGACGGAATTTCGGCATGGTGTATCATCGGTAATTTAAAATATATTGGCAGGCGGAATCAAGCCGAACTTCCGCCGCAGAAATTCGGCATGGTGTGTTTAGACACTAACTATAGTCACTTGTCCGTTAGTCCCTGGACGATCAATTGTATTGTGCAATATCATTGAACAATTTATTTGACAATAAGATTGAAAGGCGGGCGCGTTCAATATCAACCCTAGACGGTCATTATATTATTGTAATATTATTATATTATTGCACAATACGTGATATTACTCAATAAAATTGATATTCTAGGGGCCCGCTTATCAAGAAAGTGGTTGACATAATATTGTATTGAATTGCTATACAGCTATACCTTTTAATGCAAATAAAAACACAGAATATCACAAAACAAAGTTATTATTAGTTATTAATAAAGAATTTTATGTCCTTCTCATAGAGCTCACTGTAAAAGAAGCAGCGCTAAAAGAGTTACTTTTGACCACACATCTACTTAATATATTATATTTTTATATAAGTAACATATTAATATCAATCAGAAACACACAGAAACATAGAAATGTTTCTGTGTGTTTCTGATTGATATTATCACTGTTATGTTACACCCTATAGAGTTAGTTAAGACCCAATAAAACAACAATTCCTTTCAATTTTTATTTGCGACTGGATACTGTGTCTTAAATAAATCACACAAGCTCCACCGTGTGAACAAACAAACAGACATCGATATATGCAATAACATCAATCCAACAAGACGGTACATACCCATTTCCTAATAAAAAATTCATATATATCACAAATTATTACATTACTAAAACGTCGTCTCTTCGTTTCACGTTGGACGTGAAAAAATGCGGTCGTATTTTTTGTCGCTAGCGCCATCATCAGGATGTAAGATCGTATGCGTTTAATCAGGCTTTGAAAACTTTCGTTCATTCAGCTCCTTTTCAAAAAATATACAACTGACAAGCATGTTATGTTTACTACATAATACTCTTTTTCGACAATACGAGTACAACTTACAAGCATGCTATGCAGATTTGAATTAGAGTACCCGCCATAGATCGATTTACATGCGTCCGCGCGAACGAGCGGTTTGGCCGCGGTACTACGAGATCACAAGCAATTGTAAACAATTGTAGCAATTGGAAACGGCATGGTCGAGTTGCTATTAATCCTTCGATCGCGGATTCTTGGAAATGCCATTGTATTCTATTGTTGTCGCTATCACCGGTGCTCTTAATATGGGGCTTGAAGGATTAACGCTGGTTTCAGACAACGCTATAATATAATAGCATAATATAGATTATAACATAGGTATATAGCTCATATCGCGCACCATACATTGTTATAATATATAGTACAGTGTGAAGGTTTCCATAACAATGGTGCGCGATATTCTTGTGTCATGAGCTATATACTTTAATATGCTATTATATTATAGCGTAGTCTGAAACCAGCTTTACATAAAATTGCTTGTGATCTCGTTGTATAGAAGCCAAACCGCTCATTCACGCCGAGGCATGTAATTTGTAAATCGACCCTTAGAAGATATTTTAGCTTGCAAGCTACAGTTACAATAAAAATACAGTTTGTTGATTTTAATGTGCTTTATCCTGACTAAGCCTCTGACTGCTAAAAATATTTACACTATGTATAACTTTACGAGGTCAGCTGTCTTTGTTTGTCGTATAAATTTTCCAATGTGCTAGACAGAGACAAGTAGCCCTACCATGAGTTTAAAGCTATAGTATTTATCGATACTCGATACCGACTAAGTAAATATTTAGTATGGCGATTTTAGTTCCGCAAGTGACAGCTAGAGGCGCGGTAAAATTTGCCATACTAAATATTCACGTAGTCGGTATCGAGTATCGATAAATACTATAGCTTTAAACTCATGATAGAGCTATAACAGCAGACCTTATAAAGTTATTTTTTAGTAAAATGGCTTCGTCAAAAAATTACATAAATTACGACCGCATATTTTAAGTCCATTCCTTTTTTAATATTTGTAAGATGTTAATAGTAAATTACTGACAAAATCGAGCCGCTCTTTTGTATTTCATTCGCAAAACAATCCGTGTCTAGTGTCAACTGTGTAGAAAAAATATATATTTGACTTAAATCATGTCACAAATTAAATATCAAACTCATTGTTTAAAAAAACATTATACAGGTAACAGCCTGCCTAGCATACGCCAACGAGATATCTCACTCTACATGTTTTCTCGATGTTTGATTTATCTTTTCATCTCTATTGACCCTAGCATGACAAACATTTTTTCTCGCGTAGATCTATCATCGAAATAACACATTTTTATAAAGTTTTGTCGATTTTGACATTATGAGACGAGTAGTTTTTAATTATCTCGAGAGTGAGATATTTCGTTGGCGTATGCTAGGGAGGCTGGTTGTAAGTTGCAACAAATCTAAGTGATAATACTTTAGGGTGTGTATGTGTGATGTGTCCCTTTTTTAGAGTTGACGAAAGTAGCAACACAGTAACTTTTTTATGGCAAAATTCATGACGCTGAGGCGCTTACCCATACAAATCACAAAATAAATTTGATCTTTTAGCACAGCTACTTTCACAATAAACTATATGTATAACACATACACATTATGTACCCTAAAGTATTATCACTTAGTTTTGTTACACCTGTATATTTCAATGGCGGCCCGATTTGAGATTTTTTGCTGATAATGAACGTATTCGCTTTTTGTACCGCCGGTTTTCGTGATTTGTAAGTATTTCTTATAAGTATTGAAACTATAATGGCTTGTCTCTCAATCTAATAAGTGACGAATGGCTTATGCGCTCCCTTCATACTGAGTGACAGCCTAAATTTTCGAGTATACATATTTCGTCATTTATTAGATCATTGTGAAACTCCTAAATATTAGAAAGCCTCTGTGTATTGAATCCATCTTAGAGCAAAAGCAAGTAAACTTAAACAAGTTACAATTGCTTTAAACTTAACTTACAGATAAAATGCGTATGGAATTTTGTCGAATACAAAGTATTTAAGAAGATAGGTACAAAATGATTAGCGTTAAATACAGTTTGCAACTTGTATCGTTGCAAAGAAACTATTATTAAGTAGAGTATAACTATTAACTAAGTTGTGCATATACTAGTACAAAAAGGGAACACTTCATTTTATTTATGTAATAAAATAAATTAGACTAAATAAATTAGATTATTAACACCTCACTATTATAATTCGGAATGTTCGGCGTGCTCGTCACCCAATTTCGGTATTTCCGTCGTAGTTTCTTCTACTTTTTCTTCTTTTTCTGTTTCTGCGTCTGCATTTTCTTCTTGTTCTTTCTTATCCTCTTCTTTAGCCTCTGGCTCGACGACAGTTTCTGTCGCGTTCTCTTTCTTGGCGGGCTTTTTGGGCCGCCAAATTTTCATTTTGTTGACTAAGTATTTGACTTCCCGATCTAAGTTCGCCATCTTTTCCCTAATACTGTCGACGGTTAACTTTATGTCTTCATTAAGTTTTAATGCCTTCTGTTCTTTTATCGATTGTGCAAGCCAAGATTCTGATTCTTCAATCTTTTTTTCTAGAACACTAATTTCAACTTCCGTGAAAACATCCTTTTCTGGGTTAGATTCTTTTGTCATGTTCTTTGCTACTTTTAGGAATTCTTGTGAGCTATTCAACATGGATCGCATTGCGGCGATTGCGTCGGGTCTTTCGCGATGCTCCCAGTGCTTGTAGAAGATTGAATTCGTTTTCTCTTTGAGAGCATTTATCTTCTCCTCGTACATTTCTGTTGGCGCATCGTAACCGTCGTCGTACAGCCACTCGGACACTTCGGAGCAAAGTTTCTTGATTTCTTCGATTTCCTCTGGAGTTCCACACTGGGCATACTCATCCATATCAACTTTCATCTGTGCATCGACAACGAACGCTTCAAGATTATTCAAGGCCGTCTCTCTTTCTACGCGTTTTCTATCGATAGTATTCAATTGGGTGATCTTAGCTTTGGAACTTTTGAATTGTTCACTGTCCAGAGGCTGTAGATTCAAGATTTTCTCCTCATGCGCGATAGGTTCTTTGAGCACCACGAGTTTAGGTTTAGGCTTGCTCTCTGGTTCGGTGGCATTTTGTTTATCGGGTGTTGTCTCGTTGGCTTTAGCAGTATTATTCTTTTCGGCTTCCTGTGGTTTTTCTTCAGCCTGTTCGTCGGTTTTTTCTGGTAACTCTGAGTCTGAACCGAATAGTTTGCTGATGGTGCTGCCGATTTTGGATAGAGTGCTATCTTTGTCTTCGTCTTCCGTCACTGTTTTCTCTGCTACGAATTCTACGTTCACCAAATTGAGAATACCAGAGTCGTCCATGTTGAAATGGGCTTTGATGCCTTTATGTTCGACATTATCTCCTGTGTTCTTGTTCAATGCCTCACTGACACCCTTGAGGGCCACTTGTGTAAGATTTAGAGCACCGATACGTTTCAGTTCTTCAGATGGTATATGGTCGAGTTCTGCATAGTTGACAGTGAAACTGAAATCATCAGTGTGCTTGTTAAAGGTGATGACCTTCTTTTGTGGGTAGGGGTTCATGGGTCCAAACAGAGTCCTCTTAATCTGTAAGAAAGTGTTCCCATTTAGTTTCTAAAATAAAAGAAAAACCAAGACAGGATACGCCGCACAACCCATGTAGCCACGTAATTTAAACGCACTTACGCACACACATGCAACAAACTATGCTACTTTGCGTTATAGTAATAAAGATGAAGATTGTGTACACAATTAAATAGCTTACCAGTTTGTCAGTTCCATCTACATTTCTGGAGAACACGACTTGTATGGGAAAGAGGACCGCGTCGCGCACATTCAGCGCAGCGACTTTGTAGCCTGAAGCCAGGGACGCCGCTCTATTAAGATAGACATAAAGTTTAAAAATGCATATCACGAAATAGACGTACTTAATGTTTATAGTTATAAATAAAAACAGGGCTCGGAACCGGTATTTTTTAACCAGGTTAAAACGTTCTTTAACCAGGTTTTTGGATATTAATTGTTCGCTCGGAGCGAAACCGAGATGCGAGCGGTATTGCTTCTGAAATTAACCTGGTTAATTCCTCGCGGATAGTAACTAGTGCAGTAATATCTTCTATTCCTTCTATTTCTAGTGCACCATTTAATAGCTAACAGGCAATTTGTTTTGAATGTGTGGACAATGGGTGAGGATCGTGGCGAACATAATCGCGAACGGTTCTAACCGATATTTTGAGCGGGAGCAGTTTCATTTTGCTCTTTGAACAAAACCAGGAATAATTTCGGTCCGTTCAGAGCGGAATTGAAATGAAAACGCTCTTTTGGAAATGTATGACGTTTCTAACGAACAGTATCGCGAAGATTAACCAGGTTTTCGAGCCCTGGAAAAAGATTTGGACCAATTAACTAAGCCTTAAACTTGCATATTTCTGTTATCCAGTCTGTGACGTGTTACGTCAGAAAAATTTATTCACAGGCAGATGGTGGATTTGTATGAGCTATACTTCTGTGATCGAAGCAGCTATTTAAAGTCAATGATAATCACCAGGTGGGCTTGAGGAAAATTAAGTTGATTTGATTTCTGTGAGGGAACAAAACAAAAACTAACACATGAAAATCTCACCTGTAAACAGCACCCATTGTAGCGGCTTCATCGGCATTGATGGACTTCGATGGCTCCGTGCCCGCTGCATTCCGCAGAGCCTCCTGTACCGCTGGGACTCTGGAAGCGCCCCCGGCGAGGATCACTCGGGCTCCGCTACCGGACCCGCCGGCTGAGGCGATCGCGCGCTGTATCACACCGGACACTCGGGGCCAGAGGTCTGAGCATAACGCTTCTAGATCTGCTCGAGTTACCTGTAAAAGTTTTTATTATTAAGGTGACGCCGCGTTAAAGTAAAAAACCGTGTTGGATATGTTTTAGATTGCTCATTTTCCGGCCGGGCTGGCCTCTCATAGAAAACAATCAATGGAACAGCAAAAAATGAAATGGGTGTAGGTGGCAAAATGGTTTTTGTCGCGTAATTTAAAAACCATAAATACATTTCATATAAGCTATGGGCAAATTAAAGTGTATGCTTGAACCAATCTATGTACAAATTTTGGAAGCTTAAATCACTCTCCTCTGTTGGCAAAATAGGAATCCCTTTTTTTAGATAGGTCTTTTGGATTGATTATTCTGTGTTATAAACGTTGACTAATCGTGCTATGCTATGGGTAATTCAAAGACAAAGACATGATGAATACTGACAATGAACTTTAATTTCTTAGCTTTAGTCATTGCTGAGAAAAATCGATATCGCTACAGCCAAATTATCAAGGCGTCGCCTTAATGTGCCATAGTGCTAGCCAACAAATAATCTCTATAATATGCTATTCATAGGTGTAGAGTATAGACATAGTAGGGCAGAGCTTGTCCAAAAATATCCACATCAAAATCCATTGGGTAGTTTTAAAGATTAGAGGGAACATGTCCCTTACATGAGGCAAAAAAAGCGACTTTGTTTTATAACATGTACTAGCTGTTTCCCGCGACTTCGTCCGCGTGGACTTCAGTTTATAGCGCGCGATGTCAACAAAATTGGTGTCAAAAGCTTTTATAAAAAAACCCTGGTACCCCTTAAATCAATACAGCTGTGTAGTGTGCACACAATAAGTACTTTATTTTTTATATTAAACTTTATATTTTATGCCAAATTTCAAAGCATATTTAGCCCCCCAATTACACAACTTTACCCATAAACTATTTATCATTGATAGGTTTAGCCCCAATTTCACCAACGTCTGTTAGTGTTAACAGCTTGTTAAAATGTCCTGTCTTCTCTTTCATTCATATGAAAAACGAAACAGCTAACGTGATACTAATTCGATCATTAACTTTAACAGTCGTTGGTGAAATTTGGTCTTAAGGTTACGTCACTGCCTGCACAGATAAAGTATTGAGTTATTTAATACCGTAGAATAGATATAACAATCGAAAAAAATCGAGACTTAAATGTAAGATGATACCACCTCTTATAGAAAGACTTTTGAGCAAGCGTCAGCGCGATGTAGAAGACGCACGGCGCCATCTATTATGAATTTTTTGAACAAATTTACGACCCTTACAACCCTTTTTTCCAGTAAAAAAGTAGCCTATGTCCTTTCTCAGGCTTTAGACTATCTGTATACAAAATTTCATTACAATCGGTTCGGTAGTTTTGGCGTTTGGCGTGAAAGCGAGACTGACAGACAGACAGAGATACTTTCGCATTTATAATATTAGTATAGATTATGTGCACACTGCACAGCTGTTTTTGGGTATTTTGATTAATTAAGGGCCGCGCTACACCGGAATGGCAGCGGCGAGGCGAGCACTTTCAGCGCTGCCATTCCGGTGTAGCGCGGCCCTAAGAGGGGTACCACTTACCAGGGTTTTAAAAAGTTTTTAAATTTGACACAAATTTTGTTGACACCGCGCGCTATAAACTAAAGTCCACGCGGACGAAGTCGCGGGCAACAGCTAGTATATATATAATATTATTATAATATTATTAAACATCATATTCTGACGTATTAAAAACTATAAACAAAAACATACTAACTAATAAGTATGATTAGTTCTATGTTACAATAAAGTAAAAAATAAAACGCCATCTGTTGAATCGTATTAGAACTAAAATGTTCATTCCATCGATATATTTCTGGATTTTTTATAATATTATACATAAAACATGTTTAAGATTTTTGAAATTTTATTTTAATACACATCCAAGACCCAGGAAAATTGAAAACTTTTTGTTCCGCCTGCGGGACTCGAACCCAGGACCCCCGGGATGAGCGCTGGCCACGCGCAATGCGAATTCATTTTCATCGAAATTTTCATGGAAATAAGATATTTTCCCACATCAAAATGTAGCCTATGTCCTTTCTCAGACTCTAGAATAACTGTATACAAAATTTCATTGCAATCGGTTCAGTAGTTTTGGCGTGAAAGCAAGACAGACAGACAGACAGACAGACAGAGATACTTTCGCATTTATAATATTAGTATAGTATGGATTATAATGTTATTAAACATCATATTCTAACGTATTAAAAACTATAAACAAAAACATACTAACTAATAAGTATGATTAGTTCTATGTTACAATAAAGTAAAAAATAAAACGCCATCTGTTGAATCGTATTAGAACTAAAATGTTCATTCCATCGATATATTTCTGGATTTTTTATAATATTATACATAAAACATGTTTAAGATTTTTGAAATTTTATTTTAATACACATCCAAGACCCAGGAAAATTGAAAACTTTTTGTTCCGCCTGCGGGACTCGAACCCAGGACCCCCGGGATGAGCGCTGGCCACGCGCAATGCGAATTCATTTTCATCGAAATTTTCATGGAAATAAGATATTTTTCCCACATCAAAATGTAGCCTATGTCCTTTCTCAGACTCTAGAATAACTGTATACAAAATTTCATTGCAATCGGTTCAGTAGTTTTGGCGTGAAAGCAAGACAGACAGACAGACAGACAGACAGAGATACTTTCGCATTTATAATATTAGTATAGTATGGATTATAATGTTATTAAACATCATATTCTAACGTATTAAAAACTATAAACAAAAACATACTAACTAATAAGTATGATTAGTTCTATGTTACAATAAAGTAAAAAATAAAACGCCATCTGTTGAATCGTATTAGAACTAAAATGTTCATTCCATTGATATATTTCTGGATTTTTTATAATATTATACATAAAACATGTTTAAGATTTTTGAAATTTTATTTTAATACACATCCAAGACCCAGGAAAATTGAAAACTTTTTGTTCCGCCTGCGGGACTCGAACCCAGGACCCCCGGGATGAGCGCTGGCCACGCGCAATGCGAATTCATTTTCATCGAAATTTTCATGGAAATAAGATATTTTCCCACATCAAAATGTAGCCTATGTCCTTTCTCAGACTCTAGAATAACTGTATACAAAATTTCATTGCAATCGGTTCAGTAGTTTTGGCGTGAAAGCAAGACAGACAGACAGACAGACAGACAGAGATACTTTCGCATTTATAATATTAGTATAGTATGGATTATAATGTTATTAAACATCATATTCTAACGTATTAAAAACTATAAACAAAAACATACTAACTAATAAGTATGATTAGTTCTATGTTACAATAAAGTAAAAAATAAAACGCCATCTGTTGAATCGTATTAGAACTAAAATGTTCATTCCATTGATATATTTCTGGATTTTTTATAATATTATACATAAAATATGTTTAAGATTTTTGAAATTTTATTTTAATACACATCCAAGACCCAGGAAAATTGAAAACTTTTTGTTCCGCCTGCGGGACTCGAACCCAGGACCCCCGGGATGAGCGCTGGCCATGCGCAATGCGAATTCATTTTCATCGAAATTTTCATGGAAATAAGATATTTTCCCACATCAAAATGTAGCCTATGTCCTTTCTCAGACTCTAGAATAACTGTATACAAAATTTCATTGCAATCGGTTCAGTAGTTTTGGCGTGAAAGCAAGACAGACAGACAGACAGACAGACAGAGATACTTTCGCATTTATAATATTAGTATAGTATGGATTATAATGTTATTAAACATCATATTCTAACGTATTAAAAACTATAAACAAAAACATACTAACTAATAAGTATGATTAGTTCTATGTTACAATAAAGTAAAAAATAAAACGCCATCTGTTGAATCGTATTAGAACTAAAATGTTCATTCCATTGATATATTTCTGGATTTTTTATAATATTATACATAAAATATGTTTAAGATTTTTGAAATTTTATTTTAATACACATCCAAGACCCAGGAAAATTGAAAACTTTTTGTTCCGCCTGCGGGACTCGAACCCAGGACCCCCGGGATGAGCGCTGGCCATGCGCAATGCGAATTCATTTTCATCGAAATTTTCATGGAAATAAGATATTTTCCCACATCAAAATGTAGCCTATGTCCTTTCTCAGACTCTAGAATAACTGTATACAAAATTTCATTGCAATCGGTTCAGTAGTTTTGGCGTGAAAGCAAGACAGACAGACAGACAGACAGACAGACAGACAGACAGAGATACTTTCGCATTTATAATATTAGTATGGATAGATTAACGCAAGGTGCGTTAATCTATACATGTTTTTTTTTTTTTTTTTTTGCTGAAGGCAGGTCAAGTAGCCCTGATGTCACTGCGACCCTTGAGGATCTATTGTGACTCCTTCGCATTAGAGTACCGTCCCCAACCCAATCTATACATGTTACTCTGGTCACTGCAGTATAGCTAAAAGGAAAAATATTATCCATACTAAATTATAGATGGAAAAGTGTGTCTGTCTGTCTATTACCTCTTCACGCCCGAACCGCTGAACCAATTTTGCTATAATTTGGTATGGGATACTTGAGTCCTGGGAAAGGACATAGGATCCTTTTATCCCGGTAAAATGTACGGTTGCCGCGCGATAAATGAATTTTGGCGCAACGGAGTTGCGGGCGTCATCTGAAGTGATAAAATAAAATCTTACCAAATGTTTGAAGTCCTTATCGTCCAACAAACTTTCGATTTGGGCATAGTGTTCAGTGTTGGCTGACAGCACCACCTTGACTCGTTCTGATTCCTTCAGCAGTTTCTCCATAGCTCTAGGGGAGGCCCTCACGTCACCGCCGCCATTTTCTTCCCAGGCCTTGATGAGGTGCTCCCGCAGACGTAATGTCATCTCATGACCACCCAATGTCCTTGAAATTTTAAAATGTTTGTTTCTTTACTACTAATTTGAAATTATTACCTTCTGATGAACAGGTGTATAAAAATGTTTACAGGTTCATATTTTTTAAGAAATAGGTGGCAAACAGGCAAATTGTACTCTGATGGGAGGTGATTACTATACTGTCCATGGACACCTCACAACTCACAACCCTAACACTTGTTTGAGGGAGTATACCTCTTCATAAATTTTTGCAGATTGGAAAGAAACCTACTGATACTATCTTAATGACATTTACAATGCATAAAAGACAGACATGATATAGCATTGAAGAAATAATATTTTAAATGTAAAATTACCTGTCAAACCCAACACCAATAACTTGCAACTGAGGCACGGTCTCAACGTATCCCTTGTCCTTTATCTTAACATTCTTATATTCAACCAACGCCGCCTTTGTGGATGCTGCTCCCATGTCGAAGAATAGCGCATGCCAAGCAGTTTCGTTGATTTCCTACAAAAATATGAAAACAAAAGAATAAAAACTAACAAAAAATAATATATTGTTGTTCCGCCTGCCAAATCCTGTATATGTTTTTGGTCAAATTTTCAATGGTAAACAATAAACTATTTTATTCAATGATTGATGGACTTATCAATAAGTTAAAAATTGTTATTCGTAGTAAAAAAATCTAGTTTAAACAAACCTTTCTCCTGAATATGCCATAGTTGATAGCTATAGCAGTATAATCATTGATCAGCTGGAGAACATTGAGACCCGCGAGAGCCGCAGCTTCCTTCATTGCCCTTCTCTCCGCCTGATTGAAATATCCAGGTATGGTGATCACACATTCGCTGATTTGTTGACCTAGAAATGTAGGAATGTAATATTAAGTTCATTACATCTTATACCGCCGATAGACTGGTCGATCGCTACTGTCAGTCCAGTCGATCGTGGCCAGGCAAAAAATATAAATAATTAGACCAGAGGGCCTATACAAGCGGCAAGCAATTATCGTAAACGCTAACGCCAACGCTACAAAATGCATGGGATTTGACATTAGTATTCGCTAGCAAAGCGATGACTTATGTCAAATCGCATACATTTTGTTACCGTTTATGATAATCGCTTTCCACTTGTCTACTAGGGCTGACTGTGCAATGACCAATAAGCTAAACTATGCTGTTTTATTTAAGGTTTCAAGAAGTATGTACTTGATAGATCGCACAGGGTTTTGTTAGAAAACAGTATCTTAGGTCTAATCAAGTTAGTCACCCACACACATTATACAATATGATACATTCAAGATCTGGAAGCTGGCAGCAGCCTGCTTTAGTAAATACAAGTACATATTTCCATGTATCCCTTAAAAAGGTATGAAGGTGCCGCTATTTTTAAAAGCTTTTATTTAACTTGCTCTGTATGTATGTAAGTATGTATATTGAGGTGGAATTTTGGAACTCAATTTTGAAGTAGATATATTTTCTTTTGTATTCACAAAAGAAAATAAAAAATAGACAGAGGAAAAGGTGGGCTGATGATTTAAAACCAATTGCTGGAGTAACTTGGAGTAGAGTGGCAAGAAACAGAAGAAAATGGAAGAAGCTAGAGGAGGCCTTTGCCAAATGGCAATCAGAAATTGATAAACCTAGATAACTAACATAACATATTTATAAACATTGCTGTAATTCTGAAATAAAGGCTTTATTTATTTATTCACAAAAATATTATTTACTTAACTTTATCCTTGAAAATGTTGGTTAACCCAAACATTTGTGAGCTACATTGTTGGGAAATCGGCATCATAAAACATATAAAAAAAATAACTTACCATGGTTGATCTCAGCAAACTCTTTAGCTTTAGCTAGAAGCTGCGCAACCAGTTCTTCAGGAGTATACCTGGTGTTCTCATCATGTACGAATTGTGGTGTGCCTCTTTCTGTTGCAACAATATCATAGTATGGGTACCGCTGCCTGAAAAATTAATATATATGTTTAGATATTCCCTAAATAAAGTAATTATTTAAAACATACTCGTGTAAAAACATAGAACCATTATTTCTAAAGTGACATATAATAGCATTATTCCCTTGATCGCGGGTTCTTGGAAATCTATTGTTATTCTATTGTTATTGCGGTCGGATTCAACCCCTTGGGGCTTGACAGGTTATTTATGAATATTCTGCAATAAATTACAAAATATTTTAATTTATTGTAATATACACAATGCTGTCATGTGCAAATTTTAAATTAAAAGTAATGTGAAAATTTATTAATCACTCTAACACTACAAGTACAAATTGAGGTCAATGAACTTTCACTTTGTACACAGTTGAACCACTTGCACTCACTTGTAAGCTTGCACCAATGGATGATCGTAAGGTTTCCCTAGAAGATCAAGGAGATACTTGTAGGAGTTTTTCGGGAACCGAACCCCTACTGTAACGGCGTCTTCGCCAAAGGTCCTCACATCGTCTCGGAATGCGACGATCGCCGGAGTTTTCCTCTTCGACTCCTTATTCAGAACGATCTCCATAGGAACCCCCGGCGACACGATTCCAACTTTCATCCATTCCGATCCGAAATCAATAGAAATCACTGCCGCGGCATCCGCATTATGGCTCCACAGCAACGGTAGCACCGCCAAACATAAAACACTATACATTTTCTGTGAACAAATTCGATAAATGATGAAATATAAATAAAGCTTCATTAAATATCCATGAATATGTCACCGCGAACCCTCGCCGATTGCTAGAGACATTTTGATAGAAACACTTTGGAAATACTAGTGACTTACCAAATATATCATTAGTAGTTACTCATGAATCTCATATATATTGATAATAACGTGTAATGCTCCAAATAATAAGCTTAAATTATGAGAAATCTTTCTTCATTATTTCTTAGCGATTGGACCAGCTGCTTTATTCCACGTCAAGTTTAACGTGTTTTCTTCTTTTTGGTCAACAGCATGTCGACCACAGATTACTAGTTTATATTGATGTCGACGGTCAAAGCCATTATTGCCAGCTAAAAAAATATGGTTTCACCATAAACCAGGGCTTCATAACGTTATCGAATACCCCAAAAAATATCGTTACGTACCGGTATTTTCATAATGGTAGCCAGGTAACGGTATTTTTTTATCGATATGATCTAGTAACATAACCAAAAAATATCGTTATAAAATACCGGTAAATATAACGATATTTTCTGGTATCAGGTATGCGTCGTGCACCAAATCTCACTCGCAGCCCTACTTCCGACTTCCGAGCACCAGTTTTTATAAACGTGGGAGAGCCATGCTTCGGCACGAATGGGCCGGCTCGACCAGAGAAGTACCACGTTCTCACAAAAAACCGGCGTGAAACAGCGCTTGCAATGTGTTTCACCGAGTGAGTGAGTTTACCGGAGGCCCAATTCCCTCCCCTTTTCCCTTCTCTTCTCTTCCCTACCCTCCCCTATTACCCTCTTAAAATCTCTTCTGATGCTGCGAGTGTCCATGGGCGACGGAAGTTGCTTTCCATCAGGTGACCCGTTTGCTTAATTTGCGTAATTATTTGTATGTCTTAGTATTTATTACTAGAATTCTAAGTTTCATATATATATATATATATATATATATATATATATATATATATATATATATATATATATATATATATATATACACACACATCAGAGGCGCTTTGCACACGACGATTCGGGGCGGACCGGTAGCACAAAGGGAATCCTACAATATCTATTACCAACGCACACCAAGGGCAAAACGACTGCTCCGCAGGGCCCCGGCGGGCTCTGCGCTCTACGCGGCGAGGGCAGCTGCAGACATCGACGGGGAGACGCGGTCTTTATTCCTTCGAGGACAAAAAGCCTGCCTCGCCCCGTCGTCTGCAAAACAACAGAGTCCGCCCGGCAGCCAGCGCACGGCGCACGTGCTGGCAATACAATAATTTACTATACAAACCATACATTAGTAATAATATCTGAACAAAGATACTGAGCACTGAACTACTGAGTACCTAATGACCATGTCATTCTCATTAGACGTCATTTTTCCTATAATATATATCTCGACACGTCTAGTTTAATTTTGTGCATACTGCTGCATACTGAATTGACTGATTAAATTAAGTACTTATTTTACAAAAGTTAACGTTATCAAAGAACATATATTTACCGTTATAAATCCTATTTACCGTTATAACATTTACCGGTATTAATTCCAATTTTTTCCGTTATTTCTAGTATCGGGTAAATTTTCATACCGGTATCTATGCCCTTCACACACGCAACTTCAACTTCAAAGCACAGAGTACTTTATTATATACTCTTCAAAGTTTGAACAAAGTTTGAGTTAAGGATGTATAATATAATAAAACATTTATAAATTCAAAGATTCTGACCTAAATTCGAAATATTTAGTAGAATAAAACATCCTGCATCGATTGATACGTGATTGATACCAAAAAATCATTACCTTACCGACAAGTTAGGTACCGTACGTGAAATAATTTATTTTAACCGACTTCCAAAAAACGAGAAGGTTATACAGAGTGCAATTAAACCTTCCTACCAAATTTTTTCCAGGGCTTAGGGATTATTAGGAGAGTCCATATAACCAAAAAAAATTGGGTGTTATATTTTTTTTATTAATATATTTTATTCCATTTAAAATCGTTGCAGAATGGTCACTCGCGGCGCGAGGGAATGATAACGCGGGGGGAAGCGCGCACGCGGGGTCACATCCCGTCGCGTCCATTAATTGTAGTCAATGATGTTCTACTTATACAGATATGTTACGTCCATACTATTTTCGACTTAAATCTCTTCCGAACAATTTTCAAATTCAAAATTGCAGACATTGACAAATTTGACAGATAAGTGAAACAAAAGATACGAAAAACCATTTACATAAAAGAGACAGTTCTATTTTTAAACGTCGAATCGTATCGCTGTCTCTTTCTTCGCCTGAGCTATGACGAAAATTCGGTTTTTTCCAGATTGTTCGAAAAAATAATTGAAAATGTAAATAATCGAGATACTTATTGCAATCAAGACATGTGGTAAGAGATTCCATGTGTTTTGTTTACTTTCGAGTTATAATTGGTACATTTTCGAAACACGCACGACGTCATTTTCAATTTATTTAGGTAAGACAAGACGCGGCACGTTCGTGACTGCGCTCGATTCAGACTAAACAACAGACGGCCCAATCGGGCCGTATTTGAAGCTTCACAACGCGCGCGGTAGTAACATATCTGGTTTGAGTATTTCATCATTGATTGTAGTGTTTTTTAGGATAACTCTCGGAAGCTATTTCTCAACATTTTAGTACTGAGTGATTATAAAAGAAAAAATACGGCTATTTATTTTTAAAAAGGATCATTATATCAAAATTTGGCAGGAAGGTTTAATTGCACCCTGTATTATGTTTGACTGTGGATATATTTTTTTCAATTTCTATTTATCATACGTAATGTTTGCCAGAAGTGTTACAATTTTTGAGAATTGGTCAGAATTGGGAACTTTGTATCAAAGATAAACAGCTAAAAAACTGCTTATTTTGAGGAAATATTTCAAATGAGGGATTTCATTTATATTTTTTAATTTTAATTTTAACAATCTTAACTAGATGGCGTAAGGATAGACACTTCTAGATTTTCTATTGGTTCCTCACCGATCTGAAATTATCTGCAGGTTGGCATCACTGACTACATATGGGTTGTGTTTCCAAATAATATCAGTGTACTGTCAAGTGTGACATAAATCAAAATATCTTAAACCTAAGCGATCATTGGCCTAAGCGATTACATAGTACACTGGTAATAGTTTAGGAACACGCTGACATAATAAAAACTTGTCAAACTGAAACTTGACAACTGAAAGAGTTTTGGCGGGCATGTCACTTTCAAACTTCTTCTACTTTTTATTGTTGGTGTGGTTTTTATTATTTTTTCCCAAATTGTGGTTTTTGGGTTTTTGATATTCATTATTGGTAAAATATTAGCCATTAAATATCCATTATCTTGCACAAGTGCAGGTAAGATGTTGTCAAAACCAAAATGTATAATTCCTGTGACATTTGGTGTGAATATCGGTAAATAGGGCTATTTCTTCCGTGAATTTCGGCTAAAAAATTATTATAATAACTTTATTATCCTATTCATTGGAATATTATTGCGCCTTTTTCAAGTTGAAATGTATCAAGTTTTACATTCTTTTGCCCAGTTTTGTAGCAATTATTGATGGTATTCCCTGGTATTACCGATAGTTGTCTACCCATACGCCATCTAGTTACTAAAATGGAAACTGTTTAACAATCAAATTAAAAATAGGTATAGGAAATCCCTCATTGTTTGTGAAAATTATCCTTCGAAGGGTGCGACAAGACTTTATATGAACTTGGGCGGGGGCGCTGATGGTAAAGAAGAAATGTCAAATATGTCGTTTTGTATGTAGTATGTACCAGCATTAGTTCCTTTTTTCGCCACCTGCATTTAAAGCTTAAATCGTATCATTTTTGTTATTTTAAAACAACAAAACTTCATATCCGTTTGTCTATTTTTTCTATACTCTATGCTTATACGTCAAATAAATACACGATGTATGATCAGCTTCGCGTCGCTAGTGATCTAAAAGATAGAAAAGAACCAATCGTAAAAGTCATATTGATACTTTCATGTTATTTTGACCAATAACGAATTGAATTTTCCGAAGGTGACATTAGTAGCATCGTTGTCTTCCTACTAAACTTCAATCATATGTTTATTTATGTAGGTTGTTCTATAATTTATGATTTGATTGGGTGGTATTTGTTGAGTGTTGATTTCAAGAACGGAGTCTGCGGAATGCTGCATAATATTATTATTTTTTGATTTGTGTTTACTCAAGACTTTCTTATATAAAGGTGAGTCGCTAACTATATTATATTTTCGTATGAAAAACTAGTTTGCCCTTTGCACCGTGGAGAAGATTTTTTTCATCATCATTATTGCGACGAAAATCGTAATTTCCTCGTATAATCTACGCATTTTCGATATTGCACGTAAGTTTACGTCGGGATAACTCGTTTTCCGCATCGAAACGTGTCGAGTTCGCCGTTCGCACTCGGGTCTAAAATTGTCGGGACGCACGAGGAAACTAGAGACGCCGTGGCGTACCATCTAAAAATGGATCATGTATCGACATATCCATGTGATGGGTCCGTCCCTGCTGCGTTATGTAATGACCCCTACTGGCGAGAGGTAGCACGTGCCTGCACGCGGTTCATATCCACGTAGAACGCATCGGGCGCACGCGGTCGCGAGTAGCCAGCGCCTCAGTTTCCTAGCAACACGCTGTTGACGCTGATGCTCAACACAAACACGCATGGGGGTTACATCACACTATCCACGCGTCGATACGCGAATTGCGTTCGAACATCTGTATCAAACTTATCTTTTTATCGTTTCATAAACGACGCGTACGCGTAGCACGAAATACCTTGTGAGTTTCTTGTATTTTTGCCATATAATCTCTTAAGTCCGCTTGCATACTCTCAGTTCTATTCTTGTTCCTAGTATTAAAGAGACGCCTATATTAGTTGTCTACATGTTTCGCAAAAAACCAGCAGCATCCTACCTAGCATGACCTAGACTTCCTTCATATTTTCTAAAAATAAGTGACACTGCAAAAGAGAGTAATTTCATTTTACAATGAAATAGACCTAGTTTCTTGAAAGTATACATATTTACTTCAAAAAGTATGGTATATTATTTATTCAAGAATAATCAACAAAATGTTGATGAAAAAAGTATTTTTGTCAACTTACTGGCATTGATTTATATTTGCATATTTTCAAGGGCATGGCCTACTTTAAATGTTTTTCTTTTTTATGTTCTTTTAATGAATTATGTATGCTTTACATTACATTTATAGACAAAATATTGCTTTATAAAGATAATTTCACAATTTAGAATTCGTTAGCAATTTCAAATAAATTGCTAACAAATTCTTAAGCTAAGTTGATGCCATTTTTAATAATAATGTGGTTTATATTCATGTATCTTTCCATAAATAGCAGTAAGAATAAGTTTGAATGTGCACAATAATAATATTATTATCAACATTATGTAACATACTTACTCAAATTTACTGTTTTGCCTGTGTACACAGAAGTCAAAGATTAAAAAACTATTTGAAAACCAAGTAGTCATGAATCATGATATAATTATAATCTTATAATTTAATAATATAATTTTAATGGTAAATAAATTATAAGTAAACCTGTACCTTCAGCTTGTGAAAAGTTAAGACTTATATACTACTTATATATTGTAAAAAAATATTATTATGTAAAAGCAGTGTTGTCAAGCGAAGCAAAATATTTACCACATATATAGTAAAAGTTCTTATAGTCAATTGTTATGTTTATACGTTTTGATGTTGGTAAATCAAACCCATGGCGTTGTTTACATTCAAGGTTGTGTTTAACACTATAATTTCCTCATTATTACAGATTTTGTTTGGCTTCCAATGACCTTCATAGGAGCATTCAATGTATTCTCTTACAAAAGTTTCAAAAGGCTGCGATGATAACAGTTATTAGCAAACAATAATTCTATAAAAAACCGCTTCTTGCTGAGTTTTTGACCTTAAATTAAAAAACCTTAGCAGTTTATTATAACTTTAGTAAACTAGAATAAATGATTATACTAAAGAATTATAGACATGTAATTTATTTTGACTTTAAATGTAAGTCGTCATTTGTAACAGCTTTAGTTTGAGTTTTATTTACTTGACATACAGACCTACAAGGCTGCTTTAACGCTGTCGAAAATCTGTACTAACTCTGCCATTAAATGCCACCGGAAAGACAGCTGTTTCACACACGCAGCCTGTTAATGTCATCCATAGTTTTTATTATTCGTAGTCTCATCCCAATGAATAAAGAAACAGATGGAAGCGACATAACTACAAAAAAGTGTGGCCGGCGCCATATTGCCAAGAACTAAACATGGCGGTCTGTAGTGATGGGACACTCGGTTGATATTTGTCGAGGATATCGATAAGTAAGATGTTATAAGTGAGCTATTAAGTTTAAAATCTTTTAATAAATGATCAGATTCTTCACCTTATATTTTTTAAATTCGATAAAAAGTACATCACTAAACGTCAAATCTACTAATTTCTATGTTGATTAAATAATATCGAAAATCTAGCCATGTTATATTACTATTCTATCACAAATCTTATTTATTGTCTAATTATTAACTAAATTAGCACATACGAAGTCAAGCCATCGGTAAAATAACAAACATTTTAGTAAAAATATAAACGTACCGATCCAAGGACAAACTTTTTTAAATTTCTTCACTTTTTTGACGGACTCATTGACCGATATATCGATATTTTTTTCGCGATATATCGAGACCGATATTGATATTTTTTCAAATATCGATGTATCTTGACATCCCTATAATACGACACTTTGACAGTTTATGTACCTCGGAGAACCGGAACATAAAATGGCGGACCGGCCACAGAATTTTGATTTGGTAGAGACCATTATGGCGCGTCCACTTATAAAAGTCAATGCCTCATCCAAGATTCAAGAATCATCTTCAATGATCACTGTTGTCATTTTGCATGACACCTGTTTGACAAATTACGCCCCATGACTAGAATCATCCACGCATTGTTTAACGGCCATTCCCAATATTTGATCTATCTCTGGTTTTGCCTCACTAGAGATAGGAATAGCTCAGATTAGACATTAGAGACATAATATATTTTATGTCAATTGTGAGCTATTCCTATCTCTAGTAGGGCAAAACCAGAGATAGATCAAATATTGGGAACGGCCGTTAAAGTTTACTCCTTATCGCTACAGCCTACACACCTAAACGTAAAACGACTTTGTCGTTACGATATTGTGTAAACCGAAACGTTTTATCGATCGCATGTACGACAAACGTTCGCGTTACGATAATTCGCTAAGGCTACGTCGCGTCGTACTTTGTAAAAGATTTGAAAGCTATTTTATCGTAAGGTTAGACTTAGGTCTTAGGACATAGTTTACTCCAAAAACGTTCAGTTTTTATCATTCCTTGTTTTATTATAAAATGTTTAGATAATTTATTCGATTACGGAAGTAACGAGCTGTTTCGTAGAGTTCAATTTACATAATACTATTATTAATTCATCGTCATTTCAAACGTATGAGTTTTTAAACGTGATATTATATTCTTTTCAATCTTGCACAAGTGTGCAAGATTCGTTGAACGTTCATTCAGTCAACGCGCACGTCTCTACTCGATTGCACCGGAGTGGTTGTGCAAAAATGCCTTATTGTGCAGTGTCGAATTGTAAAAACAGAAGTACAAAAGTGAATCGGTCATAAGGAGGTATTTCTTTCCACGGTTAAGATATTCGTTCTAACTAAAAGTAGAGCAAAAATTGACACGATCGATTCCTTAGCAATGCACGCGCGTCGCCGTTCTATCTTGATTTATTTCTGTGGACGTGATAGACAAAGACAACGTACCTACCTTGAAAATTTAACGCTGCAAAATAATTTTATTAATCACTGGGGGGATTGTTTGTACCGTAATATTTTTTTGAAAACTGCCGAGTGGCAACCCTACTAAGTGGCAGCGACTTGTCAGGGTTATTAGCACTTCTTCGTGAAAATGATAAAATTCGAATATAAAAGTAACTAGAGTAAAATTATGTACGTTGGCTCATGATGGACAAATGCAGACAATTACGAAAGAAGAGGATATTCGTCAACTCATTAATAATAATTGCTCATGGTTGACATCGACTGTGCATATAGACCATTATAGGCCAACGTGAAGAGAGACCTATAAAATAATTTTTAGTTTTTAGTACTCAATACCTTTTTCATCAAGTTGTCATTAATAAGTAAAACTCATTTTCCCAGGAAATAAAACCTTTTACGGGCCTCGACTAGTGTATTCAGAATATTCCATTCATTTTAATTGTTACTTATTAAATCAATTATTTGTTATTCCTAATACGTATGATGTGACGCAATTATGACGAAACCTGTTATATTATGTGCCTTCGTGTATCGTGTATTGTATTTTTGACGCAATAGATCTTCTTCTCAAATGTTCTTAGATCTTCTATTTGTGTAGAATGACTGCATTCTCTACAAAATCCAGATACTGGTCTACACCTTCTTATAAGATCTTCTATTTGTACCTATAGAGTATAGAATGACTGCATGCCCCACGAAATCCTGGTCTACTCTCGGGATAAAGGCAGTGAAAACTTCCGTGTTAAGGGCCGCGCTACACCGGATTGACCGGAATGGCAGCGGCGAGGCGAGCACTTTCAGTGCCTCCTGTTGTTGCTGTTTATTTCTTTTGTTGGTAGGGCCTAGCACTGCAGCACAGGCACCATAGGGTTTTACTGCTGCACTCAGTGTGGAACATTAATTACTTAAATGTAATTAATTCAAAACTTTGACATAAGCCCCATACATTATCTGTCGAACTCTTTATTAAATTGAAGGTTAACATAATTAAATGTCTCTGAGTACGGCGGTTAGAGGTCAATCCTGGCCGCCGCGTCCTGCTCTAACAACGACATTTCACGTTTGCTAGAGTAGGACGCAACATTCTCGTACGATTGTTTGAGTCTCAAAACCGTTTCGTGGTACGGGCCCAGGTGCGCAGACAGCGCACCTCATCTCGCAGTCGGAGTTGCCAGAATTTACCCAGGCCTGTTCCCCAGTCCGCAAGGAATAGTTTTCCCCATTAAAAAAATGTACCGTCGCTAAATATATACCAGCCTCATCACCTTGATGAGTTGCAGTCGTTCACCGTGCGTTTATCGCAAAACTTTCTGCCGTGCACTGTAAAAATCTGGAATGAACATTCACCGGAAACGGAACGGAAACCTTCAAGAAGGAAGTATATTCCCTCTCAAAAGGCCGGCAACGCATCTGCAGCTCTTCTGATGTTGCGAGTGTCTATGGGCGACGGTAGTTGCTTTCCAGTAGCCCGTTTGCTCGTTTGCCCCCTTATTTTAATAAAAAATGTACTTTTTGACGCGTCAAAACGCGAATTTAATTTTCGCAGAAGTGACGGGCAAATATTGATCTAAAGATACAGAGGCGCCGTTTAAATACCTAACGACGCGAATAACAAACGAAACAGTGGATTACGCAATTTCGCGTCGTTTGTGCAAGATACAAAAATATCAGACACACCGCACTCAGTCAGTCGGTCACTGGGCCCGGTAAATATAGACGTTGACGGTTGAGCAGCAATGACGTTGCACCTTCTGTATACTTCCCAGGACGCCTCCGTGGTCTAGTGGTATGGAGCGCGGCTCTTGACTCGGAGGTCGTGAGTTCGATTCCCGCGTTGGAAACATGTTATTTCCAAGTTTGGTTAGGACAATGCAGGCTGATCACCTGATTATCTGACAAGGTGAAATGATCCATGCGTCGGATGGGCATGTAAAAAGTCGGTCCTGCGCCTGTCCTCTCGCCGGTTATGTCGGTCGTCCGTCCCACTGGGTTATGAGAGTAAAGGAATAGAGAGTGCTCTTGTGTGCTGCGCACACACTTGGGCACTATAAAATTCCTCCTGCGTAGCTGGACTGGTTTGAATGAAACCGGCCACCGTCACCGAAACCGGTGTGGGAGCGGTTATATGTACATGTGAAGAGATATCAGACGGACACATTTCCGCATTTAAAATATTTGTAGGGAACATTTCTCGGCTTTATGGAGTCTAGAACTGCAAGAACAAAACATTGCAGTTTGTAAAGCGTTTTCTCTCGCACAGCTAGACTCGTCGATCATCGGCAGAGGGAGTCATTCCAAAGTCCAAACATGACAATACGTCATGTCAAAGAGATCTTACGGCCACACTCTGAGGACTGAGACCAATAGTAATTAGTTAACTGTAATTAAATGAAGATTTCGATATTATCTGTCAAACTCTTCATTACATTGATGTTTAATAATTAATCATCATTAAACGTCTCTGAGTACGGCATTTAAAAACGTTACAAATGTCCTACCAAATAGGCATTTTGGCAGAAGATTGCCTAAGTGTCATATGGGCCAGCGAAGCGAGCCCGAGTATATTCTACCACCTAGGAACACTTTTGTGATAGGTACACTTTACGGAAAAACTATCACGCCTATTGATTTGTGCTTTAACATAGTAATTTTTATTTGTATGTAGATTAGGTCAGTCAAGGTTTGGTTACTATTAAAATATATAAAAAAATCTGCCATAAAGATAATATTATGACCACGCAGAAAAACGATGCGAGCCCTCACAAAGCTCGACTTTTAGCTAGTATTATAATGCTTCAATCTTCGTAGGAACAGGGTCTCCGGCCTCCGCTATCAAATCCAAGTTTGATACAATCAACAATAATTATTATTATAATATGTAATATTGAATTTTTTTTAATTCGAAAATGATTTCGTTGAAAGCACAGTGTATAAAAAGCTGAAATCTTATTAGTACACGTCAGATGCAACTGAAATACTTAACCTTGATTTTATAAACGCCATTTAACTCGCAGACATTTATTTTAAATATTACATAACGTTTATCTTGGAGGATAATGATCGTTATTCGTTAGCCGATTTAGCAGATTGCAACATAAATAATAATTACTTATTAGTTATTATTAATATATTTTATTTGAAACTTTTTTTAACTTTAAAATCAGGACACTTCAATCATTATTTCCAACCCTGATCTAAAAAAAACTTCTTGTTTCGAAAATGTTCTATCCTATTATAAGGATGTACTATAGACAGGAACTCCTTAATTTTGGAACATTCTAGTTTTAAACCAGTTAAATTATTATTTTAGACCGCATTTAAAACCTAATAAATTTAAAAGTTCACGTTCAACTGCAGTGAAGTTAATTAAATTACTAAAAGAGACGCTTTCAGTTAAAATTAAACTAAAATACTAAGACCCAATTTCACCAACCTATGTTTGTTAAATTCTAACGAGGCATTACTTAACGGAGCATAGAAAATTAAACAGACTGTTAAAATACTTATGTCCCACAGTAAAAATTTAACAGCGGATTAGTAAATGCAATGTTAAGTGAACAACGAATGAACAACTATCAATTCGTTCATTCTTGTTATAAGGCGACGAAATTGCAATGTACAAGATGAATACGACATGTTTGCTGCAATGTGTCACTTTCATCCATAGTAGTATAATAGTAGATAATGCGACCAAATTAAAATATCACTGATCGCATACATTTGTTACGCTATAATAGTTCTTCTTAATTTACCAGGTTAATAATTATTATCTGTCAAAGCTGAAAACATGAATCATAATACAAACTTTTATTTACATATTTAGGTTTGGTAATTTTGATACAAGTTAGTATATTTGCAATGTCAAGGAAAATCCGACGGCTGAACTTTTGCCAAAGTGAAAATAAATAATTATTCATAACTATGAAAATAATTAATAATAAGGACGTAGCGAAAACATGGCGGAAAGACTCAAAAGTCAAAACAGATTCTTTTATTGATATTGCATATTATTGTCTTTGAAAGTTGTTATTTTGACTCATATAACAGCCTGTTAAATATTTAACGGACCTCCATTATAGCAGGAATTAAATTTAACGCCGTGTTAGGTGATTTAACATGACATTAGGGCATGGTAGAACGCTCGATAGCCCTAACAGGCCATTAACTGATTTAACAAGCCATTATTTCTTTAACATTGCTTGATGAAACTGGGTCTAAATCAAAATATAAACTCTTCTTTAGAAATAGTCGACGATTTTAGGGTTCCGTACCCAAAGGGTAAAAACGGGAGCCTATATAACCATAGAGTAATAAATATCTGGTCTCTGATATTACTAAGACTTCGTTGTCTATCCGTCTGTCTATCCGTCTGTCTGTCCGTCTGTCTGTCCGTCCGTCTGTCCGTCCGTCCGTCTGTCTGTCAGTCTGTCTGTCTGTCGCCAGGCTGTATCTCAAGAACCGCTATAGCTAGACTTCTGAAATTTTCACAGATTGTGTATATCTGTTGCCGTTTAACCACAAATACTAAAAACAAAATAATATTAATATTTAAGGGGGGCTGCCATACAACAAACGTGATTTTTTTGGCCCTTTTTGCTCGATATCAATAATGGCAACAGGTAGGCACTTGAAATTTTCACAAAGTTTTTGCCTTTTTTTGCTCTATAACGGTACGGAACCCTTCGTGCGCGAGTCCGACTCGCACTTGGCCGATTTTTTTAATGTTGTGAATTAAATAAAATCCTCCATACTAATATTATTAATGCGAAAGTATCTGTCTCTGTCTGTCTGTCTGTCTGTCTGTCTGTCTGTCTGTCTGTCTGTCTGTCTGTCTGTCTGTCTGTCTGTCTGTCTGTCTGTCTGTCTGTATGTCTGTCTGTCTGTCTGTCTGTCTGTCTGTCTGTCTGTCTGTCTGTCTGTCTGTCTGTCTGTCTGTCTGTCTGTCTGTCTGTCTGTCTGTCTGTCTGTCTGTCTGTCTGTCTGTCTGTCTGTCTGTCTGTCTGTCTGTCTGTCTGTCTGTCTGTCTGTCTGTCTGTCTGTCTGTCTGTCTGTCTGTCTGTCTGTCTGTCTGTCTGTCTGTTACCTCTTCACGCTCCAAAAGCTGAACCGCGGGCGTCATCTAGTTATTATGGAAGTAAATCTCATGTTATCGCGTGATTATGTGTTAAAAAAATAAAAATAAAGCATTTTTTTTTATTTTGATTTTTTTCGTCGTCTGTGTGAATTTCTCCTATTTTTTGTAAAGTATCTCTTGCTTAGATATACAGTATACTTTACAAAATAGGAGGAATTCGGCCATTGATCGAGCATTATATTTTGTCTTATTCACTCGCGAACTATTGCTATTCTGGTGGAAACGAGATAGCTACATAATCTTGTCAGAATTACAAGAGGGTCTTGAAGAGAGACAATAATTTGAGTTCGGTCAACGGCTGAATTATACCTCTGTCATCCGCGTCCCAACTTTAGTTTTATTTCTTGGGCTTTATTTGTGTCGCTGGATCGAGTTTCTCATTTCTGTAACTCAATATTACACGTATTAATAGACAAAATAAAGTATGTCAAATACGAATGTCCCATTTTCATTGAGTTATTTTTTCGCATCATTCATGTTCTTGGCAAATGGCAACGTTTTGGCGCCTCACTCTGCGTTGGCTGTCTTGCAGTCATTTGACGTTTTTGCGTGGCTTTTTTTGCTGATTTTTTCGGTGAATGACTCGATGTAAATCGTCATGACAAAATATTTTAACTCCACTAAGGGCCTGATTACACCTACCGAGCATAGTGGCGACTGGCGAGTCAGTGCTCTCGGGCAGTCATTGCCCTGTCTCGTCTACTCGGTAGATGTAATCAGGCCCTAACGGAGCTTAAAAATACAGTAGTTATGCAGCTTTTGATTCAGTTTTGTCGAATCTTGAATGCTTTTCCCCATGTAGGGAATTTTCTTTAAAGTTTGACTAAAATTGTTAAACTCACGATAATTAGATACTTATGCCAAATATCCAACTACAAATGACCCAAAATAGTCCCGAAGTATGTTCAATGGCCGCACTTTTCCATGTCTTTTATAATATACGTGTGTCTGACTGAAACTGATGATAATAGCCTCACTAATTGATTGATCGTACATGTTAAATATCGTAGAGGTCGCTTGCTACCTATTACATAATACCTACATGCTTTTGGTTCAATATACGTGGGAGAGCCATGCTTCGGCACGAATGGGCCGGCTCGACCGGAGAAATACCACGTTCTCACAGAAAACCGGCGTGAAACAGCGCTTACGCTGTATTTCGCCGAGTGAGTGAGTTTACCGGAGGCCCAATCCCCTACCCTATTCCTTTCCCTACCCTCCCCTATTCCCTTCCCATCCCTACCCTCCCCTATTACCCTATTCCCTCTTAAAAGGCCGGCAACGCACCTGCAGCTCTTCTGATGCTGCGAGTGTCCATGGGCGACGGAAGTTGCTTTCCATCAGGTGACCCGTTTGCTCGTTTGCCCCCTTATTTCATAAAAAAAAAACATGCGGCAAAGTGTAAGTGTAAACAAAATTTCGTCAAAAATTTACCGAAGAATGAACTGTAATTTTGTAACTTTAACCCCCTTTTTACGCTCTAGCTAGAGTTAAGTTTGATAAGTTTTCTTAATCGATTTTTATTTAAGTGTTATGTATTTTATTGTAATTATGTTTTTGTAGGCGCTTGCCTCAATAACAAAAAACATTAACTAAAGACAATCATCTTAAAAACTGTTCATGGTTATAGATAAAAAAACTTATAAAAACTAATTGAGAGAGATCACAGAATATTATTGTGCAATAAGTAAATAAATGTTTCTAATGAACATGATGTAATAGACTCTAAGTTTCGTTTATAATATTATAAACTAGCGTCGCTTTAAAACTAAATCTTACCTCTGTTCCCTAAAATAGAATGTCATGTGACGTTGCGTGGGTGTTTCGCTAATTGCACTAAGAGTTATCGCCCTTAACGTTTCGGGTCAACAGATCTATAGTCTATAGAATAAGGCTTTTACTTTGTTTAAAATAGGTACACGATGTACGTATGTTTCATTCACCAATTTTGATATTTCTATGAATTAGCACTTAGGGCCTGGGCTTGTACCACGAAACCGTTTTGAGACTCAAACAATCGTACGAGAATGCCGCGTTCTACTCTAACAAACGTGAAATGACGTTGTTAGAGCAGGACGCGGCATTCTCGTCCGATTGTTTGAGTCTCAAAACGGTTTCGTAGTAGGCCTACTTATTACCCCTACCGAGTACAGTAGCAAGACAGTGCCCTCGGCCGAGCACATCCCTTGGGTTTAGACTTGGTTAAAACTTAAAAGTGAACGCAGCGTAATGATTTTATTTTTGTCATTTCTATGGATGATTCATAGTTAATCGTGTCTTTGAATGAAATCTTTTGATATCATAAAGCTGCCTCATTATTTTGGCGGATGTATTTGCCGCTGCCCTCCCATCACGTCATCAAATGACAGTATTGAGAATATGCAGCTGAAGTATACAGAATGTACTATAAGTTTCATATTTACACGTGGGAGAGCCATGCTTCGGCACGAATGGGCCGGCTCGACCGGAGAAATACCAAACTGCGCTTGCGCTATGTTTCGCCGAGTGAGTAAGTTTACCGGAGGCCCAATCCCCTACCCTATTCCCTTCCCTATCCTCCCCTATTAACCTATTCCCTCTTAAAAGGCCGGCAATGCACCTGCAGCTCTTCTAATGCTGCGAGTGTCCATGGGCGACGGAAGTTGCTTTCCATCAGGTGACCCGTTTGCTCGTTTGCCCCCTTATTTCAATTTAAAAAAAAACCTACTATACATTACTGTTAAACATACTGGGCCTCTATCACAAGCTCTTAAAACCAGCCAGAATACTGAATGGCTCGCATTTTGGTACCACGACCTCTTTTTTCCAGTCAGTCAGTGGTCATGTGACACAAAACTCACTTCTCCATTGTTAACTGAGTAGTAATTTCGTATCATGACAACACAACTGACATAAGCTGGCTGGCTTTTACGTCAAATACAGCAATTCAATAAACACCAACCAACGAGTAGCTGTTACTGAATAGTTTACATTTAAGTAATTTTATTTATTAATATTACATACTTTTTAGTCTTAAATTATATTGCTATTTAGTTGGTTAGTTACTTAATAAGATATATATTATCTTCCTAGGACTTCGTCATCATTACACTTGCAATTCTTTATTAGCAATGTAGTACTTATAGTATCTCAGTGTTATCAATCATATGTAAAATGCCTTACAAGGCACGAAAAGGGGATTATTAAACTTATAAATTGCCAGTTTATGTTACAATAATACCTATTTGAAAGCTCAAAAAAAAGTAGGTACCTAGTTCAAGAATGAGTTCAAGTTCAACAAACTATGTTCAACTCATGACATCAACTCTGTTGTAATGCATGTAATTGTAATCCACAAGTTTGATGCATTTCTAAGACTTTTTTAAGGTTCATTATTTAGCGTAGGTATCAAATACCAATAAACTTATCAATTTCTTGCATAAAACATAATCTCTATAAACATAAATAATAATATCTAATTATCTTTTTTTTGTCTCCTTCTTTTTTTTAATTGCCGACACAGTGAGTTGCCAATGTCAGAGAATTATTTCTCCTCTAGATCGCCATGCTTGTGATAATATAAACATGAAGGAGTGTTATTTTCTCAGTGTTTTGATAAAGGGCTTATAAAATACCAAAAAATATAAATAAAACCATTTACACATTTATAATAATCACCTTTAAATACAATAAATCGGTGCAAAAGTAACTATTCCTACATTGACCACGTTATATATAACACCCCTCTTTTTTGTCGGGGGTTAATTAGAAAATAGTATATTTTATAATAAAAAATATCAATCTTTTTATAAACTATATTTTCATCTTGATTTACAATTTTCCGTTAGTCATTATGGCTAAGCCATTTCAATTCCTAAAAAAAAACAATTCCGTTAGTCAAATTTGACGTTCGTTTTTGACATTTCTTTATCCAGTTCAGAGACAAATATTACAGGTTAAAACTATTCAGAAGTAAAAGTGGTTATGATACCGAAACAGAACCATTCACTTTACAACTGATAAGTGAACTGTAACTAAACTGCATGGAAGTGACAAAGGCAATGAATGATACAGGCCCTGCAGACCAAACTGTATTTTTTTTATCTTGGCATGATAAAAAAGAAATTAAGTACAGGACTTTTTTCTCGTTCTTTTTATATTCTCACCATACAATCTTCCATTTCCAGATGGCGCCAATGCGTGGTGAGCGAGGTGGTTCCCCGGCGCGCGGAGCACGCGCTTCTCTCCCGCTTCCCCGTCGCATCATCAGACAGATCGCACGACATGTCGCCTCCAGCGGGCGTTCGCTGCGACGACTTGAAGTCTCAGGTCGTGTCATAGACAACTTCGACGATATCGACGACGGTTCGGATGGTTCGGATATGGAGACGCAGACTGCGTAAGTATAATCGCATTAATACGACAGATTGCATGACATGTCGCCTTCAGCGGGCGGTCGCTGCGACGATACGAAGTCTAGGGTCGTGTCATACACAACTTCGACGATAAGTATTGACGACGGATCGGGCAGCTCGACCGTCGAAGTATAACCGCATCATCAGACAGATAGTGCGACATGTCGCCTCCAGTGGCCGGTCGCTGCAACGACTCTAAATTTCGGGTCGTGCCATAGACAAGACTTCGACGATATCGACGACGGATCGCCTAAGTACGTAAGTAAGGACTGCCTAAGTTCCTTTTGCTTCGATGCTTTCAGGAGCCCAATTTAGCCTATTTCTTGTATCTTGAATCTCTGGTCCATTAACACACTGAATCGTTCACATAGGACGCCCGAACAGACTGACCAAACTGAGATACTAATGCCCGTTTTCATTTTTCACTTACCGCCCCCTAACGCTAAGTGTAAGCTAGAGGCAGTTTAGTGTACCGATCCTTGAAGATTTTACCAACGTTTATATCTTACCTAAATCAATAGGGTCTAACTTCTAAGGTGACGTATAAGTTTAGTTCAAAACGTATTTTTCTTAAAAGATAATAATATATGACCATAAAAAACGGCTAGGGGACACTATAGCGTTAGGTTGGTGAAAACTGTCATGAGATTCCCAGGTTGAACCATTCATAATCTAAGGTTATTTATGCAAATTGTACCTGAATATCGTAACGAAATTCCGCAACTTTTTATTTAAAACTTATCTTTACATTTTGTTGTAAAACTCTTATCACTATTAAACATACTATCTCGCGCGAGATTGTGCTGTCATCAATCACAAGCGCTCAAAAGGAGATTGTGTTATCAAATTTTTAGGTTACTGGGTGAGACGTGACCTTGTAAAATATGTAACTGATTAGCAAAATAACTGAGTTGTCTCCATATGTCATTTTTAGCACTTGGCTCAAAGGATAGCTATAATAACTCACAAAGGTTTATAATGGGAAGATAGGTCATAGCTGTACAGAATAATTTAGTGTTTAGGTACATCTAGTTGCATAGATGTGTAAAATATATATCTATGCGTCTGCACAAATGAGCTAGCTCGGTCTATTGATCCCGTACCTCATGCGTTTAGAGTTGTGAATTGTGATATAAAGTACTAAAGTCAACATACTCAAAACAATATATCACATAACAAAATACACAAAATATTGTATGTTTAGTACAGGTACTTTACATTGTATCTACTATTCAAGCAACGATTACTTTATTAAAATGTACATACAGTTACCGAAAAATGAGCCATGCTGCGGCACGAATAGGCCGGAGAAATACCACGTTCTCACAGAAAACCGGCGTGTTTCGCCGAGTGAGTGCCCTTCCCTACCCTCCCCTATTCCCTTTCCTACCCCCTACCCCCCCCCCCCCCCCCCTATTACCCTATTCCCTCTTAAAAGGCCGGCTACGCACTTGCAGCTCTTCTGATGCTGCGAGTGTCCATGGGCGACGGAAGCTGCTTTCCATCAGGTGACCCGTTTGCTCGTTTACAGGGGTAAATTAAATTTTCATAAAAAAAAATGCATAATTTTTCTTCAGCCTGTAGCTTCGCCTGTAGTGTCCGTGTGAGTTGTGACCGTACTCAAATATTATGTAAACATTAACAACACGCTTATTTGGCGTCTGATAAGCATGCTGTAAGTTGTAACACAACTAAAACACGCTGAACAAAATGACAACGACGAAAAACGGTAAACATTAAATGAGTTATGAGACAATTTTTATCGTATAATATCTCTGCAAGTTGCAACTGTTGCAACTTGCAAGTATTTCTATGATATTTATAGTATTCAAGGATTTTATATCTATGGACGCTTCACACCACGTCAGTCTGGCCCCGTGGTAAGTACCTGATGGACTTGTGTTACAGGTACCAGACAACGGAAATATATTTAATACTTTTATAAGTACTATACACAATAATATTATATTTAAGATTTTTATATTATGATACACATATTTAAAACACATCCATGACCTTTGAAAACTTTTTGTTCCGTCGGTGGGATTCGACCCCGCAACCCCCGGCTTGAGCTACCAACGCGCTCACCACTGAGCCACAGAGGTCGTCGTGGAGAGAGTTTTATCCCTTGGAAACCAATTTTCACTTACCACTGAAACTTCGAGCAACGCTCTAGGTTTTGAAGTTTTTGAAACTGTATAAATATTTAAGGGTCAATTAATAATAGCGCAGGCCGCAGAGTTTGGATGCGCGCGCACCAAAAAGCGGTGGTCAAGAGAATTCGCGAAAGTTTAAATTTTCGCGCCTTTTGAAATTCTCAGAAGTAATATGTTCGTTAACGCTTTAGAGTTTAGGTTGAATTTGTTATGTTCAGTTTTAATAATTCGCTTCGATGCGCTTCGACTCTGCGCTAGTATAAATTGACCCTAAGCAACAATATTATCATCGTCCTAAAGAGAAACTTCTTTTTCAATAATAACTTAAATATTATTCTGGAACTAAAAGTTTTAAAGTGAATATTTTCTTTTTCAGAGTGGCATGTGGAGGGAACGCTGGTAATCTGCCGCCGCCTGATCATGATGACGACCTCACCAGCCTCAGCTGGCTACAGGACAAGAATTTGCTGAGAGGTAAGAGAATGTTCCCTCTCTTTTTAGCATTTCGTTAACATTCCGTTACATACATACAGCCCAAGCTAAAAGCGTTAATAGTTTGGGCTGTATGTATGTAACGGAATCTTTGAGTTTAAATCTCCAGCCGGGCTAGCACGGCCATCAGTAGAAATGCGAAAAGATGGACAAACTGTGGACATAAACTTAAGGTGCCGTTCCGATCTTTACCGCGGCTAATCGCGACCGACAAAAATTAAATTAAAATGCCACTTTATGACAGACTATAATATAATATGTTATAAAGTAGGATATTATTTGAATTTTTAGCACTATAGTCTGTCATAAAGTGGCATTTTAATTGAATTTTTCGGAACGAAAAAAGATCGGAACTTCACCTTAAGTTTATCTCCACAGTTTGTCCATACTTTCGCATTTCTACCGGTGGACGTGCTAGCCCGGCAGTAGTCTTAATTAATTCGAAACTTTGCCTACGTATTAAGAGCCAATAGCTCCACTCTATGCGCTTTCGTCTTCAATATTCGTCATCTTCTTTCATTTAACTTTCTTTTTCGGCGCATTCAATAAAGAATTCGTCATCGAACGCAACGCCAACATTGTATTTTTGTTTTTTGGATACGGTCAGAGGGCATGCATCGCGGGCATGCCTCACGTTCGCTGTTGACTGCGCTATAACGCATGCCCTTGACGAACAGAAAAAGGCACAGTGTGGATAAAGCTATTGACAATGCAAAAATTTGTTAAAATTAAAAAAGAATTAAAAAATTAAAATGAATAGCGTGTCTTTTTAGTTTTTTTAAACTATTATTTTTACTTTGAAAACAGAATGTTATGGCTGAAATACTGCATGACTGGTGAGACATTTGCAATACTTAAGGAGTGTATTCGGTACTCGATTCTCATTATAATTATGTACTTAATAAAATTAATTTTTTACCGAATTTCCCTTTAAATAAATTAATCATCGATCCTGAGTGAATTACGCGGCTAGGCAAGTAGGCATACTATGCGGCTGGTGCGCGGTGGCGTGCGCCACCAGAGAAACACCGCGACGCGCCGCTACCATTCCCGCGCGCGGTGTCCATGCGTTAGGTAAATAATTATTTAACTTTAAGCTACATTTACTCAGTAATCAATTGATATTTTTTTATATTATTTTTTTTCGTCTAATATAATAGCCAAATATCATGTCGTCGAGTATTGAAAATGTCTCACCAGTGATGTTGTATATCTATTCTGCATGTTACCATTAAAAATTTGCTTATTGTTAGCCGAGTATTCATTCTGCATTCCTAGTCGCCACAATATTTTAACGTTACCAATAACCATAGAATTATAGAGTTTGAGAACAAAGTTTTAACTTATTTTTTCTTTCAGGTATAAATCTTACAAAGAACGACATTGAGGAATCAAAATTGATAGGCAGTCATGTTGTCATCAAAGTAAGTATTTAGTTCCTTCTTAATTATTTAAGGAAGAGCTAGCATTCATTGTTTAAAAACTGCCAAGTTACAATGAACCTAAGTAGTGTTTTACAGGGTTATTATTAGTCAGAAAAGAGATTTCTCTTTCAAGAATTGAAAAAGTTACTGAGTTCTTTATTACACGTGCCGCCTAGCATAACAGTCATAGAAAGAGCCTCTTTCTACAATAGAATAAAAAGTGTCATTAAAAGCATCTGTCTGTCATCTTGTCCTTAAAATCTACTCTGATTAAGCTAAGGATTGGTCACCAACGTCTGTTAGTGTTAACAGCTTGTTAAAATGTCACGTCTTCTCTTTCATTCATATGAAAAACGAAAGAGATAACGTGATACTAATTCGAGTATCAACTTCAATGGTCATTGATGAAATTAGGCCTTAACTAACTCTTAACTATTTTTTTCACAGTCAGAGCCGTCAAAGACCCCACCGCCTATATGCCGCATACCGTCGCCCCCTCGGACACCGTGCAAGGCGCCCCCCTCCCCTCCAGTACACACCAAACCCCCCTACTCATTCTCCTGTCTGATATTCATGGCCATAGAAGCGGCACCCACTAGAGCGCTCCCGGTTAAGGAGATATACGCCTGGATTATACGACATTTCCCCTACTTCCGACACGCGCCTCAGGGTTGGAAGAACAGTGTGCGACATAATCTGTCGCTGAATAAGTGTTTTCACAAGGTATGTTTGTGCTCTGTAGTTAAAATAATGAGGAAACAATACTGTAGGCCTACTACAAACCGTTTTGAGACTCAAACAACGTCCTTTCACGTTTGTATAGAGCAGGACGCGGCATTCTCGTACGATTGTTCGAGTCTCAAAACGGTTTCGTGGTACGGCTCCTGAAAATGAAATGTGATAATTGGTATGAAGTTTTGTGATCTCGTCGTTTGGACTTAGTTTTTGAGTTTTGTTAAATTTGGATGTAGGAATGTTTTTGTATCGAGAATTATGCACATAATATGCAGGCTACTTTTATTCGGAACAGTCAAATATAGTATTTGCGTGGGATACTGTTTTTACATAGGCCAGACCGTGGTTAAATTTATTATCGAATCATATTAATAGTCTGTGCTCTTTTTATATATCAAACTATAAAGTATTTTCGGAAAAAAGTGATGTTATAATCAAGTTCCTGTTTTTTATTACAGGTGGCCGCTGCGCCCGGTCTAGGCAAAGGCTCACTTTGGACAGTTGACCCGCAACACAGGTCGTCGTTATTACAGGTAAATACATAACACATATTGACATAGGCTACTATTGATACACCGCTTTTATAAGAGACACAAGCATGGGCGTACCCAGGTAGGGACAGGGGGACGCCGCCCCCCCCCCCCCCCCCCCCCGCATAGAAGATTAAAAAAACGTCAATTTTCCCGGCAAGTGGGAATTAAAAACGTTCGTTACGTACTCTGCGCAAAATAAGTGTTGAAAACAAAATATCTTTTGAGTCAGATTAATAAAAGTCAATTTGCATGATTTTTTGTTTCAAATACCAGAAGTTTTCAATATAGACTGACCATCTTCTCGAAACAGGGCTTGTACCATGAAACTGTTTTGAGACTCAAACAATCGGACGAGAATGCCGCCTTCTACTCTAACAAACGTGAAATGACGTCGTTAGAGCAGGACGCAGCATTCTCGTCCGATTATTTGAGTCTCAAAACGGTTTCGTAGTAGGCCTACAGGTATGCTGCCCCCCCCCTAGCTAAAATCCTGGGTACGCCTATGCAGTGCCGTAAACAGGCTTTTTCGCGCCCTGTGCGAGCTTTTACAACTGCGCCCTTGCTTTTTTAGATATTATATTACCCAAAGCAATGTATAGGTCTATTTTACTGTTGGAATCGTGCTTTAGGGGCGCAGCGGGAACTATTATCGGGAGCAAACCGAAAAAATAATACTCCTGTCTGGTTTGGCCATTTTTGCGCCCCCCCAGTCTACGCCTTGTGCCTGGGCACCGGTGGCACCGCCCTATTTACGGCACTGCGTCTATGGACACAAGCCGCTGTGAAGCTAAATAATAATTATGATAATTGGCTCTTTCTTTTTTTTGTCGAGGGATTGCTTGTAGCGATTGATGCCGCACTTGCCCACATTAAGATGATTGTGCATGTAGAAGTACACCTGTAATTTAGGATAGATTAATCTTTATTCTACAATATTGTATGCTTTCTATATCAAGATCTTGTCTAATGTATTTCCTTGTTGGTGTGTCAAATAATAAAAATAAAAATTATAATGATGTCTCGCGCATCTATTGGTATAGTTATTTTTTAATCTTTATTTTTTAAAGGGATTTTTGTACAGAAAGACGATGTCAATCCTATCGTACCTTATGCTAAATATAACAATTTATAATTATTCCGAATTATAGCTAAAATTATATAGCATTCTAGCAGCATCATAGTTATATTTCAACATGAACGTGATTAGTTATTTATGGTTACGTTCCAACATTACCCCGTCGACAATATGTGGAATACACATGCAACTGCACTGGAGCAATGTTTCTATTGAATGTAGGTAATAATGAGCTTATATTTCACCAGGCTTTCGGTCGTCAGCCGCTAATGCCGCTTGAGGTCGTATCAAGCCCCGAGCGGGCGGACGTGACGGATCGGCCACAAGGGGCGGAGCGGGCACAGGGGGTGGAACGGGCACAGGGGGCGGAGCGGGCGCAGGGGGCGGAGCGAGCGGCGCCGTCCGCAGACGAGTACCTCGCCGCCGCCACCGTGCTGGCCATGAAATACGGCCCCGCTGTTATGGATCAGGTAAATGAGATGACGTTACACTACAAAATTATATGGTAAGGTCATATTGGTGAAAAGTAGTAGGTTACACCACTTCAAAATATTGGTAAAAAGTCGTTAGGTTTCACCACGTCAAATCATTGATTTAGGTTACACCACGTCAAATTAATTGGTGAAGACTGAAGAGTGTTTAGGTGAAAGTATGTAAAATACTTTTTAGTGTTTCTCCTTTGTTTTATATTTCGTAATTAATTTTTTATCTGTTCTATAGCTGCCCCCCGAGGCGCACCTGGTGATATCGCGGTGCGCGCGTGACGAGCACTCGTACAGCGGCGGGGAGGAGCGGCGCACGGCGGAGGCGCTGCTCAACCTCGCCGGCCTGCCCACCACCAGCTAGCCCGCCCACCAGGTAGGCATACATAAGTTTAGAGGAGCGGATGAGGGGGGGGGGATTCTATAAATGGGCCTTACTTGGTACATATGATGCGCCAGACCAAAAAAGTGTCCACCAGCTAGCCCGCCACGTAGGTACTATAGAGAACTACAAAATTTGGTCAAGTTATGTCAAACCCATAAAGTAAATATACCTAGCGGAATAGAGAAACAACGGCCTGAGCAAGAGACGTGTGACACATGACAGCAGCACTCTTTTTTTTTGACGTCTAGTCGGCACGTGCCGCACGTTGACAATTTAATCTCATAGAAATCATGTTCAATCATGCTTGTGTAAGTGTATACGTACACATATTTTTACACACAGATGAAACCAATTTTGGTTTCGTTTGACAGCTCGAGATTGTTGCTCTATTCCGCTAAGTATATTAACTTTATGGTCAAACCCAAACAGATCACGACTAATATTGATCGAAATAACTCGACCAATTGACGTAGGCATATTACCAGCTAGCCCGTCTACCAAGAATGCAACTGGCAAAAGGCAAAAACGTTACTGGGCATTTACCAGTGCAACTAATCTTAATGAAACATTCCAATCAGTTCGACTACTAGAAACAAGTGAAAACTACTACCTGAGCTCAGTAGCTCTGTTACTTTAAGCCTTCACGTAGCGATTAAGGCGCTTTGCAGACGAAGGGGCGGGGCGGGCTGGTCAGTTTCGCCGCGAACGATAGCACAAAGGGAATCCTATATTACCAACGCACACGGTGGGCAAAAAGACCGCGCCGCAGGTGCTCGGCGGGCACTGGCGGCGCATGTCCGCGGCTGCCCGCCGTGGATCACACAAACCTGTTTACATGCAGTAACGCAGACGGCGTGTGCTTTGCGTACGCGGCGCGGGCAGCTGCAGACATCGACGGGGCGTACGCAGCTTCAATTTACCGGCCCGCCCCGCCCCGTCGTCTGCAAAGCGCCTTATGTTATAAATACTGTCGTTAAAGAATTATTGTTTTATAACATTTCAGAAACGGCGGCAGAAATGGTGATAACGCGGGAGCCGTAACACCGGGCAGAAAATGTAAGTCTTCCTATAGAAAGCCACGCTTTTAATCAAACGACATTAGTTAATTTCCCTTTTTGCGATTATGAACTATTTATTTAATTTATAACGTCTAGTATAGTTTGTTGGTCCTTTTAAGCTCCCGGGGTTCGTTTACCTATAGGTAGGTATCGTTTTAAGATAATTTTATAAATTTGGCATCGTCTGCTCAAATTTTTTTTTATGATAAGTTTTATAGTTTTTAATTTGTATGTAATAGATTGGGCCTAGCCCGCTCAGTGAGTGATGTTTGACATATATGTTCGTAGAACAAAAGTTATATATGCTGCAGACAATTATTGTCTATGATTTAATAGACAAAGATTACCATTCTCTAGTCCTATAAAGACAACATTAAATTTCAATAAATTCTATCTAGAAAGTTTATATTTCTGTATAATGGCATTAGTTAAGTTCAAACTATTACACATCACGTGAGAATTCTTATGTAATATAAAGTTCTGTAGCTGTAAGTGTGAACAAGCCTTAATATAAAACTATTATAACAAGCCTATAATAATTATACTGATCTACTGCTTATAACGGCGAAAAAATTGTTGACTCTAAAAATCGTCGTATATTAGACTCGTCGACTTTTGCCAAATGTAAACTTGGCTTCAAAAAATGTTTTTTTTTATTTAAGTACATGAAATGTATGTTACCAAACCTTTGTATTGTGTCTAAATTTTAGTATGCTCTTCTTGTTCACATTTACAATAGATATTGTACAAATGTTGCTTTTTAAAGAATCTATAATAATAGAAAACTTAATAGTGATAGTTGTGATACATTTAAACAATAATAGTGAAAATAGTTCTGCATTTAGGTTCTTCATAAAGTAGGTATATTAGGTAACTATTTTTATGATTAGTCCTTTCTGTATATCCGACTTTTCATTGCCCACTATTGCCAGTAGCCATATAAATTACTTTGCCAGGTCGATTGCAAGGTCATAAATAATGGAAATGTCATTTACCTGGCAATATTATAAATATGAAATTGCTAAATCTGACTCAACGGAATGGTTAAATCAATTTTAATTTATTGTTTAAATAATAAACTGTTGTCATTTTAATGACATCAGATCGTTTACAAATACAGGGCTCACTGGAAATGAAATCAAATGTTTTTAGTGATAATGTATCCTATAGAATAAGCTGTAAGCATATTTTGTGTTCATGATCATGTGATTGCTTAATATAAGCATAATATTATTATATCCCATAATCTAATCATCATATGAAATAGAATTGATGTAATTTTATAATCGAATAATATCGAAGTTGAAACTTAACTTTGGTACGCAATAATAATATATTTTTCAATCTCGAAAGTTGATATAAATATTGTAATCAACAATGATTTCCTTAATCTTTCAAGAACACGGTTTAGCCTTGTATCAATTCTAAAATTATTCACTATTTCGCTTTAACATTGCAGTTGTAACGCAGAAAGTGCCTATTTTTGTAGAATAACTTACTCAGAAGTGGCACATTTAAATGTCTTGGTGTATCAGACTTTTTGTAAATTAAATCATTAAAACTTGGCAAAATTAGTTAAAAAGCTTAAATAGACGTTGGCTACGTTTCATATTTATATTTTGCCTGGCACTCTATAATCTATGAAACGACGCCATGTTTGCCAAGCTGACAAAGTGACATATTTTAGAGCCAACTCAAAATGGTGGGATCTCTATTGTACAAATTACACTGTGGTTCGTTGTTGTAGTATATAAAGTAGATAATTTGATTAGACTGACTCAACGACTGAACACAAGCAATACATATTAGTCAAATCTTTATTTAAAAAGCTTAGCATATTCTGTTTGTCAACAGTTGTTACACACTGAACAATATTGATATGGATATTATTGTGCCAAATTAATTATATTGTATGGTTAATGGCAGTGCTTTTTAAAATTTTATATTACATAGAATCACCTCATACTACAGTACAACATAGTATAGTTGCATTTTCCATAACAGAGGCAGTTTATTTGTAAACCTCATACATGAAATCTTAAAAATAATAACGATCAAAATTCTTGACTGTGTTCAATTGTTTTCTTTTGATTGAAAGCACTGCCGTTTTTCATAATTCAAATAAAATAGGTACCAGAAATTCGAGTGTATTTATATAAAATGATTATATGAAGCATAGATAATTTAGCTTTAAGTGATATTTTAATGTAATTTAATGCTGAAATGAACGTACATTTTTGCTGTATAGAGCGTCTTCCATCTTACTCATTGTTTCTCTAAGATTATAACAGTCGGGGGAAATAATTCAAGTGGTCCTTTCTATAAGATATGTGCTTTATGTTGTATCACAAAGAAAGCCGTTTATTTTTCAAAAGTTGCAAAAGTATAGATGAAAATGTTATTTACAGTGATAAGATACAAAAAAAGTTTAATAGCTAAAAATGTTAAGAAAGTACGGTTCATTGTAGATATACTGCTAAGACAGTATTTCTCAAAGCAAGATGCTTAAAGCTATGCATATTGTTAGGGTTGGCATAAAACGCACTCCTTGGCATAAAATTCACGCGCTGTGTGAAGGGGGTGGCTCGAGCAGGCGCATCCAATCCGATTGAAATCGGTAACTTCAAAGCGGCTTGTGGCAAAAGCCCTTTATTTAAATAAAGATAAAAAAAAGGGCTTGTGATATTACGCGCCGCTCACGGGTAGCGCGGACTCGCTTGTTGGCTCGTGCTCGCTCGTACAAACTCGGCGCGGCGCGGCGCGGCTCGTGATATTACGCGCCGTGAGAAGCCAGCACTGAGAATTTGTAGGCGCATTCCTTTGCACCTACAAATACTCTTCTCATTACACACGAAGACACAAAATATATTGTTACGGGTATCCAGACATGAATCGTTTCCCCCGCTGTAGTTTCACTTGCCTTTCTTTCGGTGGTATGTAGATAAATTTACAGCAATAATTAGTATCTAACGTAGTTTGCTGGTAGTCGCTACTTGTATAATTGTGTGATAAATTTCTATGATAAATATACCTAATTGTAAGTGAAAATTTTTAAATTATATTTCATGATAGGCCACTAGTTTTCTCCACTGCGTACGGTCTATTCGCGGTAAGCAGTGAATAGTTACTCTATTGATAGTCGACTAGTCGTGGATCCGTCATCGGTGTTTGACATTTCGCTGGTGACGTCACTGAAATCTAAGCGCGAATAGACTGTATGACGTTTATCTGTGGACTCTGTTTAGATTACCAAAAGTTATATCGATATGATATTAAAATTGTTGCGGCTCATACTTTATCAAATTATTTATCGTTTAATTTATTTTTAAACTAGTTAAGTTGTTATCAATTTTATGTATAAAGGTTTTTTTGATGTAACTTTTAGAATTATATTGAATTGTTTTGCGAGAATCATGTAATCAATTAGTAGCTTAGGGTTGCCAGTTGAAAATATGTAATTTTTTATCAGTACCTGATATTTTGTCTGAAGTAAATGGTTTTTAAATGTTTGTGTAAAAATTACAACTATTATTCAGATAATTACATATGTATTTGCAGGATATTATTGGAGCAATTATTTAATGTGTCCTGCTTTTTATGCGGAACTGGTGACCCTAGCTTGGACTCTAATAAGCTTAGAAAGCTATTACACGGCCTGTAATTGCAATGCTGTAACCATTACAATTCGGTATAAATTGGCGTAGCTGTATTATAACTTTGTTCTTTTAAACGAAATTTTATAATTTGTTCTGTTGGACGCTGTTAAGCATTTGTGTACCATCCCACATAAAAATTACGTATCGAGTTATAAATGCAGTTATGTTCTCCAAATGAAAAAAATTGAAAAAGACTGCAAACATAATTCAACAAAAAAAAATGTTGGTTAGTACACAAATGCTTAACAGCGACCATTTATAGAAAAATTTTGTGATCAACAAAACTTGGTTAGCTACTGAACCCTAAAACAGAATCCTAACAAGCAGATTTTTTGTATATTGATAGATTAATAGTCATATAATTTAAGAGCTACACCGAAATGGCAGCGGCGAGGCCAGCTCTTTCAGTGTCATATGATTTTAAACTTTATCTTCATTATTGTAATACATATCGCGGCAACGAGCGGCCACGAGTGGCCGTACAAATAAAACTATCCATATTTTAGGACCATCAATTTAAAGTATGAAATCCTTTCTATCTCTATTAGACTTCATCACTTTCGCGATTTTCCGCAAATAAAAATGTTATTCGTCTTATCAAAATAAAGCTACTCACAAAAAATTAGCTTGATAAAAAAAATATTCTAGGGCTCACGTAATGTAACTGTATAATAAGATAATTCCTTCCACAAACAGTGGGATAATGTATTCATGCAAGCAATAACTAGTACATAATATAATTAATTTTTACTATTTAAAAAAGTAAAAGCTACGCCATAAAATAACTTTAAAATAAATCATTATTGTTAAATTTTGCCGGCTTACGTATACCACTAAAAGCTGTTGTTAAATATTATTGCCAAATTTTTATTTGTCCTGTAAATTATAACTTTTTGTCTTTGTACATATCCATTAAATAAATTATGTACTGAGAATCATTTTGTTTTTTATTTAAATACTACTTCATGATATTGTCGCGTTTAGTTTTGGTGTGACTGTCCCATAAATTTAATATACCTAGCGGAATAGAGCAATAATCTCGAGCTGTCAAACGAAACCAAAATTGGTTTTCATCTGTGTGAAAAATATGTGTACGTACCAACACAAGCATGATTGAACATGAATTCTATGAGATTAAATGGTCAACGTGCGGCGCGTGCCGACTGGATGTCAAAAAAAGAGTGCTTCTGTCATGTATCACACGTCTCTTTTTACCACGCAGTGTTACTGATAGTGACATCTCTCTTGCTCAGGCCTTGTTTCTCTATTCCGCTAGGTATATTAGCTTTATGGACTGTCCCTAGCTTACTCCTCTCAAAAAAGAATATAAGATTTTTTTTTTATTTATAAAAACTACGTAAATAATATTACAATTGACGCATAATATAAATTTTAATCTGAAAGATTGCATCTACATTCGAATACAAAACATATAACAGCGTTCTACGTGTGATCGAGGCTTGAAGTAACGTCTAGGAGAAATAAATCTGACGGGCCTCCGACGGCGATTGCTCCATGGGGCAGTACGGGCATTTCAACCTGGAAATAAATAACAAAGAGTAAAAAATATGGCAAATGCGAGTTGGATTCGTGCACATGAGTCCCGTACCTTTGTGAAACTGATTGCCGTTCATAGGTTAGAAGTTAAGTATGCCAATTCTTTGCCTCAAATCGTAAGGTAAGGTGTGGTTATCGCGGGTATTTTTTTAAATGCCGTCTTTATAACCATACAAATTGTCCGGATCGGCAATTTGTATGGGTATGACGACGGATTTTTTGTGTTCCCAGCATTGTTCTCATAGAAAAAGTTGTTCATTTTGACGGGCTCATTTGATGGTTTTGAGGATAACGGTGTTCACCCAAACAACCTGTATAGTGTATAGGTTTGATGAGTGATATCTAACGTCAAGAACGTCTCACTGGCAAAAGACACTTGACGCCTATAAGCTAGTGAATGCGGCCTCCCTTCACATAATGTGAATTATGACGTCATTTATGATAGATCCCCGGGCCGTGTAGTCATTCGATACCCAAAACGCATCCTTAGGCTAGCGACTACGTCCTCTCGTCACGTTACAATCAATGACTTGAAGAGTTAACCTTTAGTCATTCAATTGTTGTTTTATTCAATGCGCGAATGCATATAGACAAATAGCAAATTTAACCAGATGACTGCGACAAATATAACGACCCTGTATTAACCATAAAATTAATTATATTTATAATAAATATAATTAACTTTATGGTTAATACAGGGGTGCAACAATAATAGAGCAACAATCTCGAGCTGTCAAACGAAACCGAAATTGGTTTCATCTGTGTGTAAAAATATGTGTACATATCTACACTTACACAAGCATGATTGAACATCATAGAATTAGCCCCAATTTCACCAACATCTGTTAGTGTTAACAGCTTGTTAAAATGTCATGTCTTCTCTTTCACTCATAAGAAAAACGAAAGAGGTAACGTGATACTAATTCGAGCGTTAACTTTAACAGTCGTTGGTGAAATTGGGACTAAATTGTCAACGTGCGGCACGTGCCGACTGGACGTCAAAAAAAGAGTGCTGCTGTCATGTATCACACGTCTCTTTTTATCACGCAGTGTTACTGATAGTGACATCTCTCTTGCTCAGGACTTTGTTTCTCTATTCCGCTAGGTATATTAACTTTATGGTATTAACGTAATTAATGTAGCACTATTCTATGTACCCTATCATACTCACTTGACGCCCAGCTTGAGCGCGTTCCCACTTTTTTTTAAAATGAAATAAGGAGGCAAACGAGCAAACGGGTCGCCTGATGGAAATCAACTACGGTCGCCCATGGACACTCGCAACATCAGAAGAGCTGCAGGTGCGTTGCCGGCCTTTTAAGAGAGAATACGCTCTTTTCTTGAAGTTTTGCAGGTCGTATAGGTTCAGATACTATATTACATTCAGCCACTCTGTGCCTACTTCCCTGACCAACAGAGCTGAACAATGCCGAACAATATTAACGAAGCATTTAATATAACATCTATGATCTAACTAATACAACTGTCGTACTCACTTGACGCCCATAGTGAGCTTGTTGAGCGCGTCCCTCGAGATGACGTGTCCGCATAGCAGCCGCATCGGCGGGTTGGCGTCGGACGCCTGCTGTCGGAGGATCGGGCACGCGAACACGCTGTGGTAGTTGCCGCCCTCTTCGCCGAGATCAACCTGAGTGTAACGTTAGACAATAGTTAATTAATGATGTGGATGCCGTTTATCGCACGGGAACCGTAAGTACATTTTTCTTGGATAAAAATTCATCCTATGTGCTTTCTCGGGATTAAAAGTATGTTCACACCCAGCAAAATCGATTTATTGGTTTAGGCGTTAAGAGGTAACAGACAGACAGACACGCTATCACATTTATAATATTAGTATGGATACTTCAAACTAAATGACACGTGTGACATAATCCAGCCACACGTAACTTCGAATTCTTATCGCAATGTAATTTATAGCATGAGTTTTGTCACAGATATTTGCGATGCGAATTCGCGGTTTTGTGTGGGAGACCTCAGTGTACCTCCAGCGGCAGCTCGTCGTCCGCCCAGGCCGCTATAACGTGGGGGTGCGCCATCTTGGCGCGGATGTCGTGCAACGCGGGCAGCACGCGCGCGCCCACCAACACCGCGCCCGCCAGCGGCGACAGCGGCGCCAGGCGCAGCAGCGCGCACGACTCGCGTATAAACACCTCGGCGGCCTCCGCTCCTGAAATGAAGATTCACAGAATTTTAACAAAAAAAAACTTTTTATGAACGGAGAGCTAATTTGTATTTTGTATTAACCAAGTTGAGAGAGTCCGTGGCCGGCGGTGGACCTCTGGTTCGCACTCGAGAGGATGCAGGTAAAGAAAATGTATATAAGTCATCTCAAATGACATAATATTATGACATTCTACTTCATTATTACTATATTTGGTTCAACTAGTCACCCAGCAAATTGCATATTTTTCACCGTACTCTTTTCTTCATAAAAACAATGTATGTAGTACAAGGATGGAGTCTACGCCAGCAAATTTTAATATTATGGCGACTCACATAGAAGCCATAAACAAAAAGAAGAAGAAGTACTCACCCAACGCCTTGGGGTCCAGCAGGCGGCGGTAGTGCGGCGGCGGGGGCGGGGCCGCGGGCGTGCACCAGGCGAGCGCGCACACGCACGCCCGCAGCGCGCGCTCGTGCCGCGCCGCGTGCGCCGGGAACACCGCGCGGGCGTAGCCGATGGCTGCGCCGACGCCCACTTCGCGACCCAGCTGAAATAGACAATGACATTTTTAACTGACTGTCTTTGTGTCAGTTATGTTTTTGAGTGTATAATATATATTCTTTTTCCACGCTCTTGTGTGACGATTAGGAGACGTCAGACGACACATCAAGAATAAGAATGTGAGATTTTTTAAATGTATAATATTTATTGTATTTCTTTAAATCACTTATTTTCTTTCATGAAATCGTAAAATATAGAATACACATCATGACAAGAATAGTATGACAAATATTACATGCAAAATATAAAACTTAACATACATTGCTTCATGGACTGCAGAGTTGTAGATTAAAAAATTTATAAAAATGACATTTGTTTGATTATGGATGTTATAGTTTTTAGGTGTCCATACCTTCAAAGCCTTCATTCTGTGTAAAGTAAACGGCAGCGGTGAGTGTGTCAAGTCCTCAGCTCTCTCCTCGACCCATTCCAGCGCTGGCTGCGGATCACCCTCAGCCAACGCAGCAGCGCAGCGCTGCAGCTGAGCGAACGCACATGTGCGCTCCACCGGTGGTATGCGGGCTTCAGCGATAAACGCGTCCCCGACATCTTCCAGGCCCTTAACATGGATATTGTAATAAATTAAAAAAGCAAATAAGACAGGAAAGAGCAAGATGGCGAAACGTAACATCTACAAATTATAGTGTGACAAAGGTTTAAATGAATGTGGCGAAAAAAGGAACTAACGCCGCCATCATATTATGCTATGTACTCACATGCGGTTTTGCTCTATAGTTTTACTCCAAATCGAGTAATAATTACTGTGTGGATCGCAAAACTCACAGCAGCAGCAGCGAAGGCTCGCATCGAGCCAGGTCGAAGGCTTGCTTCGAGCCGATGATGAAATTAAATATATCAAGCAATGCTGAATGCTGAATGTGTAGACAAAAGCCCAAGCCACGGGTTTAGCTTGATGTGATTGCTCAAACGAGCAAACTGTATGTGAGTACTAAGTAATAGGGAAACACCATTTTTGACAGTTCTCCCTTTACCTGCGGCACCCCCGCCCACTTTCATATAAAGCGTTGTCCCACTGTAGTCTTTTTTTCTTTTAAGGTGTATAGTAGGTTTCCTTTTAGGATCCATTACAGAAAATCTTCCTTAAATCAAAAAGTAAACAGATATTTTCAGGTGTTCATCCTAGTATCAAAATATATGAGTCTTGTTACCTAGTAGTACCAAAACTCATATTATTTTGTAAGTTTACCTACCACACACATTTCATTAAGGTTTAGGCTTAGTGATGATGAAAGGTTTTTAAGTTACTATTAAGTTGAACCTGTCTGTAATTGTATAACATAGTCTGTGAAGAAAGTGAAGAAATTAAAAAGTGGCAACATCTTAGTGTCATCCCTTTCAAATCAATCTAAGAAAAAAGGGATGACACTAAGATGTTGCCACTTTTTAATTTCTTCACTTTCTTGACGGACTATACCTGTCTATACAAGTGTTGTGCTATAGCCTGCTCCATAAGAGGTCTGTTAGTGTCTGAACAGAATGATTCAGCCTTAGGAGCAACAGCGGCATAATCAGCAATGAAATGTCTGTCAATTGACTTTCCGACACGAGACACTGTGGCATGAAGCTCACGATGATCTGAAATAAAAATCATCATCATCACTCAATGTGAAAAACTAATAAAATATTAAACTGTCATAATAGATAATTAGATTTTGAGTTTGTTTCACTGTCATGAAACTGAATACGTTGAATTGCCTAGTAATGAATACGTTATCTAGAAGTTTAAGCTTATTATATACTGTTGGAGGCAGAAGATTGGATAAAGCATTCATCAACTTATTGAGGCAAAATGGATGTATTATTCAATCTTTATGTATTTTTTTTCATTGATTTATTTTAATAACATTGTACCTGTGGACATCTGAAAAACTGCCTGTTTAAGGGATGCAATCATATCAACAATGAGTTTAACTTCTTCTGGTGGTAATGGGTCATCGGGAGATTCTGAAATGTGTAAAATACTATGTCAGTTACAAATTGTAATTTTATTTATATGCACAGAAAAATAGTGAAATGTATTACATGTCACTATTTTAGATAATGCATATAAATAAATCAAAATATCATAGAAGTCACTAACAAACACAAATAAAGGTTGTAAAGTAATGAATGTATTTCATATTCTTAATTTTTATGTGTGTACAGCAACTTGTATGCTTACCTACTAAAACTTTATATATTTATGTGGGTTTGTTTGTTAAATGGTGTGATTTTCCATAAAAATAAAGTGTTTGTGGAACACTGTCCTTATTCGACAGACTCATCCGCAAAGCCGTTTATTATAAGTAAATACACTAGATAATATGTAGAGAAAGTAAGAAAGTACATTTAAGTTTTTAAAACATGGCAAAGCACTTGTCACAAAGACGAATAATTGATCTAAAACTTACGCTTTGCGAGTTCCTTCTTCAAATTTTCCACTTTCGTTATTAGTTCATCAATAGCAGTACTTGTTTGATCATTTAAAGCCGTAAACTTAGTAGTGGCTTTGTCTAAATCTTGCTCAACTCCTAAACAAGAATCCATTTTGGGTTTGGGCCGATAACAATCGACTTTACTCTTATACTTTCCCTTATATCCACGTACAATTTCAATATTATATTTTCCTCTTACTTCTTATAAACCAAGGCAAACTTATAACAAAATTATTATCTGCAATTCACATTATTTATAATAAAGATTCAACAACTTTTTGTGTTATCATTGTTTGTCATTGTCAGCAAAATCAAGCAAAATGCAAACCACTTGACAACTCTGAACTCACTCAAACAGCTGACATTATCAAATTTCAAAGACAATAAATTAAGGCTCTCGCACACAGGCGCGTTACTACTAAAATAATATTAGTATCAAAGTCTATCAAGTAAGTAGTACTAATAATAATTACTATCGGTCGATAATAACGCATGCGTTATAGCGATATCTGTTTTTACTTTTCAGTACATTTTGTATTAGGATTTAGGATGGGCATGTAGTTACTGTTACACACTGCGATAATAACGCCGCGCACCGCAATGGAATATATCGCAATAACGCAATTTTCTTGCTTGTACCGATGGTCCCTCTTCAAGATGGGCCAGCGCTGGGCGATCGAATGGCGCATGCGATGGCTATGCAATGGTCGCAACACCTCTACATGATGGCCGTGTTCAGTTGTGATCTAAACGTCGTCCAAGATGGACGTGTAAGCATTAGCCATTGCGGCAATGCGAAACGTGCATTTTTAATAATTTATGACTTCACCCGATCCGGTGAACTTCGTATCACCTCCTATGAACCTTTCCCCAATATGGGAATATATTCTTTAGCGATTAGGCCAGTACACTGGTAATAGTTTAGGAACACGCTGACATAATAAAAACTTCTTCTTCTTCTTTTGGCGTAAGCCTCCCCATTTAGGAGTCTTGTCAAACTGAAACTTGACAACTGAAAGTGTTTTGGCGGGCATGTCACTTTCAAACTTCTTCTACTTTTTATTGTTGGTGTGGTTTTTATTATTTTTTCCCAAATTATGGTTTTTGGGTTTTTGATATTCATTATTTGTAAAATATTAGCCATTAAATATCCGTTATCTTGCACAAGTGCAGGTAAGATGTTGTCAAAACCAAAATGTATAATTCCTGTGACATTTGGTGTGAATATCGGTAAATAGGGCTCCTTCTTCCGTGAATTTTAGCTGAAACATCGTTATAATAACTTTATTATCCTATTCATTGGAATATTATTGCGTCTTTTTCAAGTTGAAATGTATCAAGGTTTACATTCTTTTGCCCAGTTTTGTAGCAATTATTGATGGTATTCCCTGGTATTACCAATGAATAAGGAAACAGATGGAAGCGACATAACTACAAAAAAGTGTGGCCGGTGCCATATTGCCAAGAACTAAACATGGCGGTCTATAGTGATGGGACACTCGGTTGACATTTGTCGAAGATATCGATAAGTAAGATGTTATAAGTGAGCTATTAAGGTTAAAATCTTTTAGATAAATGATCTGATTCTTCACCTTATATTTTTTAAATTCGATAAAAAAGTACATCACTAAACGTCAAATAAAAAGTAATTTCTATGGTGATTAAATAATATCGAAAATCAAGCCATGTTATGTTACTATTCTATCACTAAACCTTATTTATTGTCTAATTATTAACTAAATTAGCACATACGAAGTCAAGCCATCGGTAAAATAACAAACATTTTAGAAAAAATATAAACGTACCGATCCAAGGACAAACTTTTTAAAATTTCTTCACTTTTTTGACGGACTATAAATTCATTTAAAAAAAAAGCAAATTGGTAGAAAAATTTGACCGATATATCGATATTTTTTTCGCGATATATCGAGACCGATATTGATATTTTTTCAAATATCGATGTATCGATATATCGATATTTTCTTTCAATTTCGACATCCCTATAATACGACACTTTGACAGTTTACGTACCTCGGAGAACCGGAACATAAAATGGCGGACCGGCCACAGTATTTTGATTTGGTAGAGACCATTATGCCGCATCCACTTATAAAAGTCAATGGGTATTACCGATAGTTGTCTACCCATACGCTATCTAGTTACTAAAATGGAAACAGTTTGACAATCGAATTAAAAATATAGCCCGTCAAAAAAGTCACGACATTAATAGAGTCGCCACATGTTTCCGGTGAGGCCTCTTATGGCCACACTGTATCCAGTCACTATAAAAGATTTTGATACTTTATATTAAATACAGTTTAAAAACACGTTGTAAATATTATGATTTATATATATTATGTAGTTAAGACAATTTGAAATAATTATGATGTAGTTATATCGTGTGTTTAATTTACGACATTACAAGAAACAATCTAATCTATGTAAAGTACCTCCCTATTATAATCTTTGTATAAGTCATAGTCTGTCTCTGTCAAGAAAGTGAAGAAATTAAAAAGTGGCAACATCGTAGTGTCTCATCCCTTTCAAATCAATCTAAGAAATAATCGGTCAAGTGCGAGTCGGACTTGCGCACGAAGGGTTCCGTACCGTTATAGAGCAAAAATCAGCCAAAATTGTGTTTTTGTATAGGAGCACCCCTTAAATTTTTATTTTATTTAAATATTATTAAAATATAACACATATTATAATTATGGCCTTTGTGAAAATTTCAAGTGCCTACTTGTTGTCATCATTGTTACCGAGCAAAAAATGTTTGAAAAATTATGTTTGTTGTATCGGAGCCCCCCTTAAATATTTAATTTATTTTGTTTTTAGTATTTGTTGTTATAGAGGCAACAGAAATACATAGTCTGTGAAAATTTCAACTCTCTAGCTATTACCGTTCTTGAGTTACAGCCTGGAGACAGACGGACAGAAATCGAAGTCTCAGTAAAAGGGTTCCGTTTTTACTCTTTGGATACGGAACCCTAAAAAGAAATGACACTACGATGTTGCCACTTTTTGACTTCTTCACTTTCTTGACGGACTATATAAAAATGCAATAACTCGATTAAACGGTTGATCTGATGTGGCTAATTTTAGTCTTTAAATATTCCTTTCCAGGAATATTTAAAGACTAAAATCCAGGGAAGGTTTATAAGTGACACGAAGTTCACCGGGACATCTAGTCACTAGTGCTACATATTATTAGAAATTTATAACACCTGTTATTTAAGTACCCTCTCCCTGAGAGCTGCAGAGCTACTTTGATGACCAGTGAGAGCTGAGAGAAGCTCACTCCTTTTTTATTATGGAACTACTTATTTAAGAAAATACAAAAAATAAATAAGTGAAAAACAGGGTTTTGTTATTTTAATAAAATATGATAATCCAAATAATATTCTACAATGCAGCCGGAAACAGAATCATCGCCACTTTCTAGGTCCATATAGTTACAGCAGTGGTGTCACAGTGAAGAGGCACTTTCATCTTCAATGATCAGCTCTTCAATATTGAATTTAGGATATCCTAATAAAGGGTTAATTCCCACTCCTTGTATTTATTTTCAGTGTTCCAAAATGATAGTATAAATTCTCCCAGTCATTTCGGTTATTTCGTTAAACGCTTTTTCTGCTACCTGTAAACGTAACGTAAAAATTAAAAACGTAATAATTATAATATTATATTACGCTGCATCAAAGTGTTAAAGGAGTTAAGCACATACACTGTGACACGAGAATTTTATATACCTACGTCTAAAAACGCAAAGCACCTAAGTCAAAGTATCAATCATTGTTAGGCGCGTTATATGATAGATTTCTTTGACAGTTCATTGTTTACGTAAACGGTTTAAGTAAAATTGTTGTTTTATTATACCACATAATACTTACTCAGGCTACTTAGAATTGCATTATACAATAAAATAAACAGATAAAATGGATAAAACAAACGCTTAATTACCTGCTACTATGGCGATTGTGCGATCAGAATCGGAAATATGGACGCGAGAATTTCAGTGATATTTTCTCGTATTATTATTTTTCTTCAATGAAAATCTTCAAATTTTCAGCACTATGACACGTCTTTCAGTTTAATTATTAATATTAATCACAGTAACATGTTGTTTTCACATTGTAAAACTAAATGCAAATTGAAAATCTTTGTTTTGTAAATTTTATGTCATAGAGTATTGATACAACAAAAGGACAAATGTCAAAAGAGTGTTGCTATTGCTTAAAAAAAAAGTTTCGCCTCCTAGACATTCTTGACGCATAGGAAAATCCCTCAATAAAGTCTTTGGTTTCCGACCGGAACGAATTAAAAAAAAAAAGTCTTTGGTTTCCACTTTCCTCCGGTCGTCTGCTGTATTGCACAATTTGTAGTTTTTAATAGGTTATAACTAAGTTTATTAAATAATTTCATCAGACTTGGAAGAATCTGAATTACAATGGCTCAAAGTAAGTTAAACGATATGGCCGGTAAATTTGCTAAGGGTGGACCACCTGGATTAGGCATTGGCCTGAAAGTTGCAGCCGTACTCGGTGCTGCGGCTTACGGAGTTTCACAGTCTTTATTTACCGTGGAGGGTGGTCATCGTGCCATAATGTTCAATAGAATCGGTGGTGTGCAACAAGAGGTGATGGCGGAAGGTCTTCATTTCCGAATTCCGTGGTTCCAGTATCCCATTATTTATGACATCCGCTCGAGACCCCGAAAGATCTCCTCGCCTACAGGCTCAAAGGATTTGCAAATGGTCAACATTTCTTTGAGAGTTCTCTCGCGTCCAGATGCTCAGCACTTGGCAGTTATGTACAGGCAGTTGGGATTGGATTACGATGAAAAAGTATTGCCTTCCATTTGCAACGAGGTACTAAAGTCTGTTGTAGCCAAGTTTAACGCATCACAGTTGATCACTCAGCGTCAACAAGTTTCCCTGCTAATCCGAAGAGAGCTGGTCGAAAGAGCGGCAGATTTCAATATAATCCTAGATGATGTGTCCCTGACTGAACTGAGTTTTGGTAAGGAGTATACTGCTGCCGTTGAAGCTAAACAGGTGGCCCAGCAGGAGGCTCAGCGAGCTGCTTTCGTAGTTGAAAGAGCCAAACAGGAGCGCCAGCAAAAAATTGTGCAGGCCGAGGGAGAAGCAGAGGCCGCTGAGATGTTGGGAAAAGCTATGGGCATGAGTCCCGGTTACCTTAAGCTGCGTAAAATCAGAGCCGCCCAAAGCATTTCAAGAATGATTGCCCAGTCACAGAACAGAGTATTCCTTCCTGGCAACAGCTTGATGATCAATCTTCAGGATCCCACCTTTGATGACCTTTCAGAGAAATTGGCAAAGAAGAAGTAACATGAGGCCGAGAAAGAGTATGCTGCAAGCCTGGAGACTGCGCCTACTCTTTCTTCCCAAGAAACTGCTGTTTTAATTACTGGCGCTGCTTCAGTTGCTATTTAGCTACTCTATAAGTGTATAAATAATATGATGTCTGTTAAATGCATTTCGCGTTATATAGTTGTAGGATTTTAGTATGTATGGGTGAATATTATAATAAAAAACATAAAAACCTTATTATTGTTTCAATACTTACTAATTACAGTGTAAACTCTATATAACAACACTGAAGGGACTGTGCATTTTATGACGTTATATAGTTGTCGTTAAATGGAGTGAAGAAAAATCAATACCTTTTCGTCAATATACAGTGATTTTCTTTTAGTAACCGTATTTACAGTCTGAAAGCTTATGAGTTATGTATAACTGAGAATATGATAACGAATAGATATTAATAATCCATGACTCATTATTAGTTACGGACTAGGGTCTAAAACAGACCTACATGTGCAATCAATCTCAATTTGTAAACAAAAGGACTAAAATCTTGGAATGTTCTGTATGTATGATGCCGAAAGTCGAGTTTATTGCAGTTTAGGATAACAATGCGACAAAAAAAACATACACAGTTGTGCAGTTTTTATATGGTAGACAAGCTAAACCAACCAAAGTCAATTGATTTCAACACTTTAGAGAGTTTGTCGTTAAATAGAGGGATTTTACATGGAGTTTACACTGTACATTTAAATTAAGGTAGATTTGTTAATATAAGGAAAAACATCTTGTATGAATGTGACCATGTTTCTAAAGATTTTTGGGTAGGTATCATCTAATTATTTAAATTGACATTTCTATTTTATACAAAATAAAGAATTAAAAGAACCATTTGGTAAAATATACATACAATGTGTTAACGCAACTATGTTACATTCCGTTGAGTAAATCTCCCTCTTGGCTTTATTTAAAATTAAAAAGGATAAATTTAATGCTTAGAATAGAAATTTATTTGATTTTATAAATTGACTAATTATTAACATAATGATCAATATCTACAACAGTTGCACAGTATCTTCACTATTTGAGAGCAGATGGTTGGGGCAACCTGTACTTCGCCATTTCTACTTCAGCTTCAAAATAACTAGCATTGTCGTAACAGAAGTATTCCGGCACTTTGTAAGGCCCGCATTTGTTGGGGTCGACTCCAGGGCCTAATTGCTCTTGAGCTGGATGAATAACTGCAGAACTAAGTCCTGGAACATCAGCATTTACTTTTGGTGGTGGTGGCATGGATGACGATCCTGTCGGACCTTGATTTTGGCCAGCACTTTCGCTGAAGAATCTTGGGAGTATACGTAATACATTGTTTAATTTAGATCTAGCTAACATTTTCTTTTTGGTCGTTTGTTACACAATCGATTTTTATGATTTTTATTGAATATTGACATAAAATGTGACAGAAACTGTCAAAATATTCATAAATAATAGTTTATTTTTTCATCAAAAAGACCCATGACCATGAGTTCAGACAGTAAAGTACAACTTACCTATAATGCTAAAGACCAACAAAGAGTGCGAGAGAGAAGAAAATCCTTTATGGAATTATAACAAGATGAAAAGAGAGAGGCAGTCTAATGAAAATTGTAACAACTTTTATTTGACAGGTCGTCAAAAGTCGTCAATCGTTTTTATGCCCTTTCGGTATTTGCAATTTATTATTTAAATCGTATGTTATTTTCAACAAATATAAATTATATATAACAATAATAACTTGTGCTGTGAGTGATTGCAGTGTAAATCATAGGAATAATCCTGAAAAATATACATTTCACCCGTAATTAATCTTCATGTCCTAATTGCTACGATGTGTTTATTTTTGCTATATTCTGGTCTTTAGTTCTCTATTTCAAATAAAATATTGTGAATCCTCCCTTTTACTTTCATATTTTGCGTAACTAAAGGTACTATTGTTCCTATATTACACAAATTTTGAAGAAAAATTTTTCATCAAAATTTCTTACATATACGCTAGTGCTTGAATCAAATTTATCGATATGCTTATCGATATTTTACAATAACATAAATCTAAAATAAAAATCATTTACCTTTATATTTATCACCTTAAGCCCGGCCGCACATTATCCGAAATTTCTGATCAGAAAAATTCGGACGCCCGGCGGAACGCACTCTGTTCATACATTTTGTTGTAGACCCATCATACTAAAAGAATTTCTGACGTGTCAGAATGTATGAGCGGGGCGGGGCGTCCGAATTTTTGTGATCAGAAATTCGGAAAATGTGCGGCCGGACTAAAAAGGACATATTATCTTATTTTAACTAATTTAATATAGTATAGTATAATATAGCTAATATAATATAACTACTATAATATAGAGTGAGAGGAAGGTTTATATTTATATATCATAATCTTTTGTTTTACAGATTCCCTCAAGATCCTCTAATAAGAGGAAAATGGCTGAAATTAATTGGGCGTGTTGGTTGGAATTCCAAGAAAAATTCAACAATATGTAGCAAACATTTCATTGAAAATTTTTAAAGAAAAAATAGAATAAATACTATTTTGGTTAAAGGAGCTATCCCAACTTTATTTGTGCCAGTAAGTTTGACATACTGTTGCACTTGTTACTGAAGCAAATATTAAAAATAAGCAATTATAAGCAATTAATGCTTTTTAGTTCATTTAAGATTATACTTATATGAACTAAAAAGTATTAAATAATCCTTATTCTGTACTCAATCTTCATAATTTTGAAGTCGGTACCAGTCCTAAGTATATAAGTTGCTGTTATACCTATTCTGTCAGAGAACTGGCGATTAGGTTAGCTGGTACCGATTGCAAAATAATGAAGATTGAGAACAGAATTAATATTGAGTACAGAATAAGAATTATTTAATACTTTTTAGTTCATTTAAGTATAATATTACTATTGTCATTGCCTTGGAAGTCGGTTTTAATTTTTTGTTTAAAAATAATAATTTTACTCATTTTAGCTGTCCTTAACGTTTTCTATACTTACAGTTGGTGTTTTAAAAAGAAAAATCAAAATTGCTTTATTTCTGAACAAATCTAAAATAAAATATATTTTCAGAATACATGGTGCCTACCACCGGTTCGGTAACTAAGCCGACGAGAAGAACCGGCGTAAGAAACTCGCACGCCCACTTTTCACCAAAAAAAGTGAGAAAAAAATAATCTTTTAAAACAAAATTTACAATGCTGTAACTAAAAATTATACAATGTAAACATAGATAGATACATAATAATTGTAAGTCATGTAGAAGTAGCCTTGCAAGCAGTCATTCAGCATTCTACTCCCAATATGTGCCATCAATTATGAAATCATTTTGGCTTTGGCACAAAACGTTCTTTGACTACTTTTTTAAATTTATTAATCGAAAGATTTTGAACGTTTTCTGGGACCATATGTTCCCATTTGAATATCAAGGAGTCACTTCGATTTCTCATTGTTTCCATCACCAGACCACCACTTTTGTGAACATGATACCTACTCGGAACAATACAATGTACAGCAAAAGAAAAAATTTGAAAATCGGTTCATAAACGGCGGAGTAATCGTTGAACATACATAAAAATATATCCACAGGCGAACGTCTAGACTCCTCCTGTTTGGAAGTCGGTTCAAAATAATTGTAATAAAATATTATGATATTTTATAATATGTATTTAATTTAAGACTAAAATATAATATACTATGTGTGTTGTTTACTTTCAACGTTTACTTTCAATGTAAGGACTGATTTACCAGATAGATTTTACCTGAGTAATAAATAAGTAACTTTATAATGTGTTAAATTATTTACCCCTATAAGAACCTCATGTCATAACATATCCGACGATTTAAAAATCATTCCAAAAGAAAATGTGTATCTACTTTTCAATCGTCACCTTTTTTTGCCAATTAAAATTTATGATACCTAATTTGAAATACAAATCTATCAAAGTTGCATATTATTTATTTCTTATAGAAACTCAGGTAAAATAACTCGAACGGACTAAACTATCGATAGCAAAATACTATACTATCGATAGTAAAATATACATCACTAGCACACGCACACATTGACAGATCAAAAATGGTCACGCATTTTCGAGTTAGGTGGTCTTTACGACAGTATATATTATGCTATGGCATTATATAGGTTTATGGAGTATATAATATAGTAACGTAGATAAAACAGATATTATCTGTATTATCTATGCTACTGAGTACTGACTAGTGAGCATAGCTGGGCATTAACTCGTTAATCCGTTAATCGTTAATTAACGAAGTTAACATTTTGATTGACGGATTAACTTTTAAGTTAACTTTTAAAAATATTAACAGACTCGTTAACTTCCGTTAATATGCAGAAGTCCGTTAATCGTTAGTCCAATGCCTACTATTTACCGCACGGCACCGCGGCGCGGCGCGAAAACAGGTTCAGACAGTTAGTATGAAACGACAAGTGCCGGGCGGGTGGGCAGCGCGGCGCCGCTGCACGGAACGCAGCAGCGAGTGAAACAAAAACAATACTTGATACATTTTCAGGAGCGTGCAAGTGAGAAGAGATTTGTTTCGTTTTATCATTTCATTACTCAGCGCCGCGCCGGTGCTTATAGAGAGAGTGATTTGTTTATTGTTATTATAAATCATTTGCATGTTGATAAAGAAGAGGGCAGTATAATTTAGTTAGATAGAATACAATAATTATAGAAGTATTTTGTTTTGTCCCTAACATTTTAACTTCCGAAACCTTAATCCAACAGGTTTTGTATGTACACTAACGCAATGATATAAGTTACAACAAGGCCACATTACATATTAACGGATTAACGATTAACGTTAACTTGCGTTAATTCGTCCGAAATGTAACGCTATTTTTGAAGCTTGGGAGGAGTCGCAGGATGCCTTAGGTGTGTTTTGCGATCTCTCCAAAGCCTTCGATTGTGTTGAGCATGCTACATTGATCAGAAAACTGCGCCACTACGGCATAAAGGACTCTGCTCTCAGCCTTTTGACTTCTTACCTTAAAAATAGGACTCAAAGGGTTGAGGTAAATAGTAAAAGGTCTAATGGAACCAAAATAGAATAAGGTGTCCCACAGGGATCTATCTTAGGCCCATTTCTTTTTCTCATCTATATAAATGACTTACCTTATCTAGTAAAGGATAATAATAATGAGATAGTGCTTTTTGCTGATGACACTTCACTTATTTTAAAGTGAAGTGACAGCAGTCGAACTACTACGAGGTAAACAGTGCTCTCTCAAAAATAGTACATTGGTTTAATGTTAATTACTTACTTTTAAATTCTAGTAAAACTAAATGTATAAAGTTTACTTTGCCCAATGTTAGGCAAGCCCAAACCAATGTGCTATTAAATGATGAGAAGATGAATTTGGTAGATAACACTGTATTCCTAGGTATTACACTTGATAGTAAATTACAGTGGGGTCCTCACATTGCTAATCTAGCAGGTAGGCGTAGCTCAGCATATGCAGTCAGAAAAATTAGTGAAATTTCTAACGAAGACACGGCACGATTAGTATATTTTAGTTATTTTCATAGTAGGATGTCATATGGAATCCTTTTATGGGGAAACGCTGCCGACATTAATACAAAATTTGTGCTGCAGAAGCGAGCCATACGTTCTATTTATAAAATGTCTGCTTTAGAATCTCTATGAGATAAATTTAAAGAAATTGGTATTCTAACTGTTGCTTCTCAATACATTTTGGACAATGTAAGATATGTTAGAAAAAATATAAATAAATTTAAAGTTAAAAGTGACATTCACTGTAGAAATACTAGAAATAAGCACAAGCTGGATTGACATTGTATATAATATTAAGTTACAAAATTGTAAACTTTATTTTAAAAAGAACAATTTTTCTCTTACTTTTTTGGTAAAAAGTGGGACCCGTGCGAGTTTCTTACGCGGGTTCTTCTCGCCGGGGTAGTTCCCGAACCGGTGGTAGGCATCAGGTAGATATTCTGAAAAAATTTGATTCAAATTTACTCAGAAATAAAACATTTTTTATTTATTTATTTTAACGAAGCTAACATTTTTTTAACCGATTAACGAAGTTAACTATTTGATTAACGGTGCCCAGCTATGCTAGTGAGTAGTGACTACTGACTACGACGAGCGACGTGACAGCGAGTGAGATTTGTTGCACGACGCATACCGCATACCTGAAACCAGAAAATATCGTTATATTTACCGATATTTTTATAACGATATTTTTTCGTTATGTTACTAGATATCGTTAAAAAATACCGTTATCTGGCTACCCGAAAAATATCGTAACGTACCGGTATTTTCATAAATAATGGTAGCCAGATAACGGTTTTTTTTATCGATATCTAGTAACATAACCAAAAAATATCGTTATAAAAATATCGGTAAATATAACGATATTTTCTGGTATCAGGTATGCGGTATGCGTCGTGCAACAAATCTCACTCGCAGCCCAACTTCCGACTTCCGAGCACCAGTTTTTTTTTTTGCGAGATTTGTGTTTCCTACTTTTAGGAGTTTAATGCATAGAGAAATAATAAAAATAATAGTTATTGTTTTGGAGTAAAAATGGGCCGTAAAAAGCAAAACACTGTATATAGATACTTTGACTTAATAAGTCAATAGATGGTGCTGCAATTTGTTTAGTCAATGAATGCAGAAAATTATGCAAGGTACCTATGTCCGTATTTATTTACTTGTTTTAATTGAAGTGAATGCGGGGGATGGGCAAAATATGGATAATTATTTGTATGTCTTAGTATTTATTACTAGAATTCTAAGTTTAATACATATATATTTTGTAGACTGTAGTTAAAAATATCAACACAGTTAAAAAAGGAAGCACAAAATTATATGATAGCATTTTCAAAATATGTAGGTTATTTATTATAATTAGTAGGTAGGTAAATTTATAACACGGAGAATATTTTAAGAAGCGTAGCCCGTCGGATCAGAGGCGCTTTGCACACGACAGAGCGGGGCGGACCGGTCAATTTCACGCCAAGGATAGCACAAAGGGAATCCTACAATATGCATTACCAACGCACACCAAGGGCAAAAAGACCACCCCGCAGGTCCCCGGCGGGCTCTGGCAGCGCGGCATGTCCGTGGATCACACAAACCAGCTTACATGCAGTTACGCAGACGGCGCGGTGTCGCGAGGCGGCAGCTAGCTCTATTCTCTCTATCTCCACTAGAACGAACGTCCTGAACTGACTGTCTCTACCCAGCGTGTGCTTTGTGTACCTACACGGCGAGGGCAGCTGCAGACATCGACGGGCAGACGCGGTCTTTATTTCTTCGTGGACAAAAAGCCCACCCCGCTCGTCATCTGCAAAACAACAGAGTCCGCCCGGCAGCCAGCGCACGGCGCACGTGCTGGCAATACAATAATTTACTACACTAACCATAAATCCATACTAATATTATAAATGCGAAAGTATCTCTGTCTGTCTGTCTGTCTCGCTCTGTCTTGCTTTCACGCCAAAACTACTAAACCGATTGCAATGAAAATTTGTACACAGTTATTCTAGAGTCTGAGAAAGGACATAGGCTACATTTTTATGTGGGAAAATATCTTATTTCCATGAAAATATCGATGAAAATTAATTCGCATTGCGCGTGGCCAGCGCTCATCCCGGGGGTCCTAGGTTCGAGTCCCGCAAGCGGAACAAAAAGTTTTCAATGTTCCTGGGTCTTGGATGTGTATTAAAATAATATTTCAAAAATCTTAAATATATTTTATGTATAATATTATAAAAAATCCAGAAATATATCGATGCAATGAACATTTAAGTTCTAATACGATTCAACAGATGGCGTTTTATTTTTTACTTTATTGTAACATAGAACTAATCATACTTATTAGTTATTATGTTTTTGTTTATAGTTTTTAATACGTTAGAATATTATGTTTAATAATATTATCACTTGGTATAATAATAATCAATCTATCTTATCTTAAAGAACTCCTACTGCATTTCTAATATATGTGACAAGTTGACAACAGAAGGCGCTCTAAAATAAAGGAGTTCGTGTACCGTGTTGGCCTATATTCCATCCAGAAAATATATCAATGCAATCAACATTTTAATTGTAATATATGAAAATAGATGTCGTTTTATTTTTTACTTAAATATATTTTATGTATAATATTATAAAAAATCCAGAAATATATCGATGCAATGAACATTTTAGTTCTAATACGATTCAACAGATGGCGTTTTATTTTTTACTTCATTGTGACATAGAACTAATCATACTTATTAGTTACTAGCTGTAGCCCGCGACTTCGTCTGCGTGGACTTTAGTTTATAGCGCGCGGTGTCAACAAAATTTGTGTCAAATTTAAAAACTTTTTAAAACCCTGGTAAGTGGTACCCCTCTTAGGGCCGCGCTACACCGGAATGGCAGCGCTGAAAGTGCCCGCCTCGAAGCTGCCATTCCGGTGTAGCGCGGCCCTTAATTAATCAAAATACCCAAAAACAGCTGTGCAGTGTGCACATAATCTATACTAATATTATAAATGCGAAAGTATCTCTGTCTGTCTGTCTGTCTGCCTGTCAGTCTCGCTTTCACGCCAAACGCCAAAACTACCGAACCGATTGTAATGAAATTTTGTATACAGATAGTCTAAAGCCTGAAAAAGGACATAGGCTACTTTTTTACTGGAGTTTCGATTATTTTCGATTGTTATATCTATTCTACGGTATTAAATAACTCAGTACTTTATCTATGCAGTGACGTAACCTTAAACCTATCAATGATAAATAGTTTATGGGTAAAGTTGTGTAATTGGGGGGCTAAATAAGCTTTAAAATTTGGCATAAAATATAAAGTTTAATATAAAAAAATGAAATACTTATTGTGTGCACACTGCACAGCTGTATTGATTTTAGGGGTACCAGGGTTTTTTATAAAAGCTTTTGACACCAATTTTGTTGACATCGCGCGCTATAAACTGAAGTCCACGCGGACGAAGTCGCGGGCAACAGCTAGTTAATAATATTTGAACAAAGATACTGAGCACTGAACTACTGACCCGGTCATTCTCAATAGACGTCATTTTTCCTATAATGGTCACCAGACACGTCTAGTTTAATTTTGTGCATACTGCATACTGAACTGACTGATTAAATTAAGTACTTATTTTACAAAAGGTGACGTTATCAAAGAACATATATTTACCGTTACAAATCCTATTTACCGTTATAACATACCGGTATTAATTCAAATTTTTACCGTTATTTCTAGTATCGGGTCAATAGATATTCTACTTATACAGATCTGTTACGTTCATACTATTTTGCGGCTTAAATCTCTTCCGAAAAACATTGACAAATTTGACAGATAAGTGAAACAAAAGATACGAAATGCCATCTACATAAAAGAGACAGACTAAATAAAAGACGGCCCAACTGGGTCGTATTTGCAGCTTCACAACGCGCGCGGTAGTAACATATCTGCTTTGAGTTTTTTTATTATTATATCATTGTATCGGGTAAATTTTCATATCGTTATCTATGCCCTTGAATTAGTAACGTTATGAAAAAATACCGGTATTTGAAGCCCTGAATATTCTGAACACAGTATGGATTTAAAATGTATAAAATAGACCTTGTGATTTTCAGTTAATACTTTGTTATCTTAGTAAAAAGTAAAAACACAGCTATTCTGACGACGGTACTTTATTTTGTTTGAATATGTTCAGAGTGACCGTGTATTTAAGCCGTTATGCAATGAAACCGTATGGTATTTTGAGTCTGTGTATCTTAGCGCCCTCTGCTCAGAATTCGAACATTTTGATTTGTGTTGCATTATTTTATTGTCTATGGCACTTTTTCACGACTGTTTTGGATAGTTTACTTACCTTGCTTATTTCGCCGATTTTTCGGAATAAAAGTGAAAAATGCTAGATTATTTAGTGTCCATGACGTACTTCTAAGTACAATTATGTGTTGTGAATGTAGTTAAGTTTAGTTTTCTCATTATAAGTGAGTAAAACGTTGGATCAGCCATTTACATGATTGGTAAGTACAAAAAAATTAGTACCTCTATTTTTTTGTGCTACATTTCTTGCTAGCGCTTGAATTTTCCTTGTAAGATTGCTAGTTCATACTGTAATAACTATTAACATTTTCGTCTGCAGTGTTAAATTTTATATGAGAATCGCAATAAATTATGCACATATCCACATACATACTCTATATAAAATAGTGCCGCTATTTCGTGATAGGTGTATATTTTGTACATAGTGGTTCATATAACCCGATCAAGTTAGGGAGCATTATTGCCAATAAACGTTTCATTCTAAGCCGATTTTTCCTGAGATATTTAACACTTTTCAAATAAATTATGTATGACTTGGTTTACGCCACGCTTTAAATTATAGCTACATCTTATAAATCAATTAGAGATTGTAGTTTTTGAGCAAATATAAATAAAAGACTCAAGAAACTGGTACAAAAAAATGTATAAAAATGTTTATTTTACATATTCACAAAACGGAGCGTGTCAATGTCCTGAATAAAAAAAAAATATTTTTTTATCTATGCCCGGAGTTATTATTCTTTGGTCGTCATTTGCCAATGTCCGACATTTTGATGTTTATCGAAAATAGTAACCAATTTTTTCGTAGAAAAATGTCGAATAATTAAGTTAGTGCGTTTAATTTTAAGCATTTAACTTTTGCGTTCATTAAATATTTATACAGTGCATCAATATAAGCGAGTCGAACGCGAAATGGCGGACGCAGTGCCCGTTAGTGATGTCTTATGTGAAGCAATGGATTATTTATCGAGATTAGGATCCAACTTGCGGACTCGTACCGAAAGCTTAAAAGATAAAAGAATTAGTAAGGAGAAGTTAAGAAATGCACACGCAGTTCGAAAAGCGGCCAACAAGGTTTTACTTATATGCGAATTGTCCAAAAAGTCGATAGAGAACGTGGAGAGCGGCGTGAAACGAGTATTGACACATATCTGTGATAATCAAGCGTCTGAAATTGGCGGGAAAACAAAAAGGGAGAAATCCGATAATACCAAAACTGAGTATATCGTCTATAAATCACGCAAACTAAAAATAAAAAAAAGTGTAAACGTAAAACATTATATGTCAGCAAAAGTAAAGGCAGCTGCAATGGCTAGTGATTTTCAAGAAAAATATCCCGTTTACTATGATTGCGAGCTATACAGAATGAGAAAAAGAAAAAGCACAATACTTGAAAGACACAGAAGTAGTAAAGATGAGAGCGAAGAAAACACATCCTTACCTGAATGTAAAGAAGTCAATCTTAGTACAGAAAAAGATTCAGTCGAAGCCCAGCCTACTGCTAATATTAAAACTTGTACTGATGAAGAGCCTCTTGCAGAACCAGTAGAAAAACCTTGTGAACTTGAAACAAAGGTGTCCCCAGAAAATGAAGTTGAATCGAGCAGTGTAGAGCCAAAAGGTACCTCAAGCAAAGAAAATGGTGATAGGCAAGATAAAGAAATGAGAAAAAGTAAAAATAATATTGATGAAACAAACACTCAAAGCCGAGAGTCACTAGAAGAGGCTAATTGTCATAAAAATAAAATTAAAAAGAGGAGACTTAAACGCATAAGATTTATTGACGACAGTTCAGATACAGATAAAGAAACACAAGAACTAAATAAAGAAATCCCAAAAACTCCATACCCATCATTGGACGAATGTACAGTAGATAAAGATAATGAAATTAGTAAGAAAAATATTTGTACAGTTACTGCAGGGAAAATGGACGAGAATAAATCTCATAGTGAAAATAAAGAAAATTCCCAACATAATGACAACCCTTCTAAAAAGACAAAGCTATCTAGTGACAATAATACAATTACAGAAAAAGAACAAGAAGACAGAGACAGTAGTGTCCAAGGAACAAATGGTCCTGAAGATGTAAAAACAGAAACAAAACCGCTCATTAAATGTGTGGATATTAGTAAGTTGCTAAGTAGTCCTAAAAAGAATGAGTTTAGTAAGGCAGTTGATGCAACTTTAGTTGAAATAAGTGATAGCGACAGTGAAGTAAAAATAGTACATTGTAAACTTTCAAAAACCAAAGATAAAGATAAAAAAGATAGAGATAAAAAAGGTAAAAGTAAATTAAAAAGGAGTAAAGATAAACAATCAGGAACAAGAACAGATAAGGATGAGGAGTACTGGATACAAAAGAGGATAGAAGTGAAAGAATTTGTTCCTAAGGAATTTAATATCAAAGTTGTAAAATTGCCGAAATTTACTGACGAGTATCTTGTCACACAGAATCTTAAAAGGATAACACAAAATGGAAAAATTTTATTTGAATGTCATATGGAACCAACAGTCGATGCTAATAAGATGATTGAGAAAAGTAAAAATGTTACTGCTAGTAATGATAATGTTAAAAATTCTTTGTTGAATGATTCTGATTCTGAAAAATCTGATACTGAAATTATCAAGAAAACAAAGAATGCCATTGAAAATTTCTTAAAAAGTTCAAGTCCAAGAAGTGATAAAGAGAGTGCACCAGAAGAATCTCAAGGTAATGGAACACTACAGGATACTGAAAAACAGAAAACTCCAGAACCAAACAGTAAAAGAAAATCTGACGATGAAACAGAAATAGTTAAATCATCTCTTATGAAAGATTCGTCAGATGAAAATGTTAAGGGATCAGATGAGAAAAAAAGAAGAAAAAGTGATAGTATAACACCATCAAAACGAAAACACATAATGGAAAGCATGCATGCAAAGAAGATGCTTTTAACATACTCATCAAGCTCGGAAACTGAAGATGAACAGCTCAAATCAACTTTAAGAGAGATAAGAAAATCACTTCTCGAAGAGACTGGAGATGTTTCAAAAAAATCTACTGATTCTAATAAGAAAGACGAGGAAAAGAAATCTAAACATGACACAGAGGATAGTGATAAGTCAGAAGTTGTGGAAAATGGACTGAGTAATAATATAGAAGAAGAAAATTCAAACTCCAGCACAAAAAAGGTTAGAAGATAAAGAAACTTTTTTAGTGCTCACATTCAATAATATGAACTTACTTTTTTGTAAACTAAAATATCTTTTAATGAGGTCAAGAGGAAATATATTGCTTTAAGATTAGAAATAGGTGTAATTGGTGTTAAAATCCAAATATTAAATTGCTTATAGGCAAAATTATTATAAACCGATGGTAGTCTATTTGTGTACAACTATTGGAAAATATTGCTAAGAAATACGTTGAAAAGTTGCACACTGGATCTAATTGATGTGTATGAGTTATGACTTTTTACTGTAAATAATATTATGTTTGAGATTATATACAAAATTTATTTACGTAATTGCATTTAATTTCATGTCATTTGTATAGGTCGATTGCCACTATTAAAATATAATATCCTCAAGCTGGTCTTTTATTTCTAAGTAAAGACAAAACATTTTGGTCAAGGTATATAAACAGTTTTTAAATCAGAAAAAAAATTAATTGCAGATGAGCGAGCCTAACTCAATCGTGAACAGTAGCAGCCACAATAATTCAGATACAGAAGATCAAATTGAGAAAGACATTGATGGGTAAATATTAAATGAAAGTGCTTAAATTAAAATGTGTGCAAGAATGTTTAAAACATTGGTTTAAATACTCGTCAAAACTGTTTGTATATTTTGGTGATGGTGAGTTTCATTCCCAGACTCAACAGGCTCACTTTTCAACATGCACTCCACTATTACGCTATTCCTTGTTGCTTTTTGTCTGCCATGTGGTTTTGTACTATAAGAGAAGTTGATTCGTAGGAAGATGCCAGAACTGGAACTAAGTAATTGGTCGCGTTAAGTTAAACCTATCCTAAATCGCAGCTATAAACATTGAATAGGCTTGATGACTATTATTTTTTTCTTATTGGTAATTGAAAGACCCTTAAGAAATAGAAACATCGCTGAAAGAATGACTCTGATAGCTTAAAAATTCACCAAGATATGACAATTCAAACATCTCATAAAATAGACCTGCCCGAAACGCTTCATACTAAGTGCTACGAAAGACTGACGTCACTCTTTAGTAGTTCGTACGCATCGGGAGAGAACTTTGTTCGATAGGTATATTAAATATTGCGTTTATGAAAGGGGTTTCATAATAAAAGTTGCTTTTAATTGCATAAGTTATCGATTGCTATACAAATATTAAGAAATTTAATTGAAAAAAAAATCGACTTGATTATCTAACTTTGAAGGCGCATAACAAAAAAAATAAAAATGCTATCGAGCTGTAATTTTGGGAACACTTATTTTTCACCGTGATTTCTTTATTTTATTAACAAAATTCGCTAATCTTTGACCTTGTCATCATCCCTATTGCCATAAGCCCACCAAATGACGTAGGTCCGTCAACTGCATAGGAATCCATTTCATTGATGGTACATATTGGACTAAGACAGCATAGATAAGTTAAAGCATGGTTTACAATATTTTTGGGTTGAAAATTTTTATTATGAATATTTTAGCATTTGTATTTGGGTGTGAATTGTGATGTATTCATAAAACATTTCATTTAAGTACACAATCCTTTATATTCCTGTTTTTATAACAATAATTACTTAGTATGATATAAAATTAATAATAAAAAAAATATATATTCACTTTTCATAAAATTAACAAATGTACTGTCATAAAAAACCCCCGCCAAACAACTTTAAAAACTAATGAAATAATATTTACTGACTTTAAGTTTAAATAATTCCTAAGTGTAAAGTAATATTTTAGTCCATAATTGTTGTCAAGGTGTGTCGGGGGACCGTTAATGTACATGTTTGATTTCAAATAACATTATAGTATAAAGGTTCGCGCTCACATTGTCGGCGCGTGCCGGCCGCCGGGGCGGATCGGGGCTCAGCGCAGCGCAAAATGCGCTATAACACACTATTGCCGGGCCAGGCCGCATCGTATTGACGGATTTTGAGTACTTTGGATAGTTCCAGTGTGACCACTCTTAAATCACTCGTGACTCGATATATCAAAAACTGAGATATTCTACTAAAATCTACTAGACCGTGTTTTAGATTCTACCGAAAATCTACCTTTATTAATCAATGTATTCTACGGGGTTGAAACTAAAATAAAACTAAGATGTTTATATGGACTGTATTATTTGCAGTCTACTTTATGCATTTTAATTTTTTATATTATTTGTTATATAAGATCGATCTTCTATTAAAATTTACAAAAAAATTTGGACTACTAAATCGTCATTCATTTGACCTCAAGTCTACCAAAAAGTGGAAATCTAATGTGAAGTGTGGTCACACTGTTGCCGGGGCGCAGCGGGTTTGTCGGGTGTTGCCGGGCCTTGTCGCATTGACGGAAATCCGCTGCGCCCCGAGATAGTGTGCGATACGCGCATCCGCTTCCATACAAATTGTATGGAGGCAGATTTTTGCGATGAGCCTCGGCACGGCCCGTCTCAATGGGCTCACTCTTTAAGGGTCAGTTAACAGCGAACCGAATCGAGACAGTCAGCGACTTTGCGATACAAAAGCAAAAGTCGCTGTTGTCGTAGTTACCTGGCGGTCCTCCGACACACCGTGACAACAATAATTATGGACTAAAATATTACTTTACACTTAGGAATTATTTAAAATTAAAGTCAGTAAATATTATTTCATTACTTTTTAAAGTTTTTTGGCGGGGTTTTTGTTTTATTTCTTAATTTAATTTTTATATTTTATATGTCTTTAGAGTTTAGACTAATATTTAATTGAGGCGCATTTTAATAAGCGGCGCATATTTTTGAAGACTTTCCGTCGTGGCGGCATACAATTTTCTCGTGACACGTGAGCCGTGTCATACGCCATAGAAGTAGATGACAATTGACACGGCTACCGTGTCACCCGCCACGTTCTAAAAGGTTTATTGTTTTTCTTGGTTTTTAGGCGTTTTTTAACTTGTTTTATTTAGTTGAACCCAAACCATTGATGTTAACGGAAGGTTACGTTGTTTTGAGTTGATTTCGAGTAGTTTTACTAAGTTTTAACCTGAAAATGGCAGGTAAGCGATTTTTTTATTTAGATGTTGCAAACCTTTTGTAGGTTTCCAAGTTAGAAAAATGAGTATATCAAATAGATCTGGGTTTCCGATGTAAATTATACGTTCGTAGATAAATTTAAAGAAGTTCGTTGTTAAGTTTTTTAACCGACTTCTAAAAAGGAGGAGGTTATACGTTCGGCTGTGGATATTTTTTTTATGTGTGTTCAACGATTACTTCGCCGTTTGTGAACATATTTTCAAAATTTTGTCTTTTGTTGTATAGGGTATTTGTTCCGATTAATCCGGTTCCGAGTTGGTACCATGTTCACAAAAGTGGTGATCTGATGATGGGAACCATAGGAATCCAGGGGACTTCTTGAAAATCAAATAGGAACATATGGTTATTTTGGTTGTATAGGATGTATTTTGGTCATATGCTACCGAATTGTCTGTCCGAATTTTTCTGATCAGCGGATAATGTACGGCCGGGCTAAAAAAGGGGACAGCCCCTCCTTTTTTCAATTCACAGAATATTCAGAGGCGAAGTCTATAGGCTTGTTCTCCGTGGAAAATTAAGATGATTTCGTTCAGAGTAGAACCTTCTAAAGTGTAATATGAGGGAGATACAATCGTTTTTTAAATGACACGGCTCACGTGTCATACGCCACACGTTAAAAACGCCCAAACCGCTAAACAGATTTTGCTGACATTTGGTATGGAGACACATCTTTTTGTCCCGGAAAAATGTACGGTTCCTGCGTGATAAACGCGCAACGGAGTTGCGGGCATTATCTAGTGTTTAATAAACTGACAATCGAACTGTCAACTTGGTACGTGATTAAATTATGTAAAAAACGATATACAAATAGTAGTAAATGAATGCTCAAAATGGGGGTGTGGTTGGAAAAGTCGAAAGCAGAAATTTTGACTACGGAACTTTGTTTAGACAAGTTAGGAGATAAACATGCTAAAAGTCCTGACTCCTGACCCCTCTGAGGTGAGCCGAAGGGGAGGGGGAGAAAAGAAGGACCCATTTTTTGTTTTTTTGCCTAATTTTTGAAAACGGTGCTTCGTACAACATTTTATTGTACTACATAATAAAAGCTTATAAAATTCTCTACAACTTTGTCCTTTACACTTTGTATCTATCTCCAATTCTCTAATGGTTGCCTAGCAATGAGCTTTTAAAAGTGGTCGATTTTCAAATACACACATCAATACGACTTAAGGGTATTTGTATTTTTTGAAATATCTAAAAGTCTATCAGGAATTTTTGAAGACAGTAAATGGATATATAGATATAAGATGATAGCTTATATTTAATGGTCTTTTATAAAACATAAAAAACTTCCAGATTTTCTTGTCTCTAAGAAAAAATCTATGATTTTTCAATGGCCATGCTTCGTTTTGTAAAACTGTAAATTTCATCGTAATGAGAAAAATCTGTTACATTATTATTGGGAATACTCAAATTAATAATAATGAATCCTAATCGATGGTTAGTACCGACTTTTCTTACCTAAAAATACATTTTTTGAGTCTTTCTGCGGTATGTGGCTTAATGTTCTTTGTAATTTCAAGTAATCTTTTTTCCTGTTATCTAAGTTACTAGAACATCTCTTAAATGTTTTCATTGTTGCCTGTTCTAGTCACAATAGAGCGAATTAATGGCAATAAAAATGTAAAAGATTTTTTGTCATTAGAATGAAATTTTCAGTTTTATAAAACGAAGTTAAGATTTGGTGGCACATTACTTTTCTATGGCCGTTTTCGAAAATTAGGCAAAAAAAACAAAAATGGGTCCTTTTTTCCTCCCTCCCCTCACTCCGGCTCACCTCGGAGAGGTCAGGACTTTTAGTATGTTTATCTCCTAACTAGTCCAAACAAAGTGCCGTAGTCAAAATCTCTGCTTTCGATTTTTCCAACCAGAATCATTCGTTTACTAGGCTAAAAGGATATGGGTAAAAAGTCAATCATTAAAATCATTCATTCATTAAACTTCAATAAAATAAAAACAACTGACAATAGTGTTCCTTGTTGCAGGCTGACCAACCTAAAGTCACTGCGGCGAACTCGTACGAGGCATTCCAGAACACGACGCACCCGGTCCACCATGCCCAAGCCTCAGATCAGCCAGGAGGGATTCCTCAAGGCGGAGAGCAGCTCCGAAGCCGAGGCGTCGGCTGCTGAGAGCGAGACGGCGGAAGGTCGGCTTAGCTGTCTCTTTCTAACAATTTTCTCTTGGATCTTTGTCTGAACATGGGACTATCCATTAATCACGTAGTCTTAAACCTCATCTTATCGCCGTATCACTAAACCAAGGTCCACCACCACCTCAAAATTCAAATACTTAGGGCTATCTGACGGTGGGAAGGAACTGTAAATAATGTCTGGCTGTGGATGACGACATTCCTACAGTTAGTCCAAAGAAAATAAGATAAAAAAAAATTGCATTATATTTTATCGAAGGTCCTTCAAGAATGGATTCCTCCTAAGGCTGGTATAAATAGTCAGCACTCAAGATGTATCTCGGTCTTAAGACACGGTTCAGACTCTGTGAATCACAGAGCCGAACCTAAGTAACCGCGACCGGAACTCCACACTTGCTGGTCCTTCTTACCTCTATGGGGGTCATAATACAAGAAAGATTCAGTTTTTATAAAGCGGTGAACATATTATAGTTTCCTAGTGGCTAGTACTTATTTAATCTATATTGTTGCTATATATTTGGAAACAAAAGCCAATGCATAAAATGGTATTTCAGAATTACCCGCCGTGTCAATCGGCCTAAATGGAGACGGCATACAACATTTGGCTAAGGAGGATCTGCTGGGAGACAGCGATTCCTCCGACACACAGAAAGACAACACGGCCTCACAGGTACTTTTATATTCTTGTTATCTTTGTCAGATAGTACTATTAAAGCAAAATCCATACCTAGGTAGATTTCAGACCTACGTAATTTGGTTGGTAATGTCTAACCTAGCTGACAGATTGCGATTTTGCTTGTTCAGACTATAAAGTTAATATACCTAGCGGAATAGAACAACAATCTCGAGCTGTCAAACGAAACCGAAATTGGTTTTCATCTGTGTGAAAAATATGTGTATGTATACACTTACACACGCATGATTGAACATGAATTCTATGAGATTAAATTGTCAACGTGCGGCACGTGCCGACTGGACGTCAAAAAAAGAGTGCTGCTTTTTACCACGCAGTGTTACTGTTAGTGACATCTCTCTTGCTCAGGCCTTGTTGCTTTATTCCGCTAGGTATATTAACTTTATGGTTCAGACACAACGGGAACCGCGCGGTTTCCCGTGCGGAAACCGAGCGGTTAAGTGTGAACGCTGTAATACAACGCCTTTGTAGTTTGTAATAAGCTGCGAGCCCCGCGCGGGTCCAAAGCGGGCGGTTCCCGCTGTGTCCGAACATTATAATGACTTGACGTTATCCGACCAAATAACTGGTCCTCCAACTGATCAATTTCTATGATGGTACAAGACTCAATCGTGCTGTCTGTTTGCACAGATATTTAAAACTACTAAACTTTTTTTAACTAAACGTTTTCAGAAATAGTAATTGTAATTTCTATTAATTTGCAGGATAACAATGAAAGTTCAGATGAAAAGTAAGTGTATTTATTTACTATTATAATGTAAGTAGTGATTTCGTCAATATACCCAATTCGCGTAGGGCATACTTAATCAAAACATTTACAAATAACACTATAAAAGATCTTTCAAAAACCCTCCTTTAATCTAATCTGTTACGATGTGTCTCGACTAACTCAAAAAAGAAATAAAAGAATTATATTCCAAATGCTTTAAGTATTTCAAAATGTAATAATTAATTTCGCAGTTTAACGACCAAGCGCCGTAAAGCGAACACGATATCTTCGGACGACGAGGGTGGTTCATCCAAGAAGAAAGATAAAGATGTGAAGTTGAGTGACTTCGAAGACTCAGAGGACTCCGGCTCGGATCGGCCCAATAAGAAGAACAAACGGAAGAAAAAGGGAAGCGAGAGCGATGGTTCATCCTCCTCGTCTGTAGGCGGCAGGTTGGTCTCTCTCGTTATTCCTATGTGTGAGAGAGAGGCATTATGTTATTGCAGTAGTGACCCAGATTGCCATATAGCGATCAGGGGGTCTACAACGAAACTGTTTTGAGATTCAAATCATCGAATTTGGGCTTGTACCACGAAACCGTTTTGAGACTAACAAACGTGAAATGACGTTGTAAGAGCAGGACGCGGCATTCTTGTCCGATTGTTTGAGTCTCAAAACGGTTTCGTAGCAGGCCTACAGAATGCCGCGTCCTGCTCTAACAACGTCATTTCACGTTTGTTAGAGTAGGACGCTGCATTCCGATTCGTTCGTTGGAGTCTCAAAACGGTTTCGTTGTATGGCCCCAGAATCGGAGCTCCCAACCAGCAATTAGTTCCTAAGGGCCTGAAACAGGCCACTTCCTGATAAGTGCCGAATAGGCTATCCACCACTTAACTTGACAGATGAAGTATGGACAATCTGTCAAAAAAGCTATGAATAGCATATTCGGCACTTTATCAGAAAGTGGTAAATACTTTCTTCCTGATAAGGCTATCCACCACTTAATTTGACAGATGGAGTATGGAAAATCTGTCAAATAACCCTATCGGGCACCTTATCAGGAAGCGGTGAAACAGGCCATAAGTCCATCCATCCATCGGCCATCTTAATGTTGAATGCTGATACAGCTTCATTCCTTGTTTGTTCCTGTTTCTATCTTATATATAAAAATGGATTTTCAAATGTGTTAGTCGCGCTAAAACTCGAAAACGGCTGAACGGATTGGGCTGATTTTAGTCTTAAAATATTCGGAGAAGTCCAGGGAAGGTTTTAAAGTGATACGAAGTTCGCCGGGACAGCTAGTCAAACTATAAATGCTATTCTTCTTGAATGTCAAACCAAGTTAAATGAGTTCTGATTGGTCAAAAATCTGCTGTTTGCCGTTTCATTTATCTTGTTTTTTTAATAGGAAATGGACTGGATAGAACTAGGAACTTAGTAGAATGTTCATTATCACAACCATACAAATTAATACCAAACAATGTGTCGAAAGCTGTTGTCACAATTCAGACATTCAAAATAAAGTTATAAGTTTTTTCCTCATTTGCGAAATATTTTTTCAGTAAAAAGAAGCGGAAACGAATAAAAAATATTGACGACAGTGATGGTTCGGGATCGGAGACGGAAAATGAAGGAAAAAACAAACATGGAAGAAAGAATATTCGAAAGGTATGATCTTCTACAATTTCACAAAAAAATGTTCTTCTTGCATTTTGTCTGTAATGTTTAGATATTTTAAGATTCTTTATATTTTAAATACATATTATATATAATATTTTGTTCAACAGGTTATGGGTAAGAATCAATTAGAAGAGGCAACAAAAAAAGCGGCCAGACAAGAGAAAGAGAGGATTGCTCGAATAGCTGAGAGACAAAAATTGGTAAGATGATCTAATTTTTTATTTTCCTACAGGGAATTTAAAATTAATAAAGACAATGGCGAATATTTATTATCTATGTTGTCTATGGCAAAACTGGTTGTAAAAACGCAATCTTTTTATGTCTTTATTAATCATCTATTTATGTATAATTTTTTCTAGTTACATTTTTGTATTTTAATGTAACTTGATTAAACAAGTTTTAAAAGATTTTTATTTGACATTCATTCACAATTAGAATGGTATAGTACATTATAAGTTTATTATTATTGACAAATATATTTATTTCAGTACAATAATCTGCAATTCGATGAATCCGGCAAACCTGATGAAGTGGTACTTGATAAAGTGGTTTTGGACTTTGACCCGGAGACAAAGGAACCACTCATCGAAGTGGACAAAGGACTTGTTAAGAAGTTGAAGCCTCATCAGGTATGTTGTGGTACTTTACAGTACAAGTAAAATAACATTATTGTTTTCAAAACATAAGATGTCACTATTAGTAACACTGCGCGGTAAAAAGAGACGTGTGATACATGACAGCAGCACTCTTTTTTTGACGTCCAGTCGGCACGTGCCGCACGTTGACAATTTAATCTCATAGAATTCATGTTCAGTCATGCTTGTGTAAACATATACGTACACATATTTTTCACACAGATGAAAACCAATTTTGGTTTCGTTTGACAGCTCGAGATTGTTGCTCTATTCCGCTAGGTATATTAACTTCATGGTTTAAAAACCATAATTTTCAGAACACTTAATGACGGGCTTACCTCTTATGCTCAACTATTTGAGCCCTAACAAAACTATGTATTAAATTACATGATCTTGAAGAACATTTAACACTTTTATTGCAATCAAATATTCTTTGCGGTTCTGCAGGATACATCTAGTAATTTAAGGAAGAAAACGAATATTCATTGCCATTAAACATAACTCTGTGTAAATGAATCAATATTTATAAACAAATTTATTTTTAAATATTCCCTTCTATTTCTGTTTGAATAATGACTTTATCGCTTCTATGCTGCGCTCGGTGAGTGAGAGCACCTCATTCAACGAACCCTACTGATAACGACGGGAGAGATGGACTGTATGATACGAAGATGAGGAAAACTGTAACTACCAAATGATAACACCAAGTGAAGCGACAACTGTAATGTTCCAAGATAGACTAAATCACAAAAACAGTAAAAACGTCAAAAGGAGAAAATGTGACATAGAAAAGTAAAAAATACAATATTTAAAAACAGAATGGTCTGTCCAGCCAGTCGCCAACATACCCTCCCCCAGTGGGACACTAAAACTCGGTGGCGACTGGCTGGGCCTCCAGTACAATTAATTTTCTAGCCGGTCGGCGCAGCGTACCTCCCTTTGTGAGGAGGTCCGCTACGCGGACTCGACCGTCCTGACCGGGGTACGTCCTCAAGACCCTAGCTAGCGGCCACAAGCCGCGCGGAAGGGTAGGGTCCACGATCAGCACCACGTCCCCCTCCTTTATGTCTTGATATGGTTGGGACTCCTTCAGTTTCTCTCTCAGCGTTGGCAGGTACTCCCGCAACCATCGAGCCCAGAAGTGGTCCGCCAGCCGAAGTGCCTTCCGCCACTCCTGGCGTTGTGAAAACTCCCCATCTGTCAGGTCGTTAGTCCAAGGAACCACCGATGACGTGCCTATTAGAAAGTGGAATGGTGTTATCGCTTCTGGAGCGTCGGTCGCCGTGGGGACGTACGTCAGTGGCCGGGAGTTGACGATTGCCTCAGCCTTTAAGAGCAATGTTCTGAATGTGTCCTCTTTGGGGAGGGACCTGTTTTTGAGAGTTGTCTTGAGCGCGTTCTTCACGGTGCGCACTAACCGTTCCCAGGCCCCCCCCATAAAAGGCGCGGCCGGGGGGATGAAGCGCCATCGTATTCTTCCATTCGTAGCGAAGTCAATAACGGGGCCACCGTGGAGTTTTCTCATTTCTTTGCTTGCACCGACAAAATTCGTTCCGTTGTCAGAGAGGATTTGCTTGGGCGATCCTCTTCGAGCGATGAACCGCCTTAGGCTCGTTATTGCGGCGTCGGCAGATAACGTTGTAACCACTTCCAGGTGTATAGCCCTCGTGACTAGGCATGTGAAAAGGGCGACGTACCTTTTTTCTTGACGACGGCCCACAGCTACGGCGAACGGACCAAAATAGTCTAGGCCAGTGAACGTGAATGGTCTTGTGTGGTGGTTCAGCCTCTCCAGGGGCAGGTCTCCAGTTGGTGGTAGGACCGGGCGACCCTTAAATCTTCGACACCCAGCGCAAGAGCTCGAGACGCTTTTAATGGTTTTTCTAGCGTTAGTAATTCGGTATCTTTGTCGAAGCTCGTTGAGAACAGTTTCGTCAAACCCGTGTCCCATCTTTACGTGGAGTTCCATTATTAATAATCGCACGATGTGGCTCCGACCGTCCAATATTATTGGGGCTTTTACGTCTTCGGTAGCCGTTAATGCCAATTTGATGCGGGTGTCCGCCCGCAGGAGGTTATCTTTGTCCAGGAACGCACAGAGAGACGCTATTCGGCTGGCTTTGGGAAGGGGCTGCGAGGCCCGCAGGTGTGTGATTTCTTCGGCGAAGCAATCCCATTGCGAGTGTCTCAATAATGTCTTCTCCGCCCAGGCGAGGTCGGACTCTAGAAGTTGAAGAAGGGACGTGGTGCTCCCTGGACCTATGGACATGAAAATTGAAGAATTAAGATCAGCCGAACGAGTTATTTTGGACATAAACAATCTAGCAAATTGATAAACGCGTGCAGTGGATCGCAGAAGGCGCAGCCAACTACTAAAACGTCTCGGATCGGGCACTGGGAATTTTGAAAAAGGTTCTTCGGTAAGAAGACCAACAATTTCTGGCTTTAATTCGGAATCTGAAAGGTTCGCGGTATTGGCTTGCGTTTCCTTTGGCCAAAAGTCCTCAGTCTGCAAAAGGAAAGGCGGGCCAGAAAACCATCTATGGTTAGCCTCGAGTTTCAAAACTTTAGGCTTCGTGGCATCGTCAGCCACGTTGAGAGAGGTAGGGAGCCATCTCCAATCAGACGGGTTGGAGAGTTCCGCTATCTCTCCCAACCTATGCGCTACGAAGGGCTTAAAATTACGCGCGTCGCTCCTAATCCACTTCAAAACTGTAGTGGAATCCGTCCAAAATATTGTCCGCGACGGTTTTAGACGGTGGGCACTTTTAATTCTTTGCGAGAAACGTGATGCAATTAGCGCTGCTTGTAGCTCTAATCGGGGTATCGATAACGGCTTCAGTGGCGCCACTCGCGCTTTACTACCGATTAGGGCTACAGACACGGTGCCATCTGTGTAGATCACGCGCCAGAAGGCGACACAGGCGTATGCTTGTTCTCCACCGTCCGAAATGACATGAAGTTGAATGTCACTCCGCTCCAGGTTGAGAAGGTAGCATCGTGGCACCTCTATAGAGGAGGCTTCCCTTAGGAGTTTACACCATGCTTTATATTCTTCTACGTACTTACTTGGCAGTAGCGTATCCCAACCGACGCCTTCGCGCCATAATTTTTGTATAAGAATGCGTCCCCAAATTGTGATGGGCGTGAGAAGACCTAAAGGGTCGTACAGCTTCATCACATTTGAGAGAACAATTCGTTTGGTAACGGCTTCGTCAGTCGTTTCAGTGGTCGCCCGAAAGGTGAGAGTGTCTCGGGCGGGATTCCATTTGACGCCAAGAACGCCTACTTCCTTGTTAGAGGGTAAGTAGACGTCATCACAATCGCTTCGGAGTTCTTTTGGAATTTTAGATAATGCGTCTGGTACGTTGGAGATCCAGGATCGCATTTCGAATTGGCAATTTTTGTGAACCATGACTATCTCCGAAGCTATTCGTGCTGCGTCAGCGATGTTAAAATGGCTAGATAGGTAGTCGTCCATGTAGTGATCGTTTAAGATGGCGCTGCAGGCTTCTGGGTGAGTCGATTGAAATTCTTTAGCGTTTTTATCTTTAAGGTGGAGCGCTATAAAAGGGCTACAAACGGCGCCAAAGATCATCGACGACATACGATACTCGCGTACCACTCCGTTTGACCGCCAGAGAAAGCGCTGAGCGTCCCTATCTTTAGGACTTATTTTAATCTGGGGAAACATCTCCTTTATATCCGCATTTAAAGCTACGGGCCCTTCTCTAAACCTGAATAGTATATCTATCAAAGATCGCAGGAGGTCCGGGCCCTGTAACAACATGCTGTTCAAACTGACACCTCGTGTCGTAGCGGCAGCATCGTGAACGGCTCTCAACTTCTTTTTCTGCGGATGGAAGACACCAAATATAGGTAGGTACCAGCGGACGCGACTACGATGCTGGTCGCTTCCGTGGTAGGTACTAGGTTCGCATTCCTCGGCATATCCTTTAGATAGAATATCCGTAATAAATTTTCTAAACGCTACTTCAAACTTTGGGTCCTTTGACATTTGCCTTTCAAGAGCCTTAAGGCGGGACAACGCTTGTGGGTAACTATCGGGTACAACGTTTGGTAAGTGCTCCTTCCAGGGTAAAGCGACTTCAAACCTGCCATCCGCCAGTCGTCGAGCCGACTCGTCAATGATACTGACGGCGCGTGCATCGTCGACGCTCTGGCGAGGTAGGCTTTTTGTAATGCCTAAAGAGTCAATATCGTATTGACTTTTAATCAAGGCGTCCAACTCGTCACAGTGCTGGTGAACGTTGAGCTGGTTCACGAATTGCATTGGCTTGGAAGAGTTAGACGAGGCACCGTGGAGTACCCACCCTAAGAGGGTTCTCGAGGCGACAGGTTCATTTTTCCGTCCACAACGCACCTCACGGCTGACTGTCAAATGCCAGTCAGGGGCACCGATAAGTATGGAAGGGGGGTCGCTGCTTGTCGTCAGGTCGGTGGACAAAGCCGCCAAGTGGTCGTAATTTACCACGTTCACTTTATCGTTACGCACCCGCAAATTAAGGGGTTTAATGGCCCTTGCGTTTTCGACAAGGTGTCGTTCGGTTTTATTGCGACCACGGATGTAGAAGTTGACATAACTTACGTCCACGACCTTCGACATATCGCCAACCCCCTCTAACCTGACCCGCTCCCGTCGGATGGGAACAGCACCGATACGAGTCGCTACTTCGCTGTCGATGAGCGTCGCGGTACTGCCCTCGTCCAGTAGTGCCGTCGTCTCATACTCGCCGTCGGGGCCCTCAATAGTGACCGCAATGATTTTAAGAAGGCCGCGCGGGAAGTTGACGGGCTGCGGAGTTTCTGGAAATTGTGGGAGGTCAGTATTAGATATCTGTAGCGGTGCTTCTGTTTCGCTACTGTTACGTATGGTGGCGCTTGTGACGGCACTTTGAACGTCGGTACTGGTATTGGTTACCTGCACGTCGGCCGGTGCGCGTAATGTAATGTCAGTTTGGCCATGAAGTAGTGCGTGGTGTCGTCTGAGACATCCGTCGACCCCGCAGCGTTTAGTTCCGCGGCAGTTATTCCACGAGTGTGGGTAAGTTTTAAGACATCGATAACACGCTTTTGAGTCTTTTACCCACTGCCACCTGTCGCTTACCGATAGAGAAAGGAATGGTTGACACGCTCTTATGAGGTGTTGTCCTTTCTTGCAAAAACTACAAGTGGGTACGGAGTTGCCGGACGTTGTTGCGTGTACCGACTCAACTCGTTTGGGAAAGGTTTTGTGCATAGTATAAACAGGCGGCCTGGGCGTCACGTTAACAATATCGAATACAAAGTTATATTTAAGTTGTTTGTCCGCCTCCGCTAAAAGAAATTTTGACAACGTCTCCAATTTTGTCATATTTTGAGACGAAGGCATACAAGCGGCGGCAAAGTCGGTAAATCGAGACCTCGTATGCTCGTTTAGTTTTAATAGAATAGAGCGGAAAAGCTCGGGCGAGTACAAGTAGTCATTTTGATTTAAAATTTTGATTGTACTAATTAAGTTTCGCAGTTTGTTCGCAAGTGCATTTAAATGTTCAGGGGTACTTATCTTAGGACTGCCTCGTATGTCCGAGATTTCTCGGGCCACCAGAATTTCCGGCCGGGCGTATGTCTGCTGCAGGGCGTCGATAATCTCCTGAGGGTCAAGAGACGTCCACAGCAAGGACGCCACGGAGTGGTAGGCGGGTCCGCGAATCGCGTTTTGCAGCCGCGAAATGTTTTCCGCTGCGGAAAAATTTGCGTTACTTCTATCGTAACTGGATTTAAAGGCAAGCCATTGGCTTAATTCACCAGCAAAGGGGACCAGTTCGGGTCTTTTAGGGCGGTCGGCGAGAGCATTGATGGCTTGGGCGAGTCGAGCGATCGGTTCGGACGATGAATCAGCTCTCGGTAGTCCTCCGTTAGTACCCGTCATTTGTGTGGGTGGGCAAGGGTTGGCGGTAGCACGTGGTGACAAGGCCTCGAAGGTCAGATCCGCCAGCTGTACGGGTGGACCTTGGGTGTTTCCCAAAGTCACAGCTGGGGTTCTACCTGGCCTGTCACCTGCAATTGCCATGTTTTGCCCGCGTACCCATGACGCGGTACGTCGTAAACTAGAGTAAGAACTACAACGAGACTTATCTTTTAGCTCCGATGCGGCAAGCTTCGCACGAAGCTCCGCTTGCTCGACCTCGGCCTCCAGGCGCGCGAGTTCGCGCTCGCGCTCGGCGTCGCGTTGTGAGAGCTCGCGCTGCCTCTTCAGTTGCTGCCGCGTGCACTCCGCCTCCAGGGTCAACCTTTCTGCCCTTACGGCTGCTGAAGAGCGCGAAGACTGCGTGCACTCGTTTCCGGTTCGACCACTGCAAGAACTCGCGTTAGTGCTTTGAAAGAAAGCCTCCCTTGTTCGGCGCCGGCTGGGATGGTCGTCTGCCTCGGGCCCTGGCGACGCGCCGGAAGGCGCTGTGTCTGTGGGCTGTAAGACTCTCCCAGCCAACGATGCCGGGTCAATCTCGGAACCAGTGTTCGAAACCAGGCGAACGTCGTGAAGCGAACGATCACTGCACTGGGTTTGCTCGGCTTCGGCAGTTGCCGCTTCTGCGATGGATTTTCTAGAACTCTTAGAACGCGTCAACATGATGAAGTTCTAAAAAAAATGCGTAAACGAAAGATTAAAATGTAATGTGAAGTAAATGACGAAAATAAGCTACGGTGAAGAGAAGGATACTACAAATAAAGTAAAATAAGGTGATACTACAACGCATTAATGATAGTACTACGCTAAGGCGACAATGAACTAGAACTAAGACGATTTTAAAACTACGATGAAGACAAAATAATGGTTCTAAATTACAGCGAAGAAGGACCAAATGATAACGACGGGAGAGATGGACTGTATGATACGAAGATGAGGAAAACTGTAACTACCAAATGATAACACCAAGTGAAGCGACAACTGTAATGTTCCAAGATAGACTAAATCACAAAAACAGTAAAAACGTCAAAAGGAGAAAATGTGACATAGAAAAGTAAAAAATACAATATTTAAAAACAGAATGGTCTGTCCAGCCAGTCGCCAACACCTACATAAACATAAATTATTATTGATTGTATGTTACGTTTCAGGCGAACGGTATCAAATTTATGTGGGACGCTTGCTTCGAGAGCGTGAAGAGAATAAAGAAAGACAAGGGTTCCGGCTGCATATTGGCGCATTGTATGGGTCTAGGAAAGACATTGCAGGTACACAACATTTATTGAACACTAGATGGCGCCCGCAATTCCGTTGCGGCAAAATTTGTTTATCGCGCGAGAACCGTACATTTTTTCGGGACAAAAAGTATCCTATGTCCTTTCCCATTACTCAAAGTATCTCCATACCAAATTTCAGCAAAATTGGTTCAGCGGCTTGAACGCGAAGAGGTAACAGACAGACAGACACCCTTTTTATTTATAATGTTAGTATAGTATGGATGTAAAGAATTTCGTACAGTTGCTAATAGATGCAGAAATAAATAATTTGTGTAAATAGTGAATTGAATGACGTCTAAAATGCCCCTTAATTAAAACGGACACAACTCAAGATCGTTTGGCGTACCTGAAAGTTGCACTAATTGGAAACTACACTTTTCCCTTAATTTTAGTCAATCGATCTTATAATTATGCGCAGCCTGTGTATAAGGGCTTAAGTGATTAACATGTATGCTGCCGACCATACTACACCTTCAGTAATTTCTCCTACGCCCTATACAGTTTACAATGGCCTTTTAATCCCAACGGTGATGCTCATGGGCACACAGAGAAGAAAATGTGGTCCCACCAGTGATGCTCATGGCAGCCAACGTGTTAATGATTAAACTATATTTTCCCCCAGGTGGTGACTCTAACCCACACTTTGCTGTCCCACGGCGAGCTGACGGGCGTGCGGCGCGTGTTGGTGGTGTGCCCGCTGTCGACGGTGCTCAACTGGGTGAACGAGTTCCGCATGTGGCTCAAACACACCCACAACGACATCGACGTCGACGTCTACGAGCTGTCCAGGTAACTGTTTTTTTTATTTTATGTTTTATGAAATAAGGGGGCAAACGAGCAAACGGGTCACCTGATAGAAAGCAACTTCCGTCGCCCATGGACACTCGCAGCGTCAGAAGAGCTGCAGGTGCGTTGCCGGCCTTTTAAGAGGGAATATGGTAATAGGCAGGGGGGGAGGGTAGGGAAGGGAAGGGAATAGGGGAAGGTAGAGAAAGGAATAGGGAAGGGAATTAGGCCTCCGGTAAACTCAGTCACTCGGGGAAACACAGCGCAAGCGCTGTTTCACGCCGGTTTTTTGTGAGAACGTGGTATTTCTCCGGTCGAGCCGGCTCATTCGCGCCGAAGCATGGCTCTCCCACGTATAGTTTGGGAACCCCTGATATATTATACTATATTTTATGTGCGAGCGTTTTGTCTTTCTCTCGTCTAGATAATCGGCAAGTGTAAGTGAGATAGCTGTCCTCAGTTTTTGAAATACGACCGGCTATTCAGCCGATCAATGTTAGAAATTAAATATTCGCTAAGTTAGAATCTTGAAGTCTTTCTCAGAGTGCTCTTTCATAGTGCACAGAGTAGTGTAATGTAAACAAAAAAGGTTGTTATAGATAACATTTTTTTAAACATTTACATTGCCATGTCCCAACTCCCAAAATGTATATTATATACATTATTTGGGACATGGCATAAGGCTCTGTATCGATTGATAAACTATTTCATTAGATTTATAGAAGACAAAACTAATTATAACTAACATTTCACCCGCAGGTTCAAACAGAACTCTGACCGCGCCCGTCAGCTGACGTCGTGGTTCGAGCACGGCGGTGTCTGTGTATTGGGATACGAGATGTTCCGAAACCTCTCCGCAGACAACACCAAGAAGTTCAAGAAGAAGATGTTGAAGAACTTCCAGGAGAGTCTTGTTGATCCAGGTATGTCACTTCAAGAACATTTATGATGCTTAGTTTTGAGGAAATGTAAAAAAAATGTTTATGATATTTCCAGCTCTGAGGAAAAGTCAAAAAATGTTGCGGGGGAGTAGTGTAATTTGTTTTTGGGAGGCTCATCATATTATGATAATACATGAAGGATTGCTTGCGTTTAACGAGCATGTATAGTCTGTCAAGAAAGTGAAGAAATTAAAAAGTGGCAACATCGTAGTGTCATCCCTTTCAAATCAATCTAAGAAAAAGTTAAGAAAAAACTTTTTAATTTCTTCACTTTCTTGATAGACTATAGCTTAATCAATTACAACAAATAGAAGAGCTGCTAAATTTTAATAATTAATTAATAACGGTTCTCTCACGAATTACGATAAACAAATTTTGGCGCAACGGTGTTGCGGGCGTCATCTAGTATTGTATTTAAACTACTGACTCACTCAGAAATGCCAGGTTTTAAATGTACTGATTAATTATTGTAATATTTTGTTAATAATTTTTTATTTCCAAAAATTAGTAAATGAAAGGTCTAACAATTTAGTTCTACCACATGGGCGTGGAAATATTGTCATGTGGTTATGACAATATTTCCACGCCCATGTGGTAGAAATTGTGATGAAACTAATTTGTTCGACCTTTTATGTACTAATTTTTGGAAATAAATAAATATGTAAATTGAAATATGAAATTGAAGTACTTATCTAAAACCATTGTGTGTGTCCAGGTCCAGATCTAGTGGTTTGCGACGAGGGCCACCTGCTCAAGAACGAGAAGACGAGCCTGTCGCAGGCGATGAACCGGATCCGCACGCAGCGCCGCATCGTGCTCACCGGCACCCCGCTGCAGAACAACCTCAAGGAGTGTGAGTACACGCGGAACTGGCCACTTCCGACATAATGTTATGATTTAAGGGACCATCCATAAAGTACGTCACACTGGATGACTTTATGGATGGCCCCTAATCCACACTAATATTATTATAAATGTGAAAATGAGTCTGTCTATCTGTTACCTCTACACGCCCAAACCGCGGAACCGATTTTGCTGAGGTATGGAAATACTTTTTATCCCGGAAAAATGTACGATTCCCGCGCGATAAACGAGTTCTGGAGCAACGGAGTGGCGGGCGTCACCTAGTATTAATACAGTACTAAGTACTGTATCCCAAAAAGTAGGCTGTATAAATTAACGGTACGAAACCCTTCACTAGGGTCCGCCGTCCATCTGAAGTTGCATGGAATTTTGAAACTTCTTGTGCTCAAACATTCGAGCAAGCGATAGTGCGATGTAGGGCTACAGCAGCGCCATCTAGTTTGATGTAAGATGACTTTGGCGGTCTAATATAAGAAGCAAGTGTATTATGGTGCATAGGGTTTGGGAATAATTAATATTAATAAAAAAAATATTTTTTTATAAATTAAACGTAGTAGTCCTAATGTCGTTGAAACTAAGGTCGAATTTCGACCATTGGGCGATCTCTAGTTAATATTAATATTCAATAGCGGAGTTAGGGGGGAGGGGGGCGACCATAGACCTCAGGCTATTACATAACTGAAAATATAATATTGTTTTATTTTTATAAAAAACTGGCTGTCCCGGTGAACTTCGTATCACTTAAAAACCTTCCCTGGACTTCTACGAATATTTTAAGACTAAAATTAGCCCAATCCGTTCAGCCGTTCTCGAGTTTTGCGCTTAGCAACACATTCAGCGACTCATTTTTATATTATAGATATTATGGTTTATGGTTTTATCTGTCTATTAAAACTTATATTCTATCAAAACCTCGATTCTACTCTTTTAGACCTTCTAGACTTTGTAGGAATTAAAAATTCTGGAAATCTACAGGGTGTTGCAAAACTAAGTGGTAATACTTTAGGGTACATGTTCCTTGTGAAAGCAGCAGCGCTGAAAGACTAAATTTTATTTTCACTTTTGTATGGGGAAGCTCGAGCTTCATGGGCTTCCCCATACAAAAGTGAAAATGTATATTACAGCTTGGCCTAGTTAGGTTTAGACTCCAGATCTTCCACAAGTTACAGCAATAACTCGTGTAAACAATTAGTTCTTAAGTACTTTATAACTTGTAATTTGTGGAGATGAATAATAAACGATTTATTATTATTATTATAAAAATACTAAGTATTTTAAAAATCGAACACCGTCCACAGATTACTGCATGGTGCAATTCGTGAAGCCGAATCTCCTCGGAAAGTACAACGAGTATCTGAACAGATTCGTCAATCCCATCACCAACGGTCAATACACCGACTCCACGGAGCACGACATCAAAGTGATGAAACGACGCTCGCATGTGCTGCATAAGATGTTGGATGGGGCCGTACAGGTGTGTATCTACTATCTGCTTCACTAGAAAGCTTACAGGTTACTTGTGGTCAAAAGTGAGCTGTTAGCGAAATGTCAAAGTAGTAAAGACTGATGACTGCGTAGATAGCTCACCGCAAATTATGGTTTACTTGTAGTTTGAAAGAGTATTTTAAAAAGATAGAAGCGAGACGTAATTGTCATGTCAATCTTTTATTATAATATTTTTCTAAACTTGACACAATATGATATGCTTATATTCCTGCCAATTATTATCTTTATAAACGCGATAACAATATATTCGTGCGTGTATGAAAGACACATTTTTCGTTTAATTGAGGCAATAGACCCATACAATAATATAAGTTTAAAATATAAAAGTTAGAAAGTAATCATATTAAAAAAAAATATGTAGCATTGATTCTATGTAATAAATTTTACTTGATCTGAGATATTTCCTTTTGTTGTAAGTTGATAAATTTAAGCTGTAAACATACGCGAACATGACTATGAAACAACAAATTCTAATATTCATAATATACATTATCAGTGTACGCAGATACGCGAACATGACTATAAATCAACAAATTCTAATATTCATAATTTACAGTGTACGTAGATACGCGAACGTGAGTATAAAACAACAAATTCCAATATTCATAATTGATTATACTTATTTTATTTTACAGCGAAGGGATTATGGAGTACTAGCGCCATTCCTGCCTCCCAAACACGAGTATGTCCTGTTTATAACGCTCTCTGAAGTTCAGATCAAGTTGTATCAAGAATACTTGGATAACTATTCTAGAAGGTATGTCATTTAAACTGTATGTTAAAACAAACTTTTATCAAAATTAAATAAACAATGACGTGACTAAAGATTAAATTAAATCACACTTATATTATGAAGGGTCTGTAAGTTTATATGTTTATAACTTCTTTTCTTAATCAATTTTAATAAAATTTGGTATGGAGTTAGTTGATTGGATTAACATATAGGCAACTTTTTAGTGCGGATTTCCCGCAGTAAAAAGTTCTCACACTTTATTTTCCATAATAAACCATGGGTAACACCGCGGGGCACAGCTAGTATTATCTAAATGGGAGCATACAGTCATAGTATTAGTAGTCTGTAGTCAGTAGTCATATTTCATAGGTCTCAAAAAGGTTTGAAACCCTAAACCCTTATAAAACTGGCTAAGGTTATACTGTTTAATGTCACAGAAAGTTATCATGATTGTATTAAAAATTATGTCTTACGTTTCAGACCCCTACCTGGTAAATCTTCGGGATTCCTGTTTCCCGATTTCCAATCGCTACAGAGGATATGGACTCATCCCCTAGTGTTGAAATACAACTCGGAGAGATATGAAATTATGCAACAGAAAAAGGTATATTGTATTTGCGTGTTAAGTAATAAGCTTTCTGTAAAACAGTTTTACACATAGAGACAGCGTGATATTCAATACACGATTTAATGCTATAATTATAATAATGACTTTTCTAATAGTTTGTTAATTATTAATTTCTAATTTCAGAGGGAAAGAGAAGAGGAAGATTCTGAAGGATCATTGGTCGATTTTATTGATGACGATTCTACTCCTGAGGTAAAAAACATTCCTTAAAGTTGGCCGTAACATTATCATGTTTTCATCATTTGACTCCTAATTATTATTGTGTCATGTGTGTAATGGCTGTGTGTGTGTGTGTGTGTGTGTGTGTGTGTGTGTATGGAATGTGCGGACATAACAGTATCGGCCAATAAGAGCTCAAAAAGAATTACAAAACCTTCGAATGTGTTTTATTTGTTCTCTGTCAATGCGCCAATGTATAGTAATAACAAAACGTATGTAAAACAAAGCGTCACCGACGTTGCAGCGCCGCAACGCAACGATCCTTTGTGGCTTCCCTCTTAATTGCAACGTTAGACAACGAATTAACTTTATAATATTTAAGGAATCATCGAGCGAGGAAACAACAGACGATTCGTCAGATATGAGCGATGACAGCCGCAAGAAGAGTAAAAAGAAGAAATCCAACAAGAAGTCGAAGGGGAAAGCCGGCGCGAGGCGCGGCACTAGAGCTAACCCTAGTGAGTTGCAATCATTTATAAGAGATCTAAATTTATGGCTATCTTAGAGAGCGCCTAGGTCCTAGATTCTAGACCTACAATTATAACATTGAACAATTTATTTGACAATAAGATTGAAAGGCGGGCGCGTCCAATATTAACCTTAGGCGGTCAATAATTTTGCACAATATGTGATATTTCACAATATAATTGATCGTCTAAGGGCCCGCTAAGAGTGTAGGTATTTGTTTTAAAGGTAAAAGGATATATCACACAATATAGATTATTTGACGATTCGCAAAATCCCCTCAGATTGTGCCAATTCGAGTTGAAGTTAAAAGGTTTTTTTTTTGTCATAAATTAAATACGTGATAAGAGAAACATAAAATTTCACCCATTTTGGCGCAAGTGTGACTAAATGAATGCTATTAAAAAGTGAAATGTTTCTTTAAATTCAAATATTATTTTCAGTCGACGTTGACGAGGAGGAGCATATACCGGAAGTGGTGGAGACGAAGCAGGACAACCCTACCGAGTGGTGGATCAAGCTGGTGGGCGACGACGAGCTGGACGATATCCGCAACTCGCACAAGCTGGTGCTGCTGTTCGACATACTGCGCCAGTGCGAAGCTATCGGGGACAAGCTGTGAGTATAAATTAATTCAGAGATCCCCAATCGATAGGAAAACTTCGATAGCGCGATGCAGGAATGGTAGGCAAATTGTGGGTACCGCCACATCACTCCCCCCCGAAGACCGAAGGTAGAATCTTGAAGTCGCCAATGCCAGTGAGTTCCAGTGTGAGTCCCAGTGAGTCGGAACTGTAAGCTGCTGCACGGGATCCAGTGAGTCGGATAGCTGCAGTGCGGGGCCGATGCTACGTGCTGACCAGGAGAGATGTGCTGTGCTTGTTGACCCGACCGGTCAAGTGTGTGTAAGTGTAGTGAGAAAGCTTCAGGCCATTTTGTCGAGCGATCGATCATAGTGAGTAGGTATCTATGACCAGTCGCTGTTGTAGGCAGCGGTCCGACGATATCGATGTGCGTATATTGAAAGCTATCGACTTGTGGGAATGTCGACACGGCGCTCGATGTATGTCGTTGTATTTTGCTTCGCTGACATTGTATGCAGGTTTTCGTCCACTCGCTAATGTGGGAGTTCATTGACGGCCAGAAGAATTTTTGCGCGATGAGTTTTCTTGTTGCTTTTGTTCCAGGATGACTTATGTTATGAATGGAGTCGAACACGGCGCGTCGAAAGTCTTGCGGAATGTACGGCCGAACGTATTTTGTTGAAGTTTCGCATACAATCTTGATATCGGAGTTAGGTAGCGTAGTTGTTTTGAAACTTAAGTTTTATTGACTGTAGAGTGTAGGTAGCGTGCTATCTCGCTCTTGCGCGCGAGATAACTCTTCGTAATTTACAGCTGACGGCGTGTTGATTGTTTCGATGCGGCTGAATGTATCGGCGACTATGTTGTCTTTGATATGACGAATGTCGTGCGTGAATTCGGAGATAAAAAGTAGTTGTCGAGTTCTTCTCGGAGTTTCCGATGTTGATGTTTTCTACTGTAGGGCGAATGTCAATGGCTTGTGGTCGGTGAATATAATGAGTTCTCGGCCTTCAAATATTTTTCTGAAGTATTTTACTGACATGTAGATAGCTTGAAGTTCGCAATCGTAGGTGCTGTACTTCGTTTGCGCTGTTGTAAATTTCTTCGAGAAGTAGCCGAGTGGTTGCCATTTGTTATTGTTGAATTGTTGTATTACAGCTCCCGCTGCGGTGTCTGAGGCGTCGGAGAAAATAGCGATCGGTGCTTTGTGATTAGGGTGGGCAAGCAAAACAGCGTTTTTGATGCTATTTTTGCAAGCCACGAATGCTTCTTTCGATGTTTCGTTCCACTCGATCGGTGTTTTGTCTCGCTTTTTCGCATTATGTAAGTATGCGTGTAGCGGGGCTTGAATTGTAGCGGCGTTCGGAATGCTGTCTCGGTAGAAGTTTAGCATACCGAGGAAACGACGTAGTTCTTCTATATTCTTCGGTAGCGGGAAATCTTCAATGGCTTGTAATTTGTCTTGTGGCGGCTTGATTCCGTCGCTGTTTACGGTGAAGCCGAGGAATTTAACTTCTTGCTTGCCGAGTACATATTTAGCTGGGTTGATTGTGATTCCGTTTTCTTCTAGACGTTGAAGAACACACCGCAGGTGTTGGCGATGTTCTTCTTCGCTGCTGGATGCGATTAACAAATCGTCGATGAACGAGAAGACGAAGTCGTAGCCTTGCAATATTTCGTGTATAAAACGTTGAAATGTCTGGCCTGCGTTTCTTAGGCCGGGACACATTCTTGGGAATTCGAATAAACCGAATGGTGTGATGATTGCCGTCTTCTCTATATCCTCTTCGTGGACTGGTAATTGCTGGTAGGCCCGGTTCAAGTCGATCGTAGGAAAATAGTTTTTCCGGCGAGTTGGAAAGTGAAGTCTCGTAGTCGGGGAATAGGGGAACGGTCGGGCTTCGTTACTGCGTTTAGTCGTCTTCTTTGGTACGACGTGAAGTGGAGAAGACCAAGCGCTCTTGCTGGGACGACAGAGACCTTGTTGCATCATATTTTCGAATTCTTTTTTCACTTGGTTGTAGCGACGCGGTTGTAGCGGTCGGGCGCGACAATGTAGTGGTGGCCCAGACGTCTCGATGAAATGTTCGACGCTATGTTTCGGCGTGATGTTCATCGCTGTCAATCGTGTGATGCCGGGGAAGTCAGCTAGTATGTCGTGGTACGACTGCGTGCGTGCTTTTCAGGGCGCGTTGTTTTCTTTCTTTCAATCGGCGAACAAACGTAGGTACTGCTACAGTGCTCCCCCTCAAGCGAAGCGTACCGGCAGTCTGACGGCACGGCCCGTTCTTGTTGTCTTCTGTACTGGACTTGCTGGTGTCTTCTGCTTGATCGGTGTTGCACTTGGTAATGGTTGTGAGGTAACAGGTAAATGTAATGAGGTAACGGGTAAAGGTAATGAGGTATTTTGAGGTAAATTATTGGTATGTGAAGGTAAGGTAACAGGTAAATTGGTATTAGGTAAGTTGAGAATTACCGGTGACTGTTGTACATTGCTCGTTGACTCGCCGAGGTAATCTTCATTCAGTATGTAGGCGGGCTTCAAACGATCGATGAATACTGTTGCTGTGCGATCGGGTAGTTGTATTACGTAATATTTCTCTTCTCGTCGGAGAACTTTGTACGGCCCGTCGTACGGTGTTTGAAGTGGTTTCCTTACGGCGTCGTTACGTAAAAATACGTATTCGCACGTAAGTAGATCACGATGTATGAAGATGTTGCGTTGATTACCGTGGCTCTGTACATTGTTTTTCGGCTTGAGAGAGTTGATGTTTTTTCGTAGTTGCTCGATGTAGGTATGATCTAGGCTCGATGATGATGTTTCGAAGAAGTCGGCCGGTAAACGTAGGTTACGACCGTAGGTTAATTCGGCGGCGCTGACTCCGGTGTCCTCTCGTATGGCGGCGCGCAGTCCAAGTAAAACTGTAGGTAGCTCGTCGATCCACGATGTATTACTGTTGATGAGTTTTGATTTCAGTGAATTCTTGAGACTTCGATGCCAGCGTTTGATCATCCCGTTAGATTGTGGGTGATACGGCGTTGTACGGGTTTTTTCTATTCCCATACATCGAGTTAGGTTGACGAACAGCTGACTCTCGAACTGGCGTCCTTGATCGGTTGTTATTGTAGTCGGACACCCGAATCTCGCTATCCATTGCTCGTAGAATGTTCTTGCGACGGTTTCGGCGGTGATCTCGGTGAGCGGTGCAGCTTCAGCTTGTATCGGGCAAGATCAAGGTTAGGTTAGATTTATTGTATTTGAATATTTTGAAACATAATTTTAAAAAATCTTAGTTTGGGTTTGGTAAGTTGAGCCTAACTTTTTTTGGCCAAAATATAATAGTTTCAATGTTTTAAAATATGTCGTCGAATTTCTACGATGGTACTAATTATGCGTGTAGAAATTGATTGCGGACCTCGTATTTTGTAACTTTAAAATTTTGTGTCATTAATTTGTTTAAATATTTTTTTAGGATTGTGTAAATACAATAAGGAGCTCCTCCCTAGGTCTTAAAGTACTGTCAATTATTTTATTATTACTAGATGAAGCCCGCAATTCCGTTGCGCATTTATCCGGGATAAAAAGTATCCTATGTCCTATGTCCTTTCCCGGGACTCAAAGTATCTCCATGCCTAATTTTAGCAAAATCGGTTCAGTGGTTTGGGCGTGAAGAGATAACAGACGGACAGACACACTTTCGGATTTATAATATTATTAGTATGGATGTTACTAATTATATTGTTTTACAAATTTTAGATTGGTGTTCTCCCAGTCATTGTACTCTCTGGACCTCATAGAACATTTCCTCGGTAAGGTCGATGAAGCGACACAGGAGGGAAGAGTTGATGAAAAGCTGAATGGTTATGTTGGTAAGTTGAAAATAATTCGCATAATAAATGTATTAAAATTGGAACAAAACTTGGTCCATGTTAGGTGCTATTTGATCGAATTTCTAGACCTTTTATCGTATGCTTGTCAGTTTCTTTACCTATTTATTTGTTATATAAATGTTTGCACTTTTTTTGCACAAATTGATTTAGCAGTGGTAGTAAACGGATCTCACAGGTGAGATTTGAAAATTATTTTATTGTTTGTATCGAATCAAGAAAAAATCTTGAAATATACCTTATTTAATAGCCTATCAGGTGGAAACCAAAATTTTATTTATTACGTAAAAGTTTTGGAGAAATATGGATTTTTCCCTTCCGGGCCGCAAAAAAACGCTAAACTTTGGTAGCTCGTAGCATCAAAACTATTGTTACGGTACATGGTATACGGACACGTGGTGCGCAAGTACATACTCGAACCTTCTAAAAAGGTCCAATGTTTGTTTACGTGTTTACCCTTTATTTGTTAGCGTGTTTGAATTTAGACCTTATGACTGAGTCCATAAGGTCTAAATTAAATTCAACTTACTGCGCTTATCGCAAGGACGGCAGTTTTATTGTGGCACATTCCCGAGCCTCCTAGAAATTTCCCACGGTTGTTTACTTGTTTACGTGAATCGGGAAATTTCTGGAATTCGTCTCGCCATATAAAAAGAGCCGCAGGCAGGCCCGGCTATTCAGTTTGTTTTGAGCTTTCATCAAGGCGATTTCGGAGCGACAACAAGTGATCAATAGTGAGTGAACCAGTGAAACCTGCGACTTGGCTACGACCTAGGACAGTGATAGTGCTTAGTGATTGGACCTAGTGATTAGTGTTTGGACTTAGTGCTAAGTGTTGTGACCTAGTGTTTAGTGCAGTGTTAATAAAGTCTTCAAGAGAGTCACCAGGTCTTTCTCTCCAAATCCTCGAACCCTAGCACGTAACAACTGGTGTCAGAAGTGCGATTTGGAGATGCCATTGACTCCGAGAGAGGACTTCAAGGGGAGTGTCAGGACAAGGGCGCAGCGAGCTGCTGCCATTGACTCCGAGAGGGGAGTTGCGGAGGCCACACCCACTGGGGACCAAGCTCCGCCCACTGAGGGACAGGTCCCACTCACTGGCCCCGCCCACCTGACTCCGCCCACTGACCACGCCCACCAGGCTCCGCCCACTTTGGGCGAAGCCACGCCCACTGGCTCCGCCCACCGGGACACGCCCACTGGCCACGCCCCCCAGGCTCCGCCCACTTTGGCCGTAGCCACGCCCACTGGCTCCGCCCACCAGGCCCCGCCCACTCAGGCCACGCCCACTGGCGCCGCCCACTGGGCCCCGCCCGCTCAGGCTCCGTCGACTAGTTCCATCTATCCTGCTACGCCCGTAGTTTCTACGGCCCCTCAAATGGCTCTTCAATTGGAAAGCATAATTGAATTAATTCAGGCTTTGCAGGAGTCTCAAAAAGCTGAAAGTCAGGCGTTGAAAGATTCTCAAAAGGCAATGATGGAGTCACAAGACCGCAAGTTCGGCGCTTTACAAGAGGCACAAGACCGCAAGCTCGGTGCTTTGCAAGAGGCACAAGACCGTAAGCTCAGCGCGTTGCAAGAGTCACAAGAGCAACAAAAGGACCTCCAAGAAAAAGCGCTTTTGGCCATAAAGGATGTTAGTGACACGGTGACTAAGCTTCGTAAAGACGTCGACGTAATGGACGAACGCGTTACCGGGTTGGGAGTGGATGTGGAAAATGTGAAAACCGGCCTCACTGAACTACAGAAAAAAGTAGTGCGCCTGGAAACCACAGGAGTCGCGACGTGTAGTGGAAATTCTGGAGTGGCACATGGGCCAAGAGTAAAAGTGCCACCATACGACGGCACTACTTCTTGGAATGCTTATCGTCAGCAATTCCAGACTGTTGCTTCTGCCAACGGATGGAATGATGAACAACGCCTGACCGCTCTCACTGTTGCGCTCAGAGGGCAAGCTTTGTCGGTCCTAGAAGCGCATACAGGAAATGGGTTTCAAGACCTGATGGAGGCACTTGAATCCAGATACGGGGAGCGACACCTGGAGCACGTGTTCCGTGCCCAACTGCGTGACAGAGTCCAACGCCCAGGAGAAGGACTACAACAATGGGCGTTGGAAATTGAAAAACTCGTCAAGAAGGCACACCCAGGAGCTGACGCCAAGATGGTCGACACGAATATTGTGCAAGCATTTGTCGACGGAATCAGAGACCTGGAGGTCAGAGCTGCAGTGAGGCTACGTCACCACACCTCGCTTAAGGAAGCATTGGCGCATGCTTTAGAGGTCGAGGCTGTTCGGCGTGACATACGGCAGACATATAAGATCCGCGAGGTCTCTGAGGAAGTCAAGGAGGTTAAGGCTCCTACGAAGAGAAGTTCTGGAGCCATGTGCTACAAGTGCGGCGAGAGGGGCCATCTTCAGCTTAACTGCCCGCAGAAAGAGACCCAAATGGCAAGGATGAAAATGCTCGAGGAACGTCTGAAACAAATGGAGGAGCTGCAAAAGCAAGGGGCCTCGTTCCCTGCCCGGGATCAGGGAAACGAATAAAAGCCAGGACTAAGGGGCGAGTGCTGGCTGACACGGAGGAAGCCCCGATAACTGTTATCTCCCAAGCATGCAGCGGGAACAGTCTTGTGATTCAGGGGACTATTAACAGGACGGATTGCAAAATGACTCTAGATACAGGAGCCTCTAGAACGATAGTGAACCCAAATCTGGTAAAAGCCGCAAGAAGACACAAGAGGAGAATTAACTGTCGGCTCCTTACTGCCTCCGGTCAGCCAATACCCGTCCTGGGAGAAATGTCAGTTACGATTAATGTAGGGGGATCCTCATACCCTCATGACGTTATCGTGGCTGAGATTATGGATGATTGCATCTTGGGTTTGGATTTCATGAAGAAGCACAACTGCAGAATTAATGTCGCCGACGGAGTGTTCAAGTGTGGCGAAGAAGAAATTTTCATCCTTGGAGGCGCCTGCGGGAAAGTTGAATGTGTAAAGAAAGTCATAATACCTGGACGTGCGGAAGCTCGGGTGCTGGTGAAACTACCGCCAGCTGGAAAGAAGAAGTCAAACAGATGCGTGTTAATCGAAGACACACCTACCAAGACATCAGCGCATAAATTGATGACGGCAAGAACCCTTGTTAGTAGAAGCAGTAACGCTGTGGTCAGAGTTTTGAATCTTGGTGATCGCGAGTTCTGCTTGAACAAAGGTGATGTCATTGGAAAGTGCGAGGAAGTTGTCTGGATGAGAAAGTGTAATTCGATCACAGGCTCAGACTCAGCAAACACCAGCAACTATGGAATAGTGACTGAGCTACTCGATGACTGCAAGAGTAATCTGACGTATTCGCAGAGCATGAAAGCTAAGAAGTTTTTACAACGCCACGCGAATATCTTCTCCAGTCAGGAAGGCGACCTTGGAAGAACGTCGATGGTTCAGCACAGGATAGATACCGGAAGCGAGAACCCAATTCGTCAACGAGCAAGACGGATACCCATTGCAAAGGAAAAAGAAGTTGAAGGCCTTTTGGAGGACATGAGAAGGAATAAGATAATTGAACCGTCTGCAAGTCCGTGGTGCTCACCAGTTGTATTAGTGAAGAAGAAAGATGGCAGCACAAGATTTTGTGTGGACTACAGACGTCTCAATGATGTCACTAAGAAGGACAGCTATCCATTACCTCGAATCGACGACACTCTGGATACCTTGAGTGGCATGAAATGGTTCTCGACCCTGGACCTGAAATCTGGATACTGGCAGGTGGAAATTCATCCAAAAGACAAGGAGAAGACAGCGTTCTCCACCGGTAAAGGTCTATGGCAGTTTAACGTCATGCCCTTTGGATTGTGCAACGCACCTGCCACATTTGAGCGACTCATGGAGTGTGTACTGGCAGGCTTAGTTGGAGAGGCTTGCTTAGTCTACTTGGATGACGTCATCATTGTTGGCCGCGACTTCGAGGACCATTTGCGAAACTTAGAACGAGTTTTCGCCAAAATAGAAGGGGCCAAGTTAAAGTTGAATCCGAAAAAGTGTCGTTTATTCAGGAGTAAGGTGAACTATCTCGGCCATGTTATCTCCAGTGATGGAATTCAGACGGACCCGGAGAAACTAGAAGCAGTCCAAAATTGGCCAACCCCTAAGAACAAAACCGAAGTGCGGGCATTTCTTGGCCTATGCTCCTACTACAGGCGTTTTGTTAAGGGATTCTCAGAGATAGCCAAGCCATTACATCGGCTGACAGAAGATAAACGACAGTTTATTTGGGACGAGACTTCCGAAGATTCTTTTCAGAAACTAAAGAAACATCTGTGTGAAACACCAATCCTGGGGTATCCACAACCTGAAGGTCAGTTTATTGTCGACACGGACGCAAGCAACACGGCCATTGGATGGGTGTTATCTCAAAAACAGGGTGAAAGAGAAGTTGTAATTGCATATTTCAGCAAATCTTTATCTAAGCCAGAGAGAAACTACTGTGTGACAAGAAGAGAACTCTTGGCTGTCGTAAAGACGCTACAACATTTCAGCAAGTATCTCATTGGCAGACAGTTTTTACTGCGAACTGATCACGCAGCGTTGAAGTGGCTACTACAGTTCAAGAACCCAGAAGGTCAAGTAGCTCGATGGATTGAACAGCTCCAGGAGTATGACTTCAAGACCGAACACCGCAGCGGAAAGTCGCATGGGAATGCCGACGCACTCTCACGAAGGCCGTGTTCAGAAGACTGCAAACATTGTGTTAAGCAGGAATCTAATGAAGTAACATTAAAGTTAACGAAAACAAGTCCTTTGGGCCCATGGGAGAATGATGCTATGAGGGAGGCTCAAGAGACAGATGACGACCTTCGGCACATCATCACATGGAAGAAACGGGGTGATGAAAAACCAATCTGGAGTGAGGTTGCACCCACTGGCGCTATCACTAAGGCGTACTGGGCGCAATGGGACAGCCTGATACTTCAAAACGGAATAATCTACCGGAAATGGGAGAAGACCAACGGCAGAGAGTTCCATCTTCAGATAGTTGTCCCAAGAACGAGAGTACCGGATGTTCTCCGTGAAATGCATGATGGCGTATCAGGAGGTCATCTAGGAGTAAAGAGGACGTTAACAAAAGTGCGAGAACGATTCTACTGGTTGCATTGTCGAGACGATGTACAGGATTGGTGCCGCAAATGCACTACTTGCGCTGCAGTGAAGGGACCACAGACAAGGAGCCGTGGGAGCCTGCGCTTGTATAACGTTGGCGCACCGTGGGAACGAATCGCAGTTGACGTAGCTGGGCCATTTCCTGTAACGGAATCAGGAAACAAGTATTTTATGGTTGTCATGGATTACTTCACCAAATGGCCCGAAGTGTTCGCCATACCAAACCAGGAAGCTACAACAGTTGCTTCTAAGCTAGTCGAAGAAGTAATATCTCGCTTTGGTGTGCCTCTAGAAATCCATTCCGATCAGGGCAGGAATTTCGAATCGCAGGTCTTCCAGGAAGTGTGCAGAATTTTGGGAATGTATAAAACGAGGACCACCGCGTACCAATCACAGTCTGATGGAATGGTTGAGAGATTTAACCAGACCCTTGAGAGGCATTTGGCGAAATTGGTAGATGACAAACAAAAGGACTGGGACAAGTATATACCACTCTTCCTTCTGTCGTACCGTACCGCCGAGCATGAGAGCATAAAAGCTACCCCGGCGTATGTCAATTACGGTAGAGAACTACGAGTACCAGTAGACCTTTTGACAGGGGGATCACCGGAAGAACCAAAGACCGTACCAGATTATGTCTGCGATTTAAGGGAAAAGATGCGTTATATACACGCCATGGTTCGGGAAAATGGGTTACAGTCAAGTGAGAACATGAAGACCAGATACGACCGGAAATCGAATACAAGCGGCTTCGAAGAAGGGTCACTGGTGTGGCTGCATAACCCAACTCGCCGAAAAGGCAAATCTCCAAAGTTGCAGACCAAGTGGGACGGCCCATACAAAGTGGTTACCCGATTGAATGACGTGACTTACAGGATTCAAAAGCAACCAAGAGGGACATTCAAAGTGGTACACATAGACCGTCTGGCGCGTTACCATGGCAGTAACAATGATGCTCGGGACGAGCATCTCTAAGAGGGGAGTAGTGTTACGGTACATGGTATACGGACACGTGGTGCGCAAGTACATACTCGAACCTTCTAAAAAGGTCCAATGTTTGTTTACGTGTTTACCCTTTATTTGTTAGCGTGTTTGAATTTAGACCTTATGACTGAGTCCATAAGGTCTAAATTAAATTCAACTTACTGCGCTTATCGCAAGGACGGCAGTTTTATTGTGGCACATTCCCGAGCCTCCTAGAAATTTCCCACGGTTGTTTACTTGTTTACGTGAATCGGGAAATTTCTGGAATTCGTCTCGCCATATAAAAAGAGCCGCAGGCAGGCCCGGCTATTCAGTTTGTTTTGAGCTTTCATCAAGGCGATTTCGGAGCGACAACAAGTGATCAATAGTGAGTGAACCAGTGAAACCTGCGACTTGGCTACGACCTAGGACAGTGATAGTGCTTAGTGATTGGACCTAGTGATTAGTGTTTGGACTTAGTGCTAAGTGTTGTGACCTAGTGTTTAGTGCAGTGTTAATAAAGTCTTCAAGAGAGTCACCAGGTCTTTCTCTCCAAATCCTCGAACCCTAGCACGTAACACTATTTCGAATTGACACGCGGGTGTTCTACTCCTGCATTCGTAATATTAATGCCAAAATTGAAGAAAATAGAAAATTTCTGATTTTTCGTCTCCTCCGTACACTGTGCTGTGTCACATGACTCATAAACAAAATGAAAAATCTTTGACGTGCAATACTTGATGCAGACCTTTAGAGGTAGAAACATGAAATTTCGCAAACTTGGTGCGAAATTTTAAGGTCTAAGTTTGTCCAAAGGATTTTACAATGTAGACTAGAAATTCACTAAGCCCCTAGAACTACATTGATAATATTATATTGAACAACTTATTTGACCTTATTGAAAGGCAGGCGCGTTCAATATTAACTCTAAACGGTTAATTGGCTATTGCACAATAAAATTGATCGTCTAGGGGCTCGCTAAGAAAGCAATTTTTAAAAATGGCCCACCCATTTTAAGGGGTTTAAAAAAGTGATGAGGACTTTTTAGTTTTGTGTGTGTTCATCCTTATAATAATCCTCTTTGGCCAGTCGAATATATATTCTTTTATGCAGGTTCGTGGTCCCCCGGCGTGGACTACTTCCGTTTGGACGGGTCGACGTCGTGCGAGAACCGCTCCATATGGTGTAAGAACTTCAACAGGGAAGACAATCCGAGAGCCAGGTGATTTGACTTGTTTTTTACTAACTCTTTGCAGTTAAACTTGTTTACTTTAGTGAGTCGTGAGTCGCAGAATTTCGGTCGCGTAAATTATTTTTCATACTAAATAATGACTTACAAAATTACGAACGTGTACACGTGTGAATAAAGTAGGATTTTTTTTATGACACTGAATGCAGCAGGGTTTCTATAAACCGAAATTCTGCGACTCGCGACTAAGAAAATTACGCTCGTTCGGCTTCAATCTTAATTGTTGTCATTTTTACTTCCTTTTTTTTTTTTACATATTTTACTAGCTGTCCCGGCAAACGTTTCTTTGCCATATAAAGTATTTCGCCCGTATTATTTTATTGAAGCGACTAAATAAGTATGTCACCATGGCAACGTCCATCGCTATCTCGTCGCACAAACAATGGTCGCCGTCAGGCTCGAGTTGTAATAATTTACTATTATTTATTCAACAAATGCAATTATTAATATAATAAGTACCCAGTAGCCGATTCTCAGAACCACTGAATATGTATATAAAATTTGGTTAAAATCAGTAAAGCCGTTTCGGAGGAGTACGCGGCCTAACATTGTGACACGAGAATTTTATATATAAGATTTTATATATATGTATAAGATGTACTTAATAAAATAAATATTTTTTTAATCAGATTATTCCTGATATCCACGCGCGCGGGCGGTCTCGGCATCAACTTGGTGGCGGCGAACCGCGTCGTGATATTCGACGTGTCGTGGAATCCCTCGCACGACGTCCAGAGCATATTCCGAGTTTACCGCTTCGGGCAGAAGAAGCCGTGCTATATATACAGGTTCTTGGCTATGGTGAGTGATTTTTATTTAAACTGTGTGTTATATTTATAAAAAGTTTAAAAATCACTAATAGGAATAGGGTAGGGGATTGGGCCTCCGGTAAACTCACTCACTCGGCGAAACACAGCGCAAGCGCTGTTTCACGCCGGTTTTCTGTGAGAACGTGGTATTTCTCCGGCCGAGCCGGCCCATTCGTGCCGAAGTATGGCTCTCCCACGTAAACTATATCACGCCTTTTATCTCGTATTGTCACATTTTCACATTCAATTGGGCACATTAACAAAATAATGGTTATACAATATCAGTTAGAGGCGTATTTTTGTAACTAATTTCTCTACCAAGAATGAAGGTATGAGAGATAAATTGAATTATCAATTTTGTCGCAACACATGTCGCACTGGCTTTCGCCGCTCGCTTTCAACCCATAGGCGGTAGCGGCGTTAGGGGGGGGGGGGGGGCAACAGCCCAGGGCGCCGGATAAAAAGTGGCGCTGAAGGCAAACAAAAGAGGCGTCAAATTTTTTCAACGCCGAAGAAATGTCGCCCAGGGCGCTGGTAGTGTTAATACCGGCCCTGCCCATATCTAGTTCTAGTAAACTCTCTTTATTAAACAAAAATACACGTTTCAGGGCACGATGGAAGAGAAAATCTACGAGCGGCAAGTAACGAAGCAGGCGATATCTAAACGCGTCATAGACGAGCAACAAATAGACAGACACTACGCCGAGAACGACTTGGCCGAGCTATACAAGTTCGAGCCGAAGCCGCCGGCGCCGCGTGAACTGCCGCCCTTGCCTAAAGACCGCCTCTTCGCTGAGATGCTGAGGGAGCATGAGGCTCAGGTATACACAGACAGACATGATACTCTCAGAAATATTTAAAAACTAGCTGTCCCGGTCAACCTCGTGTCACTTTAAAACCTTCCCTGGACTTCTACGAATTTTTTAAAGACTAAAATCAGCCCAATCCGTTCAGCCGTTTTCGAGTTTTAGCGCGACTAACACATTTGAAAATCCATTTTTATATATAAGAATACTTAACATTAATTTATTGGAATAATTTCTGGCCTTAGACGAGCAATTTTATTGTCAATTATTGCGTAATATTCCGACCGTCTAGGGTTCAATAAAATTAAAGCTTGATATTGTACAATACAATTGATCGCAAGTCAAATACTGATAGAGACAAGAACATTTAGAATGTTGTATTGTATGTACAGTACAATTATAAAAGATAGAACGCAGGCCTTGAATGTGTTTGTTTCAAAAAGCAATCGACGCAATGTTTTTAAATAACTTTGACTTTTTTAAATTATTGCATTTTCTAACTTGTCTCTTCATGACGCAAATGGCTGCTTTAGGGCCGAACTGGCAGCGGCGAGGCGAGCACTTTCAGTGTTATATGATTTTAAACTTTATCTTCATTATTGTTATACATAGCATCACTTGAGAAATCGCGGTATTACAGTAATGAAAATAAAGTTTAAAATCATATGCCACTGAAAGTGCTCGCCTCGCCGCTGCCATTTCGGTGTAGCGCGGCCCTTAAGCTGCTTCTCAACTCTCTACTGCTGTTGTTTACAGATCTACAAGTATCACGAGCATGACTCTCTACTCGAGAACAAAGAAGAGGAAACTCTCTCGGAGGAGGAGCGTAAGGCGGCGTGGGAGGACTTCGAGAACGAGAAGACACGCCCACCGCCCCAGCCCTTCACCGGATATATGCACAACGGCATGAGTAAGTACTGCCCTACGAATAATAAAAACTAGGGAAGAGTAACTGTGTCAAAAAAATTGTCCACACATGTATTCGAATACATGTATACTGTATGCATGTATTCGGTACACAATTTTGTGTAAATATACAAGTAACAATTAATGTCCACGGCTTTATTTCGTAAATTTGAGTGTTAGTGTTTTGTAGCTATTGCCATATTTTAGTGTGCGAAAAGGAACCAAATTCAAAACGGTTGAATTACGGCAGTTACGTTTCCTTACAATTACAGTGTCATTATGACTAAATAAAATACAACAAGTGTACAATACATAATATTATACATAAACAGCTCTGCATGTGCCGACCTTATTCCCGTGGTGTACTATCAATTATCATTCATGAATACTTATAGTAGAGGAGGGGAGGGTGCTATTTTTGTAGTCACTCGAGCGTCATGGAGACCTAGTAGGTTTTGTACATCAGGTAAAGCTTATTAAAAAAAAAAGAGCGTATATTTTATTTTAGCGGTGGGTTAAAATACAATACCCACCACGTGAGAAATCTGATTTCTATACCATGATAACTAGACACATGTCGGAAGCCTATGCAAGCTTAGTCTGACACGCTCGAGCTACTCCCGAAATCCCCTCTTCTCCTCTCCAACTATATATAACATTTTTATTACGAATATGTATGGTTCAACTATTAAATTTTTCACTTCCAGTGCCCGGCCTGCTGCAGCAGCAGCAACTGGCATACGCGACGGTCGCGGCTATGCTGAAGAAGGACATGCCCAATATCAACGACAACCAAATTCGAGACATGCTGCCTATGATATACCAGGCGAACCCTGGGGTAAGTACTTGCTATATATGGCTTTTATCGTAAGTTAACAGAAAAGTTGATTCATATTTCATAGGCAGGTGGTGGACCTAAGTGATTTGGTCGCTTTACGTCAAATCCCGCTGACAGCTCATAACCGTCATGGAATTTATATAACCCGACTATAGTCCGTGCAATCCACGAAGACGCGCCCCACCACTTTTTGAATGAGCATCTTTCCCTTTCACCGTGACGCTTTTTCTTAATTGGTCTATTTATGGTAGTGTGCGCGATAGATTAGTGTGTACCGATAACACTCAAACATTGGCGAAAGCTTGCACACATATACTATAAAAGATTAGGAGGAAAAGTGGGGCGCGTCTTCGTGGATTGCACGGACTATAAGGCTGCGATTCCACTGAAGCGGAGCGGAGCGGAACTTAGCGGTGCCCGAATTGACCAATCGTGCTTTCGAGCAAAGATTTCGAGCATGGTGATTCCCTCCGCTCTGCTTCAGTGGAAACGCAGCCTTAATGACGTGCATCCGCCATCGACCTATGAATCTATGATGGTACTAATGAAATGAAACACTGTTCTGCATCGTGGTGCGTCACCAATACTTTCGTTATTAAATAATATTATATTAATGGTTATATATTTGATAATCCAAATAGTTCTTATTACCAAATTGTAAGTCTTTTCCGTAAATATAAGAATTGAAGTGATCAAATTATTTGTTTAGATGTTCGGTGGATATGATTACGGCGTAAGTTTCTAACGATAGATTACTTATCAATAGGTTTATCTATAGCGAACATAGTAAATAGCATGAAATATTTTCTTTTTACCTTATAAGTTATAACCTTTTAGTGCACAAACCTAGCTTCTGATATGTTGCACGAAATTCAGAATAAGAGTATCAATTGAATTTACCGGAAAATCGCTTTTCTTTCACGAGTAAATTCCTCTCGATAACGTTAGTTCGTTTCGACGAAAATAAAATACATGTATTATCAGCGACGGTTACCTCCTGACACTTAGGCCGGTATAAATAGTCAGTACTCAAGATGCGGCCCGGTCTCAAGACGCGGTTCGGCTCTGTGAATGGTCCAAATTTTGTCAGCCAACCAATCACAGAGCCTGAACCGTGTCTTGAGACCGGGATGCATCTTGAGTACTGACTATTTATACCGGCCATAGATAGTTTAGTATTGTAATCAATAATAATAATTATTATTATTTGTAGCTAAGTGCCTGTCCAGATGAGGAGTTTTACGCGCGAAGTCCATACGCGCGTTTCAATTTCTATTACATCCAGATACCGCGTTTTACGCGCGTTTTTACACTACAAACATGGACTCGAAGTTATCAAGCTCCAATCAAATACGCCCACTCGCAACGGACTCGCGTGTAGTTCTAGACGCTCCAATGACGGGCGAGTCGAGAGTCCCGCTCATTGCAAACGTTTTACCTGCGAGTAAGAAAACGCACGTAGGCATCTGGACGCGATATATTATGTAGCTCTAGTATCTCGGGTACGGGTACGTACGAGTCGCTCACTCGCGCGTACAACGCCTTATCTGGACAGTCTCTAAAAGCCTTAATTTTTATTTCAGAGCCATTCATTTTTGTTTTTTTTAGCATTGACAATTGTAAACGTCTATGTATTGTTAGCATGTTAAATTAATTTCAAATTTTAAACGATTCGATTTAAAGATACAAACAAAGTTCTTTAAGTTCTTCTGAAGGATTGATAAAACGGTCGTAAAATAAGATATTTAGTTGTACTATAATGGGCTCACGATGCTTTAGCACTGGCATTTATTATCAAGTTACATGTTTGCATGTTATAATATTTTAGATTACAGGCACAACTAAATGTGTAGATCATTTACTTTCGTTTATTTAACATGGAACTTATTCTTTCGGTACACTTTACTTCAATAGAGATTTATATTATGATGCATAGAAGAAACCAAATTTGTAGATATTGCTTATGACCTGCCAATTAAGCACATTTTCACAATTATATGAACTATAAAATATATTTTTCTTTTTTTCTAGCTACTACAAAAGATGAGCGAGATCTACAAATACGCGCCTAACATGATGACCCAAGGGATGATGAATCCAATGTTGAATGCAGGTACAAAATGTAATACTTTTTCTCTATATTTCTTCCGAATGACTTTTTTTTCCTTCGAAAGATGGAGTGTTTGCAAGTCAAAGATACACAAAGAAGTGATGTTGTAGAATTATATTGTTTATTACCAGTTCTTTAACCGCACTAAGAGCGTACTTTAGTTTCAATTATTTCCATACCTTATGATGTTATATAGATTTTACGTCTTATCTTTCACAAGCTTAAAAAAACTACCCCGCGTTTATGTGCTAATCCCAATTCCCCATGACACTAAACGCAATCACTGCTGCGACCAAGATGGTTATGTTGGTTATGTACCATCGAGGAAATTGATTTCTAGGCAGTTGCCAGACCCACGTCATTTGGTCGGCTTTTGTAAATTCAATGTTAGCTATGTTTGACATAACGCGAAAAAATTACATACTAGGGCCGCCATCTGCCTAGGATTTAGGAATCAACTTCTCTGATAGTTCCATCGAGGAAATATCGACTAGGGCGGAGAATCGGACAACATCTACTTTTTATATTAATAAGTGCATTTGTTTAATAAATTATAGTAATTAGTAAATTATTACAACTCGAGACTGACGGCGACCATTGTTTGTGCGACGGGATAGCGATGGACGTTGCCATGGTGCCATACTTAGTCACTTCAATAAAATAATATGGGCGAAATACTTTATATTATGGCAAACCAACGTTTGCCGGGACAGCTAGTTTTTATAATACTAATATGACGTCTTTTCGTCAGCGAGCGGCGGTCCTCCTATGGGTATGGGCGGCAGCAGCGGCCTCCAGTACGACCCACCGTGGCAGCGACAGCAGCAACAGCAGCAGCAAATGCGTTTGCAGCAGATGCTGCAGCATCAGCATCAGAATGTGAGTACAGTCGACCGTCAAGTCGAGTGTCAGTAGAAATGTGAGTGAACTAATTGCTCCGTATACTACGACCAAAATTAAAAATATTGCATGATTATTTGTGTGTGTACAGTATATTACTACACACTGTCTTACTCTTCAGTCGTTACTCGTTACCCATTGGTACGAATGCAGCATCTGATATCATGTCTGATATATAAGGCGTAGGACTTTTTTCATTCTCATGTGATTGTATTTTGTCAATCAAGTGATTCACGTGAAAAAAGAGTATAAATGCATTTTGTCTTTACTAAAACATAAAGATACATGCTAACAAACAAACAAATTTTCAATATGAAAAACTTGAGAGGTGGAAGAAGGGACACCCGGATGCAACGAAGTTATAAAAAAAAAAGAGAGTGAGGGACAGAGAAAGAAACACGCGCTACCGTACGGCTTACAAATATCTGTCAAACCCATACAAATTTATCGCCTCGTCGCGTTGCGGTCTGAATTGACCCTAAGTAGCTGATGTTTCTATACGATTTCAGATGAACGCAAAGTTCTACGCTGGCGGGCTCGGCAGTCGGGATCCTGTGGCGATGGCGCTGCAGCAGCAGCGGGCGCGCGAGATGATGCTCGGCGAACGTGCGGGGGCGGGCAGACCGCGGGGGCGGCCCCCCGCGAGGCCCCCGCCCACCGGGGACGTAGTTAATCTGGACTCGGACTAGACTGGTAAGGGTCACCGCAGATATACAATTTCAAGTTGGCCGACTATCGGACAACAAAATTGCGTAGTTTCACAATTTAATTGGACAACTCTTTAAGTGCCTTTAACTGTGGGTAATCGGAAGGGAATCGCGGTTCTGATACGAATGTTGTCCAATTATTTAGTTGTACAATTTAGTTTGATGCAATGTGCGAGCTCTCATGAGTCGCTGTACGAGTCTCTTTAGTCCCTCACTAATAAGGTGATATTAAACTTTGCCTTTATTATCCCAAAACTAATACCCGTTCATTCAGACAAGGCCTCACGCAGAGACTGCCCGTCGTCTCTCGCATACATGCCTCCCAGACACAAAACTGCTGACACTCGCACATTCACACATACATGGTCCCTACATCGCTATAGCTATTGGTATACTATGCGATTTAGGCCAACTTGAAATTGTAAGTCTGCGGTCGCTCTAAGTTTCTAATGCTAAATTGTCGGTAGTCGTCTGGACTCGGACTAAAGTCCTACTACCATTTTGAGGGGATTTTATCAGCTGTTCATCAATGAAAAGCTAAATTACTTCGCTTTTGTGTCGTTTTTTATTAAAGCACTATCAAAATGATAAACGACCGATAAATAAAATCCATGGCATTAAAAACTCCAAAAACAGCTCTTTCAATAAGTTACATTGAAAGAATTGTTTGTTTTGTGGTCTTGCCAACTTGGTCTTGTCCCAATTTTAATGCCAAATTGCCAATAATATAGAATACTTAATATTGTTACAGATTTTCAAGCATCAACATTGCAACGTGAACTAATGTATATTCAGGAAAATAGGGTGCTATGTTATAAGCAAGATGGCTTATACGGTACATCTTAGCACACGATGGACTTGGCCGGATTGCTTTTCTGATCATTTCACTCTGACACCACATATCATGAATCTCATTTCTCATCGTGGCAGGGCCCGCCAGGTTTTTGTTAGTACAGTCACAATCACATATCAAAGGATCTGAATTGATTGAGGGGCTACAACTTTTCCGCACAAGTGTACACAAATATATGAAAGTTTCACAAGGACGTTATAAAAGTACGTGCTTAATATTCGATACATTAGAAAATATGGAGCTAACACAAGCATGCATAGAAAGAATTATGACCGATGATAGAAATTGTAAATAAAGTATATATTTATAAAAGAGGACTTCAAATTTTGTTTTAATTATTATTATCGAACCATTATATTTTATACAAAATTGTCGCTTGTGTTAATTCCTTTCTTATATTTAATCTTTTTGTGTGAATGTAAAGAGCAGAAGTGAACAATTATTGTTGGTATTTCTGGATGTGTGACAATTTTAACTATATCTCTCAGTACAGGAACTTAGGTGTAAGTGTCATTAGCGCTAGTATCTAAGGGTCAGTCATACAAAATCGCGACGTGATGCTTTTTGAAAATGCTGTATTGCTGCCATACATTTGGCGAGCATCGCGCTGCGCAGTGCTGCATATTTGTTAGCTGTTGTGTCTTTGTGCGACTGAACCTAATCATTAACAATTTCATTGTGAGACTCTTGATAGATTACTTACCTGAGAAATTTATTATTTCCATTTGAAAATGGTCTTGTGTTTAAATACAACTACAAGAATGCGATGTGAGTTTTGACTTTTGCCAGTGCTGCCTGTGGAGTGAACTACAATTTTTCTGGCATAGACAACACACCTAATTTAAATTGTAGCTGTTAAGTTCTTTACAGCAAGTAGTGACACAAAAACTTTGGCGATAAAATAAGTAAGGAGTCGAAAAAGTTAATATTTATTTGGTATGGTAAATTTTCTATTGACCGTCTAAATCCAATGCTTTGTTAGAAAAAGTACATGTGCATAATTTAGGTCTTGGAATTTTGGAAAAAACGTTATCTGGCAACAGTAATCTTTACCAGATTTTTAAAATGTTCCTATGTATTGAAAAAGCATCCCTGCTTAAAAAATTAAATTTGTGTGATTTTAGCTGTCACAACTTACACATCACTTGCCTATGTGTAAACTGTTTACATTATCATCAACAAATGAAACAAGTTTATTTGTTTGTACAAAAATATAATTTGCTGTGACATTAAAATTAATAATATAAATATGTTTATATTATTATGAACAGTTGGGGCTAGAGAGATGATATACTTTTGTATTAAGCGTTAAGCGCACTAGATCTTGCCCTGACTAAATAGGCCGGCAACGCACCTGCAGCTCTTCTAATGTTGCAAGTGTCCGTGGGCGACGGTAGTTGCTTTCCATCAGATGACCCGTTTGCTTGTTTGCCTCCTTATATAAAAAAAGTTCATTTTATTAGCAGCCAATATTTCACTCTCAATTTTATAGAATTCGGAACATATTATAATTTGTCGGCCATTCCAAATTTATTGTGTTTGTGTTGTGACTTATTTATGTTAGATCTTGTAATGGTGTAAGTTTTGTGTTGCCCAGTGTTTTGTACTATTTATTAGCCTGACTTCAGGCGATTTATTTGTGATATCAATTATCCTTAAATTTTTGTATACGTTTATGTTAAATGTCAGATGTGACGCTAATTTTAGTATTGCATAGTTAGGCTTTTTTCTGGAGGGGCGAATTTGCTACGAAACAAAATCATTGTGTCCAAATGCTACGCTACAGATGCTAACATTGAGAATCGCTCTGCTAAGCATTTAGTATGAGTGTTCTCTAGGCTAGGATTTGCATGCTCTTTCAATCTCTGTGTAAAAAATTATTTCAAGTATTGCCTATTTTTAGGAGATCATATTATGCACGAGAATGCAACAAAGATCTGATATGGTTAAACACAATATTCAATAATATTGTGTGCAACCATATCAATACAGAGTTTGTTGGAGAGTAGTCGTTTTAATGTGAATGTTTCGATAGCTCCTTTGCTGTGCAATTGATAACAGTCATACAGTACAAGAAGAGTGCTTGGTACATGACTTTTATCTATCTGTAATTCTAAACTTTTATAATATTTCGTAATTACATTAGATATCTTTTATTATAACGATTACTTATAATTGAATCGCTTAATCAAGAAAGGGAACATGTCACTGCAACCTAATTTTACAGGAGACACAAAAAAGTTTTTTTTGGAAAATATTGTTAGAACATAATATGTTTTTTATTTTTTTATTAATAAGCCAAGATAAAAACAATGTAATAAAACTATTATCTTAAAAAAAAATACAATAGTTTTTTGTATAAAAATCACAAAAAGCTGTTGACATGTTCCTTTTCTTGACTAAATTGAAAAGTGATAAATAAAACTATAAAAATACATACTAAAAGTTATATTTTTTATTGGTTTTAATCATTATTAGTGTCTGTAGTAGGCCACTTTTCAATGATTGTGTTAAAGTAGTCCTTATGTTCATGTGGAATATATTGCAGAGTCTTTCTAAGGTCTTCTATCTTCTTTTTGTTGATGGGAACTGGACCATTATAGGCCTTTTTAGTAGGTAATACAGGAATCTGAGCTTTATTTCTTCTTAGATCAAAAGTGTTGGCACCCGCGAAACTCTGTATGTAAGGCCTAGTAACAACACACCCTTTCAATTGTGATGAATATTCAAATTCTAGAAAACGAGATACCAAGAAACTCTGTTTCAGAGTTCGAGGCACTTGTCTTGATTGTGTTTCAATGGATATTGAACTCTTTTTGTAATATCTTGTCCACCAGTCTTTAAAATCTAAAATATCGTCTGTCTTCACCATAGTCACTGTAAAATTCTTATTAGCACTGCAAATAATTTCACAAATTTCCATGGGATGGTAATATCTATCTCTTTTTCTCAATATTTTCTTTACAGTGCCAAATGACCTGTCGTTTGGTAAAAAAGAATGGCCACGAACTGGAAATCTGTGGAAAATTTTTTCAAATTTGCCAGTGTCCACAAGTGCTTGGCACAAACTAATCATTACGTGATTGCGGTTCTGGCCACCACAACCATCTGTGAAAAGGTAAAGTTCTTTTATTGTTGAAGGAATCTGTTCCTGTATGTATTTTAATAAAAAAGAGCAGGTTTCATTTGGGCCCTTTAGCGCAATACCTTCATGGTATAAGAAGAAACGGCTTTCATTAGTTTTTAAATTTTTAATGCAAAATGGAAATAATGACAGTTGTCTATAATAAAACATTTCCTGAACTGGTATACAAGGCAAGGAAATATTTTGCATGTAGTCAAACGTAAGCCCCATAACATCTGACCTTTCTTCACACAGTTTCTGAACTTCTTTTATGCTGGCATAAAACTTTTGAGCCCTTTTTTTATGAACTGCTAGCTCTGCTTTAGCAGTATGAATTGCAGTCTGATTTAAGTCTGATGACTGTATTCTTATATTAAGTCTTTCACACTCACAACAAACATCCACTTGAGGTCTGCCAAAATGCAGGTCAAAGTGGTTTCTAAAAACATTATAATAAAAGGATAACTTAGCTTGTGATAATGGGTGTTTTTCTTTGTACATTTTGTACATAAGTTTTACATTTAAATTTGCAGGCAAATAGACATATTCCTTTGATGCATAATGTGATTGTTTTACTGGAAAACTAGATATATGATTTTTTATTTCTTGAATTACAGAGCCAGGTATAATTTTTTGATTCATTTGCTTTCCTCTTTTATCAGATGGCAATTCGCCTAAACGAAGTAAACGTTGAAGCCTATACAGCGCATTATTTTTTATAGCATAAATGCTGCAAAATGCTTTCTTACATACAAGTACTTTAGATTCAACTACTTTGATGAAATACTTAAAACTATAACTCTTAGGTCTAGATTTTTTAGGGTCTGCAGTTCTTGGACGTCTCTGCTTTATATTTTTAAGCTCTATCAGACCATACAAAAATATATCTTGTTCATTTTTTGTGTTAAGGTTGAGTAAGTCTGTCAAAGCCATGACTCTTGTTTCTTCATCAACATTTTCAAAGCATTTCAAAGAACAGTTACAAGACTCACCAATTCTTTTAGGTTGTACTATGTCCCCCTTATAGTTTTCGTATTGTAAGCCTTTAACTCGACATCTTTTGATTTTTTGTGCTTTTGTTTCATTTTTTACCCCCTTTCTTTTTCTTATATTTTCAGCATCTTCTCTTGCCGTTTCACTCCCAGAACTTGACATTTTTGGTATAAAATAACAGCAAACAATTAATAATTCAATAATATTTTGTTTAGGTTAAGACAAGGTTATGATAACAGTCACTTGATTTCTGTCAAAAAATCAGTGTTGCAAGTTTGTTGAAGAAACGGTACAAGTCAGTGACATGTTTGGTTTCATAACTACATTCATTTTGTGATCCGCATTTATTTTTGTCTTAGAATGGCCTGACTTATCCCCTTTCTTGATTACAGTATGAGTGTTGGCCCAAAGAGTTATTTGCCATCAATATTGCCAAATGTGAAAAAACCTGACTTGTTCCCTTTCTTTACTAACCGATTCAATTATTATCATAACGTCTTATACTTACTGTTAAAAGATTTTTTTATGAAACATTTTAAATGTTGTTTTTTTAATTTGCTAGTTTATAATAACAATTTTATTTATAGTTTTATAATAAAAATAAACAAACAGTATTTCAATTTAGATTATAGTTTTATTAATCAAATTAATAATTTGCATAAGTTGCATCTCTAGCAATGGTACTATGAATAGTGTGTAATGTGAGATTGCGCTCCTGAGGACTGTACTTGTTTAATATTTATGTATTATATAATATGTAACTGTAGAAAATCTTCCTATTATTTTGTAGTACAATTAAATATAATAAATGATTTGGAAATGTGTAATTTTGTTTTTACTTTTTATCCTTTGAATACCCCACTGTTGTAGGTTTACCACACAATATAAAAAATATCATACACTAGCTCACTTTTTAGCAATATTCAATTTTTAGGGTCAATTTATACTAGCGCAGAGTCAAAGCAAATCAAAGCAAATTATTAAAACTGAACATAACAAATTCATTCTTAACTCCAAAGCGTTAACACTTTACGCACATATTACTTCAATCATGCTTGTGAAAGTGTATACATACACATATTTTTACACACAGATGAAACCAATTTCGGTTTCGTTTGACAGCTCGAGATTGTTGCTCTATTCCGCTAGGTATATTTACTTTATGTTCGGTACACAATTTTGTGTAAAATATATAGAAATAACAATAATTAATGTCAACGGCTTTATTTCGTAAATTTGAGTGCTAGTGGTTCGTTGCTATTGCCATATTTTAGTGTGCGAAAAGGACCAAAATTGAAAACATTTTGAAGTATGGGAGTTACGTTTCCTTAGTTTATTATTCATTGGGTCCATCATATTAAAACAAGATTTTTTTTTACTATTAGGTATATTATAATACTTATGTCTAATACAGAGGCAAAACACAATCAAATATTTAAGTTAGGTATACCAGTTCTTACACCTAAAGACACTTCCATATACTTCAGTATTTTTCTGGCAACAAATTGGGCTTCATCACTTTTTAATAAGTTTGCATTTAACATATCCAGTTTGTTTTCTAAACAAAATGTTACCACTTCACTTGAACTCACAGCCATTGCGTTAGCGGGAAGTCCACTTGCATTCACCAGCAATACACGCCGTATTCTCATATCCGGGTGGACATGCTCCAGCATTTTTCTCGCCCACTCAACGCAAAATAGTTTGCTTGTGTCCATCGCGATTATTATAAAGTCTATAGCAAGTCTGCCGGTTACATTGGATTGTCTCACAATATCCTCCAAGCTCAGTGAACGTAGGACGCCGAGTTTCCATCTGTAGTTTCCCCTTGCCTGGACGTCTGTAAGGGCCTCAGACAAGTTTTCTGCTACCTCTACGTTCGAAGAAACCACCGCAACATTGAGGTTCTTTTTGCAAGAGGTGGGACCAACCCATGGCACTATTGTTATGTCGTTATCCATCTTTTAATATCATAGAGGCACATTATGTGAATACCAAAAATCAATAAAGCTATAATTTAAGATGTAAAATGTAAATAAAACAACAAAATGATTACAACACCACAAAAATACAAATATTTTATGACCGTTACATTCTTCTTCTTTTTTTTTTGCAAATGACAGGTTGACAGATAATAAAGGTTCACGTACACAGACAGGCCTTACTGGGCAAAGAGAATGTAATATACTATAATACTACGTAACATTACTGGGGAGTGGGGTCAAGTGGGGTCCTGCCAGATTAGTCCGATTTGACGCGAGCAAATGTGCGAGGTTTCATAGGATTTCGTATGAAGAATTATTCTAAAATTCGTTTCTTTCGGCTCGTTCCATTCTTTCGGCTCTGATAAGTGTGCATTTACCTTAACCCATCAATCTCATAAGCTTACCGGTGAGCGAGATACAACAATTAAATTTTAAATATAGCTATATTATAATATTTACAAAATACTATTTGAACAAGAAACCTTCATATTCTGTATTTCCGGTTGAAACCATTTCAAGCCCTTAAGGGTTGCATGCCATAAAGTTAATATACCTAGCGAAATAGAGCAACAATCTCGAGCTGTCAAACGTAACCGAAATTGGTTTCATCTGTGTGTAAAAATATGTGTTAGTATATACTTACACAAGCATGATTCAACGTGATTTCTATGAGATTAAATTGTCAATGTGCGGCACGTGCCGATTGGACGTCAAAAAAAGAGTGCTGCTGTCATGTATCACACGTCTCTTTTTACCACGCAGTGTTACTGATAGTGACATCTCTCTTGCTCAGGCCTTTGTTTCTCTATTAGGCTAGGTATATTAACTTTATGGTGCATGCTCATCAGTCATCACTCATTAGTCATCACCGATCACGTTAAAAGATTTCTATGAGAGCAAAGTCGCGGTCGCCGCGGCTCGCGACAATATTATGGTAGGTCTTTCTGGCCTCTGCAATCTGCACTCTGCACAGTGCACTCTGCAGTGGCAGGATTCTAAGTTATATCTTTAGTCTATGGTCAAATGTCAAAACGCGAAATGTCAAAAGTGTTGAGTGTTGTCAGTTGTGTCATGTGTCTGGTGTTGTTTTTTATGGTTTTGTTTGTTGCATGAAAATAAACATTGCTTCACCAGACCTACAATTAGACTGGGTTGCACCAGAGGCGTGGGTAAAGTTAAAGTTATGGTTATAGTTAAGGTAAATTTAACTTTAACTTTACCCTTAACTTTGCCCGGAGAAATTGACAGATGACAGCTGATCCAACAAGGTTATACATGCGCGTGGGCGGGGGCGCTGCTGGTAAAGGAGAACTGTCAAAAATTGCGGTTTTTGTATGATGACAGCGTTAGTTCCTTTTTCGCCACATGCATTTAAAACCTTGTCGAGCTCTATGGTTATAGTTAAATATGGCGTCTTGATGGCGTCCATTTTTAACTTTACCCAAAGATTTGACATTTTGCACTGTAGTCAAAGTTAAAGTTAAACTTAGTTGGTGCAATCCGGTCATATAGAGCAAAGTCTATCTGTCAATACACTCTGACATTGGCAATCCACGAAACTGCCATTAAAGAAGAAGGAGGAGAGCTCACGAATTACTTCTTTATACAACTCGGGCGAGTTAACTTGACACCTGGCTTAAATTTTACCCCTCCCTCGCTTCCCCGCGCAGCACCCCGCTCTCGTCGTACGCGTCCAGTAGCGTTAGCATAATATCTGTTACCGTTACACGTGTGTTATTGAGTTTGCGTTTCGGAGTTATTTGTTAGTAGTTAATGGTTATTGTTTTTGGATTTTTGTTGAGTTTTGTTGTGTTATTTGTTAGTTGTTACGTTTGAACGTTAAATTTGTTAAGTTTTTGTTATTCGTATTAACGTTTGAACATTGCCGTGCGTCTGTGGTATGAATTAGCTACTCACGGAATATATTAATATGAAGCTAGATACAAATTATCGGACGCATCCATAAACCTCGTATTCCTGCTGGGGAACCCTTGGGCGAGTCCAACTCGTACTTGGTTAATACTGTGGTTAGTGTAGCCCTATAAAAATAACTAGTTACGGTAACGTAATTTTTTTTTTGAAATAACTTAAAATAAAAAAACTTTTTTTGCACTCAGTACTTAAGAGAAACGTCAATTGAACCAGGTGTCATGTTAATTCGCCCGAGTTGTAGCTTCTTTACTTTCCATAATGTTTCAATTCCCACTGTTTACGAACACAGTACATACTATCAAGACTTAGTTCAAGTATACAGATAGATGTCTCGAAGTGATGAAAAATTCCCCGATAATGGTTTTGAAGCATGGGGAGGATATATGCGCGCGAAAATTGCCAAACTTGAAGAACAATTTTCTGCGACCACTTCTAATGAGCAAATAAAGGTTTCTAACATATTTAATGGTGTAAGTATTTATGTTAACGGTTATACAATACCCTCTGCTGATGAACTAAAAGAATTAATGGCTAAACATGGAGGAGTATATCACACCTATCAAAGAAGTGAAGATTTTATCATTGCCTCCAATTTACCTGATACTAAAGTGAAGAATATGTGTTTAACGAGAGTGGTTAAACCAGAATGGATTACAGAATCTTTAAAGGCAAATCGACTATTGAACTACAAAGATTATTTACTTTATAGAAGTTCAAAATTACAACCAACATTAAATTTTCAACCAAATCTGAAAGGGGAAACAAAAAATGAAGTGCATTTAAAAAACGAAAACCAGGAAAGTGATTTTGCAGAGACATTTAATAGTAATGATCCATGTACATCAACTAGCACAAACTATTCTGTTCATAACAATTTACCTAAATTCAGTAATACTGGGAATACATCGACAGTGAATTCAAGTAACATTTCAAAAAATGATAAAGTGACAAAAAATGCAAATGATCCAAATTTTTTATCAGAATTTTACAATAATTCCAGATTGCACCATATATCTCAATTAGGCGCCCACTTCAAACAACATGTAAATGAATTGAGGGAAAACAGTGATTTTGTATTTCCTTCTCGGGAGGTCTTTAAAAATAGATTGAAGCAATCAAATATGAATAGTGAAAATGTTTTGTCATTTCAGAATAATAAAACCATTATGCATATAGATATGGATTGCTTTTTTGTGTCTGTGGGATTGCGATCTAGACCAGATTTAGTCGGGAAACCTGTTGCCGTCACACATTCTAAAGGTGGACAACCTAGACCAAAAAGAGAGGGTGTTGATAGAGCAACTGAATTCGGCATGTATAAACAAAGACAAGCAAAAAAGCTAAGCAAGGCTACTGGTGTTGAAGAGGAAGAGTTATATTTCGAGTCAAAAGTTGACAATGTATCTGAAGAAAATGACAAATTCAGTAGTATGAGTGAAATAGCCTCATGCTCATATGAGGCAAGAGCTAAAGGTGTTAGCAATGGAATGTTTATGGGATCAGCCTTAAAACTGTGCCCAAATCTACAAACAATACCTTATGACTTTGAGGGTTACAAGGTAGTAGCATTAACATTGTATAATACTGTGGCACAATATACCTTGGACATTGAGGCTGTATCATGTGATGAGATGTATGTAGACTGTACAGATCTGTTAACCTCATTAAATATAAGTGCACAAGATTTCGCAAGAGCTTTGAGAGAGGAGATCAAGAGCAAAACAGGATGCCCATGTTCTACTGGGTTTGGTGGAAACAGATTACAAGCTAGGTTGGCCACAAAACAAGCAAAACCTGATGGACAGTTTTTCCTCACAGCTAATCTTGTAGAAGAATTTATGTTTGGCATCAAACTAAGAGATTTGCCCGGTGTGGGTAGGCAAACATCACACAAATTAGAATCATTGGGTCATCTAACTTGTGGGTCTCTTCAAAGTCTAACTTTAGCAACACTTCAGCAGCACTTTGGAAATAAAACTGGGTCGCAATTGTATGATCAGTGTAGGGGGCATGATCCTGTTCCATTGTCTTTTTACACTGTAAGAAAATCAGTTTCTGCTGAGGTAAATTATGGGATTCGTTTTGAAAATAATGAACAATGTGAAAACTTTTTAAAACAACTTTCAGAAGAAGTACATTCAAGACTGAAACAATTCAAAGTTTTAGGTAAATGTATAACATTGAAACTTATGGTGAGAGCTAAAGATGCTCCAGTGGAGACAGCAAAGTTTATGGGTCATGGTTTCTGTGATGTTATTAATAAATCTGTTAATTTGCAAATCTCTACAGATGACTTACAAACAATCACAAGAGAGGTTATCACAATATGTAAAAAACAAAATATTGATCCAAAAGAAATGAGAGGTATTGGAATACAAATAACTAAATTAGAAGCACTCAATAATAAGCCTATGAAAGGCACACTTACAAAATTTTTTGCGGGTAAACCGGATAAAATTAAACAAACGAACACACCACAACTATGTTTACCAGCTAATTCTATGGTAGTTAAGAAACCAACTACACCAGTCAAAACAAAAGCACCATTATCTCCATTGAAGAAGTCTCCAATTATTAGCCGTATAAAATCCCCAACTGTGAAGAAAAGGGGAAGGCCGCCAAAACATAAACCAGTTTCATCCTCAAAAAATCTTATAAGTAAATTTTTGCAAGGACAATCGAGTGTGTCGAGAACGGATGTTGTTCACGAAAGCATAGCACAAGAAGAAAAGCCTAAAATAAAAGAGGAGAAACCTGAGGCAGCTAAAAAACCGCAGGGGTTTTTAGCCTTACCCTGGCAGAAAGTAAGGGAGTTATTAAGAGCTTGGTTTGATAGTGGGCAAAGTCCAAAACAATGTGATGTCAATTTAATTGTAAGTTATATGCAAGAAATGGTTATAAGTAAAAATTTAGAGACATTAAATATTTTAATAAATTTCTTGAGAAGAAGAGTTGAAGAAATAGATAGTCCTGAATGGTATAATGTGGAAAGATGTATTATTGTTGAAGTGCAAAGTGCAATGTTAGCAGTCTATGGAAGTAGATTATATTTGCCTAATAGATGATACAAAGTAATTTATTAAGATTATATTTTTAGAACTAAGAATTGTTTATTTAAATGAAATGATTAAGTACTTACATAAATTAAACTACAGATTATATTTGCCCATTTTATTTTCGTCTTTACTCGTACTACAAACAATAATAATATAGTGACCCTAAACTTTTAATACTGCCATGAAACCTTTTGTCATTAGGTAACACATAACATGTAACACATTAATATTCTGGTTTCTAAAATAAAATTAGTACAACATAACCCATGGCTGCATTGCAATGATCATGATGGTTAAGTAAATATAATTTTGCCATTGCCACTGGTTAAACTTCAAAAGACTTCAGAAGCATTTCAAAAGGTATTCATTAGTGATAACTAACGGCTGTTCCCAATATTTGATCTATCTCTGGTTTTGCCCTACTAGAGATAGGAATAGCTCACATTAGACATTATGCCGGCTCTTGATATAGGCGAACGCGTTGGCCAACGCGTCTGCAGACGCGTTGGCAGTGCGCTTGCAACGGCGTTTGTGAGTAATCCACACATAGGAAGGTCGTTCAGTATGCTTTGGATCGCGCCAATGTGCGGACGGATTCAAAATGGATGTTTAGTCGCTAACAGCTGCAGCTGTTTATTTATTCACAGCTTATAATTACTTTGTAAATGTGGACAAGAAAAAGTTTTTAAAGAATTTCTCAAAATAAATAAATAAAAGGCGAGAAAACATAACAAACAAAGAAATAAACTCACTTTTACATAATATTTTATAATATTAAAATAATATAAGTAATTATTTTATTACCTACTTATTATTTATTTAATTATTACATATAAAAATTATTACATATTATTATAATTATCATAACTATAACTCCGGGCGAACTGATCGCGCGGCCTATGTGTGGATGGAGCGCGAAGCTTGCGACAAATGTCTTTGATCTTTCGCCGACATTTCCGACCCGCGCGGCAAGCTCGCAGACGCGTCGGCCAACGTCTAAATACCTACGGCCAACGCGCGAACGCCCGTTCTACACATTGGGCCAACGCGTCTGCAGACGCGTTGGCCAACGCGTTCGCCTATATCAAGAGCCGGCATTAGAGACATTTATTTTATGTCAATTCAATGTTAGCTGCGATCGGTTGCATGTCAAACCAGAGATAGATTGAATATTGGGAACGGCCGTTAGTCATTACTGTAGCATGTGCTATGTGTAACAGATGCTCAAATGAAATAAAATAAATCCTATTGCGTAAATAAAATCACAGAAGTTTGTGCAGTATAAGTAGCTTTAAGCTGTACAATCAAATTATAAACTAAAGAAATACTTAAAGAAAATCAAGACTATGTCAGAAATTATACAAATAGAGTAGACACACTTGACGCGCTATTTCTTTCCCAATAATCCCAATATCTAGTATTTCTGGATATGACTAGATATATAAAGAATTAAAACGGTTTTTAAGTTTTAGATGATAATTTTGGCATCCCATAAAATATTTTGTTTCGAAACAATAAAAAAGCATGTTTGAATATTAAAATATCACATCATAGTAATTTTTGATTTTTTTAATAAGTAAGTAAATCCCTTTCAACATAAAAATAAAGTTTCCATAATTTACACAATGTTAAAATCACCAAGATTTCTAATCTGCCGCGTACTGACCAAGCAAGCAGCCTCGCAAGGCAAATCCTCGGTCGGACAAAACGTGCCTTTCTCGAGGCAAACGCACGCGCTGCCTCGCCCGAGCGTGCCCGGTGCCGCGGCCCGAGCCGAGCGAGCAGCCACGCAAGGCAAATCCTCGGTCGGACAAAACGTGCCTTTCTCGAGGCAAACGCACGAGCTGCCTCGCCCGAGCGTGCCTGGTGCCGCGGCCCGAGCCGAGCGTTGTCGGTTTTTGGCGATGCTCAAAGGTGCCTCGGTACGTTTGCCGTGTTCACTCAAGACGGTAGTTTTTTGCCTCGCTTTTCGTTGCGTGTTAGTTGTGCGTTTCAAGTTAAACTGAGCGTTGATGCTTGATAAGCCTCACGGTGGCTCGACGTTGCCGCACGAGGCAGCTTCGGATTAGAAAACTTACAGACCGAGGCCGCCTCGCGCGGCATGCGTACTGCGGCAAATGTCCGATGCTGCCTCGCGAGGCTGCTCGCTCGTACGCGGCTATTGAGTATGTTGCAGAGAGACCACATGCAAAATGCAGCCTGCAGGTGTGATTTTGGTTTGTAAAATAAAAAAAATAATTGTAATTTTGGCAAGACAGTTATAGAAGGCACTGATTAACTGAAGTCTGAACCATATTGCAGTAAAAAATCCTTTACACTATGGATGGAAACGTAACTGCCAAAGTTATTTCGGACTGTATCAAATAATGCTTTGGCACTATTCAGGGTTAGCATTATAATTAAAAAGTAATATTCTATTTGATTTTAAAAGCATAGAATGCTTTAATGCTGGCTTCTCACGACGCGTAATATTGCAAGCCGCGTCGCGCCAGCTTGAGCCACGTCGCCGCACGCGCCGTGTGAGGGTGGTGACTGGTGGCTTGAGCTGGCGTGGGCTGGCTCGAGCAGGCGCGTCCGATCCGATTGAAGTCGGTAACTTCAAAGGCGCGGCTCAAGCGGCTCGTGATATTACGCGCCGTGAGAACGGGTAACACGGATTCGCCTGTTGGCTCGTGCTGGCTCGTACAAATCGGCTCGGCGCGGCGCGGCTCGTGATATTACGCACCGTGAGAAGCCAGCATAATAAGAAAATGCATTATAGAATCTTATGAATTAGAGTTAGCGGAGATCGAGTGCTTGAGTTTGGAATCGATGATAATTTCATCTCCGGACCTGATGTTGTAGGAGTAGAGCTGCTTCGAGGGTATCTTCATCTCTTCTGGACCCTGAAACGGCTAAGATTTTGTAATATTCGGTTAAAAAATACTAGATGTGTTATTAAGACGATGTATAATTATGATTTATGTCAGATTCATTTAAATGGTAAGAAAATAAAAGTTATTAATACTAGATTACCCGTGATTACCGTGTTATTATATTATGACGATTTTATGATGATTTATGATAGATGCATTTAAATGGTAAATAAAAATTATTTTTACCCGACTGCCAGGAGGGTTATAATATAATGTACCTAATGGTAGTTACAATAACATGGTGTTGTTAAGTAGCACCCATAGTTGGTTTATTGTAGGTTAATAAAAATAATAACAAATTAACTGCCCTAACTAAACAATACTACTGCCGAATGCTGGAATTCCTCTGGTGTTATAAAGCGTACAAATACTGCAAATCAAATTTTAAATATTTACCTGTGAGTCTCTCAGCTCTTGGTCGACATAGAAAAGTCTCATCTTAGAAGCTGGGAATCCGGCCAGGCGTTCTAGGCGCGTTTTCAAGTCTGACACGGTTCTGAAAGTGATCAAATCAAAAATAAGTTTAACACAACAAAAAGTATTTTATTATACATTAAGCATTAATCCATACAATTGATAAATCATGGCGTATATTCGTCGATGTTTTATCGCGCATGCGGTGCCTAATATAGAATAATATGAGCTTTATGTTCGTCACCAGTCACCATTTCACTTTGCCCTTAAATAATTATTGTCAGTTGTTGCTAATTTGTACAGGTTATGGGGTCATTTAAGTTATGCCTTAATGTAAGTAGGGTTAAGGATATATTAAGTATTTTGCTTAGATTAATGATTGGTCTTCACTCTTCACCAACCAATCAAAGACAAATTATTAATCCTTCGATCGTGGATTCTTGGAAATCTATTGTTATTCTATTGTGTCTCGCTCACCGGTGAGCTTATGGGGCTTGATGGGTTAATATAAGGTATTTAGTTTACAATTTATCTTTAATAAGGTAGGGAAGAGAAGGATATTATTAAATACCTGTAGACATCGACGGTGCGCACCTCGCTGACATCGCCGCACGTGAAGGTGATCTGTACTCGCTTCTCCGGCCGCAGGTCCACTGACACGAGCGGGTCGAGCTTGCCGTGGATGCCAACCAGTTCCCAGTACCTAGAATATAGAAGAGAAAAAGCAGAATAGAAAAAACCTGGCATTTTGCAATATATTCTTTGCGGAAGGACCAAGTACGGCTAGGTATACAGTATGTGTTCGCAGCTAACTATTTGAGGAATAAAACAGTAACCGTTTCTATTTTGTAATTTGAAATTCTGCTTAATTTTTGATACATGGATCTGCATCCTACCAATTACCAAAGCTCTTGGGCTGCAAACGTCCGTAAAAAACTGAGTGGTGGAAACCAGCTACACTATCCCCCTTACCTTTAAAATAATAATAATAATAGCTCCCACACCGGTTTCGGTGACGGTGGCCGCCGGCCGGTTTCATTGAAACCAGGCCAGATACGCAGGAGTAATTTTATAGTGCCCAAGTGTGTGGGCAGTACACAAGAGCACTCTCTATTCCTTTACTCTCATAACCCGGTGGGACGGAAGACCGACACGACCGGCGAGAGATCAGGCGCAGGACCGACTTTTTACATGCCCATCCGACGCATGGATCATCTTACTTGTCAGACAATCAGGTGATCAGCTTGCATCGTCCTAACCAAACTTGGAAATAACATGTTTCCAACGCGGGAATCGAACCCACGACCTCCGCGTCAAGAGCCGCGCTCTATACCACTAGACCACGGAGGCGTTTTAAATAAAAAATATGTACCAACGTTATTTGGTCTGTCAATTGCATAGGAATCAACTTCCTCGATGGTACATATCGAATAACTATATCCAACTTACAAGGTCTTGAATTTGTCTTGCATATTGTAAAAGCCACATGAATAGTTATAACTAGTAAGAGTTCCTAACTCCTTTTCTTAGCTAACTTGACTAACTTCATACCAAAGTACAATAATGCTGTTCCCAATTCCTCGCTCATGAAACTAGCTACCGATTCCAAGAAGGCAATTTAGCACAAAGTTGAAAACAAACTGCCGATTTCACTATTCGTTATATTATGGCCCTTTTACGTATAAGTTGCTTGACCTCCTCTCGACCTAGAATACCCCCAAGCCAGCTGCAAGACACGAAAGGGACTAACTGTGTTTGCATTACAGAAATAGCGGAAATCTTATAACTGAAATGGTCTAGACGAGCCTTTCTCAAAGTGTACTCCGCGGAAAGGCCTTTTTTATTTTATTAATTTATTTATTTTGGGGCTACCCAAGCGATACACAAGTTGATGTTAGAAATGTCATCAGTTATCAGCATCCAGAGATAATTCATTCAAAGACAAAACATTATTTTTTGGAGGTCCGTCAAAAATGTCACTTCTTAAAAGGGTATCCCGCCACCAAAAAAGTTTGAAAACCGCTGGTCTTGATTGCAGAACAAACTTAGAATAAAAGATGTTACGTGCTGCGTTATACAACATTAGGATTATACTTTTTACGTTCGCGTCTAGATGCAATATTATGTTTCATCATAACACCTACACTCTACAGTCTACTCCTTTTAGGTATATTAGGATTTAGGTATAGAAGAGCTAATGATTTTGAACACGTACCTTTTTTTATGAAATAAGGAGGCAAACGAGCAAACGGATCACCTGATGGAAAGCAACTTCCGTCGCCCATGGACACTCGCAGCATCAGAAGAGCTGCAGGTGCGTTGCCGGCATTTTAAGAGGGAATAGGGTAATAGGGGAGGCAAGGGATGGGAAGGGAAGGGAAGGGAAGGGAATAGGGGAGGGTAGGGAAGGGAATAGGGTAGGGGATTGGGCCTCCGGTAAACTCACTCACTCGGCGAAACACAGCGCAAGCGCTGTTTCACGCCGGTTTTCTGTGAGCCCGTGGTATTTCTCCGGTCGAGCCGGCCCATTCGTGACGAAGCATGGCTCACCCACGTCACGCTTTACGCTATGGACTAGTGATTTGATTATTTATTTCACCGAAATACCTGTTCTAGTAAAGTTGTAACTTTATATTAATTATATTCGTGGGTACTGGTGGGTACCTACTATAAACAAAGAAGTGAATAAAAATATTTACCTATAGGTACGTAATTTTATACTGGCTTTATCAATGACACGAAAAGTGAAAAAAATACTGTTTGTTATCTAAAACGCCATCTTATACCATGTCCATTGTCTTCTTACTTAGGAATGTAGTAGCACTCTTCCTAATTTAAAAAAAATCCTACTCAAAAGACAAATTCATAAAAAAATTCAAACGGTGAACTGAGGTTCAAAACTCAGGGCCGGATTTTTATTTTTTATATTATCTATAGTATAGGCCACTTTAATTTTGCCGCCTCTATATACGAACTCCACCGCCCGCGCCATCCTAGGATGCTGCTGCCCCCCCTCCACTAGGACGCCATAGGATGCTGCCGCTCATAGGCCACGGCCTATAATACTGCCTATACATAAATCCAGAGCTGCAATAGAAGGTAGGTTTCAAGGCATTACTGGGGCACATACCTGTCAGGTCGGTCAGCCTCGGCCTTCTCCATGTAGTATCTGATGAAGGCTCGTTCGGCGGCATCCCTCTCTTCCGGTGGCACAGCCCCACCACCGTTCAGGGTCCGGATGTGGGGTAGTCGCGCCACCAAGAGCAACCGTCGCTCGTGCTCGGTAGACTCGAAACGCTCCCATAGCGGCCAACCCTGAAAGTAAGAAATGGATGCTATGAAATAGAATCTTCAAGTATGTTATAACTTATATGTAGAGTCGTTGGTTTAATTAGGTAAGCCTAACGACCACACTCAAAGACAATGATTAATTAGGTTTAATTTAATGAAGAATTCGACAGAAGTTGTATGGAGTTTATGTCAAAATCTTTATTAAATTAAAGATGAGTAATGATTAAGTCTCTCAGAGTGCGGAGTGCGGACACAAGGGCCGAAACTGATCAATTATTGGGTTTGATAAAAGAAGGAAATAAATAAAGAAGTCCCAAAGCAATGTTTGAACTTAGGATAGGTACATCTCTTCCTCCAGAATTATATTCCCCAATAAACTGAATAATAAACGAAAGCTGAATGTACATACATAAATTATGACTGCATTACCATAATATAGGTGCATAAATGTATTTCAATAGCACAACCAATAAAACGACGTAGAATTTACGGCTATGATATCATTGCTACCCGGAAATCCAGGTATAAAAGAAACATTGTACTGGTCCAAAGGTCTATATAAGGTCGGAGGATATACAAAACAGGTTTCTAGGCTTTCAACGATCACGATTCCCATACATTATAAGATGCCGCATTGAATAGCTTCTTCCAAGGCTGCGTCCGTCCCATATAGGGAACACAAAAATTAATAAAAAACGTGTAGGACTGTCTGCATCCTATTTTCAACGATGGGAGAGTAATTTCAAAGTGAAAAGAATTGGAAATGACAAAGTAAAAGCTACTACAGCACGACGTCTGGACGCAGGAATCAGGATATCTTACATTATTGCCTTCCGCGTTATTAAATAGTTTATCAACATACCGTTAAAGTTACAATGGATAATGAACAAAGAGCTAATGATTTTGAACACGTACCTTTTTTTATGAAATAAGGAGGCAAACGAGCAAACGGATCACCTGATGGAAAGCAACTTCCGTCGCCCATGGACACTCGCAGCATCAGAAGAGCTGCAGGTGCGTTGCCGGCCTTTTAAGAGGGAATAGGGTAATAGGGGAGGCAAGGGATGGGAAGGGAAGGGAATAGGGTAGGGGATTGGGCCTCCGGTAAACCCACTCAGTCGGCGAAACTCAGCGCAAGCGCTGTTTCTCGCCGGTTTTCTGTGAGAACGTGGTATTTCTCCGGTCAAGCCGGCCCATTCGTGTCGAAGCATGGCTCTCCCACGTATAAAGTACCTACTACTTTCTAGATGTGGAATATTCACTTGACCCTTTTAATACGTCTGATTCATAGCTCCCTTTGTCAGCAACGGTCGCGTGAACTCGCCTCGCTAATGCCCGAAAACGGAACACGGAAAGCTTAAGATAAACTAGACTTGCAATGCCGCATTGCAATTAATTAAACTAATGAGAATTTATGCAATCCTAGTACACAACAACATTAACCTACATTCCGAATAAAAGTGTTAAAATTACAAGGTTCGTACAATTATTGTAGGACGACCAGCGTAACGAAATTCCAAGAAGAAGTCATTATTGTCCGGATAATTATTTCGCTTACAGACGAACGGCACGTGTCGACGGCACGTGTCGGCGGCAGTCGACGGCACGTGTCGGCGGCAGTCGACGGCACGTGTCAGCGGCAGTCGACGGCAGCCGTCCATTGACCATTGAAGAACAAATCAGACTTTCCATGAGCCATGTTCCTTGCGTCAACCATTTTGATATGCATTGTGGCCTGCGGTTTGGATTAAAAGATTTAAACTCTTTGAACATTATCTCTTTAAGTTTAGAGACATCCTTTAAAACGTATAAACATGCAACACCACTCCAAAAGAAGCCATATTTCACACCACAAACTGCTACGCATTAATAGAATATTATAAAAGCATCACGCCAGCGAATTGGGTCGCAGGTGGCCGGAGTATAAAGTTACGAAAATCGTTTACTGACTCGGTATAATGGCCGAAAAGATTATATGCAGCTTACAGTAAAATACGCAATAAGAAATTGTTGCTGCATTACAATTTACATACAACTAAGTATTAATCTGGATATAAGTTATAACGAAACTGTGTCGTCGACAGTCTTTACGATAATGGTAAAGAAATCATTATAATATTCTTATTTCTAAAAGAACGATCATAATAAATTTCATCTAAATTCTAAAGTAGAGAACTTGTCGAACTTATTCTTTCGATAATAATATGCGAGCCTATCTTTACAAACTTAAGCCTGGGACTTTAGGCAGTATTTTACTTGCGAGTTTCTGCAAGAACGATCCTAACATCTTCGACGTAAAAATGCTATCGGGGATATCAAAACTTAGAACATATTGTTCTTCTACTGGTTTTCTTTAAAGCTTCTGAGTTCTGATTCGTCACCCGGATGTTTATTGGGGAGGCATGAACTGGCCCGTGAAGTGTGGGGGTACAGTATGCCACTCGGTATCAGAACCGTCACGATTCATTAATTACAATAATATGCATTATGTTGCACGATTCAATTTCTCGTATACGAATGCAATGTATTGTTTTCGGTTGTGAATTATCCGACTTCACAGCTGCACCTCTTGAATTGATTTCGTGGAAAATCATGAAGGTTTTCCGCATAGATGTTCTTTGAATAGGTACATAATCTGAATGTATTTTGAATTTCTTCAAGTATAAAAGTATAAAATCATTAGTATTCCTAATTAAAAGATTGGGATTACTCTATCTCTTTGGATATACTCTATCTCAATCATCTTACCACAGTCAAAGCCACTAAAAGTGAAAAAATAAAAAGAAAAATAACATTACAAAAAATATTAACAAGGTAACATTCAGAATAATAAATAGCACGAGCACATTGTTTACTCAGAGTTGGAATTGTGCAGCACTTGGGTATAATGGCGGTAAACAAAAGAGTAAAGTGTGCGCGGAACGTGACAAAACAGTTTCATCCACATTTGTTTACCTCAAACCTTTGTGTTTAAACAATGATAGCTCTATTAGAGGTGGAAGGTGAAATTCATTCGTAGAAATGTGTTCTAAGAAAGTAGATTTTATTCCCAGGAACCAAGGTCGAAAAGACTACAATAAAATAATTGGGATCTGATGGAGGAAAGCTAGAAGTCAACCTTGTATAAAAATATAAGCCCAATAATGATAAACCATTCAATTATTGAACCACTGCCCTAAAATCTCTGTTCCTTAAATCACATCTCAAAACAACCAAACATGAATGAACCAAAGCTTGATAATATTCTGAGCAACGTATAATATCTTAGATACGAGAAGTTTTTGTGTCAAACAAAAGGAGCTCTCCAATGTTCCTGAGCATAAAGGCCCATAGACGTGAATATCTTGCAAAATCCACGATGCACTACTTTCAGGTATTTCCTTTACAACGATAAGTCGTGTTTATTTGTGAGGGGAGTTTTTGGGTCAGGCTGAGGACATGCGACGTCAATAGTTCAAGTACCTTTATTGAATTATATATTTAGCCAGCGTGTAAGTGGGGCCCCTTCTAGCTTTAATACAATTATGCCTCCTTTGCTCCTAAGGGATCTAAAAGGGGCATTGCGAAATTTACTTGCGTCATTCAAGAGTTTTAGGAAAGATTTTCCGAATGAAATTAGATAGGCTTTTTTAAGCAAACCATGCAATTTAAAAGTACACAAAATCCTCCGATGTCTAAGCCAATTAACCTAACTAGGAAAGGTCTCATCCATGGCCGTGACAAAGGGCGCCAGTAGAGGTGTGGGTTGTCAATGCGATCGACCGATGCAGGCTGAATCACGGAACCAGTTCAAACCCAACACAGTTCGTCATACTAACGGAAATCGTCATTAAATCACATGTATGGTTAAAAACAGTGTCAAACCTGTACGTTGAACCTTAGGTAGTAATCGGACAAAGGTTTAGCATGTTTGTGAAGTTTACAGCGAACAAATTATTATTTTAGCGACATCCTTCCTTTTGGAGAAGTTTTTAGGAGCTTATCTTAATATATATATTTCTTGTGTGCGTGTGTATGTGACTGAACTCCTCCTAAACGACTGGACCAATTTTGATGAAATTTTTTGTGTGTGTTCGTGGAGATTCGAGAATGGTTTAGATTTACAGTTTGGTCTACTGGAAAATGTTTTTTCAATTAATTTCTTATTTATAAGGAGTTGTTGATTTTGGAATGTTTTACATTAGATCCGGCGGACGGCGCTATCATCGCATTCAATATTATTCTATTTCAATTTTAGTTTGTCCTGACAGATGGTGCTACGATTAATTTGAAAAAAATTTTGTTATTCAATTCATGTGCTGATTAAAATATTAAATAAATAACACATAGGCTACAATTTTAACCGACTTTCAAAATGGGGGAGGTGTTATGTTCGTTTTCTTATATTCAACGATTACTCCGCCGTTTGTTAACCGATTTTCAAAATTTTTCTTTTGGTATATAGGGTATCATCCCAATTTGGTATTATATTCAGAAAAGTGGTGATCTGATGAAGGATCCATAAGTAATCGAGGGAACTCCTCAAAACTTATAGGGAAACATATGGTGACTTCGGTTTCGTGAGAAGTATTCTAAGCATATGCTACCAACAAGTAAGATTTTGCACCGAGGTATACCTGGTATACCGTGGTTCGGAAGGTGCTGAGAGAATTCCTGATTCTTTATAGATACAAGTTTGGGAGTTTCGGCGTTGTTTTAAGAACAGAAAGCATATGCTACTATGCAAATTACATTCTTCATCATCATCATCATCACTACCATATTATACCATTTCATAGTCTTTTAGATCGAGACTCGAGTTTGTCAAGCGATAATTAAAAAAAATCTATATCTACCTAATATTATAAACCTGAAGAGTATGTTTGCTTGAACGCGTCAATCTCAGAAACTACAGGTCCGATTTAAAAACTTATCTCAGTGTTAGATAGATCATTTATCGAGTAAGACTCATCATTTATCGAGAAGGTTATATTATATTATTACTCTAAGACTAATACAACAGAAGAAACTCAGAAAAATGTGGGAAAAACGGGGGAAATATTTTTTATGGGAAAATGTAGCTACGGATTCTGTAAAATTTCTAATTTACGCGGGCGAAGCCGCGCGGGACATCTAGTAACTCATAAATAAAGTACTTCGTCAGCTATCTTCTTAATCTGCCTAATTGCTGATAAAGATAGCTATTTATTCATTGAATCAAAAGTAGTTGATAATTTTTTTTGGAAAAACAAAGAATCTGTTAATTTATACAATATAATATGTATAAGTAACTTGCATGCTTTGGTGCTGCTAAAAATATACCTAGACTCATTATACAATTATTATCATTACTGGTATGGAAATAGCTATTTACAATGAGGAAGATATCTAATTGATAGTATATTAGATGTCATTATAGCCATTTACCTCTGATAAGAATCCACTACAGTTACGGGTAGACATATAACTTGTTAGCCTCGAACATAGCTTGTCCAACGAACAATGAAGCTGCTACCTTATAATTATGTTGACGGTAACTTGGAAATTATAATAATCATCATCACTAGCATTGCCACCACTTAGTTATAGAACTTTACATTATATGAGAAGGGTTTCAAACTTTCAACAGTACAATAGTACTGTACTGTACTGTAACTGTACTAATTATATTTCAATGGTATATCTATTTTTTTCATTATATTGTTAGCATTACAAGTAACAGATTTAATATTATGTTATAGACCTTCCCATATCTACCGATACATAAGTCCAAATTCTTCTTTTCTGAGGTAAATCTCTACTTGCATCTAAATCTCTAAGCGTAAAAAGGTCATCTACATAAAATCAAAAATATTCCACGTTCCATCTAGGTTTATTGGATTAATAGGGATTTAATATCCACTCTCTGAGATTCCAATCCCACATTTTACTGGAAAACCCATTACGTTGGCGACGAGCAAATTGAAAGCTTAGCAAATATACTGAAGGTCTCAGCCTCGAGTCTGACATTTCCCTTCAATGGAATCACGTCTTTGGACCGTATAGATATTTACATTGAAGAAATGTAGGGCATACTATTATGTATATTATTTATGGTCGTTTAGTTTTGGATGGTTAGTTCTATGTCGATGTCTTATTTCATTTAAATATTATTTACAGTCACAATTTGGTTTTTTAGAAATCATATTCTGAAAAATGATAATAATAGTCTGTAGAGTTTAATTTTCCATTGAAACGCATGTTGTAACAAAGTAACTAAAGTATATCCATTTTTTCGTAGATTGATTTGAAAGGGATGACACTACGATGGTGTCACTTTTTAATTTATTCACTTTCTTGACAGACTGTAAACTAAAATATTAGTAGAAGAGTAATTAAATAACTAAACTCTAGAAACCTTTACTACTAATATAATGTAACTCTTCCAAATTAAACTCGGTAGCAATGTAACAACACAAATCACAATCGGTTAACCGTGTCGCAATATTACGTGAATCGTGTTCTAGATATAGTACATAATATAGCACTAGGTATGTCATTCAAGGCGTTAAAAACTGCAACACTTTCACGTGCCTCGAAGCGTGACAGAGAAGTGCGTAAAGGAGTAATCGTCACCTATATCTTGTATCTGCATCTCTAGCAATCGTCTTGTAGTCGTTCGGTTTTCTATGAGCCAACAGCGTAGTGACCAATGCCTCTTAGGCCGGAATTAAACCATTAATTCGCAGTGCTGACTAGTCAATGTTTAATTGAGACATATCCTCTAATTATGTTACTGCAAACGGAATCAGTATAGTTACGATAAAAACATGGACAATTGCAGTTGAAGTAACTATGACTGACTATAACATCACGATGTCACAATGGCCTTGTCACAATAGACATAACGACCAGTAGTTCGACTGCAAAGAGACGGACAGGTTTCAATATCTGTCAAATTCGTCGGGTTTCACTAGGATTATGAACGGAATGTGCCTCGCGCTGGCTGATATAATTTATTTTTAAATATTTAAAATAAAGATTTCAAAATTGGATTCTGACAATTTTAATCGCATGTGCCAAAACACAAACAACAATACGACCAAAGAGGAACACGTCCAGCAAATATGTCATAGTTTTAAATTCGTAGGTAACAAGTTAACAACCCTAGCGACGATTTTCGTCATAATACGTCAAATTTAAAAATTTCAACATCAGTTCTAAGACGGCATACTCTATCATTCTGTCTACTCTGGCACGTTAGTAACATAGAATATCATTGACTCTGGCCTTGTTGTCCTTGATAACGAAACATAGTACAATTCTTATGAACACCCGTCAGATATTGTTTCGAAATTCGGATTCCATTAGACAAGTTCTAACTTTTTATACGAGGGCCAAGCGTCAAGTTATTTTACTAGAATTCAAAATTATTTTACCCCTGTCAGGGCTCATATATCGATGACATAAGGTTCAATAGACGCCATTTCTAAAAGGTCTGTAGTAAACAAAGGCAATAAAAGTTTCAGACTTGAGTCACAGTTTACATTGAGGAGTTGGAGGGTTGGAAATACAAATGCGCTAGACACCACTTGGTACTCTCATATCGTTTTTCAGGGTTAGTCACACAAGGGACGATTCTTTCACAAACTTTTTTATATTAAAGAAAAATGTAAGATAGAAGTATTTACTCGATGATCTAAAGTTGATGCGCCAGCAATAGAGAGTAGAGATCTATTTGAGAATGCCATACCACAATATTGGATAGAGTAACCTAAATAATTTTTACGACTTATTAAGCTTAAGCAATAAACTACAATACGGAGTTGACTTTTAGAATTTTTAACCGCTCAAAAAGCTTGCTAATGGCTCTATTTTTTGCTTGTATTAATTGCTTGAACACTTGGGGATTTTGTGGTGAACTTTTTCAGGAATAGCTCAAGCCCCAACGTTTAGGCTATTTTCCAGCTTCCAGACGCTGTAGTCACAAGAGGGAAAACTACACAATGGTTCAAAACTATTATTATTCGCGTAAACATAAGCAATCATTAGGACTACATAACAGTAAAAAGAATACTACGAATAATAAAAACTAAGGAAACGTAACTCCCATACTTCAACCGTTTTGAATTTGGTTCCTTTTCGCACACTAAAATACGGCAATAACAACGAAACACGTCTAACACTCAAATTTACGGAATAAAGCCGTTGACATTAATTGTCACTTCTATGTTTACACAAAATTGTGTACCGAATACATGCATACAGTATGCATGCATACAGTATGCATGTATTCGGGTGACGTTTTGTAGACTGGTGGACAATTTTTTTGACACAGTTACTCTTTCTTAGTTTTTATTATTCGTAGGAAGAATATATATATTTTTATGCTTTTGCGCATCATCATACATAATTTTATTGCTATTTTGACGGAAACAGACTCTGTTCTAACTATTAGCGTACAAGAACGAACATCTTGGATACGATAGTAACGCGTATAAAAAGCGTTGCGCAAACGCCGCGGTCGGAACTAAAACCGGCGGACCTTCACCCAGTTGCGAGATCCCGAGGGACGTCACTCACTGCCCTAGTAATAACAGTGGTTTATCTTTAACTTCACCTTCGACAGATTTAACGAGAAGATTAACATTCCTACTAAAGTCGCTGGAAATATAGATTTTTAAGTTTTGACCACTAGCCCCAATGATATTCTATGTTACTAACGTAACTAGATTGGAAGTTTACGGTAGCAACGCGTTGCCACTTCGAAGATGCCTGCAGGCATATCTCACATACATAATGACATAACGAATATATGACTTGACATTGTCTTTTGAACAAAAAAGTGGTTACGCATTTCTCAGAATCTTTTGTAAGACATTGCTACTCTAGTATTTTAGAAACTCATTGATTAACCCATACCTTCATATATTTATCTATAATTGACTGTTGGGTAACTGGTATACATATTACCAGGGTGAGAAAACAAGACATGCCAATATTTTCAGATGTGTGAAAGATACAAGCAGCTTTCGGTAATTGGACTTTCTCTTTGTCTGGCGAAGTGACATTATTATTCATTTTTTTGGTATTCATTCTTATGACAAGTATGTTGGCAATTTTTAAAAGTTTATGATGTTTCATAATTTGCAGTAAGTAGAGTTATATATTATTATATTTAACAAAAAATTAAAACCGACTTCCAAGGTAAAAACAATAATAATATGAACTAAAAAGTATTAAATAACTCTTACTCTATAATATTGCCTTTTTCAGAATTTGTCTAAATCTCAACTATTTCTGTACATACTACTTTGAAGTCGGTACCAGTCCCAAAAAATTCAGATATTCTGACATTGACTGAACTCACGATTAAATTAGCTGGTACCGACTTCAAAATAATGAAGACTGTAGTATGTACAGAAATAGTTGATATTTAGACGAATTCTGAAAAAGGCAATATTAAAGAGTAAGAGTTATTTAATACTTTTTAGTTCATATTATTATTGTTTTTACCTTGGAAGTTGGTTTTAATTTTTTGTCAAAAATAATAATTTCACTCTTTTTAGTTATCTACAAGATAAGGCTTTATGCGCAAATAGCCACTACGAATGTTAACTATTTACATTATGTTACTGTAAGCGAAATGTGGTAAATGCTTGCAGTTATCTAAGCGATGCTACAATTTCCAAACTTTTATCTTTAAAGGTTCAAGAGTTCTGTTCAGTGTCTCTGGGTCGAGGGACACCTTCGTATGAAATTTCACTTATTTGTAACATATATGTTTAAGTTACTAGAAACAACTTTGCGTGTTTTAACAAATTTCTAGGATTTACCTCGACTGCTCATAGATCCCATCATCAGTTCACCATTTTCGTAATTGTTATACAAAATTTAGATTATATCCTATACAACAACAAGAATTTTAATAAAAATCGGTCCATAAACAGCAAAACAATCATCAAACTCGATGCAAAATATCACGAAAAGTACGAAAAGTACCACTGATTGGGTCATAATGTGATGACCCATGGTATAATTATAATTGTGATGATGATGATTAATCAAATTGATATATTGGCTTATGCTTTCAGTGGTTTAAACACCGCAAAAATCCCCGAACCTTTATCTATAAGGATTTAAAAATTCTGTTGGGTACCTTCGGATCCAGGGTATAACCTGATGTGAAGTCTTACTTTTTGGTAGCATGTGCCTCGAATACTTTAGAAAAAATTGAAATCACTATATGATTCCATACAAATTTAAAAAAATCCCCTCGATTACTCCAGGATCCCATCATCGGATCACCACTTTTGTGAACATGGTACCAAATTCGAGTTAAACCCTATACAACACAAAAAGAATTTTGAAAATCGGATCACAAACGGCTGAGTAATCGTTGAACATACAAAAAAAAAGATACATACAGCCGCACGCATTGTTTTGTCTGAAATAAATGTTTTTCATTCATTCATTCATTCATTACCTCCTCCTTTTTGGAAGTCGGTAATTATACTATTCTCTGAAATCATAATTAGTCGAATGTTTCTTTGGAAATCATCATCAAGTATAACAATTAGCAATATTAAACATTTCCAACCATTATCTGTTTATGTGATTGTAAGTGTGGTTAGTAAAAGTAGCCTACTTATACTCGTACTTGAGTACCTAACAGCTATACGTAACAACGATAACGGTCGCGATAGAATCCCTGCAAATTATCTCATCTATGATATAATAAACTGTCTTCCTACGAGCGCCATTTTGATCCTATAAATTCTAACGAGGCTCGTGCTTTTCCTATAATTTACTGCCATAACTGGGTCAGATTAAGTGAGCTGTTGTTTGTCATCTAGTGTTGTACAAGACTAGTGATGAAATATTCGCTATTTATTAAACGATAGTCGATAGCTAGTTAAGAAGAGGATTAATTTAATTGCGCCATTAACTAACTTTCTGTGAGTTGGGCTCTATATTATGACTTATGAGTTATGACCTATTCTTAAACATATTATGTTTATTATTACCATCCATACTAATATTGTAAATTCGACAGTGTCTGTCTCCTCTTCACGCCCAAACAATGAACAGATTTTACTGGGTATGGAGATACTTTCAGTGCCGGGAAAGGACATAGAATACTTTTTATGCCGCAACAATGTACGGTTCCTGCGCGATAAACTAATTTTGGCGCAACGGAGTTGCGTGCGTTATCTAGTACTTTAATAAAAGAAAATACGAAAAAAATACTGATATCCTATTATCGATAATCACATCTCTACATGAGACTGTGACTCGTTAGTAGTGATGCAACGATTGGCGCTTGTAATTATGTACGCGATAATAGAATCGAATCACCTAGCTATCGTTATGCGGATTTGTAGAATGCATCGACGCATGTTCGATTCTTTGTTGTTATTATGATCTTATAATACAAGCTGTACGGATGTTGAACCAAACGAAAAAAGATTGACCCTCTATTGAAATTACCCAGCAAAATGTAAACCTAACCCATCATTATATCTCAAAATTTATTTAAGATGTATCCTTCTCTCGTGAATTGTTTGGACGGCTTTAAAATCTACACAATAAGTAACTGGTGATTGTATTATTAGTTGATTATAGAGTTTCTTATCAGAGCGAATGAAGCGAGCCCTAGTATATCCCACAATGTTTACATTTTGTAATATACTTTGCGAAAAAAACTATCACGCCTATTGATTTGTGCTTTAACATATTATAAGTAAGTAATTTTTATTTATATGTAAATGTGTTATCATCAGTCAGTCAAGATATGACGACGCGAGCCCTCAAAAAGCTCGGCTTTTAGCTAGTTAAATATTCTATAATATATAAATCGTCTGAAATCATAGCTAGTGCCAATCAAAGTATTGCGCAGTACAGTCCTTTACGAGGCAATAACAACACAAATATTTGTATAAAAATGCTAAAAATTGTAAACATACGCCCAACACGCAATATCAAGATTATAATGACGAAATAAATGAGATTTAAAACATTTTCAACACACAAGCAGACGATCAACAAAATATACACAAAAATCAGCGCAAGGTCGACTTTCGATATGTATCCGGAACTACCAAGGTTTACTTATATAAGCTAACGCTGCACGCTTCACATTGATGTACAAATTAATAACTTTTCTGTAATTAATAATACAAACAATAATACAAATTGTAAAGCATCTCCGTTCGAAAACAAAACAGTTATGTGGGATGAAAACAAACTAATAGCAGACAAATCTACATAATTGTGGAACGCTTGGAATGGAGTACGAGCAACGGCATCAATAACACTGTCTGGAGTCTGAACCACGGGGCAGATCTGCTTAAGAGGAGTCCACACCGCCCTTTTTTCCATACAAACGTTGTCCCCTGTTTCCTCCCTGGATAATGCTAGTAGAGTTATAATTTTTTTCCTGAATATCTACGGCCACTAATACAATGTCCCTATGTTTTCTTTTTTTCATAATTTAATTATTAAATAAGATATGAACGTTCAAAAACCCAAAAAAATGGCCAGATTTTCCGCTGTGTTCAAACGTCCAGAAAACAGATTTGGCTAGAGTATACAAAAAAAAGCAAAACATAGGAACACAGCTCAAGCCTTTTTTTAATCTTTAATGAAAAAAGTACTTAAATCGGTTAAGTTTTGGAGAAGGAATCAGGGGACAACGAATCGTTGATTTTCTGCAGTTGTCTCTATCGCGTTCTGCGGTATGGGCTTGAGGTAAGGGAGACAGCTATAGATATTACACGTACTTTTTTTTCATTTCTCTAGCCCCTGGTGTATCCTCTTAAAGGTATGGAGAAAAATTTAATGGTGTGGACCATTGGAGCTAGACGTTTACACGCAAGCTCCATTAAATAGGTACCATTGGAATTTTCTGAAAGCCTTTTCTGAGTGCCGGGAATTTGGCAAGTCGACCCATGGACTATGGAACAAATTTGTTCCTAGTTGGTTTGAAGAAAAATTCAATAGACCATTGGAGGTGTTCTCCAAAAATTATTATCTGGAATATTTCAAACGGACTCACCTGTTATTATACCTCACCTTCTATAACGAAGCGAAAACGAAAAAGTTTCGGCTAAATGGCCTGACGATGATTTTATCGAAACCGGTCGTGTGAAACATAATTGTTAATTAATAAAAGTGGAAAAAGTGCATGAAAAGTGTATATTATTACTCACCTGTACTCGCAAGTTCTTGAGTGCTGGGAATTTGGCGAGTCGATCCACCTCGTCCCACGTCGCCAGCCCCGTGTTGTTCAGATTCAAGAACCGCAAATGTCTGACAACAAACAATATAATGTTTACAACAAACTATCACCATGAGATGTAGTAGTAACAACTAACAGCTAAACAGTCTATAGCTGTTGATAGGTAAGAAAGAAATAGGCATTCTAATGTTAAGTGCCAAGAATCCCCGGGCTCACTAAAAGGTTATAAAAAAATATAATTTTAGAACCAGGTAAGTATGACTCTATTCGTCAGAAATATATTGTCTAACATCATCAAGTTAAATCTTTAATTTTCCTAAAAGCGTTAGCGCAGTAAATATAAAAAACAAAATCGAAGCGTAGCACAATGTTAAATATAATTTTAAATCACTCTAAAAAATATAATATGCTCATTATTATTACGAAATATCTTTTGATAATCGAAATTACGCTTTACCTCGGTCGGGGGTCAATAGCGAACGGAAATATAGTTATTAATATGGCATTGGGCACTTATATAATTGGTTACACTATCTGAATTAAGGCCTTCGCCTGTTTATCTGCGTTGATGTTAGATAATTACATCAACATCCCAAAAAAGGTAGGAAAGAAGATACTACACAGCTAAAAGCTCTATTATTTGCCCTTTTAACAACTTTCGCTTATCATTGTTGAGTCTATGTCATACATAAAAAAGTTGACACTATAAATTTTTCCATTCTCGAGACGCAGCGCAGGCGGAGCTTATTAACACAAAAAAACTGGCAATTTCAAGTTTGAGGACACAAGAGGTATAAAATTATAAAGGCGACGTCTAATATAAATTTTTACTGCCTTTAACTAAAATCTGAAGGATAGTTACTTGCAGTTAGCGGAAACCAGACCAGTAAAATTTTATGTAAAAAATTACTGGGAGTTCTTGGTAGATGATTACGAGTTATCACAAAGTTTATAACTAAGTTCAAAACTTAAAAATATAAAGATTAGCTTGACCGTTTAAATATTTTAACATGTCATTAATCCACTTTCTGAGAAAGTATTCGAGTCAAGTTCATAGTTAATAGCAAACATATGAAACATAAAACTTTGAGTGTGGGAGGGTAAATCTATAAACGATTGAGGTCAATAGTTTTGACCGCTTGATAAGGCGATTAACACAACTCAACAATATGGTTAACCATAATCCATTGGCGAGACGTTTGTTATTTCATCTGCAAAATCTATTTCGCAAATGTCATTCTCAAAATTCAATACCAAATTAATATTAATAGTATAAATATAATTATTATGGTCCTCGAATTTTATGGTATTCAAGGCAGAGGCATTATGGATCTCTAGCTTTATGGCATTATTGGAGTTCTTCAATTTGAATAGTAAAATGATTTCAAGGCCCATTAGTTTTTCAATTTGGTAAGTAAAAGTAATACTCACGGAAAAGCATCATGGCACTCCTTGTTCCCGTTGCTGTCATCACATTTCTCACACGGATCCGGCTCCAGCGTCGTTATTGGACATTCGTTCACTAGAAGCGTCTCTAGATTCGGAAACGCGTATCCTAACTTCGAGATCTCTCGCCAACTGCTAACCGGGTTACCGGAGAAGTGCAACTTCTTCAGCTGCTTGTGAACTGGCTCTTGTACGTCCGCGTTGAGCCTCGAGCAAGTTTCGCAAACATCTTTCTCGTTGACATCCTTCCCGCTCAGATTTATGTGAGAGTACTCATTAAGGCTCAGATGTAACTCCTCGAGAGCGGGCAGGGCTTTAAGAAGACCATGCACACTTTGCCAGCCGACGTACGTCGAATTTAGCACAAGGTTACTGAGGCTATCCCATCTAGGTTGCAAAGCTTGCGCGGCTTGCAGTTGGGCCGTCAGCCTATTAAAACTTAGATTCAAGAATCTTACGCGAGGAGTTTGTTCCAATATTGCGAATACCTAAAACGTTACATTTAATCGTTCATAAGTATGAAATGTTTAAATTGTTTTAAGGTTGTTTATATTTAGGCAACAAATAATTAAGTTTTGGCAATATTGTGTATACACGTGAACATTTCCAACCAAGAGTGTCCAAATTAATCAGTCTTACCTCTTCCCAATCACTAAGCTTATTTTTCGCGATGTCCAGTTCAACGACATCCGCACATTTATCGGCCAGAGCTATGGCGTCCCCGGCCCTGTCTATGTCACAGTCGTTTAATACTAGCAACGTTGGTACGCTAAGTCTTGGCGAACGTTTAGGCACAAATATGGCTACGGGCATATCATCTATGGAGGGATTCGCTTCTCCCTTGGCTCCATACTTTCGCTCCAATGCTTCCAAAAGAGTCGGCATGGTTTATCTGTAAAGAAATATTAGATTTTTAAAGAATTTCTGATTCTAAGGTATTGAGTGCTATACATACTTTCATCGGAAAATTTTAAAATTTAATAGTTCGTAACGAATAAATAATTGAGTTCTAATTGAATAAATAATAAAGGGCCTCTTGCTGCAGATGTCAAAGATCAAGGTCTTTAAGTGAAAGTACATAATAGAGCTGGTATAATGTATTCAATATATTTTGTTCTTCATCTACTTCAGTGCTGCTAGAAGACAACATTTATCATTATCTACAATTTAATAATGGTAAAGCATTAGGCTAATTGAAATCAAATTTAGCAATCGAGTGCTCTATATGGAATCAATCAATGGACAAACAACAAAAATGGATTCCGAATTTAGCCACTTGACTTTGATGAAAATCAGCCTACTATAAATCAATTGAAAATCAGACATCGAGATATCCATTGTGTTTTGTTCATCAAAATATTGTTTGTGTTAAAAAAATCTGTACATTCTGTATACTTTACAATTTCGACACTTGATTGATGTCTGAATAATTGTTCCATATTTTTTATAATTCCCTTAACGGTAGGAATGTGCAGCCGATCTACTTGACTAAAACCAAATCTTATATTCGGTTTATCTAATATTTACAGCTTAAACTTTTTGATATAGTATTATCTACGCATTTGTAAGGTGACATAAACAAACAACTATGTTTTGGTATCTTATTGCGCGTACGTTTTATATAATGAACTTGTTGTGATAAAATATTCGTGTTTTGGGCTAGGTCAAGGCAAAAGACTTTGTGGACAAGCCAGAGTTACGTACGCGAAGGCCGCAAAGTTTTTTGTTTCCCTCTCAATCCAGTAAATACCACTTCAAAGCAAAAAGCAAACAACGGAAACGATTTCTGCGGCTGTTTGGTGGCATTGATAGGTTATTGTAGAGAACGGGCATTTAATATATTTTTTAATTGAATGTCAAAGGCAAGAAAACTTAATAACAATGTTCTAAAGGATTTTATAAACACAAAACTAGGAGAATATTTGACTTATCCATTGAGGAACTCGGCCTAGCCAAAATAATCATCAATTTATGATTATAAACTTTTAACCGGCAATCAGAAACAATGCTGGAAATAATGAGCAGCAGGAAAACATGTAAATATTCATCCATTACCCTATCGATAAATCGATTACGTTACTCCATTAATATTTATTGCAAGCAGATGCAACAACAAATAATTTAATCATCGATATTACCGCCTTATCGCATACGATTCGAATGCTAAACCAGTAACCACTCAGCCGATGCGCAAAGGAACCGAGCCGATTAATTTTAATGGCGTAATCGGAGAAAATAAGCGATTTATTTACTGATTACCTGTTTTAGTTGCCGATTAATTATTCATTAATACTAGTAATTAACATTTATTGCTTAGAATTTGATTGTATTGGTGTTTATGCTATCACCGAATTAAATGGCAACGAAAAGTATGATTTGTAAATAAGCATTTCTGGACCCTTTATTGTGAATGGACAATGGACATTGCTGCTTTGGTACCCCTCTCTAATAGGAAACAGAGAGGATGTCAAATCCAGACCCTCGGTTTTAAATTCACTATGGTAAGTTGGTAACAACTAGAGGGGACTAACGATTTTTAAATCCGATCATTGAACTTATGAGAAACCAGCGATGTTTTTTCGGACCCATTTGATACAAATCATCTCATCAAAAACATTAAAATTACATATATCTTTAAAGCAATAAGTGTCCACTGAGCAGGAAGCCCATGAAGAAACAGTAATAAGTAATAAACATTCAATTAATATTGTAGTTTCATTATCCAATCTTTCAATCAAAACCAGTGCAGACTGCAGCATGAGTGCAGCTTACGAGCGGCTGGCGTCTGAGTTTAACTGCCTCTGAAGGAGTCATAGTTAATTTTAGAATAATCAATAAGCATAATATACTAGGTAGAAATTGTGGTAAAATGAAATTCTACTAAAATGCAGAGAATGTGCATGAGCATTTAGACCCAAAGATATGGATGACTTTTATTTATTTATTTTAAACTTTTTTCGCGTTGTTGTCCAAAGACAGGCTTAATGCCTCATGGCATTTTCATCCAGCCAAACCTTAGGGTGATGCAGAGATAGTGAGGTGGACTTTGATGGTGACAATGGTGATAATGTTGATATTTAAGATGATGATAATAATGGTGATGATAATGCTGACATCCAAGCTGCAGTTACATTACCGCAGATATGTTGTAACACGGCGGTTGGCGTCGGGCGCGTATAAATACCTACATCAGCCTTGAATTAAAAACGTGCGCTCTAATCTCTACAATTGATCTACACTTTTAAAGTTCACAATAAATTGATCTTACCATTGTTAAGGATATAGATTTGTTTTTCGGGTTTCGTACCCAAAGGGTAAAAACGGGACCCTATTACTAAGACTTCGATGTATGTCTGTCTGTCTCCAGGCTGTAACTCAAGAACGGTAATAGCTAGAGAGTTGAAATTTTCACAAATTATGTATTTCTGTTGCTGCTATCACAACAAGTAATAAAAACAAAAGAAATTTATTTTTTAAGGGGAGCTCCCATACAACAAACGTGATTTTTTCTTAAATTTTTTGCTCGGTATCAATGGTGACAACAGGTAGCCTTCTGAAATGTTCACAATATACTCAGTTTTATTTATACTTTAATAATTAATAATTTCAATTTAAATAGCATTAATAATTAAGGGGGGCTCCCATACAAAAAACACATTTTTTCCTATTTTTGCTCTATAGTGGTAGGGAAACCCTTCGTGTGCGATTTTTTAATCTACCCTCGCAATTTTTAGTCGGGATAAGCTTATGTTTAGTATGAAATAGTCAGGTTTCATGGCATAAAATGTTATCTGGGGTATAATTATTCTAAAGTTAGGAACACCTGAGCTCTACGTAACATTATGAAGTTTTGAAATTTTAAGCGCAAAATTTTGCACCTCATCAGTAGCCTCATCACTAAAAAGAAAATTAGGCATTTAAAATTAAATATCTTTTCAACGCATGTAGGTCATTTCAAAGATAATTATTTAAGAAACCAGAGTTTTTGCAATGAACGACGGCCAAGTACAATCGTTACGTGAATGTATGAAACAATTAGTTCCGTCACTCGCTTTGCATAATCCAAGTGTAATCATCATGTATGCCAATGTCGGATCAATGGGTTCAAAGGGTTTTAAAGGGAGAAAAAGCTATATAAAATGTGCCTAATTTGGTCACGAAGACGCCGAATAGAAGCTTACAAAGCCATTATATCACTACTTTCATAGCCAATGGCTATGTAAAAATCGCGCTCATAGCCTTTATAAAGCAATTTTGTGCTACCTGGGATGGCATCGCTTAGCTCAACAAAGGATCATGAAGCAGGACTGCATTCAGTCATTTTGAAGCTTCTTGCTAAAAGGTAACGTCGTTACGGAATAGACGTCGTGCGGGTTTCTAAGGGTGGGTTGCACCCACTTACTTTAACTATAACTTTTACTTAACAAAATGTCAAATGAACTGTCAAATTCCTACCAAAAGTCCATAATGGACGCCATATTTGACGATAACCTTAACCTTAACTATAACTACGCCTCTGGTGCAACCCACCCTAAAGGTATCATCGTTCCGATCAACGCAGATTTTTGTCTGAACTGAACTGAACCCGCGACCCGCGAGTCGCGACCCAAACAGCCACCGATTCTTCTCGCCAGGATAGGGTCCGAATGGTAGGCCATGTAAGACCATTCTTAATTATTAATTTTCAGGTAGCTAAGTGACCAATATCCAGGATATTATACAAAGCTGGGTCTAAGTCTGTGATTCATTCGCCGTTGCCTGGGTAAACGGAATCCCTAACAAATAGTGCTACTCTTGATATTCCTTGGAAACAATTGTTTAATTTAAATGTCAGTCAAGGTCTTATTAGGTGAACGTCACGACTCGTTGCTAGCTCAGTACGAAATTACAAATTAAAACGAAACACTAGATTGCAAGACACAAATCGAATGTCGTAAGGAGACCTTAGGAGCCCATTTGTAGAGTTAATGAGGGTTTCCCGCTAGGGTTCAGACGGTATGACCTGAACCAGCCAGCGCTTCGTGGTTCTGAAAATTGAATGATGAGGTAGGCTACGAGGAGCTTCGTATCAATCTGGTCTTTGTCGTGTCAAACAGCCATCAGATGTCACCAACTTAAAAACCCTCATTATAACACATCAAGGGCAATCAAAGTTTTGCCTGATAATGAGCGATGCGCCAAAAATCCCCTGTTTTATCAACAGCGTTCTACTTTTTGCAGCAATTTGGCGTCTTTCCTGGTAACAACAGTTTTCCTTAATTTTTAATTTCACTTTTCCTTTTAATTCCACCTAGACGACCTAGTTGACGCAAACTTCATAATATTATATTGTCTGTAACGTATAACTCTTATTATTTATTAATTAAAATGTATAAATCCAAAATAATTTATTTATTTCATATTAAATATCTAATTTTATTAACAAATAAAACGAATTATTGTGAATCATGACAATGTAAATGTATGCAAGGTAAGGGTTTCTTAAAAACAATTAAGCATTACGTCTATATATCTATTATACCTATAATTTACACCTACAGAGCACAAAGAGGTAAATATTGTTATCACTATTGCGCAGTTGTCTGTTTTTTACTGGGCTCCATTTGAAGGACGTTGGAACGATTTGGAGACGGTTTGTCATCATAGCACGTGTTTGATTACGGATGACTATTGTGGGTTTTCATAATAGAAAATGCAACATACAATTGATTGTAACTAAATAAAAAAAAATTAGTTTGTTATTATTTTTAGCAATATTCCGCGAAAACTCAGGAGCATCCTCAGGATGATCAGGAGCATCCTGAGGATGCTCCGGTGTTGGGGCGAAACGCGCGTCGAGGTTTTCAACCTGCATGGTGGTGAGGGGCCTTGCACGGATTTGCCAACATTATTGCTTCTGTGGTGGTGGTGTTTGCAAGTTCTTGCATGCGAGTGTACGCATAGGCAGTGTGGGAGGAGGGAGGTGCTGTACGCATGCCTATGCGTACACTCACTCATTTACTTAAAGGTCGAAGTTGTTTTCGCGGAATATTGCTAAAAATAATAACAAACTAAAATTAAACTATGGATTTCCGCAAAGTAACGCCTGATTCCATTAACTATGTAACTAAATAGCTGGTATTTAAACTAAGACTTGGGACCACAGACAGATCATAATAGATACCGCATACTGTATGTACTTCGCGTGCCGTATCGGCTATCGCGCTCCCAAACGACGAGCAATGCTCGTCCTTCGAAAGTCTGTTCTTTAGTCTGCTATCGGAATCGGACGTCAATCGGAATTTCAAAAATGCCTAAATACCTAAAAGTGCCGTATTGAGCTGTAGAAAATCAAATAGAAACGTTGGCCTAGATAATGGGCACTTTTCTTATCATCGGGACGACACAGTAGCTATAAAAAAGTGACACGCTCGTTTTCATACAAATGGAGCGACACACGGTGTCTATCTTGATCTGTCTGTGCTTTGGACTAAAATTCTACGTGAAGAAGTAATTTTTTGTGACCTTTAAAGAACTGAAATGGCGCTCATATGCCTCCTTAATCTAATCATAAATATTTAAAATCTAAAATATATATAATTGATTGTACTGTCAGTTCTTGGTGGAAATTCATTTTAAACACAAATAAAACACAATATTACGTGCACTTTTCAACAACTTAAACACCCTTTATAGTAATTAATGAATATATTCATTAATTACTATGAAGGGTGTCTATGTTAAATTTGTAGTAATTAATGAATATAGTGGAAAAAGTGCACGTAATATTGTGTTTGATTTGTGTTTAAAATCTAAAATGTTTGTTACAGTTGACTGTTACTTAGGTCTCTTGTTGTTCTAATCTGCCCCGTACTTAGTTATGGACCTGAGAAATACCAACAAGATACCTAAAGACCCTCGTTGCTTTTGAAGTTGTCATTTGATAATCAATCAAAGTCAATAATATAAACAGCGTTTATTAGTAAGGGGGTAAGACTGTAAAATCTAGGGCATCGATATAGGAAAGTGCTTCATCTACACTCTTATCTAGTCAGTCACCGATAAGCCGTTGTAATGCAATTACTAATATCCTTTTCCGTTAGTTTTTACTTATGTGGGGATATGTGCGTGCAGGTCAAAGGAAGATCTTCCGACCGAGCGAGGTGTTATGCTCGGTCAGGCCGGAGCCCACGTGATACATTTCAGCTGTCGTATATATACCGACGCGCTCAGAAAACTTCGATAGCGCGATGCAGGAATGTTAGGCGAATTGTGGGTACCGCCACATCACTCCCCCCCGAAGACCGGAGGTCGAATCTTGAAGTCTTGTCGCTTGAGTCGCCAATGCCAGAGAGTTCCAGTGAGTCGGAACTGTTGCAGTGAGTCCCAGTGAGTCGGAACTATAAGCTGCTGCACGGGATCCAGTGAGTCGGATAGCTGCCGTGCGGGGCCGATGCTACGTGCTGACCAGGAGAGATGTGCTCTGCTTTGCTGACCGGTCGGTGTAGTGAGAAAGCCCGATGATGCCGATGCGGAGTCGCCCAGGCCGCGGTACATTGCGGCTAGTGGACGATGTACCCGATGAGGCGATGCTGTTTTTTCCACTTTGGAAGAGTCTCTCTCGCAAACTATTCAGGTTGCAAAAACATTATAGAAGAAACTTCAATATGATTTTTAAAGACCTATCCATAGATACCCCACACACATAGGTTAGATGAAATTTTTTTTTTTTTATTGGTTTAAGGTTTAGCATTTATGACATATAAAAAAAACTACTTGCTAGATATCGTTCAAACCAATTTTCGTTGGTAGTTTTTAAAGTAATGTACATCATATATTATTTTTAGACTTATCATGCCCCTACTTTAGAAGTTAGAGGGGGGGGGGGGGGGACGACGACACATTTTACCACTTTGGAAAAGTGTCTCTCGCAAACTATTCGGGTTAGAAAAAAATGATATGAGAAAAAACTCAATATGATTTTTGAAGACCTATCCAAAGACACCCCACACGTATAGGTTAGATGAAAAAAAAAAATTTTTGTTTCAGTTGTACCTATGGAGACCCCTAAAATTTTTAATATTTTTTCCATTTTTGTATCAAAATCTTAATGCGGTTTACAGACTACATCTTCTTACCAATTTTCAATAGTATAGCTCTTATAGTTTCGGAGGAAAGTGGCTGTGACATACGAACGGACAGACAGACAGACAGACAGACATGACGAATCTATAAGGGTTCCGTTTTTTGCCATTTGGCTACGGGACCCTAAAAATCCGACTGTTGATGATAGATTATAGATATCTGTCCCTAGAAGCCTCTTGATCACGTCAGTTTTCAAACAAAACTAGATCAAAATTGGTACAACCGATTAGGAGCTATACTATACCAGACAGACAATAATTATACACCTACATAGGACACGCCAAATTTAACAACTCTATGTGGTTGGGGTTAAGAAACTTGTTTGAATTAAAAAAGAATCATAATATGAGATTCACGGTCACTACGTCTTAAATTAATTCTGCGTAAATCTCCAGTACCTTAAGAAACAATTCTCTCTTATATCAGACTGTAGCAAAAAATTCGCTGCTTCAACACAAACAAACACAATTAAAAATAATAGAGTTTTTTTAGACTGTGGCAAAAAATTCGCTTCTACTTTAGAAATAAAAAAAATATTAGAGTGCAAGAGGCTTCAGCCACAGTGCATTAGCCATATATCACTATGCAAGTGGCAGGGCAGCCACTCCCCGTCTCGCCAGGGGGGTAGGGCTGGTAGAGCGGGCGCCGAACTCTAAGCTTTTGTTCGTTGTTGCTGTACAACTAAAAAAAATCTAGACTTTGCCTGCAATTTTGTTTGCTTAGAAAAAATGTCGCAGGTAAAAAGTCCATCTCTGAGGACTCAGGAGTCAGGAGATCTCTTAAACTTGAGACTCTTAATGCGGCCGCATTCAGACACATTAAACGCAGATTTTGTCATAAGCTTCGTACATTTTACGTTAAAGTCTTAGTTAAATTAACTTTAAGTAATCCTGAATTATTTCTGAAAAGGGCCGTTAAACTTATTATTCCTGTGCGAAATAAATAGATACTCTGACGGTCTGGACCTGTAATGCATTACTACACGGTGCTCTTTGTCTAACAAATTACGTAACGTATAGTATAGTAGTTATTTTATTGACGGCAATAAACTGTGTACACGAAACTGCCTTTTAGAATGACTAAAACGTTGTTGCATCGTGAAATCTTTATAATGCAACTGCTGTGTTTGCGTAAAGTGAACTTGTAACTTGTAATGTTCATAAAATATAGATCGTTATATGAGAAATAGAAAGAAAAAAAAGAGATTCATGGCAAAAAATCAAAGACCTTTAAACCTAAAAAAACCACCGAACATTAGCAAGTAGAGTCAAGACTCAAAAATTGTAAATGTCAAGTTTCGAACTCTACAGTCTACACGTCGCGATTTAAAATCCACGCGTAAAATTGTATCGCTTCTTGATCTGAGTTTTTGTAAGCAAAGTAACAAAATATAATTTAATAAGGTTTCTGGGTCGTTGTTTTATTACTTTGAAATAATTTCATTGATTTTGACATATTTCTGGACAAGATCCAGGGGTTAATTTGTCCCCTTATCGGCCTTATCCAATAAATGAGGGTAGCGTGGAAGTGAAAGGCGCCAATGGCTAAGAACCTTATTTTCCTGTGAGCTAAGAACCGACCTGTGAGTACGATTTTCAAATAGAGCACCAACTGGGTAATCTTTAACTTTTTTAGAGGATCAGCGCAGAGTTCGCTCCTAGATTCGAATTTGGAATCCCTGTTACTAGAGACGTAAACGAATAATTAGGTCAGGGTTAAATCGATATGGCGCTGTTTGATAAACGAGTCACGGGCTGACATTCATCTGTTACGACTACGGTTTAGAAATACAGATATTTTTAGAGTTCCCTACCCAAAGGGTAAAAACGGGACTCTATTACTGAGACTTCGATGTCTGTCCGTCTCCAGGCTGTATCTCAAGAAACGCTATAGCTAGACTTCTGAAATTTTCACAGATTGTGTATATCTGTTGCCGCTATAACAACAAATACTAAAAATAAAATAAAGTTAATATTTAAGGGGGGCTCCCATACAAGGAACGTGATTTTTTTGACCTTTTTGCTTGTAATCAATAATGGTAGCAGCTACGCACTTGAAATTTTCACAAAATCCTTAAACATATTTGTACTTTAATAATTAATAATAAAATTGAAATGAAGTAGATATTTAAGGGGGGCTCCCATACAAAAAACACAATTGTTTGTCTACTTTCACTCTATACCGGTACGGAACCCTTCGTGCGCGAGTCCGACTCGCACTTGGCCGATTATTTCTAAATCATTGTCCTCAAATTGGGTCAACTTGTTACTGGTTTAACATATTTTAAAAATAATACTGTATAATTATAGTTTTTTTCTGGCGAAAAACGCGCGAAAATTTACTACTTATTTCCTTTAATTTTTTTAGGCGTGATACACTATTGACAAAGAGTAATAATTCAGAAGCATAAAAAATTTCGCGTAATTTTCGCTATACCTAATGATACTGATTTATAGTTCGGTATCTGACGAATGTGTGACAAAAACCTACCTATCATACATACATACAAAGTTATAACTTACTACGAAAAATAAACAGGAGTTCATTAGTTCGGTAATAATTACGGTACTAATATAATTAAATGTAATGTATCCTTACGAAATTGGTAGGTAGTCAACTCATTTTATGCCATGTTTAATAGGTATTTTAATTAAAAATTATAAAGGATTTTTTAATTTCTTGTAAGCTACAGGTTTTAAATTATATAGTTACGTGTTATCAATATCAACAAACAAGTTACAGCTACGTATTTCGACAAAACACGCGAGTTAAAAATTGAAATACACATTTATGTGTATTTCATAATAATTAATAATTATAATTATTAATAATAATAATAATAATAATAAATTTATTTCCATAGATAACAGTTTACAGTAACCAACAGTTCTGGCCCCCACGCTAGGCGAAGCCTGTCCTGTGGGGGAGTTTATATACACATTCACTGATGCACAAGGAATACATTGTTGCGTATTACATCATTACTATAGATGCTGGCGGGAAAGATTCCGAATTATTCCCGTCGAATACTTCGGAAGTATTCCGAAATATTCCGAAACTTTGGGAATATTTCAACTGTCAAAAATAACGAGGAAAATTGCGCTTGGAAGTTGTAAACTATTTATCTTTAGTTGTGTATCTAAGAATATGTGATGCCGGTTACTAACATTATTAGCCAAGCGGCGAGAAACGGCTTTTTTGGCTTATTATCATTACTAGCGATAAATAGCGGCTGGTAACGGCTTGTTACTTTTCTTTGATAATACCTAATCATATCAGTTCGTTTATTTTTTATGGTTTTTATTCTGATTTACTTACAATAGGATATATCAGTATGGATAGTATGGATATAAGTAAGTAATAAGTAGGTAAGTATAGATTAATCAATCCCATTGGCCATTACTAATTTATGATAAAACTAGATGACGCCCGCAACTCCGTTGCGCCAAAATTCGTTTATCGCGCCGGAACCGTACATTTTTCCGGGATAAAAACTATCCTATGTCCTTTCTCGGAACTCAAAGTATTTCCATATCAATTTTCAGCCAAATCGGTTCAGCGGTTCGAGCGTGAAGAGGTAACAGACAGCCAGGCAAACAGACGCATTTTCGCCTTTATAATATTAAACCTAGAAGTAGGTATAGATAAACAATTTATATTTTACTTAAGTACCTACGTAATGTGCCACTGAACAAATAATTCACTCAACCACCACAAACCACAAACAAACACGTATATTTCCATTGAATTATTCCGGCGAAATATTCGACGGAAATATTCGAATGCGGGGTACGAATCTTTCCGCGGGGTGAGGGAAAACTTCTCCGGGGAGCATCTCCCTTCCGCACCGCCGTCGCCCGCTCGTACGGGCGAGCGAGTCGTATACCCCGCATTCGAATATTTCCGTCGAATATTTCGCCGTGGCCGGTGGCAGTCGGCGCGTGCGAAGCGGTGATAGCGGCCGGCGGGCGACGCTCTATGCGCGGCGGCGATCGATGATTGATGCAAAATACGATTTTTCAGCATAAATAAAAATTCATATTTTTTTTATTAAATTCATTTTGAATAATTCAAATTTAAAGAAACTTTCCCAGAAGTATTCCGGAATTATTCGGAATTTTTCAGAAGTTTTGCAACTATAATCATTACAACGTACCTAAGACATGCACTTAATATATACTTTTACAAATTTTACAAAATTATACAGAACAATTTAATCTAGAGTTAAGTACGGGCAAGAACAAACACTACAATCTCAACTTTATTATTTAAATAATTGTCAGTAACTTTTCTGTTTCATTGTACGGTAAATTTAGTAGATTTTCAAATAGGATAATTTTGGTTTCTTTGAGAGAATTGTACTGAAATTTATATCGATTAACTAGTTTGTTATACAGATATGGAGAAAGAAATTATTAATTATTAATTATTAATCTTAGAAATACACAAAGCTTCATAATACTAATGAATCGTTTATTGTGTAATGCATAAAATTAATAAGCCTATGATTTAATTCAGGGCTAAAAAATAGGCAAACTCTACATTGGATCATAAAGTTATGATTCTTGGAATAAGACTAATACACAGAAGTTCTAATTAATTTTTTTAAAAGCTTACAACTCACCTTAGTGCTGTCCAACATACAACTCTTCTTTTCGAGTTACAAGTCGTGTTTAGATTTTAGAAAACGTTAAATTGTAGAGTTCCTTTGTTTGTGTAAACAAGTTACGTTTGCGCACTCATAAAAAAAACTTCACGTAAAGGTTGATAAAGTTGTTTCAATAATATTCCAAATTATAATCACTTGCACAGAAGCTTCATCAGCTGTTCACAAATTTATCAAGGCGCGCCATTTAGTGCATCGAAAATCTTGCAAACACTCTGAAATTCTGTAAACGAATGACAAGAGAATGTTTACATCAATACATTGCCGATTGCACAGTCGCAATACCTCCGGGCTCCGTCCTCCGTCCTCACGCACACACATGCATTACTCTATAGTCTATAGTGAGTGGGAACTTGGTGGGAACTGGGAAACGCTACCAGAAAATTACCGAGATTCAAATGAATAATGATATTCAATACCACATTTTATACAATGAGGCAATAACAATAATTTTGCGTACAAAATCACTTTCCGAATATTTTCGGCTGCGTCGACGAGAGACAGAAATGTCGCGGCGACATTTTTCTGCTTCGCTGCTCTTGCCTCTTTGTCTATCTTTACTTTTGACTTAATGGGATAGGGCAAACTTAATAAAGAAACAACCACTCGTTCGTTGGCCTTGGAAATACATTTTTGGTCCTGTGGGTTGCAGCATCTTTTGCTGTGGCCTGCCTGTGAGCTTATGATGATACAGCTTTATTAAAGCTTTGCTGACTTAAATTTCTTAGTGGTTTGAATATCTAAAAGAAATTAGGTACTCAACTCACATTTTAAGCAACAAGTTGGCATGGCGAAACATTTAGTAATAATACCTACTGACTAAACACCTACTGCTTTAACTGTATTTTTTGACCGTGATTACTAGTAATAATATTTTTAACCGTTTTGCTACAAAATGATTTAAAAACATTTTCCCCGATATTTCGTTTTTTTCGACATTTTAATTTTTTTGTAAAGATTAAATCAAGTTATGGTAAGGATAAAAATTCGGTAGGATATTTATAAAATACTAGGTTTGGTATTTCCAAAGTGAGTTCCGCACGGTTACGAACTACGAAGACAATATCTTAACACAGTCTTTAGAGTTTTACATCATTTACCGTATTGCAGTCTGCACTCTGCAGAGAATAAGCGAAATGGTAATGGTATACTTATAAATTGGCTGATCTATGGCTCCTTGCCTGGCTCATTTTTTAGATTTATCTTTAGTAATCTGTGGGTACCATTGACTTTTATAAGTCTGTTTCCTTACGGCGTTTTCACACGAGACACGACACGACACGATTCATAGACAAATATAAATTGCACGACAGACGTCACACAGTCTGTCGTTTGAACGTTTTCACACGAGAGACGATTTCTGCGACTACACCGTATTCACTTATGGCTGGTTTACACGTATTAAGTAGATAAGTAGTCAACAAGATTTTAACTTAAATGACTTTATACTTACTTAACTAAATTTGAACTTGCTACTTGCTACTAAATTTTGTATTTACATGCAATTAATAACTTAAAATTAAGTTAAAATTTAGCTGTTACCTCGATAAGCAATTTATACGTATAAACCAGCCATTACTTCTTAAAAATATGTCATCTATTGTTGGGGTCTTAAGCTGATAGTTAAGCTTATTATAAAACGTAGTCATAATATAATATTATTTATGTATAGTATAAAAAATCTGCCAGTACCTCGCTACGCCCATGTTAAATGTTAATTATTATCATATTATAATACTAGATATGATGTAAATGTAATATGGCGGCGTAATGCTCGCCAGAAAACCGCTATGCAGTTTGGCAGGCTGTTAGATTATGATTAATTATTTATTTAACAATTTTTCAATAAAGAATTTATTTGTATATTATCTGTAGACAAAAAACGTGACGACATAGCGGATTGTCGTCTCAAAATCGTGTGTCATGCGGTGCCGTGTGATGGCGCCCGGAGTCGTCACCGCATTTTGTCGTGTCGTGTCGTTTCTCGTGTGAAAACGCTCTTATTCATTGGTGGGTGCCAAACCGACTTGACAGTGACATAATGGTGACATAACATGACTTTGACATTGACGGATTCGTCCTTGTCTGTTGTTTTGGTCAAAAGCGAAAATGCTGATTATTTCTTTTTATTTAATTTATCGCTAATTTATCATTGATTGTGGTTAGCAAACAATGGGCAGTATATTACTTTAAGCACCAAGTAAGATAACATCGTTTAAAAAAAAACAATTTACTTTAAATAACTATTGTTGAGTCTTTTTCATCTATTTACTTTTGAATCGGTTCTGTTTATTTTCTAGCAAAACTACTTCAATCGAAGACATTCCCTGTCGATAACTTGTGATAATTAGCAAAGTTGATATCACGTCATTAGTCAGTTTCTGGGTATTGCAATAAACACGGACTTAAAAAAAATAAACACCACATTTGGCAAAGGTAAATCAAACTTCCTTATTATTTTACTTTGTTTTCTATATTGTATTATATTTTGTCCACAAGGCCTATTAGCAGCAACCCCAGCAAATAACTCTCCTTTTAGAATTTACCAAGATTTATGAGTGTGAAAGTATCCATGCATTTCACTTAAAAATTGGTACTTAATGCAATTAACATAATCCATAATATAATGAACAGTTAAACTGTTCATCATCATTCATCATAGTAGTCTTATTTTTGTTGTGTATTCAAGAAATAACTTATTTAATAGTTATAATTGAAAATGTGGCTAATTTGTAGATTATTATGCATTTTTTACATTCAAGGGGGCCAATTAATAGTTTTTTGTAATGAATTAATAAAATCAGAAGTATTTTCATATAGCAATAATATAATTCGTAATTGTTTATGCAAATTATGTACAGGCATCAACAAATAACTATTCTGTTTCAGGGTGACTGCCTTAACCATTATTGTGCAAGCCCATAGTATAATATTGATAGTATAATATCTCTGACAAGATGATTTTATTGTCATTACAATCTATGAAGCTGATGAAGTTAGTCCCTAATGCAGTAAGAATGTCCTCAACATTATCAAGAGATTCCAATTTCTTTTTTAGGCAAGTAAGTAGCTTTACTAATTTTAATGTAATTCACACAGACGTTGATCATGATAGATACCGCATGTGTATGTACTTCGCGTGCCATATCACGCTCCCAAACGACGAGCAATGCTCGTCTTTTGGAAATCTGTTTTTAATCTGCTATTGCAATCGGATGTCAATCGGAATTTTTAAAATGCCTAAATGCCTAAAAGTGCAGTATTGAGCTGTACAAATTTAAATAGAAATGTTGGCCTAGATAATGGGTACTTTTCTTATCATCGGTATGTCACAGTGGCTATAAAAAAGTGACATGCTTGTTTTCATACAAATGGAGGGACATGAGGTATCTATCTTGATCTATGTTTGTGGTAATTCATTAGTGTTATTTTATTTAATAGTTTTTTCTGTTAGTAATCGAAATATACTGTTTACGCAGACATTATAGTTAAACAATGTTCTTGTTTATTATATCATTATTTTAATGTGCTAGACAAGGACAAAACATTATTTTATTTTAACATCTGTGTTTTACTGAATACTGATGTTATGATATATAATAATTATTTGATAAGTTAAGTATAAGTTTTTCTTTTTTTTGTAACTTGACTGGCACCTACACAATTTTGTTCTTGTACCGCCCAAAGGTTGACTGGTAGATAATGCCATTAGGCATTAAGTCCACCTTTGGTCTTTTATGTGCATGAAGTTTTTTAAATAAATAAATAAATAAAATAAATAATAATGTTTTGTGAGATAATAATAACTATTTTATGTGATCATCATAAAACAGACTCAAGGTTACCTATGTGATGTTTACTAGATAAATAGATATTGTACAATATCTTTTATAGAGGTGGTTTCTTTGTTTGTAGATGCATAGTTTCCCCTTCAACATTATACCTATCTTATTTATTATGGTTTTCTAATCATAATTTTAATATAACAATTTTTAAAATCACTTTAGTAAAATTAATTAAATATTACTGGTATTGTCCACTTGTGATATCTTATTTGCAAAACCATTTATTCAATAACAATTATTATTATTAATTACTCTTAATTCCTCTTACCTTTTCAGTTGTTCGATTCAGTCAGCAGTACATACACATACATACTAGGTGATTTGAACAGTAAAGAGGCGGTGCTGATAGATCCAGTGATCGAACACGCAGAGAGAGACGCTAATATTATAAAGGAGTTGAATTTTAAACTGCTGTATGCAAGTAAGTATCTTTGAATGGCTTTGTAGTAGTTTTCAAATAAATTTGAAATTTGAATGATGAAATGTGTAAAAATCGGGTTCAATGTTGCCTGCGACTTTGTATGTTATTATTATTATTATCAGCCTACAGTGTCCCACTGCTGAGCAAAGGCCTCCCCTCTCTCTTTCCAAAGTTCACGATCCTGTGATGTTGTTTTCCACTCTTTATCAAACGCATCTAGTTCGTCGCGCCACCTTTTCTTGGGTCGGCCTGTCGACCACGCCGTTCGCCGACCAGTCGGTAGCCATTCCGAAACTAGACGCGCCTACCTGTCCGGGTGCATACGGGAGACGTGACCTGCCCAGTTCCACTTAAGGGTAGCTGCCTTTCTGCCTACGTCAACGAGCTTCGTTTGGGAAGGCAGGGACTTTGTATGTGCAAAAGGAATATTTTGTGAAAAGAATTTATGTCTGCCTTATATTTCTTATGTCTCATACAGTGCCTCTAGGGAATGCAATACCGGGATACTGGGATCCCGACATACCGGGATCCCGCATGTATTTTGCGGGACTAATCTCGGTCGAAAATTACAAAGAAGCAGGATTCAAACGTGCTCTGCGCGCGGGGGTGCGTGAACTGGCTACAAGCAGCCCACTAAACAATTTACATTCAATTCACCTATAATCATTCACATTAAATGACAAATTGATGATGAAATTATTGTACTAACCAGCGTGGAAGCTTAGTCAACTTTTACAGATGCTGGCTAGTGGCTACCTTGTGTCGAATATCAGAAACCGTTTGGCAGACACAATTAATACCTTAACTTTTTTAACATAATTTTATAAGCTTGGGTTGTAGTATGTATGTAATGTAATCTTTTAGCAAACAATTTTCTTTATAAGTATTTCGAAAAAAAAAAATGTTGAAAATAAATAGGCTTGTTTTTTAGTTTTTTAACTAATATTATTACGTAGCCATTTCCAAACACAATGTTTAGTTTTTTTATATCTAAGGTATGAAGTAGGTATCATCAAGCCCTAAATCAGTATAGTCTTTATAACGATTTATTTTAAAAGTTTAAGTCCACCATGCGGGATCCAGCGGGATTGTGATGGTTCAATCCCGCAAATACAGAGATTGAAATTATCTTGCGGGATTGCATTCCCTAAATGCCTCCTTTTTCATTACTGAAAACAAAAAACGAAATGTAATAATGACTTTACAATATTTAATCCTTTATTAAACATTAAATAGACCTTACTGAAAATTTATATTATTCTTCTTTTAAACAATCACAACAACACAACAAAAAATTTAAACAACAACAACAACAACAATTTTAACAATTTTCCAGTGAACACACACATGCATGCTGACCATGTCACCGGCACAGGCAGGCTGAAGTCTCTCCTCCCAGGCTGCAAATCAGTTATTGGCAAAGCATCCGGTGCACAAGCAGACATACATTTAGTGGACGGAGAAGAGGTCACGTTTGGGTCCCACAAGCTGCTGACTGTGGCCACTCCTGGTCATACTAATGGATGCTTGACGTATATTTGTCATGGACAGGTAATATTTTAGAGGCTGATATGTTTGTTTTTATTTATTTAGTACTAAGTAGTTGTACTAACCTAATTACTCATCATCGAATATTAGTAGTCAACGGAGCTCTGTTGTCGTGTTCAACACAAATCATAGAACAACACAATTTTAGACATGATATGTTGGCTGGGCAGACATAACCCTGCTAAAGTCATACATCCGTCACTTGCCTATGAACTACGAATAATAAAAACTGAGGAAAAGTAACTCCCGTCAAAAAACATGTTCTATAATTAATACGTCTTGTCAAAAAAGTGTACCTTACCACTGTACTCAGAGACATTTAATTACGATTAACCTTCAATTTAATGAAGAGTTTGACAGATAACGTATGGGGCTTTATGTCAAAATTTTGAATTAATTACATTTAACTAATTAATTTTCCACTCTGAGTGCGGCCGTTAGGTACCTACACATTTTCAATACATTTGCAATATTTAGGTGGCCTTGAGCGGTATCAGGCTGACGTTTATACATGACAGTTCGAAAAGAACCAAATTTAAAACAAACGGTAATTGTATGGGAGTTACGTTTCCTTACTTTTTATTATTCGTAGCCTATGAATAAATTTTACTGTTACACAAACAAGATCTCATTTACTCATAAAGTAAATATACCTAGCGGAATAGAGAAACAAAGGCCTGAGCAAGCGAGATGTCACTATCAGTAACACTGCGTGGTAAAAAGAGACGTGTGATACATGACAGCAGCACTCTTTTTTTGACGTCCAGTCGGCACGCGTGCCGCACGTTGACAATTTTCTCTCCTGGAATTCATATTCAATCATGCTTGTGTAAGTGTATATGTACACATATTTTTCACACAGATGGAAACCAATTTTGGTTTCGTTTGACAGCTCGAAATTGTTGCTCTATTCCGCTAGGTATATTAACTTTATGCATTTACTACAATTTTACTCTTTTGTCCTTTTGAAAATCATAGCTAACAGCTAACATGTACTTTTTTAATCTTTCAGTCCCTGGCATTTACTGGTGATACCCTACTAATAAGAGGTTGCGGACGGACAGACTTCCAAGAAGGTTGTTCGGAAACCCTCTACAACTCGGTCCATCAGAAGATATTCACTCTACCCAATCATTATACGCTGTACCCCGCTCATGACTATAAAGGTGTAACCGCTACGACTGTTGGAGAGGAGAAGAAATATAACCCGAGACTAACTAAGTCTTTGAAGGAGTTTATACAGATTATGGACAATTTGAATTTGCCGTATCCTAAGATGATTGGTAAGTTGCTTCATCAAAATATTAAATGGCTGTCTATTTAAGACATGGTCTAAAATTTTAAGACACACTAGACTTTAGAATCAAAATATTAAATGACTGTCTATTTAATTAAGACATGGTCACAGAATATATATTAGTAGTACCAACAAAGTTCCAACACGTGAAACCCGTTTAAAAAAATAACAACTCTTGCTGCGATACTATAAAGTTCAAATTCCGACCGCGCAGTGCTAGGTGCCTACAATTATATTTACCTACATGTGCGCTCTCTTTCTATCGCGTAAGAGGTACCCTTTCTGACGAAATCAAGATTGTCACCTTTTAGAAAATAAAGTAATCTTCTTTTAATTACTGTAGCTACTAATAGCAAACTTTTTTATAGTTATAATCAAATTTTAGTAACCCAACGTATATTTTATAATAGTTTTAATTCGATTATAGTGTAGGAGCTGGTCAGGATTTTTTTACAACTTAAACATAGTAACTTGTGTTTATTTATGTGTAGTATGCGGTTTGTTTGTAACAAATTGGTTTATTTGCTATGTTTGTGTATATTTTTTTATCTTTTTTTGTATTTTAAAGTCTTAAATTACTTTATTGAAATATTTTTTTGACTTTTTTCAATTGTTCATATTTATCAGATTTATAATGATTCTGTCACAGCGGTTAAATCAGTACGTAGATATATGCGACGAAAAAATCTTGCGCGCCCGTCACCGCTCGCTTGTGAGTCCCTTGTGATCTGCCCCTTTAAAGGTGGGACAGGCCTGACATGGTCTAAAATTTTGAGACACATTAGACTCAAAATTGTACGAAACTTTCTATAAAAAATCAATTTTGGTAGTTGGTTAAAAGTTTGGGTACAAGAGTAAATACTCAATAGACTAAAGAGTATAGAGAGTAGTTACTAACTTCCTTGTTAATAAAAAGAACCATGCTAAAGATCCATGCTATGTATACCGACGTTATAGTAACGTAATGTTTGTAAGTATAATTTAAAAAGTAGGAACACATGAATACTCATTGGTTTTAGTGGGTATTCCCTGGGCGAGACTTTTGTCTTCCACCGCCTCGGGGATTCCCACATACACATAGGCCATACCTGGGCCTCCTAAGACCGTCGAGAATGCAAACGCATATTCCCAATGGACGAAAAAAAATAGTATAAGTTGGGTAAATTCTAAGAATAATTATTAATTGAATATTTTCTTTCTTTTTCAGACAAGGCAATACCTGCAAACAAAGTTTGTGGATTGTACTAGCGAATTTACAACGCGCAACAGGCTAAGCATTACCACAGCAGAAATGTGAAGAATAGTAACACTGACAGCCTGTCTAGCATACGCCAACGAGATATCTCACTCTACATGTTTTCTCGATGTTTGATGGTTTGTCTCTTCATCTCTATTGACCCTAGCATGACAAACATTTTTTTTTGCGTAGATCTATCATCGAAATAACACATTTTAATAAAGTTTTTTCGAGATAATGTCGAGATTTTGACATTATGAGACGAGTAGTTTTTAATTATCTCGAGAATGAGATATCTCGTTGGCGTATGCTAGGTAGGCTTAAAAGAGAAAGTGACAGGTTTTCTTTGTCGATCTGTCACAATGTAGAAAGAATCACTTTGTAAGGCCATGTTAAGCGTGGAAAACTTACTAATATTGAAATTATTTTTGATAGCTAACATTATTCATAATATTATGAATTTTAAAAATAATAGTGCCTGAAAGGTCTATAAGAACAAAGTTAAAACACCTTTGAAATTGTTTTATTAAGTATTCTATAAGATATTGTATAACAAGACTTATTGCATTCTGTCAGAACAAAAATAGAGTAGATTATGTATGTATCTGCTCATGAAATAGTATGACATATTAAAAAAAATGCCATAATAAGTATTTTTTTCACCAAAATTTAAAAATAATATCAAAGTTCAATAATGAATAACATTGAAATTGGTAGCATTATAGCTCCCAATACTGAGCTCTATTTAGATACATTATGTAAGTTGTATTAGGTAGTACAGAAATATTTCCTATGATTTTGATATTTTTTAAATTGTATCATAATAGCAGATTATAAATTATTTTGGCGTTCCTGTATGTAAATAAGTAATTATAAGTTATCTAAATTTTATTTATGTTAGGAATAAACGATTTATACTTGTTACAAAATAGATCTTTTAATTTTTTACATAATACTAGCTGTCCCGGCAAACGTTTCTTTGCCATATAAAGTATTTCGCCCGTATTATTTTATTGAAGTGACTAAATAAGTATGTCACCGTGGCAACGCCCATCGCTATCCCGTCGCACAAACAATGGTCGCCGTCAGTCTCGAGTTGTAATAGTTTACTATTATTTATTCAACAAATGCACTTATCAATATGAAAAGTACCCAGTAGCCGATTCTCAGACCACTGGATATGCATATAAAATTTGGTTAAAATCAGTAAAGCAGTTTCGGAGGAGTACGCTATCTAACATTGTGACACGAGAATTTTATATATTAGATTATGTTTATGATCTTGATATATTATTAAATGTGATCGCAAAGCCAGCAGGCAGCTGGTGGTGTCGAACGAACCGCATTTTAGAATTCGTTGTATGTAATGATGCGAAACATCGCACATTCGTCCGCACTGCACCGTACGCGCTGCAATCCGCATTTCGTGTACTATGCGGCGTGATCGGCGCGTACGGTGCTGATAAATGTGCTATTTTAACCAATTTTTCAAAGCACTTACCAAATACCAGTAGCTCTACCATGAGTTTAAAGCATAGTATTTATCGATACTCGATACCGACTACGTAAATATTTAGTATGGCGATGTTAGTTCCGCAAGTGACCGCTAGAGGCGCTGTAAAATTTGCCACACTAAAAACTTACTGTAGTTGGTATCGAGTATCGAGAAATACTATAGCTTTAAACTCATGGTAGAGCTACAGAACAATATTTGTTTTTGTGTCTATATACAATGTCTTTTCTATTATTAAGTACTAGCTGTTGCCCGCGACTTCGTCCGCGTTAGTAAGTAGATCACGTCCCAAGTATTATTTATTGTACAAAAATATTCAATGTACAGCATTGACTTTCCTACGATTTTATTATATATAGATGTTCCGCGTGGCTTCGCTTGCGTAATTTAGGAATTTCACGCGACCGTACATTTTTCTGCAAAAAAAAACCTATGTCCCTTAACGTGGTCTATTCTTCATGTTTGCCAAATAACATAAAAATTACTCCAGTAGTTCTTAAGAATCTTAAGATAATAAGCAATTTCATATAATTTCCCCCGTTTTTTCCACATTTTCCTCTATTTCTTCGCTCCTATTAGTCGTAGAATAATAAAATATAACCTATGGCCTTCCTCGATAAATAGGCTATCTACGTCTATTATTGTTATTTACTACACAAGTGCTGCCCCCTAAAGTTCTCTTTTACTTGAAAGAAAAACGCCAACTGGCATCACAAATCTGAAACTTACCATTTTGTTATTTACTAGACAAGTGCTACCACCTATAGTTCCTGCACGGTTTGGACTATTAAAGCATAAAATGCTCAGAGATGTCGAGCCAATTTATACACTTGTATGATAATATGATATTTATATTATATGATAATACTATTTTGCTGTTTAATTAAAGTCAACTGTATCGCACAACCAACGAATCTGCATTAACGTTGTATTGAAATAGCAGAATAAGGGATTCATACAATAATAACACTAAAATAGCAATACAAAAGAATCGTTACCAGTGAGACTACTGAGAATTGTTAAGTGAAAGCTAAGTTTACATAATGCTTATTGTCAATTCCTTTAGTGTAAGTTCAATTGACGTCTTACAACCTGTATTTAATATATAAGAGTTTTTTTATACATTAAGTAAGTACTTACTTAATATTTTTTACCATTTCTATTTTCTTCTGCCGAATTTCTTTGCAGTGGCAGACTGTACGGTGGCTAATGCCCATATAAATAATATCTCCCGATGAGTGATGAGTGATGAGCTGATGACCCATGGACAATAATATTATTAATCCGTATTTCTACAGCGTATGACGAATAAATATGTATTAATTAAAACGTTCTTAAATGAAAAATTGAGTCGTTCCATGTACTCTATATTCGAGTAATAATATACTGCGTGCTACAGGGCTGTCACAATTAAGATTTTGGTAAAGAAATAATCGGTCAAGGGCGAGTCTAACTCGCGCACGAAGGGTTCCGTACCGTTATAGAGAAAAATATGCCAAAAATTGTGTTTTTTTCCCTTATTTTTTTAATATTTTATTTGTATTAATAATTGTTAAAGTACATACATAATTGAGGAGCTTATGAAACTGTTTCAACTGTCTACCTGTTGTCAGTATTGATATAGAGCAAAAAGGCCAAAAAAATCACGTTTGTTGTATGGGAATATTTATTTTATTTTGTTTTTAGTATTTATTTATTTTATTTTGTTTTTTGTATTTATTTATTGTATTTGTTGTTATAGCGGCAACAGCTGATAATACACAATATGTGAAAATTTCAGAAGTTTAGCTATAGCGGTTCTTGAGATACAGCCTGGAGACAGACAGACTTCTTAGTAATGGACGGAAGTCTTAGTAATGGGGTCTCGTTTTTACTATTAACACTTATATGTCCTACTCTTTTTTTTAAGAGCCTATGTAGTCCCACTGCTGGGCAAAGGCCTCCCCCAACTCCCAAGTCCTTCCATTCGCTTATGTCTTATTATATTGTACGTGCAGCATCAACAGTGCAATAGAATGGATTTTCTTTAATTACACAAATGCAAATTTCAGTAAAAACTTGCAGTATGTTAAACTCGCGTCAGGAGTTCTCAGGATACCTACGTGATGTGATCAAGAAATCGTAAGACGGAGGGAGAATAGATCACCGGTGCGGGCGGCGAAGGAGGGAATTAAGTAATATCAGCTGCCTACTCGGAAAAAATTTATACCTGCTCAATTGCTCTGCTACTCTGTTTTAACTTCTATTAGCATTTCCCTGCCAATAAAAAAAACACTTACTGCAGAGTGTCACCTATTGTTTTTTTTTTGTATTGTAGAGTCTCCAAAAAATATTAAAGAGATTAAGTAAATATACTCAAAAATATAGAGCAAAAACAGCCTACGGAGGAAAGCAGCGTACTTTTTATCGCCCCATAATCCAAAATGTCCCAAGTTTATCGTTTGACGCCCAAACAGAAAAAACAGACTGTTGGCACCCCTAAGTGCTCCCCTTTCGTTAATAGCGGTTGTATCGATTCGGTGACTCATGGACATTGGAGGCTATGTGTGATGGCTGTTCAAAGCCATTTTACCTCTTATATCACCTTTATGTCGAACAAGTAAGGGTTATTTTAATAAAACAGAGGTAGATTAATTCTGAACGCGCAGTAGCCAGAGGCTCCTGTTTTTAGTGGGCCACATTAACAGACCGTGAATTCAAGCTGTAATTATTGCAATAGCGATGTTGCTTTGTGCTAAAGGATCCCGCGGGAATATTGAGCAATAATAATGATCTCCATCTGGATCGGTCATCTTGGCATTCATTGAGAGAGGCCTATGTCCAGCAGTGGACGACTATAGGCTGATATGATGATGATGATGAATGATCTCCATCTGCTCTATGTTTTATTATCTATTCTGTGGTTTTATCCAAATCGGTCAAGTAGTAAGTATAATTGGAGCTAGGTAAGAAAATTACCTACCTTCGGTTTTCTTTATAATTAAATTAGTGTACCTTAATATTATATGTAATAAAATAAAATAAATAACTAATAAGGTGCCTATTTAGAAATCAGAACGTAATATTATATCTAATATCTATTAAGTACTTATCTATATTATTCACAGGTAACCTAACCTACCTACTGTTTAGCACTTAGTAGGTACGACTGACTATCTCTTCCATTAATTCAAAGTCATTTTTTCCAGTATTTTTATCTGAAATGAAAATATAGCTTAAATAATAAAGTTAGTCTTAGGTTGGGTTGCACCAGAGGCGTAGGTAAAGTTAAAGTTATGGTTATAGTTAAGGCAAATTTAACTTTAATTTTAACTTTAACTTTGACCGGAGAAATTGACAGATGACAGCTGGTCCAACAAGGTTATAAATCAATGAATAAGGAAACCATAAGTATATAAATAAGTCTATGAAGGAAATTCTATAAAAGTCAATGTTATAAATGAACGTGGGCGGGGGCGCTGCTGGTAAAGGAGAACTGTCAAAAATGGCGTTTTCGTATGATGACAGCGTTAGTTCCTTTTTTCGCCACATCCATTTAAAACCTTGTCAAGCTCTATGGTTATGGTTAAATATGGCGTCTAGATGGCGTCCATTTTTAACTTTAACCAAAGATTTGACATTTTGCATTGTAGTAATGTTAAAGTTACAGTTAAGTATAGTTAAAGTTAGTTGGTGCAACCCAACCTAAAAGTATTTTAGTCTAGAAGCTTTACCAGCGTGCCGCATTAAGCTTATAACAGTTTAATATAGGTAATTTAGCATCCTCCAAAACCCCTAATTTCTAAACTTATTGTGTAGCTATAAACAAAATCACCTCTAAAATTACTCGGATTAAGTAAAAAATGAAGGAGATTATAGCGACTTAATTCACGATTTGCTATTGCTCGAGAAACTTTTTACCGCAAAGAAAATATACCTCGGATAAAGGAGTCACGGAAGAAAAGAAAAAGAAAGATTTTAAAACCGTAGAGGAAATTGATTCTGCTCTTTCTTAACGTTACGTGTTTAAACATAGGAAGCGCTATTTTACGATCCAGGGTACTTAGACAACTTGCATTAGATGATTCCCATAAATAAAAGTGTTTGGAATTTAACATAATGCGTCGCTATAATTAGTGGCATTACTACTTTTGCATTATTAATTAACGACTTTTGGTCAAATCTCACACATTTTTATTTCTTACTTCGCTGTCTAAATTATCGAATGCAAGTCGATTAAGTAAGTAGGTCCTCATCACACATCTAACTACTATACTAGAGTATAGAGTAAAGCCATATTACCCCAGAGCTCAAAGTATTTTAAATCCGCATGCTCATTGGACATTGACTACTTTTTCTGTTTTAGTGATAAAAGCGTGAAGAACATAGACAGAATATACAGTGTCGAATTTCCTTTTGATTAATTGATTAAGTACATGTAATACTTAAATAAAATAATCAGGGCCTGTTTCACCACTTCCTGATAAGGTGCCGGATAGGCTATCTACAACTAATTTGACAGACTGTCAGGGTCTGTTTCTCCACTTCCTAATAAGTGTCGGATAGGCTATCCACCACTTAACTTGACAGATAGAGTATGGAGAATGTGTCAATAAGTTGTGGATAGCCTATCCGGAACTTTATCAGGAGGTGGTGAAACAGGCCCTCAATCTGTCAAGTTATGTGGTGGATAGCCTATCCGGAAAAGACATGAGATCGCATCGCAGAGACCCTGGAATTTTCTCCGCATAATACAGTGATTTAACTGCTAACCTAAGTTACAGTGACTAGTATAACTTTAGTAACTTTAATAGATATATCAACGATCCAAGTTCGAAGCGCTGTGACAGACAGCTCCGGAACCCACACATAGCACATCCAAGCACATCCAAACACATCTAAACACATCCAAACCATACAAACTCACCGCACTCTGGAACTTAGCAGGACAAGTTTGATAGCTTACGACCGTGATACACATGCAAGGAAATTAAAATTGGACATACGAGGTACGCGTGAAATTGGACATACAAGTGAAAGACAAAATCGGTCCACCCGTTTGGATACTACGATGCAATGGACAAACATACATACAAAAACAGACAGACAGAGAGATAGAAGGTCCTTTTTTCGTCGGGCGTTATTAATATGAGTTAGATAGTAGTGTGTACGTCATGTCAGCTCGGAGCTCCTAAGGGTCAATTTATACTAGCGCAGAGTCGAAGCGTATCGAAGCGAATTACCAAAACAGGACATAACAAATTCAACCTTACTTCCAAAGCCTTAACGCACTTTATTAATTCTGAGAATTTAAAAAGGCGCGCGCATCCGCGCGAATTCGCGTGAATGCGCTCGGCCACCGCTGAGTGGCCTCGCAGAAATAATGTATGCGTTACGCTCTGGAGTTAAGGTTGAATTTTCTGTGTTCAGTTTTTAGAAATTCGCTTCGCTTCGCTTCGACTCTGCGCTATTATAAATTGACCCTAACTTGCGACACTACTGGTTTGTATCAATATGTATTTCTATGAAATACCCTCTGCAGCTAGCGACATGAAGCTAGCGACACATTCATAGAAATACATAGAAATGACTTATCGCGACGACACGTCTCGTCTACTGCAACTTCATGTAGCCGGCTTCCAACTTGTACCTTAACGTGTCCCCACGTTATTTTTGTACACGCCTATTTAAACTATAGGTCTACCAGGATCTGATGGCAAAAAGTGAAAAAAGAAATTGACTCTAGCAATAATGGCGGTAATTAGAATAAAACATTTTGATCCTTTTTTCCTTATAGCGGCTGATTGATGTGTGAAACATGCAAATACGAGTATACCAATTTATCCAATGATCAAGGATATTTTTTGAAAATTTGCCATCCGCCATTAGATCCTGGTAGACCTATGTGTTAATGTACATTTTGGAGCAATTATATAAAAATTATAAAATATAAGCATTGAGCACGTTGGCTTTATTTGCAATTATTGGAGCACACGACATTATTTGCCATTGGAGCAAACGACATTATTTGCCATTGGAGCACACGACATTTTGCAAGAATAACTAAGGCGCAATGTCTAAGTCGACATAAAAGAATCACATAGTGACTACACACTTATCAACATTCAAAACCACAATATCACATTTTTTTAAGGCAAATGGCCCACCACACATTCCCACCACTGCAACTCATGTGTCGCCAGGATCAACAGTGGTAACCAACCACGGAAACCCTTTGAAATGATCTCAGGGGTGCCCCAGGGGCAAGCTAAATCTGTCTTGGGACCCGCATTGAAATTAATCAGAAGAAAGGTGGGAGGAGTAGGAGATATCCAATCAACCAAAAACCATCTTCGCTTGTGTATCGGTGTCTTAACCGGGAGTTGTGTCAACCGAACTACTATTGATTTGCGGTGTTCAAGGCATTTACCGCGACGAACCCGCACCGTTACCAGTTACAGCTTAATTAAACACTATTATTTATATTCTTTACAAACTATACTACGTTACAACGCAAAGAAAGTTAGTTAGGGTCAAGTATTAAACACGGTGTAACAAAACCAAGTGATACTAATACTTTAAGGTGTCCCTTGTATAGAGTTCACTGTGAAAGTAGAGGCGCTGATTGAGTTTTTTTTTACTTTTGTATCCAGGACAAATTCAAGACGCTCAGGCGATTGTCCATACAAATCATAAAAAAAATTGCTCTTGTTTATTATGCATAATTTGAAATCCATTCAAAATTGGAATATAAATATCGTCTTGTGAAATAAATCAAGTTCAATTTTGAATGCTTCATTTCAAAACATCGACACGTTACTTTGATATAATGGGAACCGACCCTCATGGACTATAATAAATTAAACTACCATTTTCAATGTCCACATTTTCCACATAATGATGAAATATAGGTCTACCAGAATCTAATGGCAATTTGTGACAGCAAATTTTCAAAAAATATCCTTGTTCGTTGGATATATTTTTATATTTGCATGTTTCACAGTTCATACACAGAATAAGCCGCTAAAGGAATAAAAAAGGATGAAAATGTTTTATTCCTATTACCCGGTATTGCTAGAGTCAATTTATTTTCTCACTTTTTGCCGTCAGATTCTGGTAGACCTGATTACACACATTAATTTTTAAGTTTTAACTTAACTTTAACCTTTAACTTAACCTTACATTTAATCAAAATGTTTTGAAGAAATTGTAATTAAATAATATATGAATGATAATAATAGAGCGGATACAAAGACATATAAATATAGGGTAACTGTTAGCACTACGGAACCCAAAAAGCCTCGTCATAAGCGCATGAGTCAAGCATAATTTATCACTCTCTGATAGTGAGATAATTAATTTTCGACTACAATTTAGCTAAGAGAGAGTCTAGCCGCCATATTTCATACACCCCAATGGCGACATACGTTTTGGAAGAAATTCCTTACTTTTCTATTGCTCTGTCATGAATTATTCATAACACAATTAAAATATTTAACTAACCGACTTCCGAAAAAGAGGAGGTTATATGTTCGTGTATATATTTCTCTCGCTTACCGTTGGCGCTGATGACCCCAGATTGTAGGAAGCGTTTTTGAATAACGCGAAGCGATCTGCACGATAATCAGTGCGGAATTTATATTTTTTATCAGAGTTGGCCGCTTTATTGCCGCCCCATGTACGAAATTTGTAGGGCCTCTATGGACGCTGCCCCCTAGGACATTGCCGCCCCTAGGCTGTGAATTACGGCCGGACGGACAGAATACAACAAGACCGAAACGTGTCTAGTTCGGGAGCCTTAGAACAATTTTATTTTTTTATTACTATCAAGCTAATTTTTTGTGAGTAGCTTCATTTTGAAAAGACGAACAACATTTTTATCAGCGAAAAATCTTGAAAGAGGTAGCACAGTAATAGAAAGGATTTCATACTTTGACTTGATGGTGCTAAAATATGGATTGTTCTATTTGTAGGATAATGTTTCTCTTAAATTATATAACTATTTACCTATCAATATACAAAAAATCTGCTTATTAGGGTTCCGTTTTAGGGTTTAGTAGTCAACCAAGTTTTGTTGATTACAGAACCCTATAACGGATCCCTAACAAGCTGATTTTTTGTATATTGATAGATTAATAGTCATATAATTTAAGAGTAACATTGTCCTACAAATAAAACAGTCCATATTTTAGGGCCATCAATTCAAAGTATGAAATCCTTTCTATCTCTGTTCAGACTGTTAGCTACCACTTTCGAGATTTTTCGCAAATAAAAATGTTGTCTTATCAAAATGAAGTTACTCACAAAAAATTTGCTTGATAGTAATAAAAAAAAGTTTGTTCAAGGGCTCTCGTACTATAGTCTGTCTGTTCCTCTTAACGCTTAAACCGATTTAGACAAAATTAAAAAATAAAAATGATGAAGGCGTGTACGAGCTATCAAAATGTCTCACCTGAGTCACAGGAAGGAATAAGGATGGGTTTTGTTAGTTTTGTTACGGAAAACGTACGGTTTATCAAAACGGATTTCTGTCAAGAAGTAGAATGATGTTTAAGACTTCTAATATCCATAAGCGAGCCCGAGTGTGAAGTGGGTTACCTACTTAGAGCTGGCCGCGCTCAGTGTCAGCTAAGCCAAGAGGTATTAAGCCGCTGAATAGGGCTGTCAAAAAAAGTATTTTTGACAGTAAATTGAGAAACTCCGGAAAGAATCGTCTGGATTATTTGAGAGCTGCAGTTCGAATGTTTGTGCTAATGCATTTTTTGGCATTTACTTTTCTTAACTATTTGTTACAAAACCACTACCTATAGTACCTACTAAGAAATTTCCCTTATAACGGTGAGACGAGAGATTCTACTATTTCCAAAAGCCATAAAGAACAGTTATTATAATTAAGTGTAATAGTTTTCCAGTAACGAACGTAAAGGTTAAATTGTATGTAGTCCGTGCAATCCACGAAGACGCGCCCCACCACTTTTTGGGTGAGTATTTTTCCCTTTGACTGTGACGCTTGGTCTATTCATTGTAGTGTGAGCGTGCACTCATAGGTAATTAGTGTGTACCGATAACACTCAAACATTGGCGAAAGCTTGCACACTAATACTATAAACGATTAGGAGGAGTAGTGGGGCGCATCTTCGTGGAGTGCGCGGACTATAACTGAACTTATTTTCAGGTTTCCAGAAGGCAGCAGCCCTATGAAGCTTGTATTATCGTGAGTTATGTGCCATTGGTTATTCAAAGCAGACTGGATCCTAGATGTTATCGAGACTTTATATCATTTACTGTAGGCATTATGTAAAGCAGGCGAATATTCTGAAAGTCCTTGTATTATGTATGATACAGTTTTGAATAACGTGCATGAAGTGTGTTTACTCGTCTCGTCTCAAACTCGTCTCGAACTCGTCTAGTCTCGAATTCGTCTCGTCTCGTACTCGTCTCGTTTCGAACTCGTCTCGTCTTGAACTCGTCTCGTCTCGAACTCGTCTCGTCTCGATTTCTTGTCTCGTTTCAATCTTTGTTGAAAAAATCCTGTCTAAAATATATCTTATACATGGTGTAACACAACTAAGTGATATTATCACTTAGTTTTATTTATCTTTAGGGTGTGTACGGCTATATCGAGTTCGCTGTGAAAGTAGCAGCGCTGAAAGAGTATCTTTTTAACCCTTGTATGGAAAAAAATCATCACGCGCTTGCACATTACAACAATGCAAATAAAATTGCTCTTTCAGCGCTTTATTTACACAGTGAACCCTATACACCATACACACCCTAAAGTATTATCGCTTAGTTTTGCTACACCCTGTAGACTTGTGATCTGTATAATTGCTAGAAATTTTGCGAATACCTCTACATAAGGTGTAGATTGTAGGCGCATCGACCTTGCCCTGCCATTTCGCCAACCAGGGAAAATCACGTAACGAAATCAATAAACTGGCCTTTGGCCTATGCTCAAGTGTCGCTTTAAATTTCTACACCTAAAGGTAATTTAGGCAACTGGCCAAAAACTTTAACTCTATTAGTTCGTCACTGTTCACAGTTCAGGAACATACAATTACATATTCGCTGGTTCAGAACTTAGGGAGTCCAAAACGGCACAATGGCAGTTCATTTAACATGAAAAATATTTTAATCATCATTTAAAAGAATCTTAGATAAATTGCTGATGTATAGCGTTACTTAGAGTCCCGAGAAAGGACATAGGAAGTATCATATTACATTAAATTTTTCCGGGATATTAACCGTAAAATTTTCCGGGATAATGTTTTGGCGTCATCTAGTTAACTGTTAATTGTAGTTAACTGTTATAACATCTAAAAATTATCCGCGAAACCTCGAAGCGAAAATTCTACCCTTACCTTTTTGAGCTATATCCGTCGCAGCAGAAAGTTGTTTCCTTGACCGATTTAAGTTTTGGGTTCATAAAATCCGGCACTAATAATAAAGTACATCTATTTCAATTTAGCTGCCGGTATCTTTATTTTCTTACGAATCTTATTCCCGAAAGGCGAAACCCAGCCGATCGTAAACGTACACAATCAAATCAAAACCCTGAAGGATATCTCAGGAGGCATAATATTTTTATTGCTTTGTTACCTGGAATGCGATCGGAATAAAGTATTTTTGTTTCAAACAAAGGGGTTAAAGTTTTAGAATTTCGAATTTCGAATGATCTTCTGAATTTGATTAGTTTTTTTTATTAAAAAAAATATTCGAGCAAACACGATTCTTATTCTGAATGACTTTAAAATTACTAAGTACTTAAGCGATCGGTCAATCGTTGCAATATTTTTTAACCATAATTGGTTCAGGTAAATCTTATTGTAATCTACGTAAAGCTCTTATTTTAGATTTCTGTCAGACTCATTAGAGACTGTGTCCTGAAAACCTGTACAGTTTTGTGAAAGTTTATTCACTCATAGGCAGTTCTAAACTTCAGTATCAGACGTTTTAACCGACTTCCAAAAAGGTGGAGGTTTCTCAATTCGATTGTATAATATATTTTGATTATAAATGATGTTCTTTTTTGCAAACGTGTGTAATTCCAAGTAGGTATTTACTATTTAGTGTGCCTTAAGTCGAATCTCAAGCACGCCCTCAATCACGAAGTTCGGCCCAACGAGGAGGACAGCATAATATGACGAGTGTCTTTGATTCGCATATTCAAGTGACTGGGCACCAAGTCTGGATTCTAGACTCAAGATTCTGGAACGTTCGGGATGCCTGTGACGTCACCAGACGGGCAGGCATCCGCAGCCGCTTTACGTGCGTGGGTCTCTTATTGCTCAGATTTACATACTGCATTTCAATTTACATTTTATATCTATCGATTTCAGATAGCTCGGAGGATAACTTTGAAATTTAGATTTTAATGTTACACGTTACAAATTTTGCTTGGCGCATAATTCATTATAATATACTTATGTTATTTCCATTCCAGTAATGAAAGTCAAGCTTATGTATTTAAATTGCGGTGTAGCTTACGTACAACATTCAGCTGTTTTTGCTCTCTGTGTCAATTAAACTGAGTTTAAAGAAAACTCTTGTTAATTCCGGCACGGCAACGTTAAAGTGCGAAAAACATAATGATATCGATAGATGGCTACTCAGTCTTAGTTCCCCTAAAACCTGGAGTTTTATTTAAGGGGTGAGCACACTGAAACGGGCCGTGCCGGGGCTCATCGCAAAAATCCGCCTCCATACAATTTGTATGGAAGCGGATGCGCGTATCGCACACTGTGTCGGGGCGCAGCGTATTTCCGCTTCCATACAAATTGTATGGAGGCGGATTTTTGCGATGAGCCCCGGCACGGCCCGTCTCAGTGTGCTCACTCCTTAAAAGAGTCACTAACTCTGTTATGACGATTATCTATGTCTATGGGCTGGGCGGCTAACGCTTATTATTATTAAGTGATCTGATCATTTCTGAGTTTATTTCCTATCAAAAATGACAGTAGAACCACTGAGCTGCATTGCAGACGATGATAGTTAAAGCTGGAAGTTACATAAGCCGTAACGCGCCAAGCTGGCAGGCAACGCACTATAAATTATTCACGGAACTATCTGCCTTGTTTTATGACTACTTCAAAAGAGAGGTTACTCGTTCATTTTAGAGCTCAATCGTCTTTTGTTGCGATTTCAATGCAATTTTGTAACCTTAAAGGAAGAGTATTATGACAGTATGTATCTTTGTATGTAAACTTTGGGGAGTAAAGGCTGCTAAAATGAAGTGGCCTCACTAATCCTTCATAAATTGAGGAGAGAGACACCTAGCCGGTATTCGTCAGGGGTTCCTTGGAGGCTTATTGGTATTTGCAAAAAAAGTTAATGGTTCTCTCCATCAATACCGTCAGTTTTGATCAGACGCTTTAGAAAAGGGTTTCTTTTCAAGGAAGATCAGACAAAGTGCCAGATTGAGAAAATAACTATGTCATTTTGGCTCTACAATCTGTCAGTAGGTATGTCTATTTTTTTTTTAACTATATATGCCAGCTTTTTTTTTGCTCTGATTAAAAAAAATTGGTCATTGCGTAACTTTGACTCACGAGTCACGACTAAGCATTGGTCCATCCTTCAGTCAGTGAAACTGCTGATTGAAATGAAAATTCAGGTTTGCGGAGATCGTTGCGATATTCAATGCATGAGAATTAGGACCCTGATGCTATAGACTATAGAGTGTAGAATGTCAAAACGTAACGAGAATTTATCACATAATAAAGTCTTATTTAATGAAAAGCCTTGACGCGTTACTTAACTACCCTCATTTGACTTGTATGGGCGCTTTACGCCACATAAAGACTCGTCATCCGTAGTTACAGTAAAATTTGAGCCGTGGTTTTCCACAGCTTACATTTTGCTCTAAAGTTACTTTTATTTAGCTTTTACGTATTTTTTGTGTAAGAAATTAATTTAAAATTGTATATTTCTTGATCCTTCCTCACACAAATTTTATTACGAACTACTTAGATGACGCGCGCTACTCCGTGGCGCAGATCCGATTGCCGGGAATCGTACGTCCTTTCCTGGGATTCCATCTATCTCGATACCAAATTTGATAGAAATCGATAATTCATATTATACAGATTCAAACAGTTCAATCGAACAAATAGTCGCAGAACCATGATCAGAACGAGGCTATATGTTTCATTTTGGTTCATGCCATTTTATACGTGGGAGAGCCATGCTTCGGCACGAATGGGCCGGCTCGACCGGAGAAATACCACGTTCTCACAGAAAACCGGCGTGAAACAGCGGTTGCGCTGTGTTTCGCCGAGTGAGTGAGTTTACCGGAGGCCCAATTCCCTTCTCTATCCTCTCCTATTCCCTTCCCTTCCCATCCCTACCCACCCCTATTACCCTAATCCCTCTTAAAAGGCCGGCAACGCACCTGCAGCTCTTCTGATGCTGCGAGTGTCCATGGGCGACGGACGTTGCTTTCCATCAGGTGACCCGTTTGCTCGTTTGCCCCCTTCTTTCATATAAAAAAAATGCCACTACAAATTAGTGGCGATTTCGGTCGTTAGACCAATGTTAGTAGAAAATAAACCAACTCTATGAGGGTTCAAAAAAACGACGAAACACTTCGAGAAAAGGTATAAGTAGGTAAGTAGGTAGGAAAGTAGATAGTGCCCTTGCGCTTCGTTTTGCTTGTCCCAGCGGGTGCATTTTATTTGATTTTTGTCGGTCGCGGTCGCGTGCTGCGAAGATCAGAATGCTACCTTTACAATGCAAAAAAACAGTCAATCAAGCTTTACAAAAGCTTTTTATTCAAAATCCATTATTGACGTAATCCGCTGTTATTAGTCGAAGTCTAGACCCGTAGTATTTATGCACTAATAGCTTTAAGCTCCAATACATTAATGCTAAGCTTATTAAGCTCTGAACGCTACACGGTATGCTTTTTAAGAGCTTACATTTAGAACACTGTGCACATAAATTTTCAATATCTGGATATCGTGTTAGCTATTTACTTTTGTACACTTTATTGTAAAGAATTTTGGTCGTTTTAATGAGTAATGTATTTGATTATTTTTAAGAATGGTTCCGTAAAGTAGCCTGTGCTTTTTCCGTATTAATGAATGTTTGTTACTCTTTCAGGCAATAATTGGGCATTAACATATGATCTGTGTGATATTTACTGATTTAAAATACGTGTGGTACTCGGAGACTGCCGCGGTAAAGCTATTCATAGCATCTAGTGTACACGCATATTTCTAGTCGCACGCACACGTGCCGAAGTCTACCGAACTGAAACGATGCGTTAGACGACGACCTGTTAGATTTATTTTCATTACGGAATTTCTTGATTGGGTGCCGCGCTCAAAGACTAGCTTAAAAAATCGCATCAATGGAAAAGCTTATTGCATAATATTGGCTTCTGCTTTTTATAAATTAATATGCAACGATTTTTAGGGTTTCGTAGTTACAATTAACCCTTATACTTTCGGTCTGTCCGTGTGTCCGTCTGTCCGCGGTTTTGCTCAGAGACTATAGGACCTGCAAAGCTGTAATTTGGCATGAATGCACATATTATTAATGATGCCGACAAAATGGTACTTACATGAAATATTTAAAAAAAATATTTTTTTATGGTACCTTCCCTACACATCAAGCGGGATGATTTTTTTTCGCTTACACCCCATCGTGTGGGGTGTCGTTGGGTAGGTTTTTAAAAAATATTATGAGTATTCATAGATCATTTTCCGATTTAGGGATCCGTTTGTGAAATATTAAGATTTAAAGTGGAAAAAATCGTTAGAGTCCAGTGTCCCCCTTCTACCAGCAGAACGGTTTTTTCCGGAAATGTGAAAAAATTCACGGGAGTAGGAAATATGCTGAATTTAAAAGAAAAATACAAAAATTTAAAAATCTAGCGGTACTACGGAACCCTATATTGCGCGAGACTCGACACGCACTTGGCCGGTGTTTGATAGATATTTTAAGGAAAATATGAAAATAACGTTATGCGTGGCTTCTGCATTTATGAAACGTATTTTGAAATTATACACATTTTGAAGAAAATTTGAAAATAACGTTATAAAATATGCAGTATACAAAGAAAAGAAGATTGCATTCTGCCGTCGACTGGTCCATTTCCTATTCTTTGTTTCTCCATCCGTCTCGATTGTTCGGGCCCTGCGGCTAAAAACAAGAAGCCGCTTATATCTTTTAAGATCTATCTTTTCATATTCATAAAGAGTATTTTAAATGCATAAGTTATAAATATGGATGCGACAATACTTTGCAAGTATATCAAAATACTAGATAACGCCCGTAACTCCGTTGCGCTAAAATTCATTTATCGCGTAGGAACCGTACACTTTTCCAAGATAAAATGTCGTATGTCCTTTCCCGGGACTTAACGTATCTACATATCAAATTTCAGCAAAATCGGATTAGCGGTTTGGGCGTGAAGAGGTAACAGACAGACAGACACACTTTCGTATTTATAATATTAGTATGGACTAGATAACGCCCGCAACTCCGTTGCGCTTAACTTCGTTTATAACCGTACATTTTTCCAAGATAAAAAGTCGCATGTCTTTTCCCGGGACTCAAGTATCTCCGTACTAAATTTCAGTAAAATCGGTACAGCGGTTTGGGCGTGAAGAGGTAACAGACAGACACACTGTCGTATTTATAATATTAGTATGTATGGCTAAGTAAGGATGGTAACATTGCTTATGGACGAGAGATAAGATAAAAGGTTTTTAATGAATTAGGAAAGGAGCATGTAGATCACCTATTGGTAAGCGATATTCGGTTCTTAGGAGTGATGCTTTAACTTTTAAGTAAAAATTAAAATACGTGATTTTTTAAAAGTAAAGTCCGGTCGCGGTGAAAGTAGAATTTCATAATCATGACTACGTCTTATTCTTTTTCTTGCAAACAAAATAAAAATAGTGTAAAGTCTTAAATCTAAGCTCTACTTACTCTTCGTATGGCTAGATTGTAGAGTTGATTATATTTGACATTAAGGGATTGTTTCACCACTTCCTGATAAGCGCCGGATAGGCTATCCACTACTTAACTTGACAGATAGAGTATGGAGAATCTGTCAAATAAGTTGTGGATAGCCTGTTCGGCACTTTATCAGGAAGTGGTGAAACGGGCCCAAAATCTTAAAAAAAATTACAATATTAGCTAAATGATCAATATTCATGTGTTATGAGTTGAACATAGTGACAGTAGAGTCATTTTCAAAATTATTTTCATATTGATGAAATGATTAAAAATCATTGAAATAAAATACAGTAGTATCACGATTCACGGAGTAATATGCTAAAGGTTTCATTAAGGCCCTGTTTCACCACGTCTTGACAAGTGCTGGATAGGCTATCCATCACTTAACTTGAGAGATAGAGTATGGAGAATTTGTCAAAAAAGTTGTTGATAGCCTATCCGGCACTTTATCAGGAAGTGGTAAAACAGGCCCTAAGACAATACTTAATGGTGTGCTAAAAATAAATAAGATAATATCAATATGTCTAAACCCACACATCGAAACTGAATATTATTATAGAGGTCTTATGAACGACAAACTGATAGATTTTCATTTTATTACATCCCGACTGAATTCGCTCCTTACAAATGGAAGATCCTTATTGAAGGTATACCTAATCATTTGATTAAGATTCAAACCTTTATTGTGACTTGTGAAAATGATGGGTCATCGGGAAACCCAGACGGGGTAAGACGGGGTTTGATTCGACGTTGAGTTCTGCTGTTGCGTATTAAATTCAGCGCGCATGCGCGGTACCCCATCTCTGTCTTTGTCTAACTAGATACATTTTATGCTGCATCCCTTTCCCGCTATAGGGTCGATATATACGCTAGGTACGCGTACGGATCGGGTGGGCCAACTAGTACGCAGGTTTCTGGCGTCCAGTGCATACGTCGGTCGGGGCTAGAGCGAACCGCGGCCGCAAGAATGACGCGTGCCGTACTATTTATTAGTGTTTTTACTATATTTTTGGAGGTCCTGCATGCTAGCCAGGTACGTTTAGATGTAGTTAGACTTAAGCAACGTATTTACCCAAAAACGTCCTTGAGACGTGAGACGGTAGGTCGAAAATCGATTAATAATTTCTATGTTTTCGCCCCGGCTTCGGGCCGGCTGAAAGGCGTGAAAGTTTTGTTTATACGCCGCGCTGTTTTTTTTTTTTGATCTTATATAATTTTAACGACTCCATGGTTTTTTCGAACACTATAAGTAATTCGACATTCTTACTGTAATTATTCTAAAACAAATCATTTGCTACCGCAAAAAATTAGTACTTTTCTATTTTACACAATTTTTAGTCTCTACAAAAAGCGCTCGGTGTAAAATTGTAGTGTAGGAATGTAGATATATAGTATAGATACATAATTAATTAAGAAATTATATTGATATGATGTTTATACTGTATTTTATTCAATCATAAGCTAACTAAGCTAAGTAAAGTTTTAGTTCGCTCCTAAAAATGTTTTGCTTGAACTGTAAAAAGAAAGAAATTATTTCACATTAAATAATTACGTCCGTCTAAAAGCTTACTCGTTAAAGCTCTTAAAACATTAACACCCTTATTAATAAAAAGATCTACATAGGCGTTGCAGTAATAATTATAATGTTATGTACTTGTCTGAAACGTTATACAAGGAGAATTGTTTGACGGACAGGGACAAAACCTATAATTGCAACGACTTTATATAATAATAATAATGAATAATGATGATTATGTGGATCCACAGGTTAATGATACATCATTAAAGGAGTTAACAGAGAAAAAAAAATTAAAACTTCGTATCTTCAAACACTTTTAAAAGGATTTTTAGAATGCCGCCGGCAGGTTAAAACGTATGTTTTGTTCGTAGATTCACCACGGTCTATATTTCATATTCCTGAAATTGTCAGCTTTTCTTACGTATTGGAAAGACTGCATGATGAGTCATCAGTTTTATACTGCCGTAATATATGGACGCGCTTGTCAGAGGGTTAACTTAACTAATATGAATAGTTCTAACTCTCTTTCAAGTAAAAAGATCTATATACCTATATACTCTGTGTATACTAGTCGACGTTTTACGAATAAAAAGGTTATTAGCAAGTTATTATACTACTAGATGACGCCCGCAACTCCGTTGCGCCAAAATTCGTTTATCGCGCAGGAACCGTACATTTTCCGGGATTAAAACTATCCTATGTCCTTTCCCGGGACTCAAAGTATCTCCATGCCAAATTTCAGCAAAATTGGTTCAGCGGTTTGAGCGTGAAGAGGTAACAGACAGACAGACGGACAGATAGACAGACACACTTTCGCATTTATAATATTAGTATGGATTGCAGCATTGTATAGTAAATAATGCAAAATAAGGCAAAACGTATTTTCCGATAAGGACAATATTATTTTAGATAGCGTTTGAAATTTTTTATTTTAATAGAAGAGTTTTTCAACAAACAAGCGTCTAATTCGAGAGATTTTTTATACTTAGCTGTCAAGTTGAAAAATAATTGATGAGACCATTCGCCATCAGGGTCTGGAACGTTCTCGAAAATATTTTCCGATTTCCCGAACCGATGTTTGTGCGTTTTCCAGGGCCGATTTTAAAAGCTTTTTCTTATGAAGAATAGCAGTATATTGTTTACATTTTGTAGCTTTCCTGTATTTCAGGAAATATGCAGCGCTGAAATACCATTTTTTTTCACTTTTGTATGGGGAAACTCGTGGCGCTCGGGCCCTTTCCCATACAAAAGTGAAAAAAAAAAATCGTCTTTCAGCGCTGCTACTTTCACAGTAAACTCTCTACAAGGAACACGTACACACCCTAAAGTATTATCACTTATTTTTGTTACAAACTGTATTTGCAAACTAACGACCGCATTTAGATATTTTTATTTATTAAAAATTAAAATTTAAGAAATTAACAAAAATATAATATGAACTTTTATTATAATATCTCTCCAAATGAGTAGTATCGATACATGTTTAAAGAGGGGTGGATCTTCAATGTTTTTAATCACATTTTCTTTAGGAAAGAACTCTGATCAATTATAGAGTTAAGGATCAAATTCATGTACCAGGTGGCAGGTACTCATGGGTCATTTACCAGGTTCTCATGTACCAGGCGCACAAGTATCAGACTCTCGTGTACCAGGTTCTCATGTACCAGGAGCTCGTGTACCTGGTTTTCATGTACCAGGCGCTCGTGTACCAGGTTTTCATGTACCAGGCGCACATAATCGCTAATGCATCGATGCCGTGCATCTTCGTAATCGATTGAGTCGCGACTCGGATCGTTTCCTGCGCTATCTGATAAACTGCAAGTAATTTAAAGTCGCATCGCGTCGCCTCGCTATCTTATTGATTGTATGTCCGCATTGAGTTACTTTTGGAACGAAATAATTAAGTTTATCTTTCGCAATCTTATGATAAAGATTTCTGACTCCTGAGTATTCCGACCGTAGGTTTTGCTAGTTTAAACTATAGTTCTGCCATCATAGACTGTATATTAATTATTAATTAAGAACATCTACTCATTATAATTAGGCAATAAGATTAATAGGAATAATTATAATAGGCTTATTGGTCTCAATAAGAGTCTCTGTTACTCAATTAAAAATTAAAATAATAACGACCAATATTATTATTGGTTTATTGGTATTATTGGTATTTCTGAAAGTATTATTACTTTCGCAAATAACACACTTTTTCATATTTTATTTTGAAACAAATTGATCTTTTAAATATAAGGTCTTCAACAATAGGCAATTTTTCATATTTTATTTTGAAACAAATTGATCTTTTAAACATAAGGTTTTCAACAATAGGCAATTGTTGGCATCGACGATAGTCTAAAACATTGTTTAAACAACGTATATTTCAAATAAGATAAATTCAAAATTGTAATATGGCGTCTAGAATTATAACAAGCGCAAGATATTTGCTGTTCGAGTTCTAAAGAAGTATTCACTAACACACAAGCGAAGTAAAAGCCTAAATTTAGAAGATCTGTACACCAGGATAGCTTACAGCTGCGCTTAAAATAACCAGACTTGTTCACTTGAACTGCACAAAAACTTGTTAAAATAACTCTTATTCTTGTTTCACTTTTTATAGATCGTATAGATCATGCGCCTTACAATATCGACCATCTAACTTGGATCATTTTATCTTAGACCATTTGTATCTACAAATAACAAAAGTAGACTGCCCCAAATATCCTAAAAAATGAGATAACTGTCGTACTCAGCGACATTTTGATTAAACATCAATTAATTGAAGAGTTTCACAAACAATGTACGGGGCTTATATTGTCAAAATCTTTATATAGTTACAGTTAGGGCCTGTTTCACCACTTCCTGATAAGTGCCGGATAGGCTATCCACCACTTAACTTGACAGATAGAGTATGGAGAATGAGGAGTGGTGCCAGATAGCACTTTATCAGGAAGTGGTAAAACAGACCCTTAAGTAATTATTATTCGTGTTTGAGTGCGACAGCAAAAGTACCAACTGGCTGAGGCAAAAAATATGTCACACGGCTGGGGTTTTATGGGGTTTTTGGCCGATTTCTGAGGTTTTCACTAGAGATTTTCATTGGTTTTAACGTTAAAATCTAAACCAATAAAAGCGCCGTTGAAGAGATAAACACCTGTTAAGAAACCGGGCATTACGAGTACAAATTAATGTAAATTATTCAACTTTTTCTCATTTTAAAAGTTTTTTTCTGTAAAATACGCCAATTACCTATCTTAGTTTTGAAATCCTCGAATGTTGGTCTATGATTGTCAATGATTCTAAAGTCTAAACCTCAGGTCTAAACTCATAGTTGGGGAGGGGAAGAGGGAATTTCGGGAGTAGCTCCAGCGTGTCAGATTAAGTTTATATAGGCTTCCGACATATTGTGTCTAGTTATCGTGGTATAGAAATCAGATTTCTCATGTGATGGGTTAATTATTTTTTTTTACATTGAAATGTCATCGGATCTGTCAGATTAAGATACTGGATGTTTACGTTTAGTATACCCCAAAGAAGCTTCCATATAAAGCACTGACGATTCAAAGGTTTGGTAAGCCTGTTGCTACATTTTAAAATATAAAAAAGTAAAGCTTCATATTTTCGTAACTAAGCTTCGCAGATATTTTATTTTGCACTAAACGAAATGATTTAGTCCTTGCCGTCTAAAATGTATATTTTGTAACTGACTTAAATAACCAATTTTCTGAATATATTTTCTTTTTCAAAACTTTAAAATGGCTGCAGTTTCTGAACCCACCACTAAAATAAAAAACGCTCACAATATTTTTTAATCAGTTTTATCTAATGTACAAAACCTACTAAATCTCCATGACGCTCGAATGACTACAAAAATAACACCCTCCCCTCCTCTACTATCGTCTATCATAATAATAGATTTTACGTTACGCTGAATCTTAAGTTTCGAAATCCTTTAATATAGATCTATACTTCTTAACTATAATAGACTGAGCAATAAAGTTTACTTATCTCTAAACTTGCACTTACCATTGGTTGTAACTGTCACCAACCAGTTTCCAAGGTGTGATATTTCCACCAACGCCTCGCTAACGAGATAACGAGAAACTTAAACGTTAGTTTAATCGTGATCTAGAATTTCATTAAAGTGGGCAATTCAATAATTCGAGAATGTTCGGGAATGTACGCTAAGAATGTTGTTACTCGAGTCATTTACGGCGTAATGTCGTTTGTATTTTAATATAGCGTGACGGTTTATAGGATCTGATAATAAATTGTTATTACGTTCAATGTGTGATTCTTTGAATTTCAATTGCTGTGAGAGACACTGTAATAATCAAGACCTGAGTGGAAGAATAGGGTAAGTAACATGAAAAAACTTCCCGGTTTTTTAAAAAATGAAAGCTCCGCTCCGCCGGAAAATATTTGAAATAGAAAGACTGTGGATTATATATGTAGCCAGATATATTAGCTAGGTTATGAAGTAAATAAGTTACAAGTTTTATGAATATAATAAGGGAAAAAAATAGTTATCGTCCGTATGTTAGGAAATGTTACTTGTTCGATTCTTCCACTCACGTCTTCTTGTTTAAATACTTATAAAGATTAAATTTAATGATGCTTAACTTTTTTCTATGATAGCAATGAAAGCCTTACTTTAAGGATTGGCTAAAGAGTACAGATAATAATTATATTTATAATAATTAATCTAGATATCTTGTTTTTTAATTGATCACAACCTTACAGCTCTACATAATACATTACTACCTAATGTAGAATTCATATTATTTTCTAGCGAGGCGTATAGGAAGCTTCAGGGGTTGTTTGAGGATATCAGAAAAAATCTTACTGGAAACTCAAGAAAATTTAGAGAGGCTTGAACCCCAGAAAGCCCTTTTTTTTGGTGCGCAGGGAAAACCCTTTATGGGTACCCACTGCCCCGGGTTGGGGATGTGCTTAAGTTCAGCTGAAGTACCCCGGGGGTATGTGGGACTCTTACCCACTAAAACCACCTGCGGTTTGCCTTCAGCCGTATACGGAGGGTTGTCCTGGATCTGTCTAACACAGGACTCCCTCCACGATCGGCCGGTCTACCTCAAAAGGGACCGGACTTCCACCAAAACAAGGGAACATTTCGGCAAACTGAAGCGTTCCTCTCGGCGCCGGGACTAGTTAAGCCGGGCAGGTTCCCATCCTTACCCGGAGCCCCGGATTAGACAGAAGTTTGGAGGTTCGTGTAACGACGCCTCTGTACTCCGTAAATACATAAATTGGAAAAACTGTTTTAACATAATATACAGTATAGTATATGAAGAGCTTTTTCATTAAATGCATTGATATAAAGTATCATAAACACTTTATTAGTGGTTATAAAATTCAATACATGTACTATATTATGTCTATTATATGTCACACTGTTTTTTATATATCTACTATATGTCACAATAAATCTTTCATCTTTCGAAACCTTTCTTTTCGTTTAAATAGCCTCAAGGTTTATTGTGACTAATAAAGCTGGAGACTCGATACTGTACACTGTATAATAAAATGAAGTACTTATATTAAAGAATAAAATATATTATTTTATAGTCTGAGAACTAAAAAGATAACATAGCATCTTGTTAATAAAATGCGAACTTAATATTTGAACATCATTTTTCTTTAGGCTACGTGCTCTAACAACATTAAATTAGGTTGGCTCTCAGACAATTAATTAAAAGACTTCGCATTTACAAACATTAATTACTATCTTTGTTAAGTCTATACTCTATACTTAAAATAAAGATGTTAAAACTGACCAATGATGCTTTACTAAATATTATATAAATAGTAAATACAATAAAAATGTGCCTGTCTGTGTGTTACCTGTTTAAACCGCTGAACCGATTTTGTTGAAATTTGGTACCCAGGAAAGGACATAGGATATTTTCATTTCGGAAAAATAATAATAATAGCTTCCACACCGGTTTCGGTGACGTGGCCGGTTTCATTTAAACCAGGCCAGGTACGCAGGAGTAATTTTATAGTGCCCAAGTGTGTGCGCAGTACATAAGAGCACTCTCTATTCCTTTACTCTCATAACCCAGTGGGACGGGCCGACTGGCGAGAGATTATGCGCAGGACCTACTTTTTACATGCCCATCCGACGCATGGATCATCTTACTTGTCAGACAATCAGGTGATCAGCCTGCATCGTCCTAACCAAACTTGGAAATAACATGTTTCCAACGCGGGAATCGAGCCCACGACCTCCGAGTCAAGAGCCGCGCTCTATAGTCTTTACCATTATACGTTGCGGAATAATATACAGTTCTGGGCGCGATAAACGTATTTTGGCGCAACGGAGTAGCGGGGCGTTCTCTAGTAACTTATATCCTTATTCTGAGAGTCAGCCATATTGATATTTGTAGTGATGACTCACTGTCAAAGGTTGCGAACTGTGATCTTAGCCCTGGATGAAGTCCTCAATCGCGAATGGTTTGGAGATACCATAAACCTACGACAGTATATATTAAGTCTATGGGAGATACAATACTATCTTCGCTATAGCCTATAGCAGGGGTTACCAAACTTATTTTGTGCACTGCCCACTTTGAGAACAAAATATGTTTTAGCGCACCCATTGTTATACCTTTTTTTTTAAATTCCTAATTTAAATTAAGGGGATTTTGCCACAAATTTGTCGGTAATATTAGTCCCCCCAAAACGCCGCCATTTTTTTTTGAGTCCCACACCGCCCTTTAGGCCTTCAGCGCCCACTTTGGGAAACGCTGGCCTGGCTGGTTTCATTTTCTAACGACATTGGTCTACAGACCTATCCAAGCTATGCCGCCGCTGCTTTGTAGTGGGGAAGATTTTTGGTTTTGTTTGGTCATAAATTCTCATAAAGTGGCATTTAATTTGAATTTTTATCGGTCGTGGTCGCTTGCTGCGTTGATCAGAAAGGATCGATGCGCTTACACGAGCAATAATTGCGGCAATAATTGCTCGGCGACACGAATGGAGCAATTAGTTGAGCAATATGGAGCAATTTATTTCATTGTATCGCTCAATGTCATATCGCTCAAATATTCTATAGCCACATCACTCAATATTGTATTGCGCAATATTGCTGCTTGTTGCCGTAAATTGCTTGATGTAGTCGTGACGTCAAAGTTGACGAGAATTGACTGGAGTTGAGCAATTTTAGTTGCCCGTATAAGCGGACCATTGCTCGGTGACACGAATGGACCGATCTGGAGCAATTAGTTGAGCAATATGGAGCAATTTCAATAAAGTGCGGCAATTATTTCGGCGATATTGTTTCTAATTGCTCCAGATATTTCATATCGCTCAATGTCGCAGATACGAATTGACGTAATATATCCGATGGGCTTGGAAATTCCAGCGCATTATTGCTGCTTGTTTCCGAAAATTGCTAAATAAAGTCGTGACGTCATAGACCATAGTTGACGAGAATTGTCTAGAATTGAGCAATTTTAGTTGCCCGTATAAGCATACCTTTATCAATAAATACATTTCATATAAGCTATGTGCAAATTAAAGTGTATGCATGAACCAATTTATGTACAAATTTTGGAAGCTTAAATCACTCTCCTCTGTTGGCAAAATAGGAATCCCTTTTTTTACAGAGGTCTTTTTGATTGATTATTCTGTGTTATAAAAGTTGACCAATCGTGTTATGCTATGGGTAATTCAAAGACAAAGACATGATGAATACTGACAATGAACTTTAATTTCTTAGCTTTAGTCATTGCTGAGAAAAATCGATATCGCTACAGCCAAATTATCAAGGCGTCACCTTAAGGTTGCGTAGTGTGATCTAAGCCCTGGAATGAAGTCTCCAATCGGGCTCGGTCTGGAGCTACAACAATAGTCTGGCGGATGAAAGGCTCGGGTCATTAACTCTTACAATACGCCTCGCGAACTTAAAACGGTTTATTCCTTCTTTTTTATGTCGGTTAATGCTCCAAAATATTGGCACTAGTAATGTAAATAATGAGGGTAAATAGAGATACATAATATGTATCTAATTGTCTAGTGAAGATAAATGGACCAATATCTTTGTCGACTAAAACAAATTTTAAAAATACTTGTTATAGTTATTTTAAGCAAATACAGCTAAGACTAAATTTATTAAGAAATCTGAAATATTAAGGTTATCGCTGTTAATCTATGGCGATATGGCTAACGTCAAATGAATAAGGGGCGATTTCACCAAAGAAATGGAACGCGTTCAAAGCACTCTGAACCGGTTCAAAACGTATAAAAGCGATTATAACATCGTAATGCATTTCACCAGCATAAACTGAACGCGTTCACAGCAAATCCGAGTTTTATCTTCTGAACGCCCAAAGTCCGAAGTTTAACGTCATAAAACCCGTTCAAGCCCTGTCATGGCAGAACGAAAAACATAGACAAAACAAATGTCAAGATGACAGTTTTGACACATTCGTTTGTTAGTTTATGTATTGTTTCTTACTATTTTGTAGTTAAATTAACGTGAAAAAGCTTTAAAATGATGAAAACATGTAAAATAGTCGCGTGACGTCACGTAAACTTAGATTTAATAATCGCGATCAAAAGAAGTTTGTGAAATCCAATCGAAACAAAACGAGATTTATGTCGCAGCATGAACGCGTTCAATGGGAACTAAGTTTTATAAAACTAAGTTTTATGTGTGTTTGGTGAAATCCCACCTTTAGTATACCAATCAACAACGCTATTGAAAAAATAAACTCCTGTCAAAAATCCTTAGAAATAAGGACATAAGGAACTATCAACCAAATTAATTAGGTATTTAAAATCTATTTAGACGTCTTCTCACAGTCAACCCAGTTTTTGCGCAAAAAAGTTTGCACAAATCGAGAAGGGTTTAACGGATTATCGAATATTAAAGTAACGTTATAATAGCCCTATATTATCACAAAGGGCTCGTCAGGTATATAATTGGCAAAGGTCGGAAGTTTGAATATGCCATTATTTTGACCGGGAACTTTGACATTTGCTTTGGGTCACACATAATGGACTAAGACAAACATCTTATGTTGCTTAGGTCCAAAGTTGTAAAGTCATTGTAAACGGTTAAGTAATGGTTTATTCAAAATGTATGACGTATCCAGAAGCCTTACAAACTTTGGACACTTACATTTAAAATTATTTTTTTTGTCAGAATAAGTCAGTACATTATTGTCAGAAAAAATCTTCATACTTGTATGCAAAGAAGAAAAACAGCACGCGGAATTTAAAGTAGAAATGTACTTTGTAAAGTACTTTACGTCAGTTATTATCATACTTTAAATGTCAAAATGGCCCTTTAAGCGTCTCCAAAGTTTAGCATGAATGTGGTATGATCAATACTTGTTGAGTCTTCAATACTTAAATATCCAAATTACATCATAAATATTTTTAAACATATAGAAAACCTATTTATTAACCATATTATAATTCGTTGAAAATATTTTTATTAATTCATTATAAGTGGCGATAAAGTAATTCAGTTAAATTGAGTCGCTTGTTTAAAACAAAGCAAACAACAAAGTTAACAAAGTTTTGTTAATTTGCCACCTCTATCAGTAATTCGAAATTCCTTTTTCAAATTAAGGTTAAATGTGATTTTTTTTACGAACCAAGAAATTTTCCACTTGGCCTACAACCTATAACCTATTTTACCACAAATTATTTTTACTATTTAGATGTTATATTTAAACAAAATGTATTCTTTAAAACGCCAAAGTACCTATAGCACCTTTCACCGTAGATAATGGAACAATTTGGTAGACGGTTTAAGTTTAACGAAACATAAAATTAGAGAATTAAAACGAATTTTCCGCCCTGATTCCGAAGCGATTCAATACGTATTGTTCTAATGTAGGGATTGAGGATGTACAGTTAAACATTCGTGCCCTTTTATGGTTTAAGTATTGAAAAATACTTATCATTAAAAACTCCTTCGTGTTCTGGCATATTTACGGAGTTACGCGAGTTTGCTCTTTGCCTAATTTGTTTTTTTAATGCTGACCTGCTAGTATTAAAGTGTTCTAATTTTAAATAAGCAAGCAGAAGGTTGAAATGCGAAATATGTATATTTCGACACAAACTGTTTCAGCTTTTACACAAAGAAAACTATTATAAGGCAACCTCTTTATTAAAAATACCATTTTCACGGTGCTTTTATTATGTATTGTTATCTTTCCGTCATGTGCCGGCCTCAATGGAAGCACTGGACTGTGCTCGGGATAAAAGATAGGACGATTTCACGCTACCATGTTGGAAATGGATTCTAGATAG